>NC_058083.1:427597227-428197227 GCF_014858855.1 Bufo gargarizans
CCACCACTGCAACAGTCCATTGGCATAATTTAGGCCCAGCACACAAGGCAGAGGAGAGGAGGTCCCGTAACAGACATCTGGCTTCATGTCAGCAGAGATCATCTGCATGTCATAGCAGAGAATGAGGCTTCACGTCACCACCACTGCAACAGTCCATTGGCATATATTTAGCCCGCACACACACAGGCAGAGGAGAGAGGTCCCGTAACAGACATCTGGCTTCATGTCAGCAGAGAATCAGTCTGCATGTCATAGCAGAGAATGAGGCTTCACGTCACCCACCACTGCAACAGTCCATTGGCATATATTTAGGCCCAGCACACACACGGCAGAGGAGAGAGGTCCCGTAACAGACATCTGGCTTCATGTCAGCAGAGAATCAGTCTGCATGTCATAGCAGAGAATGAGGCTTCACGTCACCACCACTGCAACAGTCCATTGGCATATATTTAGGCCTAGCACACAGGCAGAGCAGAGGTCCCGTAACAGACAATCTGGCTTCATGTCAGCAGAGAATCAGTCTGCATGTCATAGCAGAGAATGAGGCTTCACGTCACCCACCACTGCAACAGTCCATTGGATATATTTAGGCCCAGCACCACAGGCAGAGGAGAGGTCCCGTAACAGAGAATCTGGCTTCATGTCAGCAGAGAATCAGTCTGCATGTCATAGCAGAGAATGAGGCTTCACGTCAGCCACCACTGCAACAGTCCATTGGCATATATTTAGGCCCAGCACACCAGGCAGAGAGAGAGGTCCCGTAACAGAGAATCTGGCTTCATGTCAGCAGAGAATTAGTCCTGCAATGTCATAGCAGAGAAATGAGGCTTCACGTCAGCCACCACTGCAACAGTCCATTGGCATATATTTAGGCTAGCACACACAGGCAAATGCAAGGAAGTAGGTCCCGTAACAGACAATCTGGCTTCATGTCAGCAGAGAATCAGTCTGCATGTCATAGCAGAGAATAGGCTTCACGTCAGCCACCACTGCAACAGTCCATTGGCATATATTTAGGCCCAGCACACAGGCAGAGGAGAGAGGTCCCGTAACAGAGAATCTGGCTTCATGTCAGCAGAGAATCAGTCTGCATGTCATAGCAGAGAATGAGGCTTCACGTCAGCCACCACTGCAACAGTCCATTGGCATATATTTAGGCCTAGCACACAGGCAGAGGCAGAGAGGTCCCGTAACAGACAATCTGGCTTCATGACAGCAGAGAATCAGTCTGCATGTCATAGCAGAGAATGAGGCTTCACGTCACCCACCACTGCAACAGTCCATTGGCATATATTTAGGCCCAGCACCAGGCAGAGCAGAGAGGTCCCGTAACAGACGATCTGGCTTCATGTCAGCAGAGAATCAGTCTGCATGTCATAGCAGAGAATGAGGCTTCACGTCAGCCACCACTGCAACAGTCCATTGGCATATATTTAGGCCCAGCACACACACAGGCAGAGGAGAGAGGTCCCGTAACAGAGAATCTGGCTTCATGTCAGCAGAGAATCAGTCTGCATGTCATAGCAGAGAATCAGGCTTCACGTCAGCCACCACTGCAACAGTCCATTGTCATATAATTTAGGCCCAGCACCCAGGCAGAGGAGAGAGGTCCCGTAACAGACAATCTGGCTTCATGTCAGCAGAGAATTAGTCTGCATGTCATAGCAGAGAATGAGGCTTCACGTCAGCCACCACTGCAACAGTCCATTGGCATATATTTAGGCCCTAGCACACAGGCAGAGCAGAGAGGTCCCGTAACAGACAATCTGGCTTCATGACAGCAAGAGAATCAGTCTGCATGTCATAGCAGAGAATAGGCTTCACGTCACCCACCACTGCAACAGTCCATTGGCATATATTTAGGCACTAGCACACAGGCAGAGGAGAGGTTCATTCAACTTTGGGTAGCCTCGCAATATAATGGTAAAATGAAATAAAAATAGGATTGAATGAGGAAGTGCCCTGGAGTCCAATAATATATGGTTATGGGGAGGTAGTTAATGTCTAATCTGGACAAGGGACGGACAGGTCCTGTGGGATCCATGCCTGGTTCATTTTTATGAACGTCAGCTTGTCCACATTGGCTGTAGACAGGCGGCTGCGTTTGTCTGTAATGACGCCCCCTGCCGTGCTGAATACACGTTCAGACAAAACGCTGGCTGCCGGGCAGGCCAGCACCTCCAAGGCATAAAAGGCTAGCTCTGGCCACGTGGACAATTTAGAGACCCAGAAGTTGAATGGGGCCGAACCATCAGTCAGTACGTGGAGGGGTGTGCACACGTACTGTTCCACCATGTTAGTGAAATGTTGCCTCCTGCTAACACGTTGCGTATCAGGTGGTGGTGCAGTTAGCTGTGGCGTGTTGACAAAAGTTTTCCACATCTCTGCCATGCTAACCCTGCCCTCAGAGGAGCTGGCCGTGACACAGCTGCCTTGGCGACCTCTTGCTCCTCCTCTGCCTTGGCCTTGGGCTTCCACTTGTTCCCCTGTGACATTTGGGAATGCTCTCAGTAGCGCGTCTACCAACGTGCGCTTGTACTCGCGCATCTTCCTATCACGCTCCAGTGCAGGAAGTAAGGTGGGCACATTGTCTTTGTAGCGTGGATCCAGCAGGGTGGCAACCCAGTAGTCCGCACAGGTTAAAATGTGGGCAACTCTGCTGTCGTTGCGCAGGCACTGCAGCATGTAGTCGCTCATGTGTGCCAGGCTGCCCATGGGGTAAGGACAAGCTGTCCTCTGTGGGAGGCGTATCGTCATCGTCCTGCCTTTCCCCCCAGCCACGGACCAGTGATGGACCCGAGCTGCGTTGGGTGCCACCCCGCTGTGACCATGCTTCATCCTCATCCTCCTCCACCTCCTCCTCATCCTCGTCCTCCTCGTCCTCCAGTAGTGGGCCCTGGCTGGCCACATTTGTACCTGGCCTCTGCTGTTGCCAAAAACCTCCCTCTGAGTCACTTCGAAGAGACTGGCCTGAAAGTGCTAAAAATGACCCCTCTTCCTCCTCCTCCTCCTCCTCCTCCTGGGCCACCTCCTCTTCCATCATCGCCCTAAGTGTTTTCTCAAGGAGACATAGAAGTGGTATTGTAACGCTGATAACGGTGTCATCGCCACTGGCCATGTTGGTGGAGTACTCGAAACAGCGCAACAGGGCACACAGGTCTCGCATGGAGGCCCAGTCATTGTGGTGAGTGGTGCTGTTCTGTAGTGCGACTGACCCGTGCGTGCTGCAGCTGAAACTCCACTATGGCCTGCTGCTGCTCGCACAGTCTGTCCAGCATGTGCAAGGTGGAGTTCCACCTGGTGGGCACGTCGCATATGAGGCGGTGAGCGGGAAGGCCGAAGTTACGCTGTAGCGCAGACAGGCGAGCAGCAGCAGGATGTGAACGCCGGAAGCGCGAACAGACGGACCGCACTTTATGCAGCAGCTCTGACATGTCGGGGTAGTTGTGAATGAACTTCTGCACCACCAAATTCAGCACATGCGCCAAGCAAGGGATGTGCGTCAAATTGGCTAGTCCCAGAGCTGCAACGAGATTTCGCCCATTATCACACACCACCAGGCCGGGCTTGAGGCTCACCGGCAGCAACCACTCGTCGGTCTGTTGTTCAATACCCCGCCACAACTCCTGTGCGGTGTGGGGCCTGTCCCCCAAACATATGAGTTTCAGAATGGCCTGCTGACGTTTACCCCGGGCTGTGCTGAAGTTGGTGGTGAAGGTGTGTGGCTGACTGGATGAGCAGGTGGAAGAAGAGGAGGAGGAAGCCGAGAAGGAGGAGGTGGCAACAGGAGGCAAAGAATGTTGCCCTGCGATCCTTGGCGGCGGAAGGACGTGCGCCAAACAGCTCTCCGCCTGGGGCCCAGCTGCCACTACATTTACCCAGTGTGCAGTTAGGGAGATATAGCGTCCCTGGCCGTGCTTACTGGTCCACGTATCTGTGGTTAGGTGGACCTTGCTACAGATGGCGTTGCGCAGTGCACACTTGATTTTATGGGATACTTGGTTGTGCAGGGAAGGCACGGCTCTCTTGGAGAAGTAGTGCCGGCTGGGAACAACATACTGTGGGACAGCAAGCGACATGAGCTGTTTGAAGCTGTCTGTGTCCACCAGCCTAAATGACAGCATTTCATAGGCCAGTAGTTTAGAAATGCTGGCATTCAGGGCCAGGGATCGAGGGTGGCTAGGTGGGAATTTACGCTTTCTATCAAATGTTTGTGAGATGGAGAGCTGAACGCTGGCGTGTGACATGGTTGAGACGCTTGGTGACGGAGGTGGTGGTGGTGGTGTTGGTGGTACATCCCCTGTTTGCTGGGCGGCAGGTGCCAACGTTCCTCCAGAGGCGGAGGAAGAGGCCGAGGCGGCAGCAGCAGAATAGGCCGAGGCGGCAGCAGCAGAAGAGGTAGCAGGGGGAGCCTGAGTGACTTCCTTGGTTTTAAGGTGTTTACTCCACTGCAGTTCATGCTTTGCATGCAGGTGCCTGGTCATGCAGGTTGTGCTCAGGTTCAGAACGTTAATGCCTCGCTTCAGGCTCTGATGGCACAGCGTGCAAACCACTCGGGTCTTGTCGTCAGCACATTGTTTGAAGAAGTGCCATGCCAGGGAACTCCTTGAAGCTGCCTTTGGGGTGCTCGGTCCCAGATGGCGGCGGTCAGTAGCAGGCGGAGTCTCTTGGCGGCGGGTGTTCTGCTTTTGCCCACTGCTCCCTCTTTTGCTACGCTGTTGGCTCGGTCTCACCACTGCCTCTTCCTCCGAACTGTGAAAGTCAGTGGCACGACCTTCATTCCATGTGGGGTCTAGGACCTCATCGTCCCCTGCATCGTCTTCCACCCAGTCTTGATCCCTGACCTCCTGTTCAGTCTGCACACTGCAGAAAGACGCAGCAGTTGGCACCTGTGTTTCGTCATCATCAGAGACATGCTGAGGTGGTATTCCCATGTCCTCATCATCAGGAAACATAAGTGGTTGTGCGTCAGTGCATTCTATGTCTTTCACCGCTGGGGAAGGGCTAGGTGGATGCCCTTGGGAAACCCTGCCAGCGGAGTCTTCAAACAGCATAAGAGACTGCTGCATAACTTGAGGCTGAGACAGTTTCCCTGGTATGCATGGGGGTGATGTGACAGACTGATGGGGTTGGTTTTCAGGCGCCATCTGTGCGCTTTCTGCAGAAGACTGGGTGGGAGATAATGTGAACGTGCTGGATCCACTGTCGGCCACCCAATTGACTAATGCCTGTACCTGCTCAGGCCTTACCATCCTTAGAACGGCATTGGGCCCCACCATATATCGCTGTAAATTCTGGCGGCTACTGGGACCTGAGGTAGTTGGTACACTAGGACGTGTGGATGTGGCAGAACGGCCACGTCCTCTCCCAGCACCAGAGGGTCCACTAACACCACCACGACCATGTCCACGTCCGCGTCCCTTACTAGATGTTTTTCTCATTGTTATGGTTCACCACAACAACAAATATATTATTTGGCCCAATGTATTGTATTCAAATTCAGCGGGATATAAATTTGAGGCCTAGTATTTAGGCGCTGGGTGACCGGTATGGATTTAGTGACAGAATTAGACTTGGAAATGCACAGAAGCGTGTGTGTGTGAAGTTATTCTGAATGACCCAATGTGCACCTTGAATATTATATACCCTTTTAGGGATAGATTTCAAATAGCTCTGATATAGCAGAAACCACTAAATTATGAAATTGCTAAATTGGGAATTGTATTTCAACCCAGAACAAGAAATGTGCTTGAACGGACACTAAATAACTCGCCCAGCTACAGCACTAACGAGAGATTTAGCAGGATATAAATTTGAGGCCTAGTATTTAGGCGCTGGGTGACAGGTATGGGTTTAGTGACAGAATTAGACTTGGAAATACACAGTAGCGGGTGTGTGTGAAGTTATTCTGAATGACCCAATGTGCACCTTGAATATTATATACCCTTTTAGGGATAGATTTCAAATAGCTCTGATATAGCAGAAACCACTAAATTATGAAATTGCTAAATTGGGAATTGTATTTCAACCCAGAACAAGAAATGTGCTTGAACGGACACTAAATAACTCACCCAGCTACAGCACTAACGAGAGATTTAGCAGGATATAAATTTGAGGCCTAGTATTTAGGCGCTGGGTGACAGGTATGGGTTTAGTGACAGAATTAGACTTGGAAATACACAGTAGCGGGTGTGTGTGAAGTTATTCTGAATGACCCAATGTGCACCTTGAATATTATATACCCTTTTAGGGATAGATTTCAAATAGCTCTGATATAGCAGAAACCACTAAATTATGAAATTGCTAAATTGGGAATTGTATTTCAACCCAGAACAAGAAATGTGCTTGAACGGACACTAAATAACTCGCCCAGCTACAGCACTAACGAGAGATTTAGCAGGATATAAATTTGAGGCCTAGTATTTAGGCGCTGGGTGACAGGTATGGGTTTAGTGACAGAATTAGACTTGGAAATACACAGTAGCGGGTGTGTGTGAAGTTATTCTGAATGACCCAATGTGCACCTTGAATATTATATACCCTTTTAGGGATAGATTTCAAATAGCTCTGATATAGCAGAAACCACTAAATTATGAAATTGCTAAATTGGGAATTGTATTTCAACCCAGAACAAGAAATGTGCTTGAACGGACACTAAATAACTCGCCCAGCTACAGCACTAACGAGAGATTTAGCAGGATATAAATTTGAGGCCTAGTATTTAGGCGCTGGGTGACAGGTATGGGTTTAGTGACAGAATTAGACTTAGAAATACACAGTAGCGGGTGTGTGTGAAGTTATTCTGAATGACCCAATGTGCACCTTGAATATTATATACCCTTTTAGGGATAGATTTCAAATAGCTCTGATATAGCAGAAACCACTAAATTATGAAATTGCTAAATTGGGAATTGTATTTCAACCCAGAACAAGAAATGTGCTTGAACGGACACTAAATAACTCGCCCAGCTACAGCACTAACGAGAGATTTAGCAGGATATAAATTTGAGGCCTAGTATTTAGGCGCTGGGTGACAGGTATGGGTTTAGTGACAGAATTAGACTTGGAAATACACAGTAGCGGGTGTGTGTGAAGTTATTCTGAATGACCCAATGTGCACCTTGAATATTATATACCCTTTTAGGGATAGATTTCAAATAGCTCTGATATAGCAGAAACCACTAAATTATGAAATTGCTAAATTGGGAATTGTATTTCAACCCAGAACAAGAAATGTGCTTGAACGGACACTAAATAACTCGCCCAGCTACAGCACTAACGAGAGATTTAGCAGGATATAAATTTGAGGCCTAGTATTTAGGCGCTGGGTGACAGGTATGGGTTTAGTGACAGAATTAGACTTGGAAATACACAGTAGCGGGTGTGTGTGAAGTTATTCTGAATGACCCAATGTGCACCTTGAATATTATATACCCTTTTAGGGATAGATTTCAAATAGCTCTGATATAGCAGAAACCACTAAATTATGAAATTGCTAAATTGGGAATTGTATTTCAACCCAGAACAAGAAATGTGCTTGAACGGACACTAAATAACTCGCCCAGCTACAGCACTAACGAGAGATTTAGCAGGATATAAATTTGAGGCCTAGTATTTAGGCGCTGGGTGACAGGTATGGGTTTAGTGACAGAATTAGACTTAGAAATACACAGTAGCGGGTGTGTGTGAAGTTATTCTGAATGACCCAATGTGCACCTTGAATATTATATACCCTTTTAGGGATAGATTTCAAATAGCTCTGATATAGCAGAAACCACTAAATTATGAAATTGCTAAATTGGGAATTGTATTTCAACCCAGAACAAAAAATGTGCTTTGACGGACACTAAATAACTTTCCCAGCCACAACAGGACAGCGTTAACGAGAGATTTAGCAGGATATAAATTTGAGGCCTAGTATTTAGGCGCTGGGTGACAGGTATGGGTTTAGTGACAGAATTAGACTTGGAAATACACAGTAGCGGGTGTGTGTGAAGTTATTCTGAATGACCCAATGTGCACCTTGAATATTATATACCCTTTTAGGGATAGATTTCAAATAGCTCTGATATAGCAGAAACCACTAAATTATGAAATTGCTAAATTGGGAATTGTATTTCAACCCAGAACAAGAAATGTGCTTGAACGGACACTAAATAACTCGCCCAGCTACAGCACTAACGAGAGATTTAGCAGGATATAAATTTGAGGCCTAGTATTTAGGCGCTGGGTGACAGGTATGGGTTTAGTGACAGAATTAGACTTAGAAATACACAGTAGCGGGTGTGTGTGAAGTTATTCTGAATGACCCAATGTGCACCTTGAATATTATATACCCTTTTAGGGATAGATTTCAAATAGCTCTGATATAGCAGAAACCACTAAATTATGAAATTGCTAAATTGGGAATTGTATTTCAACCCAGAACAAAAAATGTGCTTTGACGGACACTAAATAACTTTCCCAGCCACAACAGGACAGCGTTAACGAGAGATTTAGCAGGATATAAATTTGAGGCCTAGTATTTAGGCGCTGGGTGACAGGTATGGGTTTAGTGACAGAATTAGACTTAGAAATACACAGTAGCGGGTGTGTGTGAAGTTATTCTGAATGACCCAATGTGCACCTTGAATATTATATACCCTTTTAGGGATAGATTTCAAATAGCTCTGATATAGCAGAAACCACTAAATTATGAAATTGCTAAATTGGGAATTGTATTTCAACCCAGAACAAGAAATGTGCTTGAACGGACACTAAATAACTCGCCCAGCTACAGCACTAACGAGAGATTTAGCAGGATATAAATTTGAGGCCTAGTATTTAGGCGCTGGGTGACAGGTATGGGTTTAGTGACAGAATTAGACTTAGAAATACACAGTAGCGGGTGTGTGTGAAGTTATTCTGAATGACCCAATGTGCACCTTGAATATTATATACCCTTTTAGGGATAGATTTCAAATAGCTCTGATATAGCAGAAACCACTAAATTATGAAATTGCTAAATTGGGAATTGTATTTCAACCCAGAACAAAAAATGTGCTTTGACGGACACTAAATAACTTTCCCAGCCACAACAGGACAGCGTTAACGAGAGATTTAGCAGGATATAAATTTGAGGCCTAGTATTTAGGCGCTGGGTGACAGGTATGGGTTTAGTGACAGAATTAGACTTAGAAATACACAGTAGCGGGTGTGTGTGAAGTTATTCTGAATGACCCAATGTGCACCTTGAATATTATATACCCTTTTAGGGATAGATTTCAAATAGCTCTGATATAGCAGAAACCACTAAATTATGAAATTGCTAAATTGGGAATTGTATTTCAACCCAGAACAAGAAATGTGCTTGAACGGACACTAAATAACTCGCCCAGCTACAGCACTAACGAGAGATTTAGCAGGATATAAATTTGAGGCCTAGTATTTAGGCGCTGGGTGACAGGTATGGGTTTAGTGACAGAATTAGACTTAGAAATACACAGTAGCGGGTGTGTGTGAAGTTATTCTGAATGACCCAATGTGCACCTTGAATATTATATACCCTTTTAGGGATAGATTTCAAATAGCTCTGATATAGCAGAAACCACTAAATTATGAAATTGCTAAATTGGGAATTGTATTTCAACCCAGAACAAAAAATGTGCTTTGACGGACACTAAATAACTTTCCCAGCCACAACAGGACAGCGTTAACGAGAGATTTAGCAGGATATAAATTTGAGGCCTAGTATTTAGGCGCTGGGTGACAGGTATGGGTTTAGTGACAGAATTAGACTTAGAAATACACAGTAGCAGGTGTGTGTGAAGTTATTCTGAATGACCCAATGTGCACCTTGAATATTATATACCCTTTTAGGGATAGATTTCAAATAGCTCTGATATAGCAGAAACCACTAAATTATGAAATTGCTAAATTGGGAATTGTATTTCAACCCAGAACAAAAAATGTGCTTTGACGGACACTAAATAACTTTCCCAGCCACAACAGGACAGCGTTAACGAGAGATTTAGCAGGATATAAATTTGAGGCCTAGTATTTAGGCGCTGGGTGACAGGTATGGGTTTAGTGACAGAATTAGACTTGGAAATACACAGTAGCGGGTGTGTGTGAAGTTATTCTGAATGACCCAATGTGCACCTTGAATATTATATACCCTTTTAGGGATAGATTTCAAATAGCTCTGATATAGCAGAAACCACTAAATTATGAAATTGCTAAATTGGGAATTGTATTTCAACCCAGAACAAGAAATGTGCTTGAACGGACACTAAATAACTCGCCCAGCTACAGCACTAAGGACAGATTTAGCTGGATATAAATTTGAGGCCTAGTATTTAGGCGCTGGGTGACAGGTATGGGTTTAGTGACAGAATTAGACTTGGAAATACACAGTAGCGGGTGTGTGTGAAGTTATTCTGAATGTCCCTATGTGCACCTTCAATATGATCTACCCTTTTAGGGATAGATTTCAAATAGCTCTGATATAGCAGAAACCACTAAATTATGAAATTGCTAAATTGGGAATTGTATTTCAACCCAGAACAAGAAATGTGCTTGAACGGACACTAAATAACTCGCCCAGCTACAGCACTAACGAGAGATTTAGCAGGATATAAATTTGAGGCCTAGTATTTAGGCGCTGGGTGACAGGTATGGGTTTAGTGACAGAATTAGACTTAGAAATACACAGTAGCGGGTGTGTGTGAAGTTATTCTGAATGACCCAATGTGCACCTTGAATATTATATACCCTTTTAGGGATAGATTTCAAATAGCTCTGATATAGCAGAAACCACTAAATTATGAAATTGCTAAATTGGGAATTGTATTTCAACCCAGAACAAAAAATGTGCTTTGACGGACACTAAATAACTTTCCCAGCCACAACAGGACAGCGTTAACGAGAGATTTAGCAGGATATAAATTTGAGGCCTAGTATTTAGGCGCTGGGTGACAGGTATGGGTTTAGTGACAGAATTAGACTTGGAAATACACAGTAGCGGGTGTGTGTGAAGTTATTCTGAATGACCCAATGTGCACCTTGAATATTATATACCCTTTTAGGGATAGATTTCAAATAGCTCTGATATAGCAGAAACCACTAAGTTATGAAATTGCTAAATTGGGAATTGTATTTCAACCCAGAACAAGAAATGTGCTTGAACGGACACTAAATAACTCGCCCAGCTACAGCACTAAGGACAGATTTAGCTGGATATAAATTTGAGGCCTAGTATTTAGGCGCTGGGTGACAGGTATGGGTTTAGTGACAGAATTAGACTTGGAAATGCACAGTAACGGGTGTGTGAAGTTATTCTGAATGACCCTATGTGCACCTTGAATATTATATACCCTTTTAGGGATAGATTTCAAATAGATCTGATACAGCAGAAACCACTAAATTTTTAAATTGCTAAATTGGGAATTGTATTTCAACCCAGAACAAAAAATGTGCTTTGACGGACACTAAATAACTTTCCCAGCCACAACAGGACAGCGGTAACGAGAGATTTAGCGGGATATAAATTTGAGGCCTAGTATTTAGGCGCTGGGTGACCGGTATGGATTTAGTGACAGAATTAGACTGGGATATGGCCAAAAAATAACCACACTATTGCTGGTTAAATGCACTTGGTGATGGGCGCAGCTTGCCCCTGATGTAGTATATGGCCAAAAAATGAACAGACTATTGCTGGTTAAATGCACTTGGTGTCACAGCTTGACCAACCACACTACTGAGGGTTAAATGCACTTGGTGACGGGCGCAGCTTGCCCCTGATTTAGTATATGGCCAAAAAATGAACAGACTATTGCTGGTTAAATGCACTTGGTGTGATAGCTTGACCAACCACACTACTGAGGGTTAAATGCACTTGGTGTGACAGCTTCACCCTGATGTAGGCTTTAGCCAAAAAACAACCACACCATTGAGGGTTAAATGCACTTGGTCGCAGCTTGTGCTGGCGCACCACAAGACACAAAATGGCCGCCGATCACCCCAGAAAAATGTGACTGACAAACGGTCTGGGCAGCCTAAAAACAGTGAGCAATTGAGGATCAGCAGCTCAATGATCCACAGCTGCAGATCGATCAGTTAATCAAGTCCTTTGGAGGAGTTAATCTGCCTAATCTCGCCCTACTGTCGCAGCCGCAACCTCTCCCTACGCTAATCAGAGCAGAGTGACGGGCGGCGCTATGTGACTCCAGCTTAAATAGAGGCTGGGTCACATGGTGCTCTGGCCAATCACAGCCATGCCAATAGTAGGCATGGCTGTGATGGCCTCTTGGGGCAAGTAGTATGACGCTTGTTGATTGGCTGCTTAGCAGCCTTTCAAAAAGCGCCAAGAAAGCGTCACAAAAGCGCGAAGAAAGCGACGAACACCGAACCCGAACCCGGACTTTTACGAAAATGTCCGGGTTCGGGTCCGTGTCACGGACACCCCAAAATTCGGTACGAACCCGAACTATACAGTTCGAGTTCGCTCATCCCTAGTAACTAGAGTTGAGCGAACACCTGGATGTTCGGGTTCGAGAAGTTCGGCCGAACATCCCGGAAATGTTCGGGTTCGGGATCCGAACCCGATCCGAACTTCGTCCCGAACCCGAACCCCATTGAAGTCAATGGGGACCCGAACTTTTCGGCACTAAAAAGGCTGTAAAACAGCCCAGGAAAGAGCTAGAGGGCTGCAAAAGGCAGCAACATGTAGGCAAATCCCCTGCAAACAAATGTGGATAGGGAAATGAATTAAAATAAAAATTAAATAAATAAAAATTAACCAAAATCAATTGGAGAGAGGTTCCATAGCAGAGAATCTGGCTTCCCGTCACCCACCACTGGAACAATTCTAGTAAGAAGCAGGGCGGCAATACCAGAGGGTTAGACGGATCGTTAGTGATAGGGATATGTGTCAAACAAGATTAGACGATATGACCAATAAATTTAGAGAGCGAGGCTACCCCCCTGATCTATTGAAAATACAGCGTAATAAAGCTGAGATTACACCACCAGATAGAACTAAGAAAGAAACAAGGATCCCCTTAGTGATTAAATACCATCCCTGGTCCCAGCGCCTTAGGACTATTGTTAATCAACATTGGCACATATTATCTAAGTCCTATCCACGGATAGGAGAGTTCCAGAGGCCACCCATGATATGCTATAAACGGGCAGAAAATATTAGGGATAAAATAGTCCGGGCGGATGTGGGAAGTAATAAAATAGAAAGAGGACAGAGTACTTTATCTACACCTAGACGGGGCACTTTTCCTTGTTTAAACTGTGTCAATTGTTCCAGCGTTATAAAGGGTTCATGTTTCTCCCACCCTCACTCAGGTGAAAATATTCCAATAAGGGGCACGTTCACTTGTGATAGTAGATTTGTGGTTTACATTCTTAAATGTCCATGTGGATTACTATATGTGGGGGAAACCTCAATGAGAATGAAGGACAGACTAAGTAAACACAAATCTACTATCCGTAAACAGAATTTATTACTCCCAATACCCCTTCATTTTTATGATAAAAAACACAACATCTCGCAGTTGAGGTATCAGATTATTGAAGGTGTATCATTACCCCGTCGAGGGGGTGACAGAAATAAATTGTTATTGAAAAGGGAGGCTTACTGGATCCATCGTCTTCAGACAATGGAGCCCAGGGGCCTCAATCGTGAGTACAATGTGTCCTGCTTCCTATAAGGCATTCGGCCTTATGCAATCTGATAAATATATTTCTTTTTTTCTTCAGCGTGATTAATCACTGCAAGAATGGACTATGTGACTGAAAATCTTCGCCAGTATAGAGTGGATATGTTTTTTGCGAATTTTCAATTGCGAATTTTCAGTTGCGAATTTTTAGTTGCGAATTTTCAATTGCGAATTTTCAATTTTCAATTGCGAATTTTCAGTTGCGAATTTTCAATTGCGAATTTTTCAATGCGAATTTTTCATTGCGATTATTTGATATGCGAATTTTATTTAATGAGGGAGGCGGAGCTTCTTTGATGATGTCAGTTCCTTTGTGTTTCATTTATGTATAAATAGCTGGAGTGTAAGATGTTTTATGCAGTCTGATGAAAGCACATCTGTGCTGAAACGCGTCACTATGCCATTTTGAATATGTGACTGAATAAATCTACATTGTGATCTACATCAGCGAAGTGCCGGTCCTTTCCTTTGAAACCACCACTGGAACAGTCCATTCTCAGATATTTAGGCCCCGGCACCCAGGCAGAGGAGAGAGGTCCCGTAACAGAGAATCTGTCTTCATGTCAGCAGAGAATTAGTCTGCATGTCATAGCAGAGAATGAGGCTTCACGTCAGCCACCACTGCAACAGTCCATTGGCATATATTTAGGCCCAGCACCCAGGCAGAGGAGGGAGGTCCCGTAACAGAGAATCTGTCTTCATGTCAGCAGAGAATTAGTCTGCATGTCATAGCAGAGAATGAGGCTTCACGTCAGCCACCACTGCAACAGTCCATTGGCATATATTTAGGCCCAGCACACACACAGGCAGAGGAGAGAGGTCCCGTAACAGAGAATCTGGCTTCATGTCAGCAGAGAATCAGTCTGCATGTCATAGCAGAGAATGAGGCTTCACGTCAGCCACCACTGCAACAGTCCATTGGCATATATTTAGGCCCAGCACACACACAGGCAGAGGAGAGAGGTCCCGTAACAGAGGATCTGGCTTCATGTCAGCAGAGAATCAGTCTGCATGTCATAGCAGAGAATCAGGCTTCACGTCAGCCACCACTGCAACAGTCCATTGTCATAAATTTAGGCCCAGCACCCAGGCAGAGGAGAGAGGTCCCGTAACAGACAATCTGGCTTCATGTCAGCAGAGAATTAGTCTGCATGTCATAGCAGAGAATGAGGCTTCACGTCAGCCACCACTGCAACAGTCCATTGGCATATATTTAGGCCTAGCACACAGGCAGAGGAGAGAGGTCCCGTAACAGACAATCTGGCTTCATGTCAGCAGAGAATCAGTCTGCATGTCATAGCAGAGAATGAGGCTTCACGTCAGCCACCACTGCAACAGTCCATTGGCATATATTTAGGCCCAGCACACACACAGGCAGAGGAGAGAGGTCCCGTAACAGAGGATCTGGCTTCATGTCAGCAGAGAATCAGTCTGCATGTCATAGCAGAGAATCAGGCTTCACGTCAGCCACCACTGCAACAGTCCATTGTCATAAATTTAGGCCCAGCACCCAGGCAGAGGAGAGAGGTCCCGTAACAGACAATCTGGCTTCATGTCAGCAGAGAATTAGTCTGCATGTCATAGCAGAGAATGAGGCTTCACGTCAGCCACCACTGCAACAGTCCATTGGCATATATTTAGGCCTAGCACACAGGCAGAGGAGAGAGGTCCCGTAACAGACAATCTGGCTTCATGTCAGCAGAGAATCAGTCTGCATGTCATAGCAGAGAATGAGGCTTCACGTCACCCACCACTGCAACAGTCCATTGGCATATATTTAGGCCTAGCACACAGGCAGAGCAGAGAGGTCCCGTAACAGACAATCTGGCTTCATGACAGCAGAGAATCAGTCTGCATGTCATAGCAGAGAATGAGGCTTCACGTCACCCACCACTGCAACAGTCCATTGGCATATATTTAGGCCTAGCACACAGGCAGAGGAGAGGTTCATTCAACTTTGGGTAGCCTCGCAATATAATGGTAAAATGAAAATAAAAATAGGATTGAATGAGGAAGTGCCCTGGAGTCCAATAATATATGGTTATGGGGAGGTAGTTAATGTCTAATCTGGACAAGGGACGGACAGGTCCTGTGGGATCCATGCCTGGTTCATTTTTATGAACGTCAGCTTGTCCACATTGGCTGTAGACAGGCGGCTGCGTTTGTCTGTAATGACGCCCCCTGCCGTGCTGAATACACGTTCAGACAAAACGCTGGCTGCCGGGCAGGCCAGCACCTCCAAGGCATAAAAGGCTAGCTCTGGCCACGTGGACAATTTAGAGACCCAGAAGTTGAATGGGGCCGAACCATCAGTCAGTACGTGGAGGGGTGTGCACACGTACTGTTCCACCATGTTAGTGAAATGTTGCCTCCTGCTAACACGTTGCGTATCAGGTGGTGGTGCAGTTAGCTGTGGCGTGTTGACAAAAGTTTTCCACATCTCTGCCATGCTAACCCTGCCCTCAGAGGAGCTGGCCGTGACACAGCTGCCTTGGCGACCTCTTGCTCCTCCTCTGCCTTGGCCTTGGGCTTCCACTTGTTCCCCTGTGACATTTGGGAATGCTCTCAGTAGCGCGTCTACCAACGTGCGCTTGTACTCGCGCATCTTCCTATCACGCTCCAGTGCAGGAAGTAAGGTGGGCACATTGTCTTTGTAGCGTGGATCCAGCAGGGTGGCAACCCAGTAGTCCGCACAGGTTAAAATGTGGGCAACTCTGCTGTCGTTGCGCAGGCACTGCAGCATGTAGTCGCTCATGTGTGCCAGGCTGCCCAGGGGTAAGGACAAGCTGTCCTCTGTGGGAGGCGTATCGTCATCGTCCTGCCTTTCCCCCCAGCCACGCACCAGTGATGGACCCGAGCTGCGTTGGGTGCCACCCCGCTGTGACCATGCTTCATCCTCATCCTCCTCCACCTCCTCCTCATCCTCGTCCTCCTCGTCCTCCAGTAGTGGGCCCTGGCTGGCCACATTTGTACCTGGCCTCTGCTGTTGCCAAAAACCTCCCTCTGAGTCACTTCGAAGAGACTGGCCTGAAAGTGCTAAAAATGACCCCTCTTCCTCCTCCTCCTCCTCCTCCTCCTGGGCCACCTCCTCTTCCATCATCGCCCTAAGTGTTTTCTCAAGGAGACATAGAAGTGGTATTGTAACGCTGATAACGGTGTCATCGCCACTGGCCATGTTGGTGGAGTACTCGAAACAGCGCAACAGGGCACACAGGTCTCGCATGGAGGCCCAGTCATTGGTGGTGAAGTGGTGCTGTTCTGTAGTGCGACTGACCCGTGCGTGCTGCAGCTGAAACTCCACTATGGCCTGCTGCTGCTCGCACAGTCTGTCCAGCATGTGCAAGGTGGAGTTCCACCTGGTGGGCACGTCGCATATGAGGCGGTGAGCGGGAAGGCCGAAGTTACGCTGTAGCGCAGACAGGCGAGCAGCAGCAGGATGTGAACGCCGGAAGCGCGAACAGACGGCCCGCACTTTATGCAGCAGCTCTGACATGTCGGGGTAGTTGTGAATGAACTTCTGCACCACCAAATTCAGCACATGCGCCAAGCAAGGGATGTGCGTCAAATTGGCTAGTCCCAGAGCTGCAACGAGATTTCGCCCATTATCACACACCACCAGGCCGGGCTTGAGGCTCACCGGCAGCAACCACTCGTCGGTCTGTTGTTCAATACCCCGCCACAACTCCTGTGCGGTGTGGGGCCTGTCCCCCAAACATATGAGTTTCAGAATGGCCTGCTGACGTTTACCCCGGGCTGTGCTGAAGTTGGTGGTGAAGGTGTGTGGCTGACTGGATGAGCAGGTGGAAGAAGAGGAGGAGGAAGCCGAGAAGGAGGAGGTGGCAACAGGAGGCAAAGAATGTTGCCCTGCGATCCTTGGCGGCGGAAGGACGTGCGCCAAACAGCTCTCCGCCTGGGGCCCAGCTGCCACTACATTTACCCAGTGTGCAGTTAGGGAGATATAGCGTCCCTGGCCGTGCTTACTGGTCCACGTATCTGTGGTTAGGTGGACCTTGCTACAGATGGCGTTGCGCAGTGCACACTTGATTTTATGGGATACTTGGTTGTGCAGGGAAGGCACGGCTCTCTTGGAGAAGTAGTGCCGGCTGGGAACAACATACTGTGGGACAGCAAGCGACATGAGCTGTTTGAAGCTGTCTGTGTCCACCAGCCTAAATGACAGCATTTCATAGGCCAGTAGTTTAGAAATGCTGGCATTCAGGGCCAGGGATCGAGGGTGGCTAGGTGGGAATTTACGCTTTCTATCAAATGTTTGTGAGATGGAGAGCTGAACGCTGGCGTGTGACATGGTTGAGACGCTTGGTGACGGAGGTGGTGGTGGTGGTGTTGGTGGTACATCCCCTGTTTGCTGGGCGGCAGGTGCCAACGTTCCTCCAGAGGCGGAGGAAGAGGCCGAGGCGGCAGCAGCAGAATAGGCCGAGGCGGCAGCAGCAGAAGAGGTAGCAGGGGGAGCCTGAGTGACTTCCTTGGTTTTAAGGTGTTTACTCCACTGCAGTTCATGCTTTGCATGCAGGTGCCTGGTCATGCAGGTTGTGCTCAGGTTCAGAACGTTAATGCCTCGCTTCAGGCTCTGATGGCACAGCGTGCAAACCACTCGGGTCTTGTCGTCAGCACATTGTTTGAAGAAGTGCCATGCCAGGGAACTCCTTGAAGCTGCCTTTGGGGTGCTCGGTCCCAGATGGCGGCGGTCAGTAGCAGGCGGAGTCTCTTGGCGGCGGGTGTTCTGCTTTTGCCCACTGCTCCCTCTTTTGCTACGCTGTTGGCTCGGTCTCACCACTGCCTCTTCCTCCGAACTGTGAAAGTCAGTGGCACGACCTTCATTCCATGTGGGGTCTAGGACCTCATCGTCCCCTGCATCGTCTTCCACCCAGTCTTGATCCCTGACCTCCTGTTCAGTCTGCACACTGCAGAAAGACGCAGCAGTTGGCACCTGTGTTTCGTCATCATCAGAGACATGCTGAGGTGGTATTCCCATGTCCTCATCATCAGGAAACATAAGTGGTTGTGCGTCAGTGCATTCTATGTCTTTCACCGCTGGGGAAGGGCTAGGTGGATGCCCTTGGGAAACCCTGCCAGCGGAGTCTTCAAACAGCATAAGAGACTGCTGCATAACTTGAGGCTGAGACAGTTTCCCTGGTATGCATGGGGGTGATGTGACAGACTGATGGGGTTGGTTTTCAGGCGCCATCTGTGCGCTTTCTGCAGAAGACTGGGTGGGAGATAATGTGAACGTGCTGGATCCACTGTCGGCCACCCAATTGACTAATGCCTGTACCTGCTCAGGCCTTACCATCCTTAGAACGGCATTGGGCCCCACCATATATCGCTGTAAATTCTGGCGGCTACTGGGACCTGAGGTAGTTGGTACACTAGGACGTGTGGATGTGGCAGAACGGCCACGTCCTCTCCCAGCACCAGAGGGTCCACTAACACCACCACGACCATGTCCACGTCCGCGTCCCTTACTAGATGTTTTTCTCATTGTTATGGTTCACCACAACAACAAATATATTATTTGGCCCAATGTATTGTATTCAAATTCAGCGGGATATAAATTTGAGGCCTAGTATTTAGGCGCTGGGTGACCGGTATGGATTTAGTGACAGAATTAGACTTGGAAATGCACAGAAGCGTGTGTGTGTGAAGTTATTCTGAATGACCCAATGTGCACCTTGAATATTATATACCCTTTTAGGGATAGATTTCAAATAGCTCTGATATAGCAGAAACCACTAAATTATGAAATTGCTAAATTGGGAATTGTATTTCAACCCAGAACAAGAAATGTGCTTGAACGGACACTAAATAACTCGCCCAGCTACAGCACTAACGAGAGATTTAGCAGGATATAAATTTGAGGCCTAGTATTTAGGCGCTGGGTGACAGGTATGGGTTTAGTGACAGAATTAGACTTGGAAATACACAGTAGCGGGTGTGTGTGAAGTTATTCTGAATGACCCAATGTGCACCTTGAATATTATATACCCTTTTAGGGATAGATTTCAAATAGCTCTGATATAGCAGAAACCACTAAATTATGAAATTGCTAAATTGGGAATTGTATTTCAACCCAGAACAAGAAATGTGCTTGAACGGACACTAAATAACTCGCCCAGCTACAGCACTAACGAGAGATTTAGCAGGATATAAATTTGAGGCCTAGTATTTAGGCGCTGGGTGACAGGTATGGGTTTAGTGACAGAATTAGACTTGGAAATACACAGTAGCGGGTGTGTGTGAAGTTATTCTGAATGACCCAATGTGCACCTTGAATATTATATACCCTTTTAGGGATAGATTTCAAATAGCTCTGATATAGCAGAAACCACTAAATTATGAAATTGCTAAATTGGGAATTGTATTTCAACCCAGAACAAGAAATGTGCTTGAACGGACACTAAATAACTCGCCCAGCTACAGCACTAACGAGAGATTTAGCAGGATATAAATTTGAGGCCTAGTATTTAGGCGCTGGGTGACAGGTATGGGTTTAGTGACAGAATTAGACTTAGAAATACACAGTAAGCGTGTGTGTGTGAAGTTATTCTGAATGACCCAATGTGCACCTTGAATATTATATACCCTTTTAGGGATAGATTTCAAATAGCTCTGATATAGCAGAAACCACTAAATTATGAAATTGCTAAATTGGGAATTGTATTTCAACCCAGAACAAGAAATGTGCTTGAACGGACACTAAATAACTCGCCCAGCTACAGCACTAACGAGAGATTTAGCAGGATATAAATTTGAGGCCTAGTATTTAGGCGCTGGGTGACAGGTATGGGTTTAGTGACAGAATTAGACTTGGAAATACACAGTAGCGGGTGTGTGTGAAGTTATTCTGAATGACCCAATGTGCACCTTGAATATTATATACCCTTTTAGGGATAGATTTCAAATAGCTCTGATATAGCAGAAACCACTAAATTATGAAATTGCTAAATTGGGAATTGTATTTCAACCCAGAACAAGAAATGTGCTTGAACGGACACTAAATAACTCGCCCAGCTACAGCACTAACGAGAGATTTAGCAGGATATAAATTTGAGGCCTAGTATTTAGGCGCTGGGTGACAGGTATGGGTTTAGTGACAGAATTAGACTTGGAAATACACAGTAGCGGGTGTGTGTGAAGTTATTCTGAATGACCCAATGTGCACCTTGAATATTATATACCCTTTTAGGGATAGATTTCAAATAGCTCTGATATAGCAGAAACCACTAAATTATGAAATTGCTAAATTGGGAATTGTATTTCAACCCAGAACAAGAAATGTGCTTGAACGGACACTAAATAACTCGCCCAGCTACAGCACTAACGAGAGATTTAGCAGGATATAAATTTGAGGCCTAGTATTTAGGCGCTGGGTGACAGGTATGGGTTTAGTGACAGAATTAGACTTGGAAATACACAGTAGCGGGTGTGTGTGAAGTTATTCTGAATGACCCAATGTGCACCTTGAATATTATATACCCTTTTAGGGATAGATTTCAAATAGCTCTGATATAGCAGAAACCACTAAATTATGAAATTGCTAAATTGGGAATTGTATTTCAACCCAGAACAAGAAATGTGCTTGAACGGACACTAAATAACTCGCCCAGCTACAGCACTAACGAGAGATTTAGCAGGATATAAATTTGAGGCCTAGTATTTAGGCGCTGGGTGACAGGTATGGGTTTAGTGACAGAATTAGACTTGGAAATACACAGTAGCGGGTGTGTGTGAAGTTATTCTGAATGACCCAATGTGCACCTTGAATATTATATACCCTTTTAGGGATAGATTTCAAATAGCTCTGATATAGCAGAAACCACTAAATTATGAAATTGCTAAATTGGGAATTGTATTTCAACCCAGAACAAGAAATGTGCTTGAACGGACACTAAATAACTCGCCCAGCTACAGCACTAACGAGAGATTTAGCAGGATATAAATTTGAGGCCTAGTATTTAGGCGCTGGGTGACAGGTATGGGTTTAGTGACAGAATTAGACTTAGAAATACACAGTAGCGTGTGTGTGTGAAGTTATTCTGAATGACCCAATGTGCACCTTGAATATTATATACCCTTTTAGGGATAGATTTCAAATAGCTCTGATATAGCAGAAACCACTAAATTATGAAATTGCTAAATTGGGAATTGTATTTCAACCCAGAACAAGAAATGTGCTTTGACGGACACTAAATAACTTTCCCAGCCACACAGGACAGCGTTAACGAGAGATTTAGCAGGATATAAATTTGAGGCCTAGTATTTAGGCGCTGGGTGACAGGTATGGGTTTAGTGACAGAATTAGACTTGGAAATACACAGTAGCGGGTGTGTGTGAAGTTATTCTGAATGACCCAATGTGCACCTTGAATATTATATACCCTTTTAGGGATAGATTTCAAATAGCTCTGATATAGCAGAAACCACTAAATTATGAAATTGCTAAATTGGGAATTGTATTTCAACCCAGAACAAGAAATGTGCTTGAACGGACACTAAATAACTCGCCCAGCTACAGCACTAAGGACAGATTTAGCTGGATATAAATTTGAGGCCTAGTATTTAGGCGCTGGGTGACAGGTATGGGTTTAGTGACAGAATTAGACTTGGAAATGCACAGTAGCGGGTGTGTGAAGTTATTCTGAATGACCCTATGTGCACCTTGAATATTATATACCCTTTTAGGGATAGATTTCAAATAGATCTGATACAGCAGAAACCACTAAATTTTTAAATTGCTAAATTGGGAATTGTATTTCAACCCAGAACAAAAAATGTGCTTTGACGGACACTAAATAACTTTCCCAGCCACAACAGGACAGCGGTAACGAGAGATTTAGCGGGATATAAATTTGAGGCCTAGTATTTAGGCGCTGGGTGACCGGTATGGATTTAGTGACAGAATTAGACTGGGATATGGCCAAAAAATAACCACACTATTGCTGGTTAAATGCACTTGGTGATGGGCGCAGCTTGCCCCTGATGTAGTATATGGCCAAAAAATGAACAGACTATTGCTGGTTAAATGCACTTGATGTCACAGCTTGACCAACCACACTACTGAGGGTTAAATGCACTTGGTGACGGGCGCAGCTTGCCCCTGATTTAGTATATGGCCAAAAAATGAACAGACTATTGCTGGTTAAATGCACTTGGTGTGATAGCTTGACCAACCACACTACTGAGGGTTAAATGCACTTGGTGTGACAGCTTCACCCTGATGTAGGCTTTAGCCAAAAAACAACCACACCATTGAGGGTTAAATGCACTTGGTCGCAGCTTGTGCTGGCGCACCACAAGACACAAAATGGCCGCCGATCACCCCAGAAAAATGTGACTGACAAACGGTCTGGGCAGCCTAAAAACAGTGAGCAATTGAGGATCAGCAGCTCAATGATCCACAGCTGCAGATCGATCAGTTAATCAAGTCCTTTGGAGGAGTTAATCTGCCTAATCTCGCCCTACTGTCGCAGCCGCAACCTCTCCCTACGCTAATCAGAGCAGAGTGACGGGCGGCGCTATGTGACTCCAGCTTAAATAGAGGCTGGGTCACATGGTGCTCTGGCCAATCACAGCCATGCCAATAGTAGGCATGGCTGTGATGGCCTCTTGGGGCAAGTAGTATGACGCTTGTTGATTGGCTGCTTAGCAGCCTTTCAAAAAGCGCCAAGAAAGCGTCACAAAAGCGCAAAGAAAGCGACGAACACCGAACCCGAACCCGGACTTTTACGAAAATGTCCGGGTTCGGGTCCGTGTCACGGACACCCCAAAATTCGGTACGAACCCGAACTATACAGTTCGAGTTCGCTCATCCCTACTAGTAACGACAGATTTAGCGGGATATAAATTTGAGGCCTAGTATTTAGGCGCTGGGTGACCGGTATGGATTTAGTGACAGAATTAGACTTGGAAATGCACAGTAGCGCGTGTGTGAAGTTATTCTGAATGACCCTATGTGCACCTTGAATATTATATACCCTTTTAGGGATAGATTTCAAATAGCTCTGATATAGCAGAAACCACTAAATTATGAAATTGCTAAATTGGGAATTGTATTTCAACCCAGAACAAAAAATGTGCTTTGACGGACACTAAATAACTTTCCCATCCACAACAGGACAGCGGTAACGAGAGATTTAGCGGGATATAAATTTGAGGCGTAGTATTTAGGCGCTGGGTGACCGGTATGGATTTACTAATAGAATTAGACTTGGAAATGCACAGTAGCGTGTGTGTGAAGTTATTCTGAATGACCCTATGTGCACCTTGAATATTATATACCCTTTTAGGGATAGATTTCAAATAGCTCTGATATAGCAGAAACCACTAAATTATGAAATTGCTAAATTGGGAATTGTATTTCAACCCTGAAAAAAAATGTGCTTTGACGGACACTAAATAACTTGCCCAGCCACAACAGTACAGCGGTAACGACAGATTTAGCGGGATATAAATTTGAGGCCTAGTATTTAGGCGCTGGGTGACCGGTATGGATTTAGTGACAGAATTAGACTGGGATATGGCCAAAAAATGAACAGACTATTGCTGGTTAAATGCACTTAGTGTGACAGCTTGACCAACCACACTACTGAGGGTTAAATGCACTTGGTGACGGGCGCAGCTTGCCCCTGATGTAGTATATATATGGCCAAAAAATGAACAGACAATTGCTGGTTAAATGCACTTGGTGTGACAGCTTCACCCTGATGTAGGCTTTAGCCAAAAAACAACCACACCATTGAGGGTTAAATGCACTTGGTGACAGGCGCAGCTTGCCCCTGATGTAGTATATGGCCAAAAAAGTGAACAGACTATTGCTGGTTAAATGCACTTGGTGTGACAGCTTGACCAACCACACTACTGAGGGTTAAATGCACTTGGTGACGGGCGCAGCTTGCCCCTGATGTAGTATATGGCCAAAAAATGAACAGACTATTGCTGGTTAAATGCACTTGGTGTGACAGCTTGACCAACCACACTACTGAGGGTTAAATGCACTTGGTGACGGGCGCAGCTTGCCCCTGATGTAGTATATATATGGCCAAAAAATGAACAGACAATTGCTGGTTAAATGCACTTGGTGTGACAGCTTCACCCTGATGTAGGCTTTAGCCAAAAAACAACCACACCATTGAGGGTTAAATGCACTTGGAGACAGGCGCAGCTTGCCCCTGATGTAGTATATGGCCAAAAAATGAACAGACTATTGCTGGTTAAATGCACTTGGTGACGGGTGCAGCTTGCCACTGATTTAGTATATGGCCAAAAAATGAACAGACTATTGCTGGTTAAATGCACTTGGTGTGACAGCTTCACCCTGATGTAGGCTTTAGCCAAAAAACAACCACACCTTTGAGGGTTAAATGCACTTGGTGACAGGCGCAGCTTGCCCCTGATGTAGTATATGGCCAAAAAATGAACAGACTATTGCTGGTTAAATGCACTTGGTGTGACAGCTTGACCAACCACACTACTGAGGGTTAAATGCACTTGGTGACGGGCGCAGCTTGCCCCTGATGTAGTATATGGCCAAAAAATGAACAGACTATTGCTGGTTAAATGCACTTGGTGTCACAGCTTGACCAACCACACTACTGAGGGTTAAATGCACTTGGTGACGGGCGCAGCTTGCCCCTGATGTAGTATATGGCCAAAAAATGAACAGACTATTGCTGGTTAAATGCACTTGGTGACGGGCGCAGCTTGCCCCTGATTTAGTATATGGCCAAAAAATGAACAGACTATTGCTGGTTAAATGCACTTGGTGTGATAGCTTGACCAACCACACTACTGAGGGTTAAATGCACTTGGTGACGGGCGCAGCTTGCCCCTGATGTAGTATATGGCCAAAAAATAAACAGACTATTGCTGGTTAAATGCACTTGGTGTGACAGCTTCACCCTGATGTAGGCTTTAGCCAAAAAACAACCACACCATTGAGGGTTAAATGCACTTGGTGACAGGCGCAGCTTGCCCCTGATGTAGTATATGGCCAAAAAATAAACAGACTATTGCTGGTTAAATGCACTTGGTGTGACAGCTTCACCCTGATGTAGGCTTTAGCCAAAAAACAACCACACCATTGAGGGTTAAATGCACTTGGTCGCAGCTTGGATGCACTTGGTCGCAGCACCGCACAAGACACAAAATGGCCGCCGATCACCCCAGAAAAAAGTGACTGACAAACGGTCTGGGCAGCCTAAAAACAATGAGCAATTGAGTATCAGCAGCTCAATGATCCACAGCTGCAGATCGATCAATTAATCAAGTGCTTTGGAGGAGTTAATCAGCCTTATCTCGCCCTACTGTCGCAGCCGCAACCTCTCCCTACGCTAATCAGAGCAGAGTGACGGGCGGCGCTATGTGACTCCAGCTTAAATAGAGGCTGGGTCACATGGTGCTCTGGCCAATCACAGCCATGCCAATAGTAGGCATGGCTGTGACGGCCTCTTGGGGCAAGTAGTATGACGCTTGTTGATTGGCTGCTTTGCAGCCTTTCAAAAAGCGCCAAGAAAGCGTCACAAAAGCGCCAAGAAAGCGACGAACACCGAACCCGGACTTTTACGAAAATGTCCGGGTTCGGGTCCGTGTCACGGACACCTCAAAATTCGGTACGAACCCGAACTATACAGTTCGAGTTCGCTCATCCCTAATCCCAAACTAAGGAACAAATGGGTGAGCCCTATAAAAGCCCTAGAGCTCTCCCTGACTGCTCAGCCCATGCAAAGATCTTTATGATAGATAGATGCATATCCTCGTACCTAGACTGTGTGACACCTGAAAACCCTACAATAGTGAGGGGACACGACCACCGGCTCCCTGCACTTAATACGGAGGGAGTCAGGGTTACCTAGAATCAAGCCAACAGGAAAACACAAATAAAGGAAAAGACTTATCTGAGGAACCAGCAGTTACAGCATCTAGCAGTGAGCACAATCCAGGAAATTGTATAAACCGCAAAGTGATGCAGTATGGGAGGTGATATAAAGGGATGCAATCAGTGCAACTAGATGACAGCTGAGAGAGGGAAACGAGATGACAAAACAAAACCAAAACAAAAGAACCTCAAGCAAGAGGTACTGAAGAACGTCTGTCAAAGCTTCTCAGAGATCTGGCGGTGACAGTACCCCTCCTTCTATGAGTGGACTCCGGACACTCAGAGCCCACCTTCTCAGGATGGGACCTATGGAAATCCCTGATGAGACAAGTGGCCTTAATGTCTGCCACTGGGACCCACATCCTCTCCTCAGGACCATAACCTTCCCAATGAATGAGGTACTGGAGAGAACCGTGGATAATGCGACAATCCACAATCCTAGAGACCTGAAATTCAAGATTACCATCAACAACAATCGGAGGAGGAGGCAAAGAGGAGGGTACAATGGGTTGGAAATAAGGTTTTAACAGGGACTTGTGAAAAACATTATTGATCTTCCAAGTCTGAGGAAGACCAAGACGAAAGGCAACGGGATTGATGACGGACAGAATCTTGTAAGGCCCAATAAACTTAGGACCCAACTTCCAGGAGGGAACCTTCAATTTGATATTCTTAGTAGACAACCACACCAGATCACCCACATTCAGGTCCGGACCAGGCACACGTCTCTTATCCGCCACACGCTTATATTTCTCACTCATCCTCTTCAGATTACCCTGAATCTTTTGCCAAATAAATGACAAAGACGAGGAAAATCTCTCCTCATCAGGTAAACCAGAAGACCCCTCTCCAGAGAATGTCTCAAACTGCGGATGAAACCCATATGCACCAAAAAATTGTGACTTATCCGAAGGCTCCTGGCGACGGTTATTTAAAGCAAACTCAGGGAGGGACAAAAAAGAACACCAATCCTCCTGATTCTCAGTCAAAAAACAGCGCAGATATGTCTCCAGATTCTGATTGACGCGCTCTGTCTGGCAATTCGACTGCGGGTGAAAAGCAGAAGAGAACGACAACCAAACCCCCAAGCGAGAACAGAAGGCCTTCCAGAATCTGGAAACAAACTGCGTGCCCCTATCCGAGACTATGTCTGAAGAAATGCCATGCAGTTTGACAATGTGATCAACAAATGCCTGCGCCAGCGTTTTAGCATTGGGTAACCCAGGAAAAGGAATGAAATGCGCCATTTTGCTAAAACGGTCTACTACTACCAAAATCGCAGTCTTCCCCGAGGAACGAGGAAGGATGGGAAGGAATGGGTAACGGGAAGGAATGGGTAACGGGAGGAGAGGACCCGATGGCTGTGAATGAGGGACCTTAGCACGAGCGCAGGTCTCGCAGGCTGCCATAAAACCCTCAACCGTCTTACGAAGAGCCGGCCACCAGAATCTCCGAGCAATGAGATCCACTGTGGCTCTGCTCCCCGGGTGCCCAGCAAGGACAGTATCATGATGCTCCTTAAAAACCTTATGTCGTAAAGCGAGAGGCACAAACAACCTCCCAGGAGGACAAAGATCAGGAGCCTCTGCCTGGGCTGCCTGAACCTCTGCATCCAAATCAGGGTAAAGAGCAGAAACAACCACCCCTTCGGCCAAAATGGGACCTGGGTCTTCAAAGTTCCCCCCTCCCAGAAAAAAACAATGTGACAGGGCATCGGCCTTCACATTTTTAACCCCAGGGCGGAACATGACAACAAAATTAAACCTGGAAAAGAATAAAGACCATCTGGCCTGTCTCGGGTTCAGACGCTTGGCTGACTCCAAGTAGGCCAGATTCTTATGGTAGGTAAACACGGTAATAGGGTGTCTGACTCCCTCTAGCCAATGGCGCCATTCCCCAAAAGCTAATTTGATGGCCAACAACTCCCTATCTCTCACATCGTAATTTCTCTCTGCGGAAGAGTTTCTTAGAGAAAAAGGCACACGGTCGCCATTTGGCAGGAGAGGGACCCTGAGACAAGACTGCACCCACACCCACCTCAGAAGCGTCCACCTCAACAATGAAAGGTAGAGAGACATCAGGTCGTACCAAGATGGGAGCGGAAGCAAAACTCTCTTTGATACTAGAAAAGGCCTTACGCGCATCTACCGGACAGGAGGAAAAATCTACTCCCTTTTTAGTCATATCAGTGAGTAGCTTAACAACAGAGGAATAATTCAAAATAAACTTCCTGTAATAATTGGCAAAACCCAAAAAGCGCATCAGCGCCTTCTGATTATCAGGAAGCTCCCAATCAAGCACAGAATTTCTGGAACCGCAAACACACATTTTTCCAGTTTAGCGTACAATTTATTCTCCCGCAGAATGAGCAAGACCTGACGTAGGTGGTCCCTATGAGTTTTGAAATCAGGAGATAAAATCAAAATGTCATCTAGATACACTAGTACAAATTTCCCCATTACATGATAAAAAATGCTGTTCACAAAATGTTGGAAGACCAGCCGTCAAACCAAAGGGCATAACCAAATTCTCAAAATGGCCCTCAGGAGTATTGAAGGCCGTCTTCCATTCATCCCCTTCCCTGACCCTGACCCGGTTGTATGCCCCTCTCAAATCTAACTTAAAAAAAACTTTAGCCCCAACAATCTGGTTAAACAGGTCCGGGATCAGAGGAAGAGGATATGGGTCACGAATTGTGATACAGTTCAGCTCCCTGAAATCCAGACATGTCTTAAAGAACAATCTTTTTTCTTAACAAAAAAAAAAAAAAAACTGCGGCAACAGGTGACTTCGAGGGTCGGATGTGTTCCTTTCTCAGGCTCTCAGAGATATACGTACGAATAGCGACCCTTTCAGGTTGGGAGAGATTGTATAAACGAGATTTTGGGAGCTTGGCGCCTGGGATGAGAGCAATTGTCATGGAACCATGAACCAGACGTACAACAAGAGATAAGTGGAAAATAAGAAGGCTTTATTGAAAAGCAAGCCGTAAGCAAAAGTCCAAACGGATGGCTAAACCGAAGCAGGGTCTTGCGTAGACAGAGGTCAGGAACCAGAAGGGTAGTCAGACGAAGCCAGGATCAGGAACCAACGGGGTAGTCAGACGAAGCCAGGATCAGGAACCAACGGGGTAGTCAGACGAGGCCAGGATCAGGAACCAGAAGCAGCAGCAGTCTTAGAAGCATGTGAACACAGGAGGACCAAGCAAGGAACTGAAGCCACAGACCTCCTATATATATGAGCTAGGCATCCAGCTCCTCCCAGTGGGAAGGAGAAGCCGCAGGGTGGGAGGCTACAAGAAACCCAGAAACCAAGATGGCCGCCAGCACATGTCAAACGAAGGAGAACAGTGAGAAGGTAAGACCATGACAGCAATAGGGCAATTGTACTCCCGATGAGGGGGCAGCTGCTGGACACCACTCTCTGAAAACACATCCGAAAATTCAGAGAGAAAAGATGGTACAGTCTTGGTGGAGACCTCTGAAAGAGACACCGAGAGTCAATACTCTGCACAAAAGTCACTACAATCATTTATTTGCCTTGCTTTCCAATCAATGGTGGGGTTATGTTTAGTGAGCCAGGGTAGCCCCAACACTAGAGGAGTAGGTAATCCGCTTAGGATAAAACATGACACATCCTCAACATGAGCACCACCCAAAGTCAAATGGATATTGTGAACTATGCCCTTTAACAATTTCTGAGAAAGTGGAGCGGAATCAGTAGCAAAAACAGGTATATCCTTTCCCAAAGTGCATACCTGTAAACCATGTGTTATAGCAAATTGACTATGAATGAGATTGACAGCTGCTCCACTATCTACAAAAATCTCATAAACAATGTTCTTGCTCTCTAGCGCCACCCTGGCAGGTAGGACAAAACGGGAACTACAAGCAAATGGAAAACCTTCAATTTCCGCATCAACTTTGCCAATAGTAACAGATGGAATGTTTTTAGAGGATTTTTTTCTTTTCTTTTAGTTTCTTTTTTACCCTCAAAAAACTCCCTGAATCTCCTAGAGGGGGACAAACATTTGCCAAATGATTTATACCTCCACAACAGAAACAAAACCTCTTGGAGAGCTGAATCTTCTATTATTAGAGGCAAGCAAACCTAGCTGCATGAGCTCCTCCTCAGAGGGGATTGAGAGAGACTGAGACCCCTGCGCACTGAATGAGACAGCCCCACTGTCCTTAGACTGAATATGACAGGAAGGAGTGATCTCTCCTCTCTCTCTAAGACGCCTGTCAATACGAACAGCCTGAGACATGGCAGACTCCAAGGAGGCAGGTCTCTCATAAAAGGCAAATGCATATTTCAATCCCTCCGAAAGACCATGGCAAAATTGACTTCGGAGTGCAGCATCATTTCAACCAGAATCAGCTGCCCATCTCTGAAATTCTGAACAGTATATCTCTGCGGACTGTTTACCCTGGCATAAAAGACGCAGTCTAGATTCAGCCAGAGCAATATGGTCCGGAACATCATATATCTGACCCAGGGCTACAAAAAAATTCATCCACGGATCGGAGGGGCCGTGCCCCCACTGGTAGTGAAAAGGCCCAAGACTGAGCGTTATCCCTGAGCAGCGAGATGATGATCCCCACCCTCTGCTCCTTATCACCAGAGGAATGGGGAAGAAGGTGAAAAAGGAGTTTGCAAGACTCTCTAAAACAAACAAAATTCTCACTACCCCCGGAGAACGTATCTGGAAGAGAGATCTTAGGCTCAGTACAAACTCCATGAACGCAAGCAGAACCGGTCATCTGAAACCGAGAGACAGTTTCACAGAGATCTGCTACCTCCAGTGAAAGACCCTGCACGCGGTTAATCAAGGCTGAAACCGGATCCATGCTTAAGATGTTTTGGCGGTTTATAATGTCACGATGGTGTTGCAGAAAACTAGAAGTCACAAATATAGATCCGACTGACTTGATCCCAAACTAAGGAACAAATGGGTATGCCCTATAAAAGCCCTAGAGCTCTCCCTGACTGCTCAGCCCATGCAAAGATCTTTATGATAGAAAGATGCATGTCCTCGTACCTAGACTGTGTGACACCTTAAAACCCTACAATAGTGAGGGGACATGACCACCGGCTCCCTGCACTTAATACGGAGGGAGTCAGGGTCACCTAGAATCAAGCCAACAGGAAAACACAAATTAAGGAAAAAACTTATCTAAGGAACGAGCAGTTACAGCATCTAGCAGTGAGCACAATCCAGGAAGTTGTATAAACCGCAAAGTGATGCAGTATGGGAGGTGATATAAAGGGATGCAATCAGTGCAACTAGATGACAGCTGGGAGAGGGAAACGAGATGACAAAACGAAACCAAAACAAAAGAACCTCAAGCAAGAGGTACTGAAGAACGTCTGTCAAAGCTTCTCAGAGATCTGGCGGTGACATATCCATGTGTTATCGAATTTCACCTATTATTATTTGGGGTTTATTCAAAAGGGGGAATTTTGTTAGCCATGTTTTTAATCCAATTTTATATTTTTAGTTCTTTTAAACATATGTATTTGACATGTACAGTGGATATAAAAAGTCTACCCCATAGCCCAGACATATGAAGAATACGGGAGATGTACCACACAGCCAGTACTTGCCAGATATTCCTGCAGCTCCTTTAATGCTGTAGGCCTCTTGGTAGCCTCCCAGACAAGTTTTCTTCTCGTCTTTTCATCAATTTTGCTGTGAGATGCGATTAAGAAAATTTCAGGAAAGACCAACTAGAGCAGATAAACTTTATTTGGGGTTAATCAGAAGCACTTTAAATGATGGCAGGTGTATGCTGACTCCTATTTAACATGATTTTGAATGTTATTGCTTAATTCTGAACACAGCTACATCCCCAGTTATAACCACATGACTTTAGTTTTTTGTTTTCTTCCCTCCACCTAAAAGATTTCAGTTTGTTTTTCAATTGAGTGGTACAGTTTATAGGTCACATTAAAGGTGGAAAAAATACTGAAATGATTTATCTTTGTCTCATTTTATTTACATCACAGAAACCTGGCATTTTAACAGGGGTGTGTAGATTTTTTTATATCCACTATATTTGTACTGGAGTTCAGTAAAATCGTTATCCAATGACTAATATACCTCCAGCCACATAATTAATTGATTTTTTCTGTCCGGTGAATGCCTAATGTTTGGAGCCTGTACTCCACTGGCCTGTAGTAAAATTGTTATCCACTGAATGTCTAATATACCTCCAACCACATAATCACTTAATCTTTTCTGTCCGGTGAATGCCTAATGTTTAGGGCCTGTACTCCTCTGGCCTGCAGTAAAATTGATATTGTAATGGATCTTATGGCACCCCGACTGGGTACCTCCATTGATAGATGCTCCTAGTGCTTCCCGAGGGCTCCAGGCACTCTACTTGACACCGTAAGCACTGCAGACCCTACGAACCACCGCAGCTTGGTTGGGGTCTTGCCGTATCCTACCCACCCTGGACCTACGACAAGACTCCAGGCTCCAGTGGGTGAACCTCTCTTCCTTCAGAGTGCGATGCAGAAACAAGCTCTTAAAAGAGCTCAGTGATTATAGCCTGGGGAGTATACAGTGTATAGCGTTCCCCAGCGTAGATATAGCCTTTCCCTCACACATGAGACAAGGCTCTATGTTGAGGGTAAAACAGGAACTCTTTAATGGGGCTACGTGTCAGCCTTTTATGCAGGTCTTCCAGCAAGGGGCACTCCCCCTGGGGACCTTATGGAAGACTGTGACAGTTTATACATTAGCCAAACACATGCATTTACAGTATTGAAACCTTCCTAGCAATTGTACACAAACCCCCCCTCTGTCTGTGACGCAATCAACATAATACAATGAGCATTGCCTGTGATACAATTACCAAACATAATGGGCTAACCTAATCACTCACAGGCAGAAAACACAAATTTTTCCCAAAAAACTGAAAACACCTCATGGGCATGGGCATAATTTATACATCCATGGATAGCTCTGATCTGGGCAAACAACATATCCAAAAATCACTCAGATCCGAGCAGGGGTTCCATGGAAGTCACATTTGGCTTTCCCAAAACAGTTCCACAGATTTAGGCTGTGCGGCCATTCTATCTTCTCCTTCAAAGTTAGTGTAAGGGCCATAATCCTGAGGCAAGAGGCTAGCAAAAAGGCCCCTCCAAAACCCAGTGGTGAGGTTAGTTTCGTCACACATCTCACCATTCCAGGGAAGACTAACCAGATAACTGACCTCACTCCGGTCGGTACCTGAGCTAGTCTGGCAGCCCAACCACAACCAAATACTGGACCTGTTGAATTGGGTAGCCTGTCTCTGTCCAGTGAGTCCACAAAGGTTGTGTTGGTAACTGGTACTCCCGGTCTCACAGGCAATGCTCATTGTATTTTGTTGATTGGGTCACAGACAAGGGGAGGGGTTTGTGGGGGGTGGTTTGTGTACAATTGCTGGAAAGGTTTCAATACTCCTGATGACAGCAAAGTCTTGCCTGTTGGGACTCTGGCACACATGGCTGACTTTATGTTAGGCTGCCTTTCCCTTGACCCACGCGTTTTATGTATTTTGGACAACACAGATTACTGGTTGTTCACCCTTCTCGACCACTGCTACAAAGAGAACTTCTCATCTCGCATTCCTGTGGTGGAGAGGACGAGCAAAATGGTGCAATACCAGAAGGTCCTTGTGGAATTTTTTTTCCAATGCACCCCTTCCACCACAAAAAAGGGTATATGGTTCAATATTCCTTTTCTCGTCGTCCTCCTCCTCCTTTTCCATCATCTCAACATGCTTATTAGTCTGCCCTAATGTTGTAGAAGGTCAGCTCACCTGCAGGCCCTCGTATATAATGTATTAGAGGGTCAGCTCACCGGCAGGCCCTCACCTACAATCTTTTAGAGGGTCAGCTCACCTGCAGGTCTTCACATATAATGTTTTAGAGGGTCAGCTCACCAGCAGGCCCTCACCTACAATCTTTTAAAGGGTCTGCTCACCAGCAAGCCCTTGCATATAATGTTTTAAAGGGTCAGCTCACCTGCAGGCCCTCACCTACAATCGTTTAGAGGGTCAGCTCACCTGCAGGCCCTCGCATATAATGTTTTAGAGGGCCATCTCACCAGCAGGCCCTCACCTATGATCTTTTAGAGGGTCAGCTCATTAGCAGGCCCTCGCATATAAAGTTTTTGAGGGTCAGCTCACCAGCAGGCCCTCAACCATAATGTTTTACAGGGTCAGCTAACCAGCAGGCCCTTGCCTAAAAATCTTTTAGAGGGTCAGCTCACCAGCAGGCCATCAAATATAATGTTTTTGAGGGTCAGCTCACCAGCAGGCCCTTGCCTACAATCATTTAGAGGGTCAGCTTACCTACAGGCCCTCGCATATAATGTTTTAGAGGTTCAGCTCACCAGCAGGCCCTCAACTATAATCTTTTAGAGCAGGCATCCTCAAACTGCGGCCCTCCAGCTGTTGTAAAACTACAACTCCCACAATGCCCTGCTGTAGGCTGATACCTGTAGGCTGTTCAGGCTTGCTGGGAGTTGTAGTTTTGCAACAGCTGGAGGGCCGCAGTTTGAGGATGCCTGTTTTAGAGGGTTAGCTCACCTGCAGGCCCTCGCATATAATGTTTTTGAGGGTCAGGTCACCAGCAGGACCTCAACCATAATGTTTTACATGGTCAGCTCTCCAGCAGGCCCTCACCTACAATCTTTTAGAGGGTCAGCTCACCAGCAGGTCCTCGCATATAATGTTTTTGAGACATAGTGCATAGGCTTTATGAGTGTAGGAGTCCCACTACCTGAACAATTGTACCACAATTTGAATGAGGCCCTCCATTATGTGATCTGCATTTTGTGTCGGAGTGCCTCTTCCTTGTAATTTTTGGCAGCACTTGCACTTTATATACAAGTAAATATACAGGAAAGAATATTTCCTAACAATTTTTCCTCTAAAATCGATTTTATCTTCGGTTTTGTGCGTATTAGTGTCAGTCTATAAAAGTGGCATGCTACTCAGACAACATCATTCCCAGCAGTGAACTGGGAGTCCAAGATGCATCCAGACATCCTCCCCATGCTGTTCGCGAACTATTTTAGGGGGTGTTTCCATCAATTTCTGACCTTTTTCTATGAACCAGACACCCTCCCCTCTTCAGAGCAGGGGGTGCCTGTTTTAATGTTCGGGTTCTCCCATTGACTTCCATTGAGCTTGAGTGCTCGGTAGAGCACCCGAGCATCCCAAGGTCTTCCACCTGAGCACTTTGGTGCTCGATCAGCACTATCAGTGACTTCATTGTCCAGCACCTCCTCTTCCACTTGCCCACTCTTGTCATCCTCCTGATTTGTTGACCTAACAGCCACCTCAGTTATTAACAACTGTGTCTCATCCTCATCATGAGAGACACTAGAGACACTAATTGCAGTTGACTTATTGGCAACTGTGTCTCATCATCATCATCCACCTTGTGAAACACTAATTGCCTTTCCCCACCTTCCTCTGACTGGATACTCCAGAGTTTGGGAATCAGGGCACAAGATCTCCTCATGTCCCTCTTCAAGGGACTGGCGAGAGATCCAAATTAAGGAATGAAGATGAAAACAGCTCCTCGGAATATCCAAGTGTGGGATCACTTGTTTGCCAAGACTCTCATGGTGGGTAGAAGGACTATCAGGGTGAGGATTGTGTTGACCAGACTCTTGACTACTGAGACTAGACTTTGTTGAAGACATGGTGGTGCCTAACCGACTGAAAGCATCATCTGCTGCAATCCAACCGACCACCTGCTTGCACTCGTCTGACTTCGAGAGTGGTGTACGCCGTCGCCCTGCAAACTGGGACATGAAGCTAGGTATCGTGGATGAGTGTGTTTCTTGAGCTCTGGCAGCAGGCACAGTTTCACCGCGCCCAGAGCCATGGCCTCTGCGTGCACCATCAGCAGCACCACCACTTCCCTGTCCCTTACTGCTTGCCTTGCGCATATTAAATTGAATATATGCCTACAAGTATGTTACACATACAGTTGCGCAGGTTTTGTATTTTATATGCGCAAATAAAGTACACAGAATGTCATAGATATTTTTAGGATGCGCACACGTTAAACAGGAGGTATAGCGCAAGTAATGTCGCTGTCAACACTGCCTAATAAAAAAAATTACACTGAATTAATGTCACTGATATTTAGGTTGCGCAAACGTTATACAGGAGATATAGCACAAGTAGTGTCGCTGTCACCACCACCTAATAAAAAAATTTACACTGAATTAATGTGACTGATATTTAGGTTGCACAAAAGTTATACAGGATGTATAGCGCAAGTAATGTCGCTGTCACCAGCGGCTAATAAAAACGACTACACCACATGTTGAGCGCCATTACATCATCAAAGGTCCTTTTGTAGGTCTTGAAAGAAAAGTTGCTCAAGCCAATCCACCCAGTTACTCCACCCACTCCAGTTGTGGACTACTACTTCACACAATTTCCCCAGAAATTGTAGATTTTCTAGTTATACGTTGTCATTAGATCTCCCCTCAGTTGTCTTTTTTCTAAAGTGAATAACCCTAATTTTGATAATCTTTCAGGGTACTGTAGTCCCCCCATTCCAGTTATTACTTTAGTTGCCCTCCTTTGAACCCTCTCCAGCTCTGCTATGTCTGCCTTGTTCACAGGAGCCCAGAACTGTACACAGTACTCCATGTGTGGTCTGACTAGTGATTTTTAAAGTGGCAGGACTATTTTCTAATCACTGGCATCCATGCCCCTTTTGATGCAACCCATTATCTTATAGGCCTTGTAAGCAGCTGTCTGAAACTGGTTTCTGCAGCTTAGTTTGCTGTTCACTAAAACTCCTAGGTCCTTTTCCATGTCAGTGTTACCCAGTGATTTACCAATTAGTATGTACTGGTGACTTGCATTATTCCTTCCCATGTGCATAATGTTACATTTGTCAGTGTTAATTGGTAGAAGCCACTTTTCCTCACTTTAGGGGATAAAAAATCCTTCCCGACTCCAATCAGAATAACTCCCTAGATCAACAACCCATCTTTAGTAACTATAACTTGTGATATTATTACACTCCAGAAATGCATCCAGACGCCTCTTGAACTCACCACCATCTTAGGCAGAGAGTTCCATAGTTTCACTGCTCTTACCGTAAAGAATCCTCTTTTATGTTTGTGTACAAACCTTCTTTTCTCTAGACGCAGAGAATGTCCCCTCATCACAGTCCTTGGGATAAATAGATGATGGGAGAGATCTCTGTACTGACCACTGATATATTTATACATAGCTATTTTTTCTAAAGAGAATAACCCTACTTTGTGGGAGAGGAAAATATTCTGGGGAGTGTGTCTGTGAAAGTCATGAATTAAAAAAATAAATAAATTAGGAACACCCCTTTCATCCATCTAACTGTTCTATGAGAGGAAATTCTTCTGTGGAGCTTGTCTGTGAAAGTCATGAATGTTTTAAAAAATCATCCGTATAACTATTGTGGCAGAGAAAATTCTTATGCGGAGTGTGTCTGTGTTTATAATTATGAACACTCCTTCATCCGGCTAACAGTTGTAGGAGAAGAAATTTTTTTAATATATGGTCCCCAGATAGTGGATGTAGGACATATTAATCTGAGAAAAAAATAATAATACTACAGGTGATCTCAGCAATTTTATTGTCTGCAGCTGTCCCACTTGTCCCAGACCCCTTCAGAGGGGCAGGAGAAAGAAGAAAGACATGGCCTTGCCCACAAAGCTGTTTGCAGGCCTCAGAGTCTGGCAAACACAGTCACACACAAAAAAGCGGTCTCCAGTAGAGTGGGTCAATGTTTGGAGTGGACAGATCAAGCTGTTTTTCACTCTCCCTGTTTGAAAAATCCATTATATACCTGTATATGGCCACCATATAGGGGACGTAGGAAATATTTAACTGAGAAGAAAAGATACTACAGGTGTTTGCGGTACTGCTGCTAGAGATGGCCTTGCAGTTCGTCCGGCGGTCGTTTTGTGGCAAACTATGTTTGTTCGCAGATCGCCGAACGGGCGAACATATGACGATGTCTGTTGGCGCCAATATTATTTTACATTGTGAAGAACTTTGACCCATGACTAGGGATGAGCGAACTCGAACTGTATAGTTCGGGTTCGTACCGAATTTTGGGGTGTCCGTGACACGGTGTTCGTCGCTTTCTTGGCGCTTTTGTGACGCTTTCTTGGCGCTTTTTGAAAGGCTGCAAAGCAGCCAATCAACAAGCGTCATACTACTTGCCCCAAGAGGCCGTCACAGCCATGCCTACTATTGGCATGGCTGTGATTGGCCAGAGCACCATGTGACCCAGCCTCTATTTAAGCTGGAGTCACATAGCGCCGCCCGTCACTCTGCTCTGATTAGCGTAGGGAGAGGTTGCGGATGCGACAGTAGGGCGAGATTAGGCAGATTAACTCCTCCAAAGGACTTCACTTGATTAATCGATCGATCTGCAGCTGTGCATCATTGAGCTGCTGAAATTCAAATGCTCACTCACTGTTTTTAGGCTGCCCAGACCGTTTGTCAGTTACTTTTTTCTGGGGTGATCGGCGGCCATTTTGTGTCTTGTGCGGTGCTGCGACCAAGTGCATCCAAGCTGCGACCAAGTGCATTTAAGACTCAATGGTGTGGTTGTTTTTTGGCTAAAGCCTACATCAGGGTGAAGCTGTCACACCAAGTGCATTTAACCAGCAATAGTCTGTTCATTTTTTGGCCATATACTAAATCAGGGGCAAGCTGCGCCTGTCACCATATGTATTTAACCCTCAATGGTGTGGTTGTTTTTTGGCTAAAGCCTACATCAGGGTGAAGCTGTCACACCAAGTGCATTTAACCAGCAATAGTCTGTTCATTTTTTGGCCATATACTAAATCAGGGGCAAGCTGCGCCTGTCACCAAGTGCATTTAACCCTCAATGGTGTGGTTGTTTTTTGGCTAAAGCCTACATCAGGGTGAAGCTGTCACACCAAGTGCATTTAACCAGCAATAGTCTGTTCATTTTTTGGCCATATACAAAATCAGGGGCAAGCTGCGCCTGTCACCAAGTGCATTTAACCCTCAATGGTGTGGTTGTTTTTTGGCTAAAGCCTACATCAGGGTGAAGCTGTCACACCAAGTGCATTTAACCAGCAATAGTCTGTTCATTTTTTGGCCATATACAAAATCAGGGGCAAGCTGCGCCTGTCACCAAGTGCAGTTAACCCTCAATGGTGTGGTTGTTTTTTGGCTAAAGCCTACATCAGGGTGAAGCTGTCACACCAAGTGCATTTAACCAGCAATAGTCTGTTTATTTTTTGGCCATATACTACATCAGGGGCAAGCTGCGCCCGTCACCAAGTGCATTTAACCCTCAGTAGTGTGGTTGGTCAAGCTGTGACACCAAGTGCATTTAACCAGCAATAGTCTGTTCATTTTTTGGCCATATACTACATCAGGGGCAAGCTGCGCCCGTCACCAAGTGCATTTAACCAGCAATAGTGTGGTTATTTTTTGGCCATATCCCAGTCTAATTCTGTCACTAAATCCATACCGGTCACCCAGCGCCTAAATACTAGGCCTCAAATTTATATCCAGCTAAATCTCTCGTTACCGCTGTCCTGTTGTGGCTGGGAAAGTTATTTAGTGTCCGTCAAAGCACATTTTTTGTTCTGGGTTGAAATACAATTCCCAATTTAGCAATTTCATAATTTAGTGGTTTCTGCTATATCAGAGCTATTTGAAATCTATCCCTAAAAGGGTATATAATATTCAAGGTGCACATAGGGTCATTCAGAATAACTTCACACACACCCGCTACTGTGCATTTCCAAGTCTAATTCTGTCACTAAACCCATACCTGTCACCCAGCGCCTAAATACTAGGCCTCAAATTTATATCCCGCTAAATCTCTCGTTACCGCTGTCCTGTTGTGGCTGGGAAAGTTATTTAGTGTCCGTCAAAGCACATTTTCCCTTACGTCCTCAACAGCAGCACAGATGGGGTTAACTGCCCCTGTGGACTGGTAGGACCGGCGGAATTTTAATGAGCCCAAGAACCAATAAACGATCTTCAGCTCCCTGAAAGGGAGGAGATCACCCCCCAGCCCACCGTGTTTTTTTCTGTCCTCTGGACAGGTGGACTGGCGTGTCGCTCCCTCCCTGGGAGCTGAAGATTGCTTAAGGGTTCCTTTTTCCCTCCTTAAAGCTTAGCTTGCTTTCTATGGATCTCAGTGCCTTTATTTTAGGCCTGATCATGGCGATTTCGGTCTGGGGTACCGTTGGGGAGGGGAGCGTCCCCTCCCCTCTTCTTTCATCATCTGTAGACGGTCCTCCGTTCCTCCGTTACCGCATGTGTGCGGCGCTATGGGCGCCGCCATTTTCCGGAAGTGACGCGCCCTAGGTGCGCTACGTCACTTCCTGTTTTCCGAAGCGATGCGGTGATGTATAAAACTCACCTTTCTTTAAACTGGCTCCCTAGAATGACATCCTGGACTTAGGAATTAGTCTGGGGAGACAATTTTTCGTTTAGGTAGAGCCAGTATAGGCTCTGGTTTTTCAGAGTGCTTGCTTTGGCAGCACATATACAAAAAAAAAATAAATAAGGGAATGGTGCTGATCTCGTTTCAGGAACCCGCCCATTGGGCGGGGTTTCCTTCTTTTAAGCGCCCAGAGCCCATCAGTCAGTGCTCTGGTTGCGTTGCTTTCACAAGTTAGCTCCAGAGCTCTCCTGTGCTTTGTGATATTCCTTCAGTATTGCTTTGCTTGGGTTTTGTACTTCCTCTTCTTTCAGCTCTATTTCTTCTAGTGCTGGTGGGCCCCCTTAAGGTCTGGTTTTCTCCACCTCCTGATGTTGTAGGTGTTATGACCTGTTTTGTTTCTTCCATTACAGACTATGGCTTCCCCTAAGGAGGATCAGCGGAAGGCTGGGGCCAAGAGGAAGCATTTGGCATGTTACGAATGTAACACACCCCTAGTTGACAGCTGTCCTTACTCCAGATGTGAGAGTTGTCGCACGGCATCCACGGAACCCACGATGCAGGAGATGTTCCAATGGACCAAGACATAAGTGGATGATTCCATCAAGGGAGTAGTTCAGCTACTTAATGAGAGGCTACCAGGTCCCTCCCAGACTCCCATGGAGGTGGTCGCACCGGTCGAAAGACCTACCCCCTGTTCAGTGGGGTCTTCTTCTTCTGAGGAAGAAGAATCTTTTTCTTGCTTTTTTCCTCCAGAAAAGACGCAGAAGTTACTCAAGTCCATCAGGTCGGGGGACCAGGATGTTGACATGGGGGAGTCCTCCGATCCCGCCGGTCGGACACAGCGTGTAGAGTTGAGCGAACACCTGGATGTTCGGGTTCGAGAAGTTCGGCCGAACATCCCGGAAATGTTCGGGTTCGGGATCCGAACCCGATCCGAACTTCGTCCCGAACCCGAACCCCATTGAAGTCAATGGGGACCCGAACTTTTCGGCACTAAAAAGGCTGTAAAACAGCCCAGGAAAGAGCTAGAGGGCTGCAAAAGGCAGCAACATGTAGGTAAATCCCCTGCAAACAAATATGGATAGGGAAATGAATTAAAATAAAAATTAAATAAATAAAAATTAACCAAAATCAAATGGAGAGAGGTTCCATAGCAGAGAATCTGGCTTCCCGTCACCCACCACTGGAACAGTCCATTCTCAGATATTTAGGCCCCGGCACCCAGGCAGAGGAGAGAGGTCCCGTAACAGAGAATCTGTCTTCATGTCAGCAGAGAATTAGTCTGCATGTCATAGCAGAGAATGAGGCTTCACGTCAGCCACCACTGCAACAGTCCATTGGCATATATTTAGGCCCAGCACCCAGGCAGAGGAGGGAGGTCCCGTAACAGAGAATCTGTCTTCATGTCAGCAGAGAATTAGTCTGCATGTCATAGCAGAGAATGAGGCTTCACGTCAGCCACCACTGCAACAGTCCATTGGCATATATTTAGGCCCAGCACACACACAGGCAGAGGAGAGAGGTCCCGTAACAGAGAATCTGGCTTCATGTCAGCAGAGAATCAGTCTGCATGTCATAGCAGAGAATGAGGCTTCACGTCAGCCACCACTGCAACAGTCCATTGGCATATATTTAGGCCCAGCACACACACAGGCAGAGGAGAGAGGTCCCGTAACAGAGAATCTGGCTTCATGTCAGCAGAGAATCAGTCTGCATGTCATAGCAGAGAATGAGGCTTCACGTCAGCCACCACTGCAACAGTCCATTGGCATATATTTAGGCCCAGCACCCAGGCAGAGGAGGGAGGTCCCGTAACAGAGAATCTGTCTTCATGTCAGCAGAGAATTAGTCTGCATGTCATAGCAGAGAATGAGGCTTCACGTCAGCCACCACTGCAACAGTCCATTGGCATATATTTAGGCCCAGCACCCAGGCAGAGGAGGGAGGTCCCGTAACAGAGAATCTGTCTTCATGTCAGCAGAGAATTAGTCTGCATGTCATAGCAGAGAATGAGGCTTCACGTCAGCCACCACTGCAACAGTCCATTGGCATATATTTAGGCCCAGCACACACACAGGCAGAGGAGAGAGGTCCCGTAACAGAGAATCTGTCTTCATGTCAGCAGAGAATTAGTCTGCATGTCATAGCAGAGAATGAGGCTTCACGTCAGCCACCACTGCAACAGTCCATTGGCATATATTTAGGCCCAGCACCCAGGCAGAGGAGGGAGGTCCCGTAACAGAGAATCTGTCTTCATGTCAGCAGAGAATTAGTCTGCATGTCATAGCAGAGAATGAGGCTTCACGTCAGCCACCACTGCAACAGTCCATTGGCATATATTTAGGCCCAGCACACACACAGGCAGAGGAGAGAGGTCCCGTAACAGAGAATCTGGCTTCATGTCAGCAGAGAATCAGTCTGCATGTCATAGCAGAGAATGAGGCTTCACGTCAGCCACCACTGCAACAGTCCATTGGCATATATTTAGGCCCAGCACACACACAGGCAGAGGAGAGAGGTCCCGTAACAGAGAATCTGGCTTCATGTCAGCAGAGAATCAGTCTGCATGTCATAGCAGAGAATGAGGCTTCACGTCAGCCACCACTGCAACAGTCCATTGGCATATATTTAGGCCCAGCACCCAGGCAGAGGAGGGAGGTCCCGTAACAGAGAATCTGTCTTCATGTCAGCAGAGAATTAGTCTGCATGTCATAGCAGAGAATGAGGCTTCACGTCAGCCACCACTGCAACAGTCCATTGGCATATATTTAGGCCCAGCACCCAGCCAGAGGAGGGAGGTCCCGTAACAGAGAATCTGTCTTCATGTCAGCAGAGAATTAGTCTGCATGTCATAGCAGAGAATGAGGCTTCACGTCAGCCACCACTGCAACAGTCCATTGGCATATATTTAGGCCCAGCACACACACAGGCAGAGGAGAGAGGTCCCGTAACAGAGAATCTGGCTTCATGTCAGCAGAGAATCAGTCTGCATGTCATAGCAGAGAATGAGGCTTCACGTCAGCCACCACTGCAACAGTCCATTGGCATATATTTAGGCCCAGCACACACACAGGCAGAGGAGAGAGGTCCCGTAACAGAGGATCTGGCTTCATGTCAGCAGAGAATCAGTCTGCATGTCATAGCAGAGAATCAGGCTTCACGTCAGCCACCACTGCAACAGTCCATTGTCATAAATTTAGGCCCAGCACCCAGGCAGAGGAGAGAGGTCCCGTAACAGACAATCTGGCTTCATGTCAGCAGAGAATTAGTCTGCATGTCATAGCAGAGAATGAGGCTTCACGTCAGCCACCACTGCAACAGTCCATTGGCATATATTTAGGCCTAGCACACAGGCAGAGGAGAGAGGTCCCGTAACAGACAATCTGGCTTCATGTCAGCAGAGAATCAGTCTGCATGTCATAGCAGAGAATGAGGCTTCACGTCAGCCACCACTGCAACAGTCCATTGGCATATATTTAGGCCCAGCACACACACAGGCAGAGGAGAGAGGTCCCGTAACAGAGGATCTGGCTTCATGTCAGCAGAGAATCAGTCTGCATGTCATAGCAGAGAATCAGGCTTCACGTCAGCCACCACTGCAACAGTCCATTGTCATAAATTTAGGCCCAGCACCCAGGCAGAGGAGAGAGGTCCCGTAACAGACAATCTGGCTTCATGTCAGCAGAGAATTAGTCTGCATGTCATAGCAGAGAATGAGGCTTCACGTCAGCCACCACTGCAACAGTCCATTGGCATATATTTAGGCCTAGCACACAGGCAGAGGAGAGAGGTCCCGTAACAGACAATCTGGCTTCATGTCAGCAGAGAATCAGTCTGCATGTCATAGCAGAGAATGAGGCTTCACGTCACCCACCACTGCAACAGTCCATTGGCATATATTTAGGCCTAGCACACAGGCAGAGCAGAGAGGTCCCGTAACAGACAATCTGGCTTCATGACAGCAGAGAATCAGTCTGCATGTCATAGCAGAGAATGAGGCTTCACGTCACCCACCACTGCAACAGTCCATTGGCATATATTTAGGCCTAGCACACAGGCAGAGGAGAGGTTCATTCAACTTTGGGTAGCCTCGCAATATAATGGTAAAATGAAAATAAAAATAGGATTGAATGAGGAAGTGCCCTGGAGTCCAATAATATATGGTTATGGGGAGGTAGTTAATGTCTAATCTGGACAAGGGACGGACAGGTCCTGTGGGATCCATGCCTGGTTCATTTTTATGAACGTCAGCTTGTCCACATTGGCTGTAGACAGGCGGCTGCGTTTGTCTGTAATGACGCCCCCTGCCGTGCTGAATACACGTTCAGACAAAACGCTGGCTGCCGGGCAGGCCAGCACCTCCAAGGCATAAAAGGCTAGCTCTGGCCACGTGGACAATTTAGAGACCCAGAAGTTGAATGGGGCCGAACCATCAGTCAGTACGTGGAGGGGTGTGCACACGTACTGTTCCACCATGTTAGTGAAATGTTGCCTCCTGCTAACACGTTGCGTATCAGGTGGTGGTGCAGTTAGCTGTGGCGTGTTGACAAAAGTTTTCCACATCTCTGCCATGCTAACCCTGCCCTCAGAGGAGCTGGCCGTGACACAGCTGCCTTGGCGACCTCTTGCTCCTCCTCTGCCTTGGCCTTGGGCTTCCACTTGTTCCCCTGTGACATTTGGGAATGCTCTCAGTAGCGCGTCTACCAACGTGCGCTTGTACTCGCGCATCTTCCTATCACGCTCCAGTGCAGGAAGTAAGGTGGGCACATTGTCTTTGTAGCGTGGATCCAGCAGGGTGGCAACCCAGTAGTCCGCACAGGTTAAAATGTGGGCAACTCTGCTGTCGTTGCGCAGGCACTGCAGCATGTAGTCGCTCATGTGTGCCAGGCTGCCCAGGGGTAAGGACAAGCTGTCCTCTGTGGGAGGCGTATCGTCATCGTCCTGCCTTTCCCCCCAGCCACGCACCAGTGATGGACCCGAGCTGCGTTGGGTGCCACCCCGCTGTGACCATGCTTCATCCTCATCCTCCTCCACCTCCTCCTCATCCTCGTCCTCCTCGTCCTCCAGTAGTGGGCCCTGGCTGGCCACATTTGTACCTGGCCTCTGCTGTTGCCAAAAACCTCCCTCTGAGTCACTTCGAAGAGACTGGCCTGAAAGTGCTAAAAATGACCCCTCTTCCTCCTCCTCCTCCTCCTCCTGGGCCACCTCCTCTTCCATCATCGCCCTAAGTTTTTTTCTCAAGGAGACATAGAAGTGGTATTGTAACGCTGATAACGGTGTCATCGCCACTGGCCATGTTGGTGGAGTACTCGAAACAGCGCAACAGGGCACACAGGTCTCGCATGGAGGCCCAGTCATTGGTGGTGAAGTGGTGCTGTTCTGTAGTGCGACTGACCCGTGCGTGCTGCAGCTGAAACTCCACTATGGCCTGCTGCTGCTCGCACAGTCTGTCCAGCATGTGCAAGGTGGAGTTCCACCTGGTGGGCACGTCGCATATGAGGCGGTGAGCGGGAAGGCCGAAGTTACGCTGTAGCGCAGACAGGCGAGCAGCAGCAGGATGTGAACGCCGGAAGCGCGAACAGACGGCCCGCACTTTATGCAGCAGCTCTGACATGTCGGGGTAGTTGTGAATGAACTTCTGCACCACCAAATTCAGCACATGCGCCAAGCAAGGGATGTGCGTCAAATTGGCTAGTCCCAGAGCTGCAACGAGATTTCGCCCATTATCACACACCACCAGGCCGGGCTTGAGGCTCACCGGCAGCAACCACTCGTCGGTCTGTTGTTCAATACCCCGCCACAACTCCTGTGCGGTGTGGGGCCTGTCCCCCAAACATATGAGTTTCAGAATGGCCTGCTGACGTTTACCCCGGGCTGTGCTGAAGTTGGTGGTGAAGGTGTGTGGCTGACTGGATGAGCAGGTGGAAGAAGAGGAGGAGGAAGCCGAGAAGGAGGAGGTGGCAACAGGAGGCAAAGAATGTTGCCCTGCGATCCTTGGCGGCGGAAGGACGTGCGCCAAACAGCTCTCCGCCTGGGGCCCAGCTGCCACTACATTTACCCAGTGTGCAGTTAGGGAGATATAGCGTCCCTGGCCGTGCTTACTGGTCCACGTATCTGTGGTTAGGTGGACCTTGCTACAGATGGCGTTGCGCAGTGCACACTTGATTTTATGGGATACTTGGTTGTGCAGGGAAGGCACGGCTCTCTTGGAGAAGTAGTGCCGGCTGGGAACAACATACTGTGGGACAGCAAGCGACATGAGCTGTTTGAAGCTGTCTGTGTCCACCAGCCTAAATGACAGCATTTCATAGGCCAGTAGTTTAGAAATGCTGGCATTCAGGGCCAGGGATCGAGGGTGGCTAGGTGGGAATTTACGCTTTCTATCAAATGTTTGTGAGATGGAGAGCTGAACGCTGGCGTGTGACATGGTTGAGACGCTTGGTGACGGAGGTGGTGGTGGTGGTGTTGGTGGTACATCCCCTGTTTGCTGGGCGGCAGGTGCCAACGTTCCTCCAGAGGCGGAGGAAGAGGCCGAGGCGGCAGCAGCAGAATAGGCCGAGGCGGCAGCAGCAGAAGAGGTAGCAGGGGGAGCCTGAGTGACTTCCTTGGTTTTAAGGTGTTTACTCCACTGCAGTTCATGCTTTGCATGCAGGTGCCTGGTCATGCAGGTTGTGCTCAGGTTCAGAACGTTAATGCCTCGCTTAAGGCTCTGATGGCACAGCGTGCAAACCACTCGGGTCTTGTCGTCAGCACATTGTTTGAAGAAGTGCCATGCCAGGGAACTCCTTGAAGCTGCCTTTGGGGTGCTCGGTCCCAGATAGCGGCGGTCAGTAGCAGGCGGAGTCTCTTGGCGGCGGGTGTTCTGCTTTTGCCCACTGCTCCCTCTTTTGCTACGCTGTTGGCTCGGTCTCACCACTGCCTCTTCCTCCGAACTGTGAAAGTCAGTGGCACGACCTTCATTCCATGTGGGGTCTAGGACCTCATCGTCCCCTGCATCGTCTTCCACCCAGTCTTGATCCCTGACCTCCTGTCCAGTCTGCACACTGCAGAAAGACGCAGCAGTTGGCACCTGTGTTTCGTCATCATCAGAGACATGCTGAGGTGGTATTCCCATGTCCTCATCATCAGGAAACATAAGTGGTTGTGCGTCAGTGCATTCTATGTCTTTCACCGCTGGGGAAGGGCTAGGTGGATGCCCTTGGGAAACCCTGCCAGCGGAGTCTTCAAACAGCATAAGAGACTGCTGCATAACTTGAGGCTGAGACAGTTTCCCTGGTATGCATGGGGGTGATGTGACAGACTGATGGGGTTGGTTTTCAGGCGCCATCTGTGCGCTTTCTGCAGAAGACTGGGTGGGAGATAATGTGAACGTGCTGGATCCACTGTCGGCCACCCAATTGACTAATGCCTGTACCTGCTCAGGCCTTACCATCCTTAGAACGGCATTGGGCCCCACCATATATCGCTGTAAATTCTGGCGGCTACTGGGACCTGAGGTAGTTGGTACACTAGGACGTGTGGATGTGGCAGAACGGCCACGTCCTCTCCCAGCACCAGAGGGTCCACTAACACCACCACGACCATGTCCACGTCCGCGTCCCTTACTAGATGTTTTTCTCATTGTTATGGTTCACCACAACAACAAATATATTATTTGGCCCAATGTATTGTATTCAAATTCAGCGGGATATAAATTTGAGGCCTAGTATTTAGGCGCTGGGTGACCGGTATGGATTTAGTGACAGAATTAGACTTGGAAATGCACAGAAGCGTGTGTGTGTGAAGTTATTCTGAATGACCCAATGTGCACCTTGAATATTATATACCCTTTTAGGGATAGATTTCAAATAGCTCTGATATAGCAGAAACCACTAAATTATGAAATTGCTAAATTGGGAATTGTATTTCAACCCAGAACAAAAAATGTGCTTTGACGGACACTAAATAACTTTCCCAGCCACAACAGGACAGCGTTAACGAGAGATTTAGCAGGATATAAATTTGAGGCCTAGTATTTAGGCGCTGGGTGACAGGTATGGGTTTAGTGACAGAATTAGACTTAGAAATACACAGTAGCGGGTGTGTGTGAAGTTATTCTGAATGACCCAATGTGCACCTTGAATATTATATACCCTTTTAGGGATAGATTTCAAATAGCTCTGATATAGCAGAAACCACTAAATTATGAAATTGCTAAATTGGGAATTGTATTTCAACCCAGAACAAAAAATGTGCTTTGACGGACACTAAATAACTTTCCCAGCCACAACAGGACAGCGTTAACGAGAGATTTAGCAGGATATAAATTTGAGGCCTAGTATTTAGGCGCTGGGTGACAGGTATGGGTTTAGTGACAGAATTAGACTTAGAAATACACAGTAGCGGGTGTGTGTGAAGTTATTCTGAATGACCCAATGTGCACCTTGAATATTATATACCCTTTTAGGGATAGATTTCAAATAGCTCTGATATAGCAGAAACCACTAAATTATGAAATTGCTAAATTGGGAATTGTATTTCAACCCAGAACAAAAAATGTGCTTTGACGGACACTAAATAACTTTCCCAGCCACAACAGGACAGCGTTAACGAGAGATTTAGCAGGATATAAATTTGAGGCCTAGTATTTAGGCGCTGGGTGACAGGTATGGGTTTAGTGACAGAATTAGACTTAGAAATACACAGTAGCGGGTGTGTGTGAAGTTATTCTGAATGACCCAATGTGCACCTTGAATATTATATACTTTTTTAGGGATAGATTTCAAATAGCTCTGATATAGCAGAAACCACTAAATTATGAAATTGCTAAATTGGGAATTGTATTTCAACCCAGAACAAAAAATGTGCTTTGACGGACACTAAATAACTTTCCCAGCCACAACAGGACAGCGTTAACGAGAGATTTAGCAGGATATAAATTTGAGGCCTAGTATTTAGGCGCTGGGTGACAGGTATGAGTTTAGTGACAGAATTAGACTTGGAAATACACAGTAGCGGGTGTGTGTGAAGTTATTCTGAATGACCCAATGTGCACCTTGAATATTATATACCCTTTTAGGGATAGATTTCAAATAGCTCTGATATAGCAGAAACCACTAAATTATGAAATTGCTAAATTGGGAATTGTATTTCAACCCAGAACAAGAAATGTGCTTGAACGGACACTAAATAACTCGCCCAGCTACAGCACTAAGGACAGATTTAGCTGGATATAAATTTGAGGCCTAGTATTTAGGCGCTGGGTGACAGGTATGGGTTTAGTGACAGAATTAGACTTGGAAATTCACAGTAGCGGGTGTGTGAAGTTATTCTGAATGTCCCTATGTGCACCTTCAATATGATCTACCCTTTTAGGGATAGATTTCAAATAGCTCTGATATAGCAGAAACCACTAAATTATGAAATTGCTAAATTGGGAATTGTATTTCAACCCAGAACAAGAAATGTGCTTGAACGGACACTAAATAACTCGCCCAGCTACAGCACTAACGACAGATTTAGCTGGATATGAATTTGAGGCCTAGTATTTAGGCGCTGGGTGACAGGTATGGGTTTAGTGACAGAATTAGACTTGGAAATACACAGTAGCGGGTGTGTGTGAAGTTATTCTGAATGACCCAATGTGCACCTTGAATATTATATACCCTTTTAGGGATAGATTTCAAATAGCTCTGATATAGCAGAAACCACTAAATTATGAAATTGCTAAATTGGGAATTGTATTTCAACCCAGAACAAGAAATGTGCTTGAACGGACACTAAATAACTCGCCCAGCTACAGCACTAACGACAGATTTAGCTGGATATGAATTTGAGGCCTAGTATTTAGGCGCTGGGTGACAGGTATGGGTTTAGTGACAGAATTAGACTTGGAAATGCACAGTAGCGGGTGTGTGAAGTTATTCTGAATGACCCTATGTGCACCTTGAATATTATATACCCTTTTAGGGATAGATTTCAAATAGCTCTGATACAGCAGAAACCACTAAATTTTTAAATTGCTAAATTGGGCATTGTATTTCAACCCAGAACAAAAAATGTGCTTTGACGGACACTAAATAACTTTCCCAGCCACAACAGGACAGCGGTAACGAGAGATTTAGCGGGATATAAATTTGAGGCCTAGTATTTAGGCGCTGGGTGACCGGTATGGATTTAGTGACAGAATTAGACTGGGATATGGCCAAAAAATAACCACACTATTGCTGGTTAAATGCACTTGGTGATGGGCGCAGCTTGCCCCTGATGTAGTATATGGCCAAAAAATGAACAGACTATTGCTGGTTAAATGCACTTGGTGTCACAGCTTGACCAACCACACTACTGAGGGTTAAATGCACTTGGTGACGGGCGCAGCTTGCCCCTGATGTAGTATATGGCCAAAAAATGAACAGACTATTGCTGGTTAAATGCACTTGGTGACGGGCGCAGCTTGCCCCTGATTTAGTATATGGCCAAAAAATGAACAGACTATTGCTGGTTAAATGCACTTGGTGTGATAGCTTGACCAACCACACTACTGAGGGTTAAATGCACTTGGTGACGGGCGCAGCTTGCCCCTGATGTAGTATATGGCCAAAAAATAAACAGACTATTGCTGGTTAAATGCACTTGGTGTGACAGCTTCACCCTGATGTAGGCTTTAGCCAAAAAACAAACGCACCATTGAGGGTTAAATGCACTTGGTGACAGGCGCAGCTTGCCCCTGATGTAGTATATGGCCAAAAAATAAACAGACTATTGCTGGTTAAATGCACTTGGTGTGACAGCTTCACCCTGATGTAGGCTTTAGCCAAAAAACAACCACACCATTGAGGGTTAAATGCACTTGGTCGCAGCTTGTGCTGGCGCACCACAAGACACAAAATGGCCGCCGATCACCCCAGAAAAATGTGACTGACAAACGGTCTGGGCAGCCTAAAAACAGTGAGCAATTGAGGATCAGCAGCTCAATGATCCACAGCTGCAGATCGATCAGTTAATCAAGTCCTTTGGAGGAGTTAATCTGCCTAATCTCGCCCTACTGTCGCAGCCGCAACCTCTCCCTACGCTAATCAGAGCAGAGTGACGGGCGGCGCTATGTGACTCCAGCTTAAATAGAGGCTGGGTCACATGGTGCTCTGGCCAATCACAGCCATGCCAATAGTAGGCATGGCTGTGATGGCCTCTTGGGGCAAGTAGTATGACGCTTGTTGATTGGCTGCTTTGCAGCCTTTCAAAAAGCGCCAAGAAAGCGTCACAAAAGCGCGAAGAAAGCGACGAACACCGAACCCGAACCCGGACTTTTACGAAAATGTCCGGGTTCGGGTCCGTGTCACGGACACCCCAAAATTCGGTACGAACCCGAACTATACAGTTCGAGTTCGCTCATCCCTAACAGCGTGTCTTTAGAGAGGATGAGACCCTCCTCTCTGTGATGCGCACAGAGTGGAAAAAGCCTGAGAAGGGTCCAGTGCTTACCAGAAAATTCAGACTCATGTACCCGATGGCTAAACCCTTGGTGGAATCGTGGGGTTCCGTTCCCAAGGTGGACATGGCTATAGCCAAGTTGTCCCGGCGCACTCTAGTCCCTGCAGACGATGGGTCTAGCCTGCAGGACCCTCTAGACCGGAGGGCAGAGTGCACCCTTAGGAGGGGTTACGCGGCGGCCGCTGCCTCCGCGTCTACTTCCATTGCGGCCACTGAGGTAGCCACCTATCTACGCTCTAGGCTTAATCAAATCCAGACGGATGTGGACCAGAGCGTATCAAGAGACGACATCCTGGCAGCCTTCAAGTCAGCCAACCTGGCTATGGACTTTTTAGTTGATTCCTCCCAGATGCAGCTAAAGCTGGCCGCCAAAACTATGGCCCTAGTTTCAGCTGCCCGCAGACCACTCTGGCTGAAACCGTGGATTGCGGATAACGCATCCAAGTTTAACCTTTGTGGGCTCCCCTTCGAACCAGATAGGTTATTCGGGTCCGAATTGGACAAAATAATGGAGGGGCTCTCCGATAAAAAAGGGAAGAGCCTCCCCCAGCAGCCCTTTCGGGGACGCCCCAGACAGGAAAAGAAGGGCGGAGGTCGTTCTGGGCAGCAGTCTAGGCGCAGAGATTGGGGGGAGCCGTCTCGTAAATATCCGAGACGCCCCCGCAAACCCACCAGGGAGGCAAAACCCTCCTGACTATGGGCCTCCTCGAGGCTCTTGGATAAGCCCTGCTGCCCCTGCAGTGTCTCCTCTAGATTTTCCCGTACCCCTCCCCCAGATTCCCGTGGGGGGCCGTCTTACCCACTTCAAAGACTCTTGGAGCCGGTTGATTGCAGACCCCTGGGTACAGGACATAGTTTCCGCCGGGTACCGGGTAGATCTTATCTCTCTCCCCCCAGAGAGATTCATCGCCACACGAAGCTTCGGGTCTGCCAAACAGGTGGTCCTAGAATCTTACATTCAGGACTATATTTCCAAGGGAGCCCTGGAGGAGGTACCGGCAGGGGAGAGGGGCCTAGGGATTTATTCACCAGTGTTCCTGGTTCCCAAGAAGACAGGAGATCTCCGGATGATCATCGATTTGAGATTCCTCAATCGATTTATAAGGAAAACAAGGTTTCGCATGGAAACCATAAGGTCAGTCAGCCATATCCTCAATCTTGGGGACGTCATGGCTACTCTGGACCTCAAGGATGCGTACCTTCACATTCCGATCCATTCCGCTTCCCGGAAACTCCTCAGGATCGCGGTCCAGATCTCAGGGGTTTGCAGGCACTTTCAGTTCGCCGTGCTTCCCTTCGGAATCTCTTCTGCCCCCCTCATCTTCACCAAGGTGGTGGTTTCGGTGGTGGCAGCTTTGAGACTCCAAGGTCTGACTATTATTCCTTATCTGGACGATTGGCTTTTCATAGCCTCTTCAGTTCCGATCCTTACCCACCATCTTCAGGTCGCAGTCTCCTTTCTCTTCCGCCTAGGCTGGATTATCAACTGGCAGAAGTCGAATGTGAGCCCATCGACTTCAATCCATTACTTAGGATTCGTGGTCGACTCTGTGGAGATGTCCCTCTGGTTGACTCCAGAAAGGAGAGCGCGGATTCAGGACCTGGCAAAGGTCCTTTATGTCCCTCGTCGAGTCTCTATCCGGACTCTCATGAAGATGCTGGGGCTCATGTCAGCGGCTGCGGATGCGGTCCCTTGGGCGTTATGGCACCTCCGTCCTCTTGAGTCGGAGGTCTTACACCTATGGAACGGCAGCCCTGCGGGGCTAGATTCCCTGTGCTCCCTGTCCGGTCAAACCCGAAATTCCCTCAGATGGTGGTTTCAGCTACCAGCAGGGAAGTCTATGACCCAACCAGCTTGGGTCATATTGACTACAGACGCGTCCCTTGTAGGCTGGGGCGCTCACCTGGACGGATCCCCAATTCAGGGATCTTGGTCTCCTCTGGAGCGGCATCTTTCCTCCAATCTTCGCGAGATGCGAGCTATCCGGCTAGCCCTCCTTCACTTTGCGCCTCAGATCCGGGGCAAAGCAGTGAAAGTCCAGTCAGACAATATGACTGCAGTCCTCTATATAAACAAACAGGGAGGCACAAGATCATTGCCCCTTCTGTCAGAGATCGGGGTAATTCTTCGATGGGCAGAGCTGAACCTTTCCCATCTATCTGCCGTTCATATTCGAGGCTCCCTCAATATGATAGCGGACCGCTTAAGTCGAGGATTACCGACCATGGAGTGGTCTCTGCATCCGGAGATCTTCAGGCAGCTAGTTCACAGATGGGGTATGCCAGAAGTGGATCTCATGGCAACCAGGTTCAACGCCAAGGTGATGAGGTTCTGTTCCCTCTACAGGGAAGACAACCCCCTGGCGATAGATGTTCTGTCAATACCGTGGAGGTTCAGGCTGGCTTACATCTTCCCTCCCTTTTCCATGATACCGAGGGTATTGATGAAAATCCGTCAGGATCAGGCCTCGGTAATAGCCATCATACCGTTTTGGCCCAGAAGATCCTGGTTTACCCAGCTCATTCAGATGAGTCGGGGACAATACTGGAGACTCCCCCCGGAGCAGACCCTGGTGTCGTGGGACACTCACCTCTGCCCAGATCTGCACAGGTTCAACCTGACAGCCTGGAGGTTGATCAGTCCCTTCCCAATATAGAAGGGCTTTCCGAGTCGGTCCTGAGAACTTTGTCGCATTCCCGAGCAGAGTCTACAAAGAAGGCCTACTCCAGGATCATGAGAATCTTCGAGGCATGGTGTGATTCCAGACAGGTGGCGTCTGCAGATCCGCCCCTTCCTGCGATACTTCAATTTCTTCAGGATGGATTAGATAGAGGCCTATCTCCAGCTACCTTGAAGGTACAGGTTTATGCCATCTCGGCCTGTCTCAACAGGCCACATTCTCGGGACCCACTCATCAAACGCTTCCTGAAGGGAGCTGAAAGACTAAAGCCTACTATACTGAAACCTATCCCCCAGTGGGATCTTTCAGTAGTGCTCAGGGGGCTAGCATCTCCCCCCTTCGAGCCCTTGGAGGAGGTAAATTTTAAATTTTTGACTTTAAAGATGGTCTTTCTTCTGGCTATAGCTTCAGCCAAAAGAGTTTCTGAATTGCAGGCTTTCTCCGCAAATCACCCGTACATTATTTTTCTACAGGATAGAGTACTCCTGAAGTTTTTACCTTACTTCAGGCCTAAGGTGCCTACTTTCCAGAACATCAATCAGGTAATATCTTTACCAGTTTTGTTTACAGCCTCCTCCTCTGATACTCCAGCTAGAGACCTGCTGGATATTTCAAGATGCCTCCAGATCTATGTGGATAGATCTAGTGAGTTCAGGATAGATGAGAATCTTCTTATCCTGTTTGCCGGTAAGTCTAAAGGCCGTAAAGCGTCTAAAGCCACCATTAGTCGCTGGATCAAGGAGGCCATTATGGAAGCTTTCGTCTCCCAATCCTTAGATCCTCCCGAGTTTGTGAGGGCCCATTCTACTAGGGCGGTCTCCACCTCGGTTGCGGAGAGAAGACTCCTCCCCTTAGAGTTGATCTGTAAGGCGGCCTCCTGGAGCTCTGAGTCAACCTTCATCTCCCATTATAGGATAGATGCTAGGATGGCAGAGTTTTCGGCTTTTGGGCAGACTGTTCTTAGTTCTGCCAGGCATGAGGACCCTCCCTAGGGGATTCTTCTTGCTATCTCCCCATCTGTGCTGCTGTTGAGGACGTAAGGGAATCGTTAATTTCTAACGATAATTTAATTTCCCTTAGTCCTAACAGCAGCACACAAATATCCCACCCTAAATACATTATGCTTGTTAAAAACACGGTGGGCTGGGGGGTGATCTCCTCCCTTTCAGGGAGCTGAAGATCGTTTATTGGTTCTTGGGCTCATTAAAATTCCGCCGGTCCTACCAGTCCACAGGGGCAGTTAACCCCATCTGTGCTGCTGTTAGGACTAAGGGAAAACAAATTATCGTTAGAAATTAACGATTTTGTTCTGGGTTGAAATACAATTCCCAATTTAGCAATTTCATAATTTAGTGGTTTCTGCTATATCAGAGCTATTTGAAATCTATCCCTAAAAGGGTATATAATATTCAAGGTGCACATTGGGTCATTCAGAATAACTTCACACACACCCGCTACTGTGTATTTCCAAGTCTAATTCTGTCACTAAACCCATACCTGTCACCCAGCGCCTAAATACTAGGCCTCAAATTTATATCCTGCTAAATCTCTCGTTACCGCTGTCCTGTTGTGGCTGGGAAAGTTATTTAGTGTCCGTCAAAGCACATTTTTTGTTCTGGGTTGAAATACAATTCCCAATTTAGCAATTTCATAATTTAGTGGTTTCTGCTATATCAGAGCTATTTGAAATCTATCCCTAAAAGGGTATATAATATTCAAGGTGCACATTGGGTCATTCAGAATAACTTCACACACACCCGCTACTGTGTATTTCCAAGTCTAATTCTGTCACTAAACCCATACCTGTCACCCAGCGCCTAAATACTAGGCCTCAAATTTATATCCTGCTAAATCTCTCGTTACCGCTGTCCTGTTGTGGCTGGGAAAGTTATTTAGTGTCCGTCAAAGCACATTTTTTGTTCTGGGTTGAAATACAATTCCCAATTTAGCAATTTCATAATTTAGTGGTTTCTGCTATATCAGAGCTATTTGAAATCTATCCCTAAAAGGGTAGATCATATTGAAGGTGCACATAGGGTCATTCAGAATAACTTCACACACACCCGCTACGGTGCATTTCCAAGTCTAATTCTGTCACTAAACCCATACCTGTCACCCAGCGCCTAAATACTAGGCCTCAAATTTATATCCTGCTAAATCTCTCGTTACCGCTGTCCTGTTGTGGCTGGGAAAGTTATTTAGTGTCCGTCAAAGCACATTTTTTGTTCTGGGTTGAAATACAATTCCCAATTTAGCAATTTCATAATTTAGTGGTTTCTGCTATATCAGAGCTATTTGAAATCTATCCCTAAAAGGGTATATAATATTCAAGGTGCACATAGGGTCATTCAGAATAACTTCACACATACCCGCTACTGTGTATTTCCAAGTCTAATTCTGTCACTAAACCCATACCTGTCACCCAGCGCCTAAATACTAGGCCTCAAATTTATATCCTGCTAAATCTCTCGTTACCGCTGTCCTGTTGTGGCTGGGAAAGTTATTTAGTGTCCGTCAAAGCACATTTTTTGTTCTGGGTTGAAATACAATTCCCAATTTAGCAATTTCAAATTTAGTGGTTTCTGCTATATCAGAGCTATTTGAAATCTATCCCTAAAAGGGTAGATCATATTGAAGGTGCACATAGGGTCATTCAAAATAACTTCACACACACCCGCTACTGTGCATTTCCAAGTCTAATTCTGTCACTAAACCCATACCTGTCACCCAGCGCCTAAATACTAGGCCTCAAATTTATATCCCGCTAAATCTCTCGTTACCACTGTCCTGTTGTGGCTGGGAAAGTTATTTAGTGTCCGTCAAAGCACATTTTTTGTTCTGGGTTGAAATACAATTCCCAATTTAGCAATTTAAAAATTTAGTGGTTTCTGCTCTATCAGAGCTATTTGAAATCTATCCCTAAAAGGGTATATAATATTCAAGGTGCACATAGGGTCATTCAGAATAACTTCACACACACGCTACTGTGCATTTCCAAGTCTAATTCTGTTAGTAAATCTATACCGGTCACCCAGCGCCTAAATACTAGGCCTCAAATTTATATCCCGCTGAATTTGAATACAATACATTGGGCCAAATAATATTTTTGTTGTTGTGGTGAACCATAACAATGAGAAAAACATCTAGTAAGGGACGCGGCGTGGACATGGTCGTGGTGGTGTTAGTGGACCCTCTGGTGCTGGGAGAGGACGTGGCCGTTCTGCCACATCCACACGTCCTAGTGTACCAACTACCTCAGGTCCCAGTAGCCGCCAGAATTTACAGCGATATATGGTGGGGCCCAATGCTGTTCTAAGGATGGTAAGGCCTGAGCAGGTACAGGCATTAGTCAATTGGGTGGCCGACAGTGGATCCAGCACGTTCACATTATCTCCCACCCAGTCTTCTGCAGAAAGCGCACAGATGGCGCCTGAAAACCAACTCCATCAGTCTGTCACATCACCCCCATGCATACCAGGGAAACTGTCTCAGCCTCAAGTTATGCAGCAGTCTCTTATGCTGTTTGAAGACTCCGCTGGCAGGGTTTCCCAAGGGCATCCACCTAGCCCTTCCCCAGCGGTGAAAGATATAGAATGCACTGACGCACAACCACTTATGTTTCCTGATGATGAGGACATGGGAATACCACCTCAGCATGTCTCTGATGATGACGAAACACAGGTGCCAACTGCTGCGTCTTTCTGCAGTGTGCAGACTGAACAGGAGGTCAGGGATCAAGACTGGGTGGAAGACGATGCAGGGGATGATGAGGTCCTAGACCCCACATGGAATGAAGGTCGTGCCACTGACTTTCACAGTTCGGAGGAAGAGGCAGTGGTGAGACCGAGCCAACAGCGTAGCAAAAGAGGGAGCAGTGGGCAAAAGCAGAACACCCGCCGCCAAGAGACTCCGCCTGCTACTGCCCGCCGCCATCTGGGACCGAGCACCCCAAAGGCAGCTTCAAGGAGTTCCCTGGCATGGCACTTCTTCAAACAATGTGCTGACGTCAAGACCCGAGTGGTTTGCACGCTGTGCCATCAGAGCCTTAAGCGAGGCATTAACGTTCTGAACCTGAGCACAACCTGCATGACCAGGCACCTGCATGCAAAGCATGAACTGCAGTGGAGTAAACACCTTAAAACCAAGGAAGTCACTCAGGCTCCCCCTGCTACCTCTTCTGCTGCTGCCGCCTCGGCCTCTTCTGCTGCTGCCGCCTCGGCCTCTTCCTCCGCCTCTGGAGGAACGTTGGCACCTGCCGCCCAGCAAACAGGGGATGTACCACCAACACCACCACCACCACCTCCGTCACCAAGCGTCTCAACCATGTCACACGGCAGCATTCAGCTCTCCATCTCACAAACATTTGAGAGAAAGCGTAAATTCCCACCTAGCCACCCTCGATCCCTGGCCCTGAATGCCAGCATTTCTAAACTACTGGCCTATGAAATGCTGTCATTTAGGCTGGTGGACACAGACAGCTTCAAACAGCTCATGTCGCTTGCTGTCCCACAGTATGTTGTTCCCAGCCGCCACTACTTCTCCAAGAGAGCCGTGCCTTCCCTGCACAACCAAGTATCCGATAAAATCAAGTGTGCACTGCGCAACGCCATCTGTGGCAAGGTCCACCTAACCACAGATACGTGGACCAGTAAGCACGGCCAGGGACGCTATATCTCCCTAACTGCACACTGGGTAAATGTAGTGGCAGCTGGGCCCCAGGCGGAGAGCTGTTTGGCGCACGTCCTTCCGCCGCCAAGGATCGCAGGGCAACATTCTTTGCCTCCTGTTGCCACCTCCTCCTTCTCGGCTTCCTCCTCCTCTTCTTCCACCTGCTCATCCAGTCAGCCACACACCTTCACCACCAACTTCAGCACAGCCCGGGGTAAACGTCAGCAGGCCATTCTGAAACTCATATGTTTGGGGGACAGGCCCCACACCGCACAGGAGTTGTGGCGGGGTATAGAACAACAGACCGACGAGTGGTTGCTGCCGGTGAGCCTCAAGCCCGGCCTGGTGGTGTGCGATAATGGGCGAAATCTCGTTGCAGCTCTGGGACTAGCCAATTTGACGCACATCCCTTGCTTGGCGCATGTGCTGAATTTGGTGGTGCAGAAGTTCATTCACAACTACCCCGACATGTCAGAGCTGCTGCATAAAGTGCGGGCCGTCTGTTCGCGCTTCCGGCGTTCACATCCTGCTGCTGCTCGCCTGTCTGCGCTACAGCGTAACTTCGGCCTTCCCGCTCACCGCCTCATATGCGACGTGCCCACCAGGTGGAACTCCACCTTGCACATGCTGGACAGACTGTGCGAGCAGCAGCAGGCCATAGTGGAGTTTCAGCTGCAGCACGCACGGGTCAGTCGCACTACAGAACAGCACCACTTCACCACCAATGACTGGGCCTCCATGCGAGACCTGTGTGCCCTGTTGCGCTGTTTCGAGTACTCCACCAACATGGCCAGTGGCGATGACGCCGTTATCAGCGTTACAATACCACTTCTATGTCTCCTTGAGAAAACACTTAGGGCGATGATGCAAGAGGAGGTGGCCCAGGAGGAGGAGGAGGAGGAGGAGGAAGAGGGGTCATTTTTAGCACTTTCAGGCCAGTCTCTTCAAAGTGACTCAGAGGGAGGTTTTTGGCAACAGCAGAGGCCAGGTACAAATGTGGCCAGACAGGGCCCACTACTGGAGGACGAGGAGGACGAGGATGAGGAGGAGGTGGAGGAGGATGAGGATGAAGCATGGTCACAGCGGGGTGGCACCCAACGCAGCTCGGGTCCATCACTGGTGCGTGGCTGGGGGGAAAGGCAGGACGATGACGATACGCCTCCCACAGAGGACAGCTTGTCCTTACCCCTGGGCAGCCTGGCACACATGAGCGACTACATGCTGCAGTGCCTGCGCAACGACAGCAGAGTTGCCCACATTTTAACCTGTGCGGACTACTGGGTTGCCACCCTGCTGGATCCACGCTACAAAGACAATGTGCCCACCTTACTTCCTGCACTGGAGCGTGATAGGAAGATGCGCGAGTACAAGCGCACGTTGGTAGACGCGCTACTGAGAGCATTCCCAAATGTCACAGGGGAACAAGTGGAAGCCCAAGGCCAAGGCAGAGGAGGAGCAAGAGGTCGCCAAGGCAGCTGTGTCAATGCCAGCTCCTTTGATGGCAGGGTTAGCATGGCAGAGATGTGGAAAACTTTTGTCAACACGCCACAGCTAACTGCACCACCACCTGATACGCAACGTGTTAGCAGGAGGCAACATTTCACTAACATGGTGGAACAGTACGTGTGCACACCCCTCCACGTACTGACTGATGGTTCGGCCCCATTCAACTTCTGGGTCTCTAAATTGTCCACGTGGCCAGAGCTAGCCTTTTATGCCTTGGAGGTGCTGGCCTGCCCGGCGGCCAGCGTTTTGTCTGAACGTGTATTCAGCACGGCAGGGGGCGTCATTACAGACAAACGCAGCCGCCTGTCTACAGCCAATGTGGACAAGCTGACGTTCATAAAAATGAACCAGGCATGGATCCCACAGGATCTGTCCGTCCCTTGTCCAGATTAGACATTAACTACCTCCCCTTAACCATATATTATTGGACTCCAGGGCACTTCCTCATTCAATCCTATTTTTATTTTCATTTTACCATTATATTGCGAGGCTACCCAAAGTTGAATGAACCTCTCCTGTGTCTGGGTGCCGGGGCCTAAATATATGCCAATGGACTGTTCCAATGTTGGGTGACGTGAAGCCTGATTCTCTGCTATGACATGCAGAATGATTCTCTGCTGACATGAAGCCAGATTGTCTGTTACGGGACCTCTCTCCTCTGCCTGTGTGCTGGGCCTAAATATATGCCAATGGACTGTTGCAGTGGTGGCTGACGTGAAGCCTCATTCTCTGCTATGACATGCAGACTAATTCTCTGCTGACATGAAGCCAGATTCTCTGTTACGGGACCTCCCTCCTCTGCCTGGGTGCTGGGCCTAAATATATGCCAATGGACTGTTGCAGTGGTGGCTGACGTGAAGCCTCATTCTCTGCTATGACATGCAGACTGATTCTCTGCTGACATGAAGCCAGATTCTCTGTTACGAGACCTCCCTCCTCTGCCTGGGTGCTGGGCCTAAATATATGCCAATGGACTGTTGCAGTGGTGGCTGACGTGAAGCCTCATTCTCTGCTATGACATGCAGACTGATTCTCTGCTGACATGAAGCCAGATTCTCTGTTACGAGACCTCCCTCCTCTGCCTGGGTGCTGGGCCTAAATATATGCCAATGGACTGTTGCAGTGGTGGCTGACGTGAAGTCTCATTCTCTGCTATGACATGCAGACTGATTCTCTGCTGACATGAAGCCAGATTCTTTGTTACGGGACCTCTCTCCTCTGCCTGTGTGTGTGCTGGGCCTAAATATATGCCAATGGACTGTTGCAGTGGTGGCTGACGTGAAGCCTCATTCTCTGCTATGACATGCAGACTGATTCTCTGCTGACATGAAGCCAGATTCTCTGTTACGGGACCTCTCTCCTCTGCCTGTGTGTGTGCTGGGCCTAAATATATGCCAATGGACTGTTGCAGTGGTGGCTGACGTGAAGCCTCATACTCTGCTATGACATGCAGACTGATTCTCTGCTGACATGAAGCCAGATTCTCTGTTACGGGACCTCTCTCCTCTGCCTGTGTGTGTGCTGGGCCTAAATATATGCCAATGGACTGTTGCAGTGGTGGCTGACGTGAAGCCTCATTCTCTGCTATGACATGCAGACTAATTCTCTGCTGACATGAAGACAGATTCTCTGTTACGGGACCTCCCTCCTCTGCCTGGGTGCTGGGCCTCAATATATGCCAATGGACTGTTGCAGTGGTGGCTGACGTGAAGCCTCATTCTCTGCTATGACATGCAGACTGATTCTCTGCTGACATGAAGCCAGATTCTCTGTTACGAGACCTCCCTCCTCTGCCTGGGTGCTGGGCCTAAATATATGCCAATGGACTGTTGCAGTGGTGGCTGACGTGAAGCCTCATTCTCTGCTATGACATGCAGACTGATTCTCTGCTGACATGAAGCCAGATTCTCTGTTACGGTACCTCTCTCCTCTGCCTGGGTGTGTGCTGGGCCTAAATATATGCCAATGGACTGTTGCAGTGGTGGCTGACGTGAAGCCTCATTCTCTGCTATGACATGCAGACTGATTCTCTGCTGACATGAAGACAGATTCTCTGTTACGGGACCTCCCTCCTCTGCCTGGGTGCTGGGCCTAAATATATGCCAATGGACTGTTGCAGTGGTGGCTGACGTGAAGCCTCATTCTCTGCTATGACATGCAGACTGATTCTCTGCTGACATGAAGCCAGATTCTCTGTTACGGGACCTCTCTCCTCTGCCTGTGTGTGTGCTGGGCCTAAATATATGCCAATGGACTGTTGCAGTGGTGGCTGACGTGAAGCCTCATTCTCTGCTATGACATGCAGACTGATTCTCTGCTGACATGAAGACAGATTCTCTGTTACGGGACCTCCCTCCTCTGCCTGTGTGTGTGCTGGGCCTAAATATATGCCAATGGACTGTTGCAGTGGTGGCTGACATGAAGCCTCATTCTCTGCTATGACATGCAGACTGATTCTCTGCTGACATGAAGACAGATTCTCTGTTACGGGACCTCCCTCCTCTGCCTGGGTGCTGGGCCTAAATATATGCCAATGGACTGTTGCAGTGGTGGCTGACGTGAAGCCTCATTCTCTGCTATGACATGCAGACTGATTCTCTGCTGACATGAAGCCAGATCCTCTGTTACGGGACCTCCCTCCTCTGCCTGGGTGCTGGGCCTAAATATATGCCAATGGACTGTTGCAGTGGTGGCTGACGTGAAGCCTCATTCTCTGCTATGACATGCAGACTAATTCTCTGCTGACATGAAGCCAGATTCTCTGTTACGGGACCTCTCTCCTCTGCCTGGGTGTGTGCTGGGCCTAAATATATGCCAATGGACTGTTGCAGTGGTGGCTGACGTGAAGCCTCATTCTCTGCTATGACATGCAGACTGATTCTCTGCTGACATGAAGACAGATTCTCTGTTACGGGACCTCCCTCCTCTGCCTGGGTGCTGGGCCTAAATATATGCCAATGGACTGTTGCAGTGGTGGCTGACGTGAAGCCTCATTCTCTGCTATGACATGCAGACTAATTCTCTGCTGACATGAAGACAGATTCTCTGTTACGGGACCTCTCTCCTCTGCCTGTGTGTGTGCTGGGCCTAAATATATGCCAATGGACTGTTGCAGTGGTGGCTGACGTGAAGCCTCATTCTCTGCTATGACATGCAGACTGATTCTCTGCTGACATGAAGACAGATTCTCTGTTACGGGACCTCCCTCCTCTGCCTGGGTGCTGGGCCTAAATATATGCCAATGGACTGTTGCAGTGGTGGCTGACGTGAAGCCTCATTCTCTGCTATGACATGCAGACTGATTCTCTGCTGACATGAAGCCAGATTGTCTGTTACGGAACCTCTCTCCTCTGCCTGTGTGTGTGCTGGGCCTAAATATATGCCAATGGACTGTTGCAGTGGTGGCTGACGTGAAGCCTCATTCTCTGCTATGACATGCAGACTGATTCTCTGCTGACATGAAGCCAGATTCTCTGTTACGGGACCTCTCTCCTCTGCCTGTGTGTGTGCTGGGCCTAAATATATGCCAATGGACTGTTGCAGTGGTGGCTGACGTGAAGCCTCATTCTCTGCTATGACATGCAGACTGATTCTCTGCTGACATGAAGACAGATTCTCTGTTACGGGACCTCCCTCCTCTGCCTGTGTGCTGGGCCTAAATATATGCCAATGGACTGTTGCAGTGGTGGCTGACGTGAAGCCTCATTCTCTGCTATGACATGCAGACTGATTCTCTGCTGACATGAAGCCAGATTCTCTGTTACGGGACCTCCCTCCTCTGCCTGGGTGCTGGGCCTAAATATATGCCAATGGACTGTTGCAGTGGTGGCTGACGTGAAGCCTCATTCTCTGCTATGACATGCAGACTAATTCTCTGCTGACATGAAGCCAGATTCTCTGTTACGGGACCTCTCTCCTCTGCCTGGGTGCTGGGCCTAAATTTATGAAAATGGACTCTTACAGTGGTGGGTGACGTGAAGCCAGATTCTCTGCTATGGGACCTCTCTCCAATTGATTTTGGTTAATTTTTATTTATTTAATTTTTATTTTAATTCATTTCCCTATCCACATTTGTTTGCAGGGGATTTACCTACATGTTGCTGCCTTTTGCAGCCCTCTAGCTCTTTCCTGGGCTGTTTTACAGCCTTTTTAGTGCCGAAAAGTTCGGGTCCCCATTGACTTCAATGGGGTTCGGGTTCGGGACGAAGTTCGGATCGAGTTCGGATCCCGAACCCGAACATTTCCGGGATGTTCGGCCGAACTTCTCGAACCCGAACATCCAGGTGTTCGCTCAACTCTACCCATGACACATCCATCAGGTGGTACAGGAAAGCCAATTGAGACGTTTCAGCACAAGGACATACCCCCTACCTCATAAATAAACCCGATCTGGCCGCCATTTATGTATTTTGCCAGTGTAGGGAGAGGTTGTTGTGTGGACCAGGGACAGACTGTTAAGGACACCAAATGCTAGCTAATAGGGCCACAAAAGTCCTTTTAAGGACTGGTATACAGGTGAAACTAAAAAAAATTGAATATCGTGCAAAAGTCCATTTATTTCAGTAATGCAAATTAAAAAGAATTACATTAATGCAGCTTAAAATTAAAATTTTGTGAAAAGGTTCAATATTCAAGGCTCGAAGTGTCACACTCAGCCAACTAATTAATCCACACACCCTGAGCAAAGAGGACCTCAAAATTTTGACTTTGGGGTTTCATATACAGGGAGTGCAGAATTATTAGGCAAGTTGTATTTTTGAGGATTAATTTTATTATTGAACAACAACCATGTTCTCAATGAACCCAAAAAACTCATTAATATCAAAGCTGAATATTTTTGGAAGTAGTTTTTAGTTTGTTTTTAGTTTTAGCTATTTTAGGGGGATATCTGTGTGTGCAGGTGACTATTACTGTGCATATTTATTAGGCAACTTAACAAAAAACAAATATATACCCATTTCAATTATTTATTTTTACCAGTGAAACCAATATAACATCTCAATATTCACAAATATACATTTCTGACATTCAAAAACAAAACAAAAACAAATCAGTGACCAATATAGCCACCTTTCTTTGCAAGGACACTCAAAAGCCTGCCATCGATGGATTCTGTCAGTGTTTTGATCTGTTCACCATCAACATTGCGTGCAGCAGCAAACACAGCCTCCCAGACACTGTTCAGAGAGGTGTACTGTTTTCCCTCCTTGTAAATCTCACATTTGATGATGGACCACAGGTTCTCAATGGGGTTCAGATCAGGTGAACAAGGAGGCCATGTCATTAGATTTTCTTCTTTTATACCCTTTCTTGCCAGCGACGCTGTAGAGTACTTGGACGCGTGTGATGGAGCATTGTCCTGCATGAAAATCATGTTTTTCTTGAAGGATGCAGACTTCTTCCTGTACCACTGCTTGAAGAAGGTGTCTTCCAGAAACTGGCAGTAGGACTGGGAGTTGAGCTTGACTCCATCCTCAACTCGAAAAGGCCCCACAAGCTCATCTTTGATGATACCAGCCCGAACCAGTACTCCACCTCCACCTTGCTGGCGTCTGAGTCGGACTTGAGCTCTCTGCCCTTTACCAATCCAGCCACGGGCCCATCCATCTGGCCCATCAAGACTCACTCTCATTTCATCAGTCCATAAAACCTTAGAAAAATCAGTCTTGAGATATTTCTTGGCCCAGTCTTGACGTTTCAGCTTCTGTGTCTTGTTCAGTGGTGGTTGTCTTTCAGGCTTTCTTACCTTGGCCATGTCTCTGAGTATTGCACACCTTGTGCTTTTGGGCACTCCAGTGATGTTGCAGCTCTGAAATATGGCCAAACTGGTGGCAAGTGGCATCTTGGCAGCTGCACGCTTGACTTTTCTCAGTTCATGGTCAGTTATTTTGCGCCTTGGTTTTTCCACTCGCTTCTTGCGACCCTGTTGACTATTTTGAATGAAACACTTGATTGTTCGATGATCACGCTTCAGAAGCTTTGCAATTTTAAGAGTGCTGCATCCCTCTGCAAGATATCTCACTATTTTTGACTTTTCTGAGCCTGTCAAGTCCTTCTTTTGACCCATTTTGCCAAAGGAAAGGAAGTTGCCTAATAATTATGCACACCTGATATAGGGTGTTGATGTCATTAGACCACACCCCTTCTCATTACAGAGATGCACATCACCTAATATGCTTAATTGGTAGTAGGCTTTTGAGCCTATACAGCTTGGAGTAAGACAACATGCATAAAGAGGATGATGTGGTCAAAATACTCATTTGCCTTATAATTTTGCACTCCCTGTATTCATATCCTCATATATTAGTTTCACCTTTTAAGTTGCATTACTGAAATAAATTAACTTTGCACGATATTCTAATTTTTCGAGTTTCACCTGTAGGTGTGCTATCGAAAGGTGTGACTTACTGAGGGGTTTAATATACTTATAATATACTTTAATATACTTTAATATACTTTCTAACATAGAAAGTATATTATAGTGCATTTGTATTGTGCAGCAGTTGTGTGTGGTTCTGCTGCAGTACTGCATGCCAAACGCTATTGGAACAAATAATTTCTACTGGTGTGATATAACAGTGCCCCCCCAAAAAAAATGATTGAAGCAGGCGTGTTATATACTAATAATATACTTTCTATATAGTGCATTTGGGGAATTTGTTTGCAGTTTTGCTGCGTTACCACAGCTACACAGAGTGACAAACACTATTGGAACAAATAATTTCTACTGGTGTGATATACCGGTTGCCCCCCCAAAAAACTGATTGAAGCAGGGGTGTTATATACCAATAATATAGAGATAGTAGCTAGTGATACGACACTCATATATCTGGAGAATTTGCTTAAACACTTGATTTTATTTGATAATTCAGTATTTCATAAGTCGCAATAAGTTTAAAAAAGTCATAGACAACACTTAAAATGTACAGTACAGATCAAAAGTTTGGACACACCTTCTCATTCAAAGAGTTTTCTTTATTTTCATGACTATGAAGGCATCAAAACTATGAATTAACACATGTAGAATTATATACATAACAAACAAGTGTCAAACAACTGAAAATATGTCATATTCTAGGTTCTTCAAAGTAGCCACCTTTTGCTTTGATTACTGCTTTGCACACTCTTGGCATTCTCTTGATGAGCTTCAAGAGGTAGTCACCTGAAATGGTCTTCCAACAGTCTTGAAGGCGTTCCCAGAGATGCTTAGCACTTGTTGGCCCTTTTGCCTTCACTCTGCGGTCCGGCTCACCCCAAACCATCTCGATTGGGTTCAGGTCCGGTGACTGTGGAGGCCAGGTCATCTGGCGCAGCACCCCATCACTCTCCTTCATGGTCAAATAGCCCTTACTTTCAAAGTTTTCGGCTGACTGACTGACCTTCATTTCTTAAAGTAATGATGGCCACTCATTTTTCTTTACTTAGCTGCTTTTTTCTTGCCATAATACAAATTCTAACAGTCTATTCAGTAGGACTATCAGCTGTGTATCCACCTGACTTCTCCTCAGCGCAACTGATGGTCCCAACCCAATTTATAAGGCAAGAAATCCCACTTATTAAACCTGACAGGGCACACCTGTGAAGTGAAAACCATTTCAGGTGACTACCTCTTGAAGCTCATCAAGAGAATGCCAAGAGTGTGTAAAGCAGTAATCAAAGCAAGAGGTGGCTACTTTGAAGAACCTAGAATATGACATATTTTCAGTTGTTTCAAACTGTTTTGTTATGTATATAATTCCACACATGTGTTAATTCATAGTTTTGATGCCTTCAGTGTTAATCTACAATTTTCATAGTCATGAAAATAAAGAAAACTCTTTGAATGAGAAGGTGTGTCCAAACTTTTGGTCTGTACTGTACATAAATAATAATAACCATATAATAAAACATCACTAAAATGACAAATTGTAATTAATATCACTCAGGCGTGAGAAGGAACACTGATTGTTCGCATAGGTTTAGCAGCATAGACAATGTCCACCACAATCAAGGGCCGGGTAGTTTGATTATAATAATCACCGCCCACTATTGGTATAGCATACTGTTTAGTCTTTCTCCGAAAAAAACTGCTTGTCTCAATTCAGATGGTTACTATGAATAAATGTGCTATATACAGTGGACTAAGGAAGAAGTCAGTAACCTAAGGGACTTCGAAACGCGTCTGGGAGGAATCTGGACCCTGTAACACCACTGTTCCTGCGTACGCTGGAGAATATCTACACCTTTACCCCCTTATCATCTGCCAATTGGGAAACAGATCCGTCCCACTTACAAACAAGTGCTCCACAGAACTGCCTGAAGTGTGATTGATCCACCCACACTCTGACTGGAAAGAGTGAGGATTTGAGCACGAGGGACTCCAAAGCAGCGGGGATTAGAGGAGAAAGCCGCTCAAAACAGGGACTATTATAGCTCAAAACAGATGGGACGCCACCCAGAGTCGAATTCCCAAACAACTCAAATTGTAACTTACTTGTGGATTATACTACACAGAGTTATGGCATTGATAACAGTGACTATATGAAGTACTGAAACGTACGGTGTGGATATATATAGCACATATTATTCATAGTAACCATCTGAATTGAGACAAACTGTTTTTTTCGGAGAAAGACTAAACAGTATGCTATACCAATAGTGGACGGTGATTATTATAATCGAACTACCTGGCCCTTGATTGTGGTGGACATTGTCTATGCTGCTAAACCTATGCGAACAATCAGTGTTCCTTCTCACACCTGAGGGATATTAATTACAATTTGTCATTTTAGTGATGTTTTATTATATGGTTATTATTATTTATGTACATTTTAAGTGTTGTTTATGACTTTTTTTAAACTTATTGCGACTTATGAAATACTGAATTATCAAATAAAATCAAGTGTTTAAGCAAATTCTCCAGATATATGAGTGCCATATCACTAACTACTATCTCTTTATTATCCTTTGGTGTTTTGGAGTTAACACTTTGAGATATTGAGCACCACTCCATCTTCCTGATTGGTAAAGCCACCTCATCCTATATATATACCAATAATATACTTTCTACATAATGCATTTAAGTAGTGCAGCATTTGTTTGCAGTTTTGCTGCGTTAGCGCAACTACACAGAGTGACAAACACATAATTTCTACTGGTATGATATACCAGTTGCCCCCCCTGAAAAACTGATTGAAGCAGGGGTGTGATGTAATGGTACAGAACCCCAAGCAACCAGACAGAGGTTTAAACAATAGTGGAGTTATTAAGTAAACGGCAGTACAGTCCAAACAAGTAAGCATATACAGGTATAATAACCTGTGCAGGGAAACACCAATGAGACAGCCAGTGACCAGGCCAAAGTTCATTATTAGTCCGTGTAACGTGGTACCTAGGGATGAGACGTCAGGATTTCCAGGGTCCGATTCAAGGTCATACACGAGACAAACTTTTCAGCAAAGATGAGGTATCCAGAGGCAGTCTCTAGAGATAAATCGAGGAAGGCAGAAAATATGAACCACAACATACACCCGGGTTTTCAAAACAACAGTGGGCACTGACCAGCCAGGGAGATCATCTTTTAAGTACCTATAAGCCAATCACAAAGTGCCATGTGTCTATTACTCATTGATCATATAATGATCCTAATCCCTGGCACTTCCCAGTCAGCGGCCGGCATAGCAAATAAGATGCGCATACGTTCTGCCGCGTATCCTTTTGCGAACATCCTCTCAAGCGTGCACTCTGACGCTCGAGCGGTCCAGCATAAATACACGATCGCGCCGGCATGGACGCCGGAACGGAACCCACAGGTGATACCGGAGACAGGATCAGCCGCTGCGTGCTGCCACCAGTCTGGTCAATCTGCCTCCGAGACCCCGGCGGTCTTCCCCTCCGACGATCATGTGGATACACACTACCGCGTCTGCCCGGAAAGGAGTCGGAACCGAAGATTCCCCAGGCACATGCGTGTCCTGCCCTGCTATTCCAAAGGGGTCTCCCGCAGGCCGGGCCCCAGAGTATCGCGGAACAGGAGAGTGTCTTACATGTGATATACTAATAATATACTTTCTATATAGTGCATTTGGGTAGTGCAGAATTTGTTTGTGGTTTTGCTGCGTTACCACAGCTACAAAGAGTGACAAACGCTATTGGAACAAATAATTTTCTACTGGCGTGATATACCAGTTGCCCCCAAAAAAAACAGATTGAAGCAGGGGTGTGATATACCAATAATATACTTTCTATATAGTGCATTTAGATAGTGCAGCATTTGTCTGCGGTTTTGCTGCCTTACCTCAGCTACACAGAGTGACAAACGCTATTGGAAAAAAATATTTCAACTGGTGTGAAATACCAGTTGCCCCCCCCCCCCCCAAAAATGATTGAGGCAGGGGTATAATATACCTTCTTCCACAAATACTGCTCTTCTATAGGGACTTTTGTCACAGGGTCATTTTGAAAATGACAGGCAGAGGCAGGCCATTCCGCAGGGGTGGTAGGGGTCCGGCAGGTGCACCAGGCCGGAGCCTAAGTGGAAAGTTGCAGAAGGTGCGTGCGATTACGTCAAAGGACGCACAAGACTTGGTTGAGTGGCTCACTAAGGCTTCCGCTTCTGCACCCTCCTCATCCTCTCTATCTGCACCCTCTTCACTCTCTGCTGTGTGCACCCCCAAAGACACCACAACCACTACCACCACCATATCCCCTCCGCTCGAGTCAGAGGAATTATTTTCCCATCCATTACAAGACCTTACCGATGCACACACATTCTTGGCATCTGATCAGGAAGAGGAGGTTTCAACGGTCACCACCCAGCAGTTGTCACTGCTGGCCCTGTGAGAGATCTGAGGAGATCAGATAGACTTGCTGCACGTGAGTCTGACAGGTTCTAGGTGTTTCCTTTCAGTTTGTCGTTGTGGACGGGATCCCACCTCTCCACAGGTTTGGCTCGTTTGCTGGTTAGAGGCTATATTTCAGTCTGCCTCTGACTTCTCGCCATGCGGTTTATATTTCCTTCTAGACTTCCTGCTGGTTGTTTGTGGATCCCTTTTACCTCACTCTTCCCAAGCTAAGTTCCGCTTTTGCTCTGTGTTTTTTGTGTCAGTCTGTGTCACTGTGGAAAGTACCATCAGTCTCATTCCCTGTTCCCTAATCTATGGTTTTCTACAGTATTAGCAGGGTCTAGGTACAAGTGTATGTGTTCGTCCACCATCAGGGTTTTCACATACTGTCAGGAGTCAAGGAGAGACTCAGGGTTTGCTAGGAAGTAACCATCTCTCCCTCGCTAGCTTCTAGGCCTAGACTGTTATCCTATGCTGATAAGGAGAAAAGAGACCTGCACTCGCTTGTTTAGATAATCTTACTGTGATTTATTGTCACATTCCAGTGACGCGTTTCGGCATACAATCTGCCTTTGTCAAGACAGTTTGACAAAGGCAGATTGTATGCCGAAACATGTCACTGGAATGTGACAATAAATCACAGCAAGATTATCTAAACAAGCGAGTGCCGGTCTCTTTTCTCCAAGGGATCTACAAGGGACACCGGCCCTGAGACACGTGCACCACTACTCTACTTCAAACCGCAGTGCTGAGTGATATATTGCATTATTGTTATCCTATGCTGTCTGTTTATCTGGTGTACCTGTTCTCCACATTACCCTGTGACAGCAATCTGATGACAGTACCAAGATCAGCCCAAGGAGGGTTGTCCCGGCTGTTGCTGCCTACTCCGAGATCTCTAATGTAAGTGGTGGTGAAGGTGACGATGATGATGTGTCGATGGACGTCATGTGGGTGCCCACAAGAGAGGTAGAGAGGGGAGTTCAGAGGGAGAGACGGAGCAGCAGGTAGGGAGGAGAAGGAGGAGAAGCAGGCAGAACTTACAGTGCACAGGAGACAAAGAGCAGACTGCTAATGTATCTGGAGCAAGCCATCCACAATTCACGGTCACATCTGGAGCTCCCAGGACGCCGGCACATAGCTCCGCAGTTCGGGCTTTTTTTTAACATGTCAGCTGCTGACAATAGTGCCATCTGCAGCCTGTGCTGTCAACGCATAAGTCACAGAAAGCCCAACACGCACCGACGGACGACCGCCTTAAGAAGGCACCTGGCCTCCCATCACTGAGACCAGTGGGAGCAACACCGTCAGACCCCACAAAGCCACTCTCCCGGCACTCCACATCTTGCCTCTTCTCCTTCTACTTTTCCTCTCTCCTCCCATTTGTCCTCCACTCCACCTTCAATCGTTCCGTTGTTGCATTTATCTGGCAAAAGACAGGCTTCCGTGGCCCAAATGTTCGAGCGTAAAAATATGATGACAGCGAATAACCCTCTTGCCATGGAACTGTTGGCTTGCCCCTTGTCCAGTGTCCTGTCAGAATAGATGTTCAGCGCAGCAGGGGGGATCGTGACCGATAAGCACACTCGCCTAGCTCACACAGTGTGGAGTACCTCACATTTCTTAAAATGAATAAGTCATGGATCTCAGAGGAATTCAACAAATGTAAAGAGTCGACCACGTTTAATTGAATTTCCTCAGCCCACAAATATCGGCCACCATCCAGAACAAATAGGTAAATACAGCAGCATAAAAGGCCTTTTCTGTCCGTTGAATGCCTTATGTTTTGGGCCTCGAAAGAATTCAACACCTGTGACGACCACGTGTTTCAAATATTATCATTAGGGATTTTTTCAAGAGGAGGGATTTCGTTAGCCATGTTTTTAATTCAATTTTATATTTTTAGTTCTTTTAAACATATGTATTTGACCTGTATTTGTACTGACCTTCAGTAAAATTGATATCCATTGACCGTCAAATAATCACTTGATCTTTTCTGTCTGGCAAATGCATAATTTTTGTGGCCTGTAATACACTGGCCTGCAGTAAAATTGATATCCAATGACCATGTAATCTACCTCCAGCCACATACTTATTTGTTATTTTCTGTACGCTGTAGGGAGGTCAGGGGTCAGTCATTGACGGAAGATACGTGTCACCGAGGTTTCTGGCCTTGGTGAGATAAGAACCAATAATTTTTGTGTGTCAGCGGCAACTAGTGCTCGCTGACACTGTTTTACTTAGTGTGGCTGTAAAGCCAATACAGGATGGTTCTTATTGGGAGCAGCCAAAGAGCAGGGTTGGTGGCTGTTTCCCACGTCCAGGCCAGGTTTTGGGCTGGGGTTTAAAATCCCAGCCAGCAGATCAGCTGGGTGTGGAATGAACTTCCAGGCGATAGTGGAGCTCTGTGTTTTGGGAGCTGAGGAGTTCTGCCATACTGCAAGGCTGAGAGCTGCATGAGAGCTGCCAGCTGGAAGCCAGGTGCCCTAAAGCCTGCTGTGGACTGCCAGGTGACGTGTTTTTTCTGTGAACTCTTGCTGTGTGAATTAACACGAGGATTCCTGCGGTGTGAATCAACACCAGGGCCCTGCCAAGTATTGTGTTTCTTTTCTGCCTTTTTGTGTGAATAAACACTGACTTTTGCTTTTCAACTGTGGTTTTGCCTCTGTATTGCGTCTGCTTACCCTGCATACCAGATCAAATCCCTACAATGTTTAATGCATAATTTTTGGGGCCTGTAGTGCACTGGCATGCTGTATAATTGATATTCAATGACCGTGTAATCTACCTCCAGCCACATACTTACTTGTTCTTTTCTGTACGGTGAATGAATATTTGTTGCAGCCTCTGAAGAATTCAACACCAGTGACGACCACGTGTTATCCAATTTCATGTTTTTAATCCAATTTTATATTTTTAGTTCTTTTAAACAAAATGTTCTTTTAAACAAAATGTATTTGACCTGTATTTGTACTGGCCTGCAGTAAAATTGATATCCATTGACCGTGTAATATGCCTTTGGCCACATAATCACTTGATCTTTTCTGTCTGGTGAATGCCTAATGTTTGGGGTCTGTAGTCCAGTGGCCTACAGTAAAATTTTTATCCATTGACCACATAATGTACCTCGAGCCACATAATTAGGATTTTTTTTATGTCAGATGAATGCCTAATTTTTAAGGCCCGTACTCCTGTGGCCTAAAATAAAATGTTTCTAGGCTCCGATAGGGCACATTTGAGAGAATTCCCCTTTAAGACGCATAAAAATGTCCCCTGATTAAGACACATATTTTTTGTTGGAATTTTTGTCATTGATCTCCCTCTAGTATGTCACTGTCCATGTTGTGGGACTATTTGTGCACTTCTGATAAGCATTTGGTGGCTGCAAATATGAGCTGAAGGTTTTTAAGTTTCGCCTGCCATTAAAGTGAATGGGTCCCGCCGCGAACTTGCGGCTTGTGAACATTTGATCGTGTTCGCGAACCGCCCCGGCCGATGTTCATCCATCTCCGTAATGAGAGTGTACCCCTCAAACAATGTATATATATTGCTGAGAAACCCAGAGTAGCATGCTAGGCTATCTCTTTGCCTCTAACTTTCAATTTCACACTCTGCCAACTACTTTCTCACGAATCACAAAAGATTCAGGTTTATTAGAATCTGATGTTTTTTGGAAATTCGGTACAAATCAGAATAATTCAGAATAGATTCACTCATCTTTAGCGCTAATGTATCAAAAGAGTAATGAAAATAATATTGTAGGCAAAATAGAGTTAATTCTATGAAAGTGAAACTGTCTTTGTAGGGTGAAAAAAAATATTTACCACAAAATTTACTAAAATCATGTGAGAGTTTGTTTAGTGTTGCTTAGAAAAAAAAAGTCTTGGACATGATTTGTTTATGATTTTTTTTTTTTTTACAAATATATAATCAAGGTAAGGCTGGGGAACATATTAAATATAATTGCAATATTTACATTTTTGGGCTAGTTTACTATTTTTATACACCTAATAATTAGAAATTTTACTCCATTTGCCTTCTGAAAATCCCAACTTCATCAGAGCATGAACTCAACATAGTGACAAAAGTGTGGCACAGGAAGCCCATCTGTTATAGTGTCAGCCTCTGGCTTCACGTTTCATCTTCTACTTATTCTCAGCCACAGGACACCATTGACTAATCTTATTATCAACAAAGGTCAATCTAAAAAAAAATCTGTAAGGTTGTGTTGACAATGCTTCCACCGAAAATGCATTAACAAACTATACCCTTTTACCTCCATTGAAATCACTGCCAGCACATAGCCACCAGAAGTGTAGAACGATACCATTAATCACTTAGAAGCTACAGTATAACAACTTGATGACACAAGACCAATTCAGAAAAAATTGCTAAAAACCTATTAGTGGTTAGTCAATACAATTCTGTTACAACTAATGTAGAAATCATTTAGTATATAAAGTTAATCACAATTTTATTCTTGTAATTCAAACATGTATTTGATTTTGACAGCCCTCTACACAGCATTTAAACATCAAAGATGGCAAATGTTCAAGTTTCAGTTATGTTTATCCAAAATAGCACTGAATTGCTTCACTACTTATGCTATACTGCCTCCAGCTTTATAAAAGGAGAGACAGATGGGGGAGTGTTTAATAGGGAAACAGCTGTGGCTCCAAGAAAGGACAAGCTAACATTCTGCAATCAGGTTTAATAATACAGCTTATCAAGGTACCAGTAATATGAGATCTGTAAGGCAGCCAAAAAGTAGTATTTTTTCATGAGATTTGTTATAATTGCTTATTTCTGGCACTTGACAAAATACAAATTAATATTGGATATTATACTAAAACTGTTAAAGAACTTTCCTATGTAAACTTTTTTATTATTATTTATTATAGTGCTTAGTATGTAAATGTAACTGGGGCAGTTAGTTTTATTACTCTTAAAGGGGTATTCCCATCTTTGACAATGGGGGCATTGCTAGGATATGCCCCCATTGTCTGATAGGTGTGGGTCCTACCACTGGGACCCGCACCTATATCGAGAACAGAGCGGGGAGCGCTGTGGCTGGAGGACCCCAGATTTCCCGGGGTCCGTCTACCACCAAGCACTAATCCCCGCCTCTCCCATAGAAGTGAATGGGAGCGTGCCGTGCATGCGCGGCCCATGCTCCCATTCATTTCTATGGGGCAGACGGCAATAGACGAATCAGAGCTCGGCGGCCCCATAGAAATGAATCGGTCATACAACTTACTACCCAAATGAATTTTTCCTCCTTTTCTTCTCACTAATAGAGCTTTCATTTAGTGGTATTTCATTGCTGCTGACATTTTTACTTTTTTTTATATTAATCGAAATTCACTGAAATTTTTGAAAAAAAAGACTTTTTTCACTTTCTGTTGTAAAATTTTTCAATTTCTGTTGTAAAATTTTTCAATTTCTATATACATTTTTCTCTAAATGTATTGTTCTACATGTCTTTGATTAAAAAAATACAATAAGTGTATATTTATTGGTTTGGGTAAAAGTTATAGCGTTTACAAACTATGTACAAATTATGGTGCAAAAAAATCCATTTACGCACTTTGACTTTCTGACCACCTGTCATGTTTCCTGAGGTTCTACAATGCCCAGACAGTAGAAACACCCCACAAATGACCCCATTTCGGAAAGTAGACACCCTAAGGTATTCTCTGATGGGCATAGTGAGTTCATAGAAGTTTTTATTTTTTGTCACAAGTTAGCGGAAAATGTTTTTGTTTTTTTTCTTACAAAGTCTCATATTCCACTAACATGTGACAAAAAATAAAATTTGACATGAACTAACCATACACCTCATGGAATACATTGGGGTGTCTTCTTTTCAAAATGGGGTCACATGTGGGGTATATATACTGCCCTTGCATTTTAGGGGCCCTAAAGCGTGAGAAGTAGTTTGGAATCCAAATGCGTAAAAATGCCCTGTGAAATCCTGAAAGTACTCATTGGAATTTGGGCCCCTTTGCGCACCTAGGCTGCAAAAAAGTGTCACACATGTGGTATCGCCGTACTCAGAAGAAGTAGGGCATTTTTAAACATTTGGATTCCAGACTTCTTCTCATGCTTTAGGGCCCCTAAAATGCCAGGTCAGTATAAATACCCCACATGTGACCCCATTTTGGAAAGAAGACACCCCAAGGTATTCAGTGAGGGGCATGGCGAGTTCATAGAAGATTTCTTTTTTGGCACAAGTTAGCGGAAATTGATTTTTTTTGTATTTTTCTCACAAAGTCTCCCTTTCCGCTAACTTGGGACAAAAAGTTCAATCTTTCATGGACTCAATATGCCCCTCAGCGAATACCTTGGGGTGTCTTCTTTCCAAAATGGGGTCATTTGTGGGGTGTTTTACTGCCCTGGCATTTGAGGGTCTCCACAATCATTACATGTATGTCCAGCATTAGGAGTTTCTGCTATTCTCCTTATATTAAGCATACGGGTAATGAGATTTTTTTTTTTTCGTTCAGCCTCTGCGCAGATTTCTTCATTCGCATTGATCATTGTGGATGAAAAAATCTCTGCCAAAAAATGTGCGGAAAGGCGTCTGCCAGGACATAGGAGCTCCGCCCAACATCCAAACCCACTCAGCCAGTATGCCCTGGCAAACCCGATTTCTCCATTCACATCAATCGATGTGGATGAATAAATCATTGCCGGAATTTATTTAAATTTTTTATATACAAAGTGTTTGCCAAAGCATATGAACACCGCCCCTCAGGCCGCAACGCAATAAATTTATTAACATTAACTTTATATAACATTTGAAACAGAACATTAACTTTTATAAACTTTATTGAACTTTTGGAACATTAACTTTTTTGCTTACCTGTGATTTTTTTTTGTTTTTTGTTTTTACCTTTATAGGACAAACCTCTCCTTCCCCATGGGACAATGTGCAAAGTGAAAATCGCCCAGAGATGTGGCGAAGTACATTATGCACTTTGTCCCAGGTGAAAGGAGAGGTTTGCAGCAGCTCTGTGTGAAAGGGCCCTAAGACCCCTGTGTGCCTGTCCTGTGTCACGCAATCCCTATACTAAGTGTACCTGTGTGTGTCCGGAAACACTCCTCTAAGCATAGGGCAGGGTGGTCAGGGCAGTCAGGACAGAAATAGCGGGTGTCACGCCTTATTCCACTCCTGCTACAGACACAACATCATTTTCAGGGTGACGCTTGGGTTGACGTACCAGCAACGACATTGGGGAAATTTCGCTTGTGTAGACGGCTCACTACACTAGTGTTTGGGGCCACGGAACCTCCTGAAATTTGAGGAAGGATCGTGTTCTCCCAGCCTTACTGTTGAGAACAAAACTATTGTACATCGCCAATTGAATTAGGTATACAGACACCTTCTTATACCAGCGTCTGGTTCTGCGGGAGAGTAAATAAGGAGCCCACACCTGGTCATTGAAATTCACCCCTCCCATGAGAAAATTATAGTCGTGGACCAAGAGGGGCTTTTCAATGACTCCAGTTGCTCGTTCAATTTGTATTGTCGTGTCTGCGTGAATGGAGGAGAGCATGTAAACGTCATGCTTGTCTCTCCATTTCACCGCAAGCAGTTCTTCGTTACACAAGGCAGCCCTCTCCCCCCTTGCAAGACGGGTGGTAACGAGCCGTTGGGAGAAGCCCCGATGACTAGGTCGTGCGGTGCCACAGCAGCCAATCTGTTCTAGAAACAAATGCCTGAAGAGGGGCACACTTTCTTGTAGAAATTGTCCAGATAAAGATGGTACCCCTTGCCAAATAAGGGTGACACCAAGTCCCAGACTGTCTTCCCACTGCTCCCCAGGTAGTCAGGGCAACCGACCGGCTCCAGGGTCTGATCTTTACCCTCATAGACACGAAATTTGTGCGTATAGCCTGTGGCCCTTTCACAGAGCTTATACAATTTGAACCCATACCGGGCACGCTTGCTTGGGATGTATTGTTTGAAGCCAAGGTGCCCGGTAAAATGTATCAGGGACTCGTCTATGCAGATGTTTTGCTCAGGGGTATACAAATCTGCAAATTTGGTGTTAAAGTGGTCTATGAGGGGCCGAATTTTGTGGAGCCGGTCAAAAGCTGGGTGGCCTCTGGGACGAGATGTGCTGTTGTCACTAAAGTGCAGGAAATGCAGGATGGTCTAAAATCGTGTCCTGGGCATGGCAGCAGAGAACATGGGCATGTGATGAATTGGGTTCGTGGACCAATATGACCACAATTCATGCTTTTTTGTCAGGCCCTTGTTGAGGAGAAGGCCCAGAAAAGTTTTAAATTCGGAAACTTGGATGGGTTTTCACCGTAAAGACTGGGCATAAAAGCTTCCCGGGTTGGCGGTTATAAATTGAGTGGCATACTGGTTTGTTTCTGCCACAACTAAGTCAAAGAGATCCGCAGTAAAGAACAGCTCAAAAAACCCCAGTGCCGATCTGATCTGAGCTGTCTCAACACGAACCCCAATCTGGGCGGTGAAAGGGGGAACTACTGATGCGGCTGAAGATGGGGGCTGCCAATCAGGGTTTGCCAGCACCTCAGGGACTCTAGGGGCTCTACGGGCCTGTCTGTGCTGTGGCTGCGATGGGGGAACTACTGCACGTGCCACCGTACCAGCTTCAACTGCCCTTCTGGTGCTCGCCACTTCACCATGTTCTACGGCAGTGCTGGTACTAAGTCCAGGATGGGCTGCGCTGCTGGTGTATGCCTCACCACGTAATCCGACAGCGCCAGCCCCACTCTGCTGCCCTTGAAGCGGATCCTGCGCAACCTGTGGTCTAGCAACACGTGGCCGGTTACGCCTGGTGGTATCAGGGACCTCAACCTCATCGTCCGAACTTTGGGTCAGACTGCCACTGCTTTCTACAGGTTCGTATTCTGACCCGCTGGATTCATCAGATGAGGGTTCCCATTCCTCATCCGACTGGGTCAGAAGCCTGTAGGCCTCTTCAGAAGAATACCCCTTACTTGCCATTTGTTCAACTAAATTTAGGGGTATTCCCTGAGACTACCCAAGAAAAAAAGCAAGCCTGTCTTACAAATGGGAGGCTAGTGAAGTACAGGAAGCTACTGCGATTGCTAAAAAATATCAAAACTGATTTTTTTTATTGCCGCAGCGCTCGTGTAGTGATTGCGCAGTGATAAAAAAATAAATAAAAATGTTGTCACTGCGGCGGGGCAGGCGTGAGTGAACGCACGTGTGGGCGACCGATCAGGCCTGATCGGGCAAACACTGCGTTTTGGGTGGAGGGCGAGCTAAGGTGACACTAATACTATTATAGATCTGGCTGTGATCAGTTCTGATCACTTACAGATACTATAAAAGTACCAATGCTGATTAGCGATACGCTAATCAGCAAATCAGTGACTGCGGTGCAATGGACTGGGCGCTAAACGACGCTAACTACCTACCAAAGGGGCCTAAACTATCCTAAAACCTAACCGTCAATACTGGTGAAAAAAAAAAGGGACAGTTTACACTGATTACTTTTTTCCCTTTCACTAGTGATTGACGGGGTGAACAAGGGGTTAATTGGGGTGATGGGGGGTGATATCGGGCTAAATGTGTTGTGTTTTGTGTACTTACAGTGATCTGTGCTCTCTGCTGGGACCAACCGACGAAAAGGACCCAACAGAGAGCACAGAAGCCATTTAACACATTATATTTATAAATATAATGTGTTAAATGGCTATTGATTCGATTTTTTAAAAGTCACCAACCTGCCAGCACTGATCATTGGCTGGCAGGCTGGTGACGAACTTCTGCTGCGACTTTTCCCGGCCCGCACTGCGAATGTGCGGTCCGGCTTTGCGCGTCAGGATGCATCCCTGTGTTAGGCGGTCGGGAAGCGGATAAAGAGGACCTTTCACCACTCCTGACATGCCTGTTTTAAATGCATTCCCCATGTAATAGTAATTCTGGAGTATCTATTATTATGACTCTATGTTGTGCCATTCCTTTATTATTTCTACTAGAAGTTATAAATTAATTGCTTTTAGCCTTCAGTAAAGGTACAGAGGGGAGGTAACCAGTTGGGGGGGGGGGGGTGGACCTGCACAGACTGACTCTATCCAATCAGTGCTGCCATTTTCAGACTGTGCAGGTACACCCTCCAACTGGTTACCTCCTCTCTGTACCCTTACTGAAGGCTAATAGCAATTCATTCATAACGTCTACGGTAGTGCAAATAAGAAAGGAACAGCACAACATAGAGCCATAAGAACAGATGCTCTAGAATTGTTAGTACATTGGGAATGCACGTAGCTAGTAAAATAGGCATATCAGCAGTGGTGAAAGGTCCTCTTTAACTATGAAAAAATTATTATTATGATTAAATATTTTACATGTAAGGCAATGTTCACATCTGCATTGGAAGTTCTGTTGCAGATTCTGGCATTTTTTTTTATGTCAAAATTACAGTAACCAGCAGAAACCACTGGAAACCATTAAAATTCAATATGATTCATCAAGCACAACTCAGTTCATGGATCCAGCGGATTATTGTATCCTTCATTATAAACAGAAGCCACAATGCAAATGTGAACAGCAGCCACAAAATGAAGTGCTATACTTTGATATAATGTTGTCCCCTTTTTCATTATTACAAAATTATAAATTCAAACAATAGATTTACAAACCAATTGTGTAAGGGGATGGGAGAGATAAACTGCCTGTACCCCTTTAAAAAGAATAGTATGAACTAAAATCTATCTATTGTGTAATGAATAGAGTTGAGCGGACACCTGGATGTTCGGGTTCGAGAAGTTCGGCCGAACTTAACGGAAATGTTCGGGTTCGGGATCCGAACCCGATCCGAACTTCGTCCCGAACCCCATTGAAGTCAATGGGGACCCAAACTTTTCAGCACTAAAAAGGCTGTAAAACAGCCCAGGAAAGAGCTAGAAGGCTGCAAAAGGCAGCAACATGTAGGTAAATCCCCTGCAAACAAATGTAGATAGGGAAATGAATAAGAATAAAAATAAAATAAATAAAAATTAACCAATATCAATTGGAGAGAGGTCCCATAGCAGAGAATCAGGCTTCACGTCAGCCACCACTGTAACAGTCCATTGTCATATATTTAGGCCCAGGCACCCAGCCAGAGGAGAGAGGTCCCGTAACAGAGAATCTGGCTTCATGTCAGCAGAGAATCAGTCTGCATGTCATAGCAGAGAATCAGGCTTCACGTCACCCAACATTGGAACAGTCCATTGGCATATATTTAGGCCCAGGCACCCAGGCAGAGGAGAGAGGTCCCGTAACAGAGAATCTGGCTTCATGTCAGCAGAGAATCAGTCTGCATGTCATAGCAGAGAATCAGGCTTCACGTCACCCAACATTGGAACAGTCCATTGGCATATATTTAGGCCCCGGCACCCAGACAGAGGAGATGTTCATTCAACTTTGGGTTGCCCCGCAATATAATGGTAAAATGAAAATAAAAAGAGGATTGAATGAGGAAGTGCCCTGGAGTACAATAATATATGGTTAAGGGGAGGTAGTTAATGTCTAATCTGCACAAGGGGTGGACAGGTTCTGTGGGATCCATGCCTGGTTCATTTTTATGAACGTCAGCTTGTCCACATTGGCTGTAGACAGGCGGCTGCGTTTGTCTGTAATGACGCCCCCTGCCGTGCTGAATACACGTTCAGACAAAATGCTGGCCGCCGGGCAGGCCAGCACCTCCAAGGCATAAAAGGCTAGCTCTGGCCACGTGGACAATTTAGAGACCCAGAAGTTGAATGGGGCCGAACCATCAGTCAGAACGTGGAGGGGTGTGCACACGTACTGTTCCACCATGTTAGTGAAATGTTGCCTCCTGCTAACACGTTGCGTATCAGGTGGTGGTGCAGTTAGCTGTGGCGTGTTGACAAAACTTTTCCACATCTCTGCCATGCTAACCCTGCCCTCAGAGGAGCTGGCCGTGACACAGCTGCCTTGGCGACCTCTTGCTCCTCCTCTGCCTTGCCCTTGGGCTTCCACTTGTTCCCCTGTGACATTTGGGAATGCTCTAAGTAGCGCGTCTACCAACGTGCGCTTGTACTCGCGCATCTTCCTATCACGCTCCAGTGAAGGAAGTAAGGTGGGCACATTGTCTTTGTAGCGTGGATCCAGCAGGGTGGCAACCCAGTAGTCCGCACACGTTAAAATGTGGGCAACTCTGCTGTCGTTGCGCAGGCACTGCAGCATGTAGTCGCTCATGTGTGCCAGGCTGCCCAGGGGTAAGGACAAGCTGTCCTCTGTGGGAGGCGTATCGTCATCATCCTGCCTTTCCCCCCAGCCACGCACCAGTGATGGGCCCGAGCTGCGTTGGGTGCCACCCCGCTGTGACCATGCTTCATCCTCATCCTCCTCCACCTCCTCCTCATCCTCGTCCTCCTCGTCCTTCAGTAGTGGGCCCTGGCTGGCCACATTTGTACCTGGCCTCTGCTGTTGCAAAAAACCTCCCTCTGAGTCACTTCGAAGAGACTGGCCTGAAAGTGCTAAAAATGACCCCTCTTCCTCCTCCTCCTCCTCCTGGGCCACCTCCTCTTCCATCATCGCCCTAAGTGTTTTCTCAAGGAGACATAGAAGTATAGAAGTGGTATTGTAACGCTGATAACGGCGTCATCGCCACTGGCCATGTTGGTGGAGTACTCGAAACAGCGCAACAGGGCACACAGGTCTTGCATGGAGGCCCAGTCATTGGTGGTGAAGTGGTGCTGTTCCGTAGTGCGACTGACCCGTGCGTGCTGCAGCTGAAACTCCACTATGGCCTGCTGCTGCTCGCACGGTCTGTCCAGCATGTTCAAGGTGGAGTTCCACCTGGTGGGCACGTCGCATATGAGGCAGTGAGCGGGAAGGCCGAAGTTACACTGCAGCGCAGACAGGCGAGCAGCGGCAGGATGTGAACGCTTGAAGCGCGAACAGACGGCCCGCACTTTATGCAGCAGCTCTGACATGTCGGGGTAGTTGTGAATGAACTTCTGCACCACCAAATTCAGCACATGCGCCAAGCAAGGGATGTGCGTCAAACCGGCTAGTCCCAGAGCTGCAACGAGATTTCGCCCATTATCGCACACCACCAGGCCGGGCTTGAGGCTCACCGGCAGCAACCACTCGTCGGTCTGTTGTTCTATACCCCACCACAACTCCTGTGCGGTGTGGGGCCTGTCCCCCAAACATATGAGTTTCAGAATGGCCTGCTGACGTTTACCCCGGGCTGTGCTGAAGTTGGTGGTGAAGGTGTGTGGCTGACTGGATGAGCAGGTGGAAGAAGAGGAGGAGGAAGCCGAGTAGGATGAGGTGGCAACAGGAGGCAAAGAATGTTGCCCTGCGATCCTTGGCGGCGGAAGGACATGCGCCAAACAGCTCTCCGCCTGGGGCCCAGCTGCCACTACATTTACCCAGTGTGCAGTTAGGGAGATATAGCGTCCCTGGCCGTGCTTACTGGTCCACGTATCTGTGGTTAGGTGGACCTTGCCACAGATGGCGTTGCGCAGTGCACACTTGATTTTATCGGATACTTGGTTGTGCAGGGAAGGCACGGCTCTCTTGGAGAAGTAGTGCCGGCTAGGAACAACATACTGTGGGACAGCAAGCGACATGAGCTGTTTGAAGCTGTCTGTGTCCACCAGCCTAAATGACAGCATTTCATAGGCCAGTAGTTTAGAAATGCTGGCATTCAGGGCCAGGGATCGAGGGTGGCTAGTCGGGAATTTACGCTCTCTCTCAAATGTTTGTGAGATGGAGAGCTGAACGCTGCCGTGTGACATGGTTGAGATGCTTGGTGACGGAGGTGGTGGTGTTGGTGGTACATCCCCTGTTTGCTGGGCGGCAGGTGCCAACGTTCCTCCAGAGGCGGAGGAAGAGGCCGAGGCGGCAGCAGCAGAAGAGGCCGAGGCGGCAGCAGCAGAAGAGGTAGCAGGGGAGTGACTTCCTTGTTTTTAAGGTGTTTACTCCACTGCAGTTCATGCTTTGCATGCAGGTGCCTGGTCATGCAGGTTGTGCTAAGGTTCAGAACGTTAATGCCTCGCTTCAGGCTCTGATGGCACAGCGTGCAAACCACTCGGGTCTTGTTGTCAGCACATTGTTTGAAGAAGTGCCATGCCAGGGAACTCCTTGAAGCTGCCTTTGGGGTGCTCGGTCCCAGATGGCGGCGGTCAGTAGCAGGCGGAGTCTCTTGGCGGCGGGTGTTCTGCTTTTGCCCACTGCTCCCTCTTTTGCTACGCTGTTGGCTCGGTCTCACCACTGCCTCTTCCTCCGAACTGTGAAAGTCAGTGGCACGACCTTCATTCCATGTGGGGTCTAGGACCTCATCGTCCCCTGCATCGTCTTCCACCCAGTCTTGATCCCTGACCTCCTGTTCAGTCTGCACACTGCAGAAAGACGCAGCAGTTGGCACCTGTGTTTCGTCATCATCAGAGACTTGCTGAGGTGGTATTCCCATGTCCTCATCATCAGGAAACATAAGTGGTTGTGCGTCAGTGCATTCTATGTCTTCCACCGCTGGGGAAGGGCTAGGTGGATGCCCTTGGGAAACCCTGCCAGCAGAGTCTTCAAACAGCATAAGAGACTGCTGCATAACTTGAGGCTCAGACAGTTTCCCTGATATGCATGGGGGTGATGTGACAGACTGATGGGGTTGGTTTTCAGGCGCCATCTGTGCGCTTTCTGCAGAAGACTGGGTGGGAGATAATGTGAACGTGCTGGATCCACTGTCGGCCACCCAATTGACTAATGCCTGTACCTGCTCAGGCCTTACCATCCTTAGAACGGCATTGGGCCCCACCATATATCGCTGTAAATTCTGGCGGCTACTGGGACCTGAGGTAGTTGGTACACTAGGACGTGTGGCTGTGGCAGAACGGCCACGTCCTCTCCCAGCACCAGAGGGTCCACTAACACCACCACGACCATGTCCGCGTCCTTTACTAGATGTTTTCCTCATTGTTATCGTTCACCACAACAACAAAAATATTATTTGGCCCAATGTATTGAATTCAAATTCAGGCCTTTTTTTACAGACACCTAACACTATCTGGCTATCTATTTAGGTACCGTATTACACTAATACAGGCACAGCAGTAACCACAGATTTAGCTGACTATAAATTTGAGGCCTAGTATTTAGGCGCTGGGTGACAGGTATACATTTTACTGACAGAATTAGACTGGGATATGCATAGTAGCGTGTGTGTGAAGTTATTCAGAATGACCCTATCAGCACCTTGATTCTGATATACCCTTTTAGGGATGTATTTAAAGTAGGCCTGATACAGCAGAAACCACTAAATTAGGAAATTGCTAAATTGGGAATTGTATTTCAACCCAGAACAAAAACTGTGCTTTGACGGACACTAAATAACTTGACCAGCCACAGCAGTAACGACAGATTTAGCTGGATATAAATTTGAGGCCTATTATTTAGGCGCTGGGTGACAGGTATACGTTTACTGACAGAATTAGACTGGGATATGGCCAAAAAATAACCACACTATTGATAGTTAAATGCACTTGGTGTGACAGCTTGACCAACCACACTATTGAGGGTTAAATGCACTTGGTGACAGGCTCAGCTTGCCCCGATGTAGTATATGGCCAAAAAATAACCAGACTATTGATGGTTAAATGCACTTGGTGTGACAGCTTGACCCTGATGTAGGATTTAGCCAAAAAACAACCACATCATTGAGGGTTAAATGCACTTGGTGACAGCTTGCCCCTGATGTAGTATATGGCCAAAAAATAACCAGACTATTGATGGTTAAATGCACTTGGTGTGACAGCTTGACCCTGATGTAGGATTTAGCCAAAAAACAACCACACCATTGAGGGTTAAATGCACTTGGTGACAGCTTGCCCCTGATGTAGTATATGGCCAAAAAATAAACAGACTATTGCTGGTTAAATGCACTTGGTGTGACAGCTTGACCCTGATGTAGGATTTAGCCAAAAAACAACCACACCATTGAGGGTTAAATGCACTTGGTGGCAGCTTGTGCTGGCGCACCACAAGACGCAAAATGGCCGCCAATCACCCCAGAAAAAAGTGACTGAAAAACGCTCTGGGCAGCCTAAAAACAGTGAGCAATTCAATAGCAGCAGTTCAATCATCCACAGCTGCAGATCGATCTCTGAATGAAGTCCTTTGGAGGAGTTAATCATGGCCTAATCTCGCCCTAACGTCGCAGCTGCAACCTCTCCCTATGCTGATCAGAGCAGAGTGACGGGCGGCGCTATGTGACTCCAGCTTAAATAGAGGCTGGGTCACATGGTGCTCTGGCCAATCACAGCCATGCCAATAGTAGGCATGGCTGTGACGGCCTCTTGGGGCAAGTAGTATGACGCTTGTTGATTGGCTGCTTTGCAGCCTTTCAAAAAGTGCCAAGAAAGCGACGAACACCGAACCCGGACTTTTACGAAAATGTCCGGGTTCGGGTCCGTGTCACGGACACCCCAAAATTCGGTACGAACCCGAACTATACAGTTCGGGTTCGCTCATCCCTAGTAATGAACTCTCATTGGTCACTAAGGTTAATTGGGCCATGTTTTGTTTGCCTTGACAGTTGTCCTCTGCAAAATGGTTTTATGTGCATCCCCTATGTGTATGCTTCAAAAAGAGTAAAAATGTGGCTTATATATTTTCCTGTATAAAAGACAATATGGAGTTTTCAGGACAAAACAACCAGCCACTAGATGGGGCTGCTTCCTCTTCCTATAGGGAGAAAAAGTCTAGACAGTGAAGTGCGAGTCGTAGACATATGGCTGAACCTAGCTCTCGTTTTTTAACAGCTATAGAGATAAACTTAACGGATAAAAAAGTGGATCAAAACTACAGAGAATATCTATATAATAATATACTGTATATGAAATACGTCTGTGTCCTTGGAAAGGTTCCAGGAGTCTGCATTGCTCACCAGAGCTCCGGTGAGCGCAACAGCTGGTCAGTGGGGGATCTGGGACTCGGACTCCCATTGATGTAATAATCATTATCATTTCCCGGATTACCTCTTTAAGACATCTATCACAATTAACCATGTCCTGGCCAGATGTGCCTCCAAAGACCTGTATACTGCAGTGGATACTACAGCCATAATTTTCAGATTAGGGCTACCAGCCAGATACTCTACTGAAAGAAACCTTAGAAAGATAGCATACCAAGGACGCCATTATTTGCCTCTTTGCCGGCCTCTACTGCGTTCAAATTGTTGTTGGATGTGCTTCAACCCCTACTTTGCACTGAACCCTACTCCACCATACACTGGCGATTGCACTACATCTCTGTCTTGTACCCATGTGGACTTTCAATTTCACGGGTACCTCAACTGCCATCAGGCAGAAAGCACTAGCATCAGGGTGTGCCCTGAAGGAGGAACAGATCTACCCTCCATTAGTTTAACCAACCCCATGGAGCAATGGCCTGAAGGATACCGCCATGACACATCATATCATTAAAGGAAGAACGGACCCGCACTCGCTGCTAGTATATACTGTAATCTTGTGAGCTATTGTCACATTCCAGTGTTTCGGCATGCAATCTGCCTTTATCAAACTGTTTGATAAAGGCAGATTGTATGCCAACACGCCGTCACTGGAATGTGACAGTAGATCACAAGATTATATACTAACAGCGAGTGCCGGTCCGTTCTTCCTTTGATCTACATGGGACGGCTGTCCTGAGACACGCGCACCGCCACTCTATTTCCCGCAGTGGCGATACATATATATTGTAAACATCGAATCATTAGAGCCACTATAATTCCCATGTTCCGTTCTGGGTCATTAAGGGCTTGGGTAAGCAGCAGCAGGGTGAAAAACGCCGAAAGCGCACACAGAAGGTCTGCACTTTCTGCAGCAGCTCTGACATACTGTATCAGGGTAATTCTTCAGGAACCTCTGCACTACCAAATTAAGCACATGCGCCAGGCAAGAGATGTGCGTGAAACCGTCTAGGCCCAGAACTGCTACGAGATTTCACCCGTTGTTGCACACCACTGTGCTGAAGGTGGTGGTGCGAGTGTTACGCTGACATGATGAGGAGGCGGTAGAGGAGGAACAGAAGGAGGAAGTGGAGTAGGAGGATGGGGTAACCGGAGGCACCCAGAATTTTCCAGCAATCCTCGGAGGTGGTAGGATGTGCACCAAACCCCTTTCCGCCTCAGGCCCAGCCTCCAGTACATTTACCCAATGGGCAATCAGGTAGACATAACGTCCCTGCCCACGCTTTCTGGTCCACGTATCGGTAGTTATGTAGACCTTGCCACTGATGGAATTGCGCAGCGCACACTTGATTTTTTTTGCCATGCCACTTGTTCGTGCAGGGCAGGCACGCCCTGCCTTGAAAAGTAGTGGCAACTGGGAACCAGGTACCGTGGGACAGCCTTTGAGCTGGATTTTGTGTGCTATGGCCCTGGGTGTGTTGGGCAGTAGCAGGCATACTGGCTAGGGGACGGCTGCTCTACTTTTGCAACCTGCTCCCTCTTTTGTTGTGTGGCTGGCACTGCGTGACCCCCACCTCTTAACTGCACACGTCACTCTGATGACCTGGATGCCATTTGAGGGCTAGGACCTCATTATCCTCCACATCATCATCATCCTCCGCGGAAGGGGACCAGGTGGATGACATTGTAAAGGAACTGGAGGCACTGTCAGCCATCCAATATGCTACTGCCTCTACTTCTATATTTCTGTGTCATGGATGCAAATGTAGTGTTTTGCACCCCTATAGGTCACAGATACAATTAATAGACTGATTTACACTGCTATTACAGTAAGACGGAAGAAAATGCTGAATTATAAAAAAAAAAAACTAAATGGCTTTGTGACACTGACACAATTAACAGACTAATAAAATCTCTCATTACAGTAAGGCTACATGCACACGACCGTATGTGTTTTGCGGTCCGCAAATTGCAGATCCGCAAAAAAATAAAAAACTTATGACATCGGACAAGAATAGGAAATGTTCTATTTTTTGTTTCAGGGCTATGGAACAGACATACTGATGCGGACAGCACAACCATTGAAATGAATGGGTCCGCATCCTATCTGCAAAAAAAACGGAACGGACACGGAAACAAACAACGTTCATCTGCATGTTAGTCTAAGACAAATAAAGAGGAGAAATTTAAAACCTCCAAAATATTGCTTTTTGTCACAGAGATAATTAACAGACTGATTTACTCTGCCATTACAGAAAGACAGATGCAATGTTGGAATTTGGAACCCCACAAAATTGCTTTGTGTCACAGACACAATTAACAGACTGAATGGCTCTGCTATTATAGCAAGACGGATGCAATGGAAAAATGTAAAACCCCCAAAAATGGCTTTGTGTCACTGACCCAATTAACAGACTGATTAACTATCCTAATAAAGTAAGACGGATGCAACGTGGACTTTTGGACCTAAAAAATTGCTTTGTGTGGACTGATTAACTCTGCCTTTACTGTAAGACTGATGCAAGGGAAAAATGTGGAACCCCAAAACATTTCTTTATGTCAATGACACAATTATAGGACTGGTTAACTCTCCTATTACAGTACAATGGAGGAAAATGCAGTGTTATCTAAAAAAAAAAAAAAAAAAAAAAAAAGATGGATGCAACGGTGGACTTTAAAACCAACAAAAATGGCTTTGTGTCGTGACACAATTAACAGTCTGATTTACTCTGCTATTACAGTAAGAAGGATGCAACTGTGGGAGTTGAAATAGCATAAAATAGCTGTATGACACCAACAATATTAACAAACTAATTAATTCTGCTACTACAGTAAGACGGATGCGATGGTGGAATTTGGAACCCCGCCTAAACAATTGAAAGACCGCATGGCTTTCAGGGACAGCTTGGCTGGGCTAGTGGCAGTGCGCTGCAGCCAAGCTTGTCTCTGGTGCCTATTGCGGATTTCATTCCGGTGTCCACGTCGACGCGCTCACGCACTCTCACAGAGCCTGTCGTGCATCTACGTGTATGTTCGAAAACGGGTTTGCAAGGGGATACGAGGTCGCGGGTACGCGCTTCTTATGTGCGTCGCCTACCAGCGAAGGGAATAGCCCCTGGCTGCAAGTTCAAAGTAGATTAGGAGGCCGGCATTTGTCTAATTGACTAATGACGGACCAAAGCCTTGTACACAGGTGTACGACAGGATCATGACTAGGGATGAGCGAACCCGAACTGTATAGTTCGGGTTCGTACTGAATTTTGGGGTGTCCGTGACACGGACCCGAACCCGGACATTTTCGTAAAAGTCCGGGTTCGGGTTCGGTGTTTGTCGCTTTCTTGGCGCTTTTTGAAAGGCTGCAAAGCAGCCAATCAACAAGCGTCATACTACTTGCCCCAAGAGGCCGTCACAGCCATGCCTACTATTGGCATGGCTGTGATTGGCCAGAGCACCATGTGACCCAGCCTCTATTTAAGCTGAAGTCACATAGCGCCGCCCGTCACTCTGCTCTGATTAGCGTAGGGAGAGGTTGCAGCTGCGACAGTAGGGTGAGATTAGGCTGATTAACTCCTCCAAAAGACCCCATCCATTGATCGATCTGCAGCTGTGGATGATTGAACTGCTGCTATTGAATTGCTCACTGTTTTTAGGCTGCCCAGAGCATTTTTCAGTCACTTTTTTCTGGGGTGATCGGCGGCAATTTTGTGTCTTGTGTTGCGCCAGCACAAGCTGCCACCAAGTGCATTTAACCCTCAATGGTGTGGTTGTTTTTTGGCTAAATCCTACATCAGGGTCAAGCTGTCACACCAAGTGCATTTAACCAGCAATAGTCTGGTTATTTTTTGGCCATATACTACATCAGGGGCAAGCTGTCACCAAGTGCATTTAACCCTCAATGGTGTGGTTGTTTTTTGGCTAAATCCTACATCAGGGTGAAGCTGTCACACCAAGTGCATTTAACCAGCAATAGTCTGTTTATTTTTTGGCCATATACTACATCAGGGGCAAGCTGCGCCTGTCACCAAGTGCATTTAACCCTCAGTAGTGTGGTTGGTCAAGCTGTCACACCAAGTGCATTTAACCAGAAATAGTCTGTTTATTTTTTGGCCATATACTACATCAGGGGCCTCAAGTTTATATCCTGCTAAATCTGTCGTTACTGCTGTACTGTTGTGGCTGGGCAAGTTATTTAGTGTCCGTCAAAACACAGTTTTTGTTCTGGGTTGAAATACAATTCTCAATTTAGCAATTTCCTAATTTAGTGGTTTCTGCTGTATCAGGCCTACTTTAAATACATCCCTAAAAGGGTAAATCAGAATCAAGGTGCTGATAGGGTCATTCTCAATAACTTCACACACACGCTACTGTGCATATCCCAGTCTAATTCTGTCCGTAAAACGTATACCTGTCACCCAGCGCCTAAATACTAGGCCTCAAATTCATAGTCAGCTAAATCGGCGGTTACTGCTGTGCCTGTATTAGTGTAATATGGTACCTAAATAGATAGCCAGATAGTGTTAGGTGTCTGTAAAAAAAAGGCCTGAATTTGAATTCAATACATTGGGCCAAATAATATTTTTGTTGTTGTGGTGATCGATAACAATGAGGAAAACATCTAGTAAGGGACGCGGACGCGGACATGGTCGTGGTGGTGTTAGTGGACCCTCTGGTGCTGGGAGAGGACGTGGCCGTTCTGCCACAGCCACACGTCCTAGTGTACCAACTACCTCAGGTCCCAGTAGCCGCCAGAATTTACAGCGATATATGGTGGGGCCCAATGCCGTTCTAAGGATAGTAAGGCCTGAGCAGGTACAGGCATTAGTCAATTGGGTGGCCGACAGTGGATCCAGCACGTTCACATTATCTCCCACCCAGTCTTCTGCAGAAAGCGCACAGATGGCGCCTGAAAACCAACCCCATCAGTCTGTCACATCACCCCCATGCATATCAGGGAAACTGTCTGAGCCTCAAGTTATGCAGCAGTCTCTTATGCTGTTTGAAGACTCTGCTGGCAGGGTTTCCCAAGGGCATCCACCTAGCCCTTCCCCAGCGGTGGAAGACATAGAATGCACTGACGCACAACCACTTATGTTTCCTGATGATGAGGACATGGGAATACCACCTCAGCAAGTCTCTGATGATGACGAAACACAGGTGCCAACTGCTGCGTCTTTCTGCAGTGTGCAGACTGAACAGGAGGTCAGGGATCAAGACTGGGTGGAAGACGATGCAGGGGACGATGAGGTCCTACACCCCACATGGAATGAAGGTCGTGCCACTGACTTTCACAGTTCGGAGGAAGAGGCAGTGGTGAGAGCACCCCAAAGGCAGCTTCAAGGAGTTCCCTGGCATGGCACTTCTTCAAACAATGTGCTGACGACAAGACCCGAGTGGTTTGCACGCTGTGCCATCAGAGCCTGAAGCGAGGCATTAACGTTCTGAACCTTAGCACAACCTGCATGACAAGGCACCTGCATGCAAAGCATGGACAGCAGTGGAGTAAACACCTTAAAAACAAGGAAGTCACTCAGGCTCCCCCTGCTACCTCTTCTGCTGCTGCCGCCTCGGCCTCTTCTGCTGCTGCCGCCTCGGCCTCTTCTGCTGCTGCCACCTCGGCCTCTTCCTCCGCCTCTGGAGGAACGTTGGCACCTGCCGCCCAGCAAACAGGGGATGTACCACCAACACCACCACCACCTCCGTCACCAAGCATCTCAACCATGTCACTTGGCAGCGTTCAGCTCTCCAACTCACAGACATTTGAGAGAAAGCGTAAATTCCCACCTAGCCACCCTCGATCCCTGGCCCTGAATGCCAGCATTTCTAAACTACTGGCCTATGAAATGCTGTCATTTAGGCTGGTGGACACAGACAGCTTCAAACAGCTCATGTCGCTTGCTGTCCCACAGTATGTTGTTCCCAGCCGCCACTACTTCTCCAAGAGAGCCGTGCCTTCCCTGCACAACCAAGTATCCGATAAAATCAAGTGTGCACTGCGCAACGCCATCTATAGCAAGGTCCACCTAACCACAGATACGTGGACCAGTAAGCACGGCCAGGGACGCTATATCTCCCTAACTGCACACTGGGTAAATGTAGTGGCAGCTGGGACCAGACGGAGAGCTGTTTGGCGCACGTCCTTCCGCCGCCAAGGATCGCAGGGCAACATTCTTTGCCTCCTGTTGCCACCTCCTCCTTCTCGGCTTCCTCCTCCTCTTCTTCCACCTGCTCATCCAGTCAGCCACACACCTTCACCACCAACTTCAGCACAGCCCGGGGTAAACGTCAGCAGGCCATTCTGAAACTCATATGTTTGGGGGACAGGCCCCACACCGCACAGGAGTTGTGGTGGGGTATAGAACAACAGACCGACGAGTGGTTGCTGCCGGTGAGCCTCAAGCCCGGCCTGGTGGTGTGCGATAATGGGCGAAATCTCGTTGCAGCTCTGGGACTAGCCGGTTTGATGCACATCCCTTGCCTGGCGCATGTGCTGAATTTGGTGGTGCAGAAGTTCATTCACAACTACCCCGACATGTCAGAGCTGCTGCATAAAGTGCGGGCCGTCTGTTCGCGCTTCCGGCGTTCACATCCTGCCGCTGCTCGCCTGTCTGCGCTACAGCGTAACTTCGGCCTTCCCGCTCACCGCCTCATATGCGACGTGCCCACCAGGTGGAACTCCACCTTGCACATGCTAGACAGACTGTGCGAGCAGCAGCAGGCCATAGTGGAGTTTCAGCTGCAGCACGCACGGGTCAGTCGCACTGCGGAACAGCACCACTTCACCACCAATGACTGGGCCTCCATGCGAGACCTGTGTGCCCTGTTGCGCTGTTTCGAGTACTCCACCAACATGGCCAGTGGTGATGACGCCGATATCAGCGTTACAATGCCACTTCTATGTCTCCTTGAGAAAACACTTAGGGCGATGATGGAAGAGGAGGTGGCCCAGGAGGAGGAGGAGGAAGAGGGGTCATTTTTAGCACTTTCAGGCCAGTCTCTTCGAAGTGACTCAGAGGGAAGTTTTTGGCAACAGCAGAGGCCAGATACAAATGTGGCCAGCCAGGGCCCACTACTGGAGGACGAGGAGGACGAGGATGAGGAGGAGGTGGAGGAGGATGAGGATGAAGCATTGTCACAGCGGGGTGGCACCCAACGCAGCTCGGGCCCATCACTGGTGCGTGGCTGGGGGGAAAGGCAGGATGATGACGATACGCCATCCACAGAGGACAGCTTGTCCTTACCCCTGGGCAGCCTGGCACACGTGAGCGACTACATACTGCAGTGCCTGCGCAACGACAGCAGAGTTGCCCACATTTTAACGTGTGCGGACTACTGGGTTACCACCCTGCTTGATCCACGGTACAAAGACAATGTGCCCACCTTACTTCCTGCACTGGAGCGTGATAGGAAGATCCGCGAGTACAAGCACACGTTGGTAGACGCGCTACTGAGAGCATTCCCAAATGTCACAGGGGAACAAGTGGAAGCCCAAGGCCAAGGCAGAGGAGGAGCAAGAGGTCGCCAAGGCAGCTGTGTCACGGCCAGCTCCTCTGAGGGCAGGGTTAGCATGGCAGAGATGTGGAAAAGTTTTGTCAACACGCCACAGCTAACTGCACCACCACCTGATACACAACGTGTTAGCAGGAGGCAACATTTCACTAACATGGTGGAACAGTACGTGTGCACACCCTCCACGTACTGACTGATGGTTCGGCCCCATTCAACTTCTGGGTCTCTAAATTGTCCACGTGGCCAGAGCTAGCCTTTTATGCCTTGGAGGTGCTGGCCTGCCCGGCAGCCAGCGTTTTGTCTGAACGTGTATTCAGCACGGCAGGGGGCGTCATTACAGACAAACGCAGCCGCCTGTCTACAGCCAATGTGGACAAGCTGACGTTCATAAAAATGAACCAGGCATGGATCCCACAGGACCTGTCCGTCCCTTGTCCAGATTAGACATTAACTACCTCCCCATAACCATATATTATTGGACTCCAGGGCACTTCCTCATTCAATCCTATTTTTATTTTCATTTTACCATTATATTGCGATGCTACCCAAAGTTGAATGAACCTCTCCTCTGCCTGTGTGCTAGGCCTAAATATATGCCAATGGACTGTTGCAGTGGTGGCTGACATGAAGCCTGATTCTCTGCTATGACATGCAGACTGATTCTCTGCTGACATGAAGCCAGATCCTCTGTTACGGGACCTCTCTCCTCTGCCTGGGTGCTGGGCCTAAATATATGACAATGGACTGTTGCACTGGTGGCTGACGTGAAGCCTGATTCTCTGCTGTGACATGCAGACTGATTCTCTGCTGACATGAATACAGATTCTCTGTTACGGGACCTCTCTCCTCTGCCTGTGTGCTGGGCCTAAATATATGCCAATGGACTGTTGCAGTGGTGGCTGACGTGAAGCCTGATTCTCTGCTATGACATGCAGACTGATTCTCTGCTGACATGAAGCCAGATCCTCTGTTACGGGACCTCTCTCCTCTGCCTGGGTGCTGGGCCTAAATATATGACAATGGACTGTTGCACTGGTGGCTGACGTGAAGCCTGATTCTCTGCTATGACATGTAGACTGATTCTCTGCTGACATGAAGACAGTTTCTCTGTTACGGGACCTCTCTCCTCTGCCTGGGTGCTGGGCCTAAATATCTGACAATGGACTGTTGCAGTGGTGGCTGACGTGAAGCCTGATTCTCTGCTATGACATGCAGACTAATTTTCTGCTGACATGAAGACAGATTCTCTGTTACGGGACATCTCTCCTCTGCCTGGGTGCTGGGCCTAAATATATGCCAATAGACTGTTGCAGTGGTGGCTGACGTAAAGCCTGATTCTCTGCTATGACATGCAAACTGATTCTCTGCTGACATGAAGCCAGATCCTCTGTTACGGGACCTCTCTCCTTTGCCTGGGTGCTGGGCCTAAATATATGACAATGGACTGTTGCACTGGTGGCTGACGTGAAGCCTGATTCTCTGCTATGACATGCAGACTGATTCTCTGCTGACATGAAGACAGATTCTCTGTTACGGGACCTCTCTTCTCTGCCTGGGTGCTGGGCCTAAATATATGCCAATGGACTGTTGCAGTGGTGGCTGACGTGAAGCCTGATTCTCTGCTATGACATGCAGACTGATTCTCTGCTGACATGAAGCCAGATTCTCTGTTACGGGACCTCTCTCCTCTGCCTGGGTGCTGGGCCTAAATATATGCCAATGGACTGTTGCAGTGGTGGCTGACGTGAAGCCTGATTCTCTGCTATGACATGCAGACTGATTCTCTGCTGACATGAAGCCAGATCCTCTGTTACGGGACCTCTCTCCTCTGCCTGGGTGCTGGGCCTAAATATATGCCAATGGACTGTTGCAGTGGTGGCTGACATGAAGCCTGATTCTCTGCTATGACATGCAAACTGATTCTCTGCTGACATGAAGACAGATTCTCTGTTACAGGACCTCTCTCCTCTGCCTGGGTGCCTGGGCCTAAATATATGCCAATGGACTGTTGCAGTGGTGGCTGACGTGAAACCTGATTCTCTGCTATGACATGCAAACTGATTCTCTGCTGACATGAAGCCAGATCCTCTGTTACGGGACCTCTCTCCTTTGCCTGGGTGCTGGGCCTAAATATATGACAATGGACTGTTGCACTGGTGGCTAACGTGAAGCCTGATTCTCTGCTATGACATGCAGACTGATTCTCTGCTGACATGAAGACAGATTCTCTGTTACAGGACCTCTCTCCTCTGCCTAGGTGCTGGGCCTAAATATCTGACAATGGGCTGTTGCAGTGGTGGCTGACATGAAGCCTGATTCTCTGCTATGACATGCAGACTAATTCTCTGCTGACATGAAAACAGATTCTCTGTTACGGGACCTCTCTCCTCTGCCTGTGTGCTGGGCCTAAATATATGCCAATGGACTGTTGCAGTGGTGGCTGACGTGAAGCCTGATTCTCTGCTATGACATGCAGACTGATTCTCTGCTGACATGAAGCCAGATCCTCTGTTACGGGACCTCTCTCCTCTGCCTGGGTGATGGGCCTAAATATATGACAATGGACTGTTGCACTGGTGGCTGACGTGAAGCCTGATTCTCTGCTATGACATGCAGACTGATTCTCTGCTGACATGAAGACAGATTCTCTGTTACGGGACCTCTCTCCTCTGCCTGGGTGCTGGGCCTAAATATATGCCAATGGACTGATGCAGTGGTGGCTGACGTGAAGCCTGATTCTCTGCTATGACATGCAGACTGATTCTCTGCTGACATGAAGACAGATTCTCTGTTACGGGACCTCTCTCCTCTGCCTGGGTGCTGGGCCTAAATATATGCCAATGGACTGTTGCAGTGGTGGCTGACGTGAAGCCTGATTCTCTGCTATGACATGCAGACTAATTCTCTGCTGACATGAAGCCAGATCCTCTGTTACAGGACCTCTCTCCTCTGCCTGGGTGCTGGGCCTAAATATATGACAATGGACTGTTGCACTGGTGGCTGACGTGAAGGCTGATTCTCTGCTATGACATGCAGACTGATTCACTGCTGACATGAAGACAGATTCTCTGTTACGGGACCTCTCTCCTCTGCCTGGGCGCTGGGCCTAAATATATGACAATGGACTGTTGCAGTGGTGGCTGACGTGAAGCCTGATTCTCTGCTATGACATGCAGACTGATTCTCTGCTGACATGAAGCCAGATCCTCTGTTACGGGACCTCTCTCCTCTGCCTGGGTGCTGGGCCTAAATATATGCCAATGGACTGTTGCAGTGGTGGCTGACGTGAAGCCTGATTCTCTGCTATGACATGCAAACTGATTCTCTGCTGACATGAAGACAGATTCTCTGTTACGGGACCTCTCTCCTCTGCCTGGGTGCTGGGCCTAAATATCTGACAATGGGCTGTTGCAGTGGTGGCTGACGTGAAGCCTGATTCTCTGCTATGACATGCAGACTAATTCTCTGCTGACATGAAGACAGATTCTCTGTTACGGGACCTCTCTCCTCTGCCTGTGTGCTGGGCCTAAATATATGCCAATGGACTGTTGCAGTGGTGGCTGACGTGAAGCCTGATTCTCTGCTATGACATGCAGACTAATTCTCTGCTGACATGAAGCCAGATCCTCTGTTACGGGACCTCTCTCCTCTGCCTGGGTGCTGGGCCTAAATATGTGACAATGGACTGTTGCACTGGTGGCTGACGTGAAGCCTGATTCTCTGCTATGATATGCAGACTGATTCTCTGCTGACATGAAGACATATTCTCTGTTACGGGACCTCTCTCCTCTGCCTGGGTGCTGGGCCTAAATATATAACAATGGACTGTTGCAGTGGTGGCTGACGTGAAGCCTGATTCTCTGCTATGAAATGCAGACTGATTCTCTGCTGACATGAAGACAGATTCTCTGTTATGGGACCTCTCTCCTCTGCCTGGGTGCTGGGCCTAAATATATAACAATGGACTGTTGCAGTGGTGGCTGACGTGAAGCCTGATTCTCTGCTATGACATGCAGACTAATTCTCTGCTGACATGAAGCCAGATCCTCTGTTACAGGACCTCTCTCCTCTGCCTGGGTGCTGGGCCTAAATATATGACAATGGACTGTTGCACTGGTGGCTGACGTGAAGGCTCATTCTCTGCTATGACATGCAGACTGATTCTCTGCTGACATGAAGACAGATTCTCTGTTACGGGACCTCTCTCCTCTGCCTGGGTGCTGGGCCTAAATATATGACAATGGACTATTGCAGTGGTGGCTGACGTGAAGACTGATTCTCTGCTGACATGAAGCCAGATCCTCTGTTACGGGACCTCTCTCCTCTGCCTGGGTGCTGGGCCTAAATATATGCCAATGGACTGTTGCAGTGGTGGCTGACGTGAAGCCTGATTCTCTGCTATGATATGCAAACTGATTCTCTGCTGACATGAAGCCAGATCCTCTGTTACGGGACCTCTCTCCTCTGCCTGGGTGCTGGGCCTAAATATATGCCAATGGACTGTTGCAGTGGTGGCTGACGTGAAGCCTGATTCTCTGCTATGACATGCAGACTGATTTTCTGCTGACATGAAGACAGATTTTCTGTTACGGGACCTCTCTCCTCTGCCTGGGTGCTGGGCCTAAATATATGCCAATGGACTGTTGCAGTGGTGGCTGACGTGAAGCCTGATTCTCTGCTATGACATGCAGACTGATTCTCTGCTGACATGAAGCCAGATCCTCTGTTACGGGACCTCTCTCCTCTGCCTGGGTGCTGGGCCTAAATATATGACAATGGACTGTTGCAGTGGTGGCTGACGTGAAGCCTGATTCTCTGCTATGACTTGCAGACTGATTCTCTGCTAACATGAAGACAGATTCTCTGTTACAGGACCTCTCTCCTCTGCCTGGGTGCTGGGCCTAAATATATGCCAATGGACTGTTGCAGTGGTGGCTGACGTGAAGCCTGATTCTCTGCTATGACATGCAGACTGATTCTCTGCTGACATGAAGCCAGATCCTCTGTTACGGGACCTCTCTCCTCTGCCTGGGTGCAGGGCCTAAATATATGACAATGGACTGTTGGAGTGGTGGCTGACGTGAAGCCTGATTCTCTGCTATGACATGCAAACTGATTCTCTGCTGACATGAAGACAGATTCTCTGTTACGGGACCTCTCTCCTCTGCCTGGGTGCCTGGGCCTAAATATATGCCAATGGACTGTTCCAATGTTGAGTGACGTGAAGCCTGATTCTCTGCTATGACATGCAGACTGATTCTCTGCTGACATGAAGACAGATTCTCTGTTACGGGACCTCTCTCCTCTGCCTGGGTGCTGGGCCTAAATATATGCCAATGGACTGTTGCAGTGGTGGCTGACGTGAAGCCTGATTCTCTGCTATGACATGCAGACTAATTCTCTGCTGACATGAAGCCAGATCCTCTGTTACGGGACCTCTCTCCTCTGCCTGGGTGCTGGGCCTAAATATATGACAATGGACTGTTGCACTGGTGGCTGACGTGAAGCCTGATTCTCTGCTATGACATGCAGACTGATTCTCTGCTGACATGAAGACAGATTCTATGTTACGGGACCTCTCTCCTCTGCCTGGGTGCTGGGCCTAAATATATTCCAATGGACTGTTCCAATGTTGGGTGACGTGAAGCCTGATTCTCTGCTATGACATGCAGACTGATTCTATGCTGACATAAAGACAGATTCTCTGTTACGGGACCTCTCTCCTCTGACTGGGTGCCTGGGCCTAAATATATGCCAATGGACTGTTGCAGTGGTGGCTGACGTGAAGCCTGATTCTCTGCTATGACATGCAGACTAATTCTCTGCTGACATGAAGCCAGATCCTCTGTTACGGGACCTCTCTCCTCTGCCTGGGTGCTGGGCCTAAATATATGACAATGGACTGTTGCACTGGTGGCTGACGTGAAGCCTGATTCTCTGCTATGACATGCAGACTGATTCTCTGCTGACATGAAGACAGATTCTCTGTTACGGGACCTCTCTCCTCTGCCTGGGTGCTGGGCCTAAATATATGCCAATGGACTGTTGCAGTGGTGGCTGACGTGAAGCCTGATTCTCTGCTATGACATGCAGACTGATTCTCTGCTGACATGAAGACAGATTCTCTGTTACGGGACCTCTCTCCTCTGCCTGGGTGCTGGGCCTAAATATATGACAATGGACTGTTGCAGTGGTGGCTGACGTGAAGCCTGATTCTCTGCTAAGACATGCAGACTGATTCTCTGCTGACATGAAGACAGATTCTCTGTTACGGGACCTCTCTCCTCTGCCTGGGTGCTGGGCCTAAATATATGCCAATGGACTGTTGCAGTGGTTGCTGACGTGAAGCCTGATTCTCTGCTATGACATGCAGACTGATTCTCTGCTGACATGAAGACAGATTCTCTGTTACGGGACCTCTCTCCTCTGCCTGTGTGCTGGGCCTAAATATATGCCAATGGACTGTTGCAGGGGTGGCTGACGTGAAGCCTGATTCTCTGCTATGACATGCAGACTAATTCTCTGCTGACATGAAGCCAGATCCTCTGTTACAGGACCTCTCTCCTCTTCCTGGGTGCTGGGCCTAAATATATGACAATGGACTGTTGCACTGGTGGCTGACGTAAAGCCTGATTCTCTGCTATGACATGCAGACTGATTCTCTGCTGACATGAAGACAGATTCTCTGTTACGGGACCTCTCTCCTCTGCCTGTGTGACTGGGCCTAAATATATGCCAATGGACTGTTCCAATGTTGGGTGACGTGAAGCCTGATTCTCTGCTATGACATGCAGACTGATTCTCTGCTGACATGAAGACAGATTCTCTGTTACGGGACCTCTCTCCTCTGCCTGGGTGCTGGGCCAAAATATATGCCAATGGACTGTTGCAGTGGTGGCTGACGTGAAGCCTGATTCTCTGCTATGACATGCAGACTGATTCTCTGCTGACATGAAGCCAGATTCTCTGTTACGGGACCTCTCTCCTCTGCCTGGGTGCCGGGGCCTAAATATCTGAGAATGGACTGTTCCAGTAGTGGGTGACGTGAAGCCAGATTCTCTGCTTTGGGACCTCTCTCCAATTGATATTGGTTAATTTTTATTTATTTTATTTTTATTTTTATTCATTTCCCTATCCACATTTGTTTGCATGGGATTTGCCTACATGTTGCTGCCTTTTGCAGCCCTCTAGCCCTTTCCTGGGCTGTTTTACAGCCTTTTTAGTGCCGAAAAGTTCGGGTCCCCATTGACTTCAATGGGGTTCGGGTTTGGGACGAAGTTCGGATCGGGTTCGGATCCCGAACCCGAACATTTCCGGGAAGTTCGGCCGAACTTCTCGAACCCGAACATCCAGGTGTCCGCTCAACTCTAATCATGACCTATGGGGGAGTGGACACTTGGCACCCTGGGATTTGTTAGCAGGCAAATAAAAGGTGGCCTCCCAGGTCGATTAGTGCCCACTGTTATCCTTCCTTATCCAGGTGCAGGTCAGTACTGCTAGCTACTGACTGAAGATTGCTGGGACTCCGTCCGCTCCAGTGGGACCCAGGACTTTCCGTGACGCATCCTTTTACCTGGCAAGTTGCACTGAGACTTATGCATGGATCGGGACTAAGGAAAAACCTTTATTTAAGATACTCACTTGTACTGCGGTGAGCTCCTACGAAGAAAGATTCACAACAACCATTTCTTCTTGTTTGCAGCTTTGTTGAAGGTACCACGGGTTTTCAGGGTTTGTGCTTTGTCAATTTTGTCTGTAGCGGCGACCACCGCGTCTGGTTCTGCGCTTTCTTTGGGTTGTTTTTGTGTTCTGTCTCCTTTCTGCTAATGTGGTCTTGCCCATGTGATGTCCCCTATACATGTGTTAACCGGTGGTACCTGATGGTGCCTAGATTTGGACACAGTAGACCCGAATAGTAACGATTTGTTTGTGGTATGTGTGCGCAGTACATTGGTAAATGGTTGGCACAGGTCATGACGCGGTTGCTTATCCGCCTGGCCTGGCTGTACCTTTTCCAAGAGGGTGGATTGTGCAGGAGTACTGGGCGCGTGTGAACGATCTGTCATGAGGCTTTGTGATGACAGTGACTTGACGCGATTATCCAGCCATGCGTGTCTTTGTTTTTCGGATGACGCAAATGCATCTGGACTCTGGCGTATGCGCACTTGACCACACACGTGTTGGTCTGTCGGATGACGCATTCATCGGGCGCACGCACATCCAAGATCCTTATACGCTGAGTTTGGCAATGGAGTTACGTCGGGAATTTGTAAGTTGTTTGATTGTATGCATGCATCCGTGTCCATAGTCATGTGACCTGATCACTCCCTATGATGAATGTGTGGTAATAGCTCCTTATTTTAACCAGTTGTTACCTGGGTTATTGTACAAGTGCACTTTATACACATGAATTTTGCATTCATTCAGATAATGTATTATGATATGCAATCGTATCACAGTTCCATTTTATGACCAAGCACTGTGTTCACCGGATCTACAAATGTATATACATATATTATATTTAATTTAATTTATTATTTTTTCACTTGTACAGACATGGGTTAATGCTAATTATGTTTGATGTCACTTCCTCACACTATAAGTATGTTTAGCTTGCATTGTAAGGGCTCTTTCACACTTGCGCTGTTCTTTTCCGGCATAGAGTTCCGTCGTCGGGGCTCTATGCAGGAAAAATCCTGATCAGGATTATCCCAATGCATTCTGAATGGAGTGAAATCCGTTCAGGATGCATCAGGATGTCTTCAGTTCAGGACCGGAACGTTTTTTGGCCGGAGAAAAAACCGCAGCATGCTGCGCTTTTTGATCCGGCCAAAAATCCTGAACACTTGCCGCAAGGCCGGATCCGGAATTAATGCCCATTGAAAGGCATTAATCCGGATCCGGCCTTAAGCTAAACGGATCCGGTAATGCGCCGAAACAACGAAGTTTAGCTTTTTCAGAGTGGTTACCATCGCTGCCAGGACGCTAAAGTCCTGGTTGCCATGGTAAAGAGTAGGGGGGAGCAGTATACTTACCGTCCGTACGGCTCCCGGGGCGCTTCAGAGTGATGTCAGGGCGCCCCACGCACATGGATGACGTGATCGCATGGATCACGTCATCCATGCGCATGGGGCGCTCTGATGTCATTCTGGAGCGCCCCGGGAGCCGCACGGACGGTAAGTATACTGCTCCCCCCTCCCCACTACTACTATGGCAACCAGGACTTTAATAGCGTCCTGGCTGCTATGGTAACACTGAACGCATTTTGAAGACGGATCCGTCTTCAATTGCTTTCAGTTCACTTGCGTTTTTCCGGATCCGGCGTGTAATTCCGGCAAATGGAGTACACGACGGATCCGGACAACGCAAGTGTGAAAGAGGCCTTACATTGCTTGAGAGGCTTCATGTTGGAGCCGAAATGTCGCGTGAATAAACAGCTTTCTTTTTTCACCATACTGGAGTGCTTGCTCTATTTTTTCATTTATATATATATATATATATATATATATATATATAGTACAGACCAAAAGTTTGGACACCGTCTCATTCAAAGAGTTTTCTTTATTTTCATGACTATGAAAATTGTAGATTCACACTGAAGGCATCAAAACTATGAATTAACACATGTGGAATTATATACATAACAAAAAAGTGAAACAACTGAAAATATGTCCTATTCTAGGTTCTTCAAAGTAGCCACCTTTTGCTTTGATTACTGCTTTGCACACTCTTGGCATTCTCTTGATTAGCTTCAAGAGGTAGTCACCTGAAATGGTCTTCCAACAGTCTTGAAGGAGTTCCCAGAGATGCTTAGCACTTGTTGGCCCTTTTGCCTTCACTCTGCGGTCCAGCTCACCCCAAACCATCTCGATTGGGTTCAGGTCCGGTGACTGTGGAGGCCAGGTCCTCTGGTGCAGCACCCCATCACTCTCCTTCATGGTCAAATAGCCCTTACACAGCCGGGTCATTGTCCTGTTGAAAAATAAATGATGGTCCAACTAAACGCAAACCGGATGGAAAAGCAGGCCGCTGCAAGATGCTGTGGTAGCCATGCTGGTTCAGTATGCCTTCAATTTTGAATAAATCCCCAACAGTGTCACCAGCAAAGCACCCCCACATCATCACACCTCCTCCATGCTTCACGGTTGGAACCAGGCACGTAGAGTCCATCGGTTTACCTTTTCTGCATCGCACAAAGACACGGTGGTTGGAACCCAAGATCTCAAATTTGGACTCAGACCAAAGCACAGATTTCCACTGGTCTAATGTCCATTCCTTGTGTTCTTTAGCCCAAACAAGTCTCTTCTGCTTGTTGCCTGTCCTTAGAAGTGGTTTCCTAGCAGATATTCTACCATGAAGGCCTGATTCACACAGTCTCCTCTTAACATTTGTTCTAGAGATGTGTCTGCTGCTAGAACTCTGTGTGGCATTGACCTGGTCTCTAATCTGAGCTGCTGTTAACCTGCGATTTCTGAGGCTGGTGACTCGGATGAACTTATCCTCCGCAGCAGAGGTGACTCTTGGTCTTCCTTTCCTAGGGGCGGTCCGCATGTGAGCCAGTTTCTTTGTAGCGCTTGATGGTTTTTGTGACTGCACTTGGGGACACTTTCAAAGTTTTCCCAATTTTTCGGACTGACTGACCTTCTTTAAAGTAATGATGGCCACTCATTTTTCTTTACTTAGCTGCTTTTTTCTTGCCATAATACAAATTCTAACAGTCTATTCAGTAGGACTATCAGCTGTGTATCCACCTGACTTCTCCACAAGGCAACTGATGGTCCCAACCCCATTTATAAGGCAAGAAATCCCACTTATTAAACCTGACAGGGCACACCTGTGAAGTGAAAACCATTTCAGGTGACTACCTCTTGAAGCTCAACAAGAGAATGCCAAGAGTGTGCAAAGCAGTAATCAAAGCAAAAGGTGGCTACTTTGAAGAACCTAGAATATTACATATTTTCAGTTGTTTCACACTTTTTTGTTATGTATATAATTCCACATGTGTTAATTCATAGTTTTGATGCCTTCAGTGTGAATCTACAATTTTCATAGTCATGAAAATAAAGAAAACTCTTTGAATGAGAAGGTGTGTCCAAACTTTTGGCCTGTACTGTGTGTGTGTGTGTGTGTGTGTATATATATATATATATATATATATATATATATATATCAGAGCTGTATCTGAACCAGAATGCTAGTGGGGGAGGTGAAGACAGATGTTGCAGAGCTGTATCTGAAGCAGTTCTGCCACAGTGCTAAAGGGTACTGGCAGAGACAGATGTAGCAGAGCTGTATCTGAAGCGGTTCTGCCACGGTGCTAGAGGGTACTGGCGAAGATAGATGTAGCAGAGCTGTATAGGAAGCGGTACTGCCACAGTGCTAGAGAGTATTGGCAGAGACAGATGTAACAGAGCTGTATAGTAAGCGGTTCTGCCACAGTGCTAGAGGGTACTGGCAGAGACAGATGTAGCAGAGCTGAATAAGCTGCTGTTCAGCCACAGTACTAATGGGGAAGGGAATAGACAGATTTAGCAGAGATGTATATGTGGAGGGTCAGCATCAATGCTGGTGGAAGAGAGAATCAGATGTAGCAGAGCTGAATAAGTTGCTGTTCAGCCACAGTACTAATGGGGAAGGGAATAGACATATGTAACAGAGATGTATATTTGGCAGTTTAGAATCAATGCGGGTGGAAGATAGAATCAGATGTAGCAGAGCTGAATAAGCTGCTGTTCTGCCACAGTACTAATGGGGAAGGGAATAGACAGATGTAGCAGAGCTGTATATGTTGTGGGTCAGCATCAATGATGATGGAAGAGAGAAACAGATGTAGCTGAGCTGTATATGAGACTGTTCAGCCACATGCTGGTTGAAGAGATAAACAGACACATGTAGCTGAGCTGTATATGCATCTATACAAATACATAGTGTAAGGTTTATACACAACTGGAGTACAGCTTTAATGGAAAAATATCTGCATCAGTGCTGGTGGGTGGGGGATGGTCATGTTTTATGAGAGACAAAAGCAAAGAATATAAGTCTACTAGCTAACATGCTTTTGAGTTAATGTATAATATGGAATTATATTTTTTGATAAACAAAATGGGTTTGTAAGATCAGACAGAGATTTTGTGTAAGGGTTCATTCACACGTCCGCAAATAGGTCCGCATCCGTTCCGCAATTTTGAGGAACGGGTGTGGACCCATTCAAGTTGGGGAATGTGTTTTGGGGTGTCATTTTACATATACCCATGCTGGGTGAGATAAATATCTCGGCAAAAGACAACTTTTCCCATTTTTTTTTAATACAAAGTTGGCATTTGACCAAGATATTTATCTCACCCAGCATGGGTATATGTAAAATGACACCCCAAAACACATTCCTCAACTTCTCCTGAGTACGGCGATACCACATGTGACACTTTTTTGCAGCCTAGATGCGCAAAGGGGCCCAAATTCCTTTTAGGAGGGCATTTTTAGATATTTGGATCCCAGACTTCTTCTCACGCTTTAGGGCCCCTAAAATGCCAGGGTAGTATAAATACCCCACATGTGACCCCATTTTGGAAAGAAGACACCGCAAGGTATTCAATGAGGGGCATGGCGAGTTCATAGAATTTTAATTTTTTTTTGGCACAAGTTAGCGGAAATTGATTTTAAATTTTTTTTTTTCTCAGTCTTCCTTTCCGCTAACTTCTGACAAAAATGTCAATCTTTCATGGACTCAATATGCCCCTCAGCGAATGCCTTGGGGTGTCTTCTTTCCAAAATGGGGTCATTTGTGGGGTGTTTGTACTGCCCTGGCATTTGAGGGTCTCCGCAATCATTACATGTATGGCCAGCATTAGGAGTTTCTGCTATTCTCCTTATATTGATCATACAGGTAATGAGATTATTTTTTTTCCGTTCAGCTTCTGGGCTGAAAGAAAATATGAACGGCACAGATTTCTTCATTCGCATCGATCAATGTGGATGAAAAAATCTCTGCCCAAAAAAAAAAGGAGGGACATGGGAGCTCCGGCCAACATCCACACCCACTTAGCTCGTATGCCCTGGCAAACCCGATTGCTCCATTCACATCAATCGATGTGGATGAATAAATCATTGCCGGGATTTTTTTATTATTTTTTTATATACAAAGTGTTTGCCAAAGCATATGAACACCGCAACCTCCTCAGCTCATATGCCTCGGAAAACGTATCTTTTACTGCAGAGGCGAAATCTCGTTTTGAATCGCCGCATACACCGACTTGTGTGTAATCTGACAGCAGCGCAATGCACATCAGTGCTGCAGTCGATCGGTTGGTCCACCTGGAAAGTAAAAAAAAAAAAAAGAAAAAAACCAGGCCGCAACGCAATAAATTTTATTAACTTTATAATAACCTTTGAACAGAACATATAAACTTTATTTAACTTTTGGAACTGAACATTAACTTTTTTGCTTACTGGTGTTTTTTTTTTGCTTGTTTTTTTTACCTTTATAGGACAAACCTCTCCTTCCCCATGGGACAATGTGCAAAGCGCAAATCGCCCAAAGATGTGGCGAAGTGCATTATGCACCTTGTCCCAGGTGAAAGAAGAGGTTTGCAGCAGCTCTGTGTGTGAATAGGCCCTAATAGCCCTGTGTGCCTGTCCTGTGAGATGTGATCCCTATGCTAGGTGTACCTGTGTGTGGTACTTCCGGAAACACTCCCCTAAGCATAGGGCAGGGTGGTCAGGGCAGAAATAGCGGGTGTCACGCCTTATTCCACTCCTGCTACAGACAAAACATCTTTTTCGGGGTGGCGGTTGGGTTGAGGTACCAGCAACGACATTGGGGAAATGTTGCTCGTGTAGACGGCTAACTAGACTGGTGGATGGGGCCACGGAACCTTCTGGATACAGGAGGTTCTCGATGATCTCTTCCTGAAATTTGAGGAAGGATCCTGCTCTCCCAGCCTTACTGTAGAGAACAAAACTATTATACAGAGCCAATTGAATTAAATATACAGACACCTTCTTATACCAGCGTCTGGTGCATCGGGAAACTAAATACGGAGCCAACATCTGGTCATTGAAGTCCACCCCTCCCATGTGAAGGTTATATTCGTGGACTGAGAGGGGCTTTTAAATGACACGGGTTGCTCACTCAATTTGGATTGTCGTGTCTGCGTGAATGGAGGAGAGCATGTAAATGTCACGCTTGTCTCTCCATTTCACCGCAAGCAGTTCTTGGTTACACAAGGCAGCCCTCTCCCCCTTGCAAGACGGGTGGTAATGAGCCGTTTGGGGAAGCCCGCGCAACTAGTTCGCACGGTGCCACAGCAGCCAATCTGTTCTAGAAACAAATGCCTGAAGAGGGCCACACTTGTGCAGAAATTGTCCACATAAAGATGGTACCCCTTGCCAAATAAGGGTGACACCAAGTCCCAGACTGTCTTCCCACTGCTCCCCAGGTAGTCAGGGCAACCGACCAGCTCCAGGGTCCGATCTTTTCCCTCATAGATCCGAAATTTGTTGGTATAGCCTGTGGCCCTTTCACAGAGCTTATACAATTTGACCCGATACCGGGCACGCTTGCTTGGGATGTATTGTTTGAAGCCAAGGCGCCCGGTAAAATGTATTAGGGACTTGTCTACGCAGATGTTTTACTCATGGATATACAAATCTGCAAATTTCTGGTTGAAGTGATCTATGAGGGGCTGAATTTTGTGGAGCCGGTCAAAAGCTGGGTGGCCTCTGGGACGGGAAGTGGTGTTGTCGCTAAAGTGCAGGAAACGCAGGATGGTCTCAAATCGTGTCCTGGACATAGCAGCAGAGAACATGGGCATGTGATGAATTGGGTTTGTGGACCAATATGACCGCAATTCATGCTTTTTGGTTAGAACTATGTTGAGGAGAAGGCCCAGAAAAATTTTAATTTCGGAAACTTGGACTGGTTTCCACCAGAAAGGCTGGGCATAAAAGCTTACCGGGTTGGCGGATATAAATTGAGTGGCATACCGATTTGTTTCTGCCACAACTAAGTCCAAGAGCTCCGCAGTCAAGAACAGCTCAAAAAATCCCAGGGCCGAACCGATCTGAGCTGTCTCAACCCGAACTCCAGACTGGGTGGTGAAAGGGGGAACTACAGGTGCGGCTGAAGTTGGGGACTGCCAATCAGGGTTTGCCAGCACCTCAGGGATTCTAGGGGCTCTACGGGCCTGTCTGTGCGGTGGTTGCGACGGGGTAACTACTGCATGTGCCACCGTACCAGCTTCAACTGCCCTTCTGGTGCTCGCCACTTCACCATGTTGTACGGCAGTGCTGGTACTAGGTCCAGGGAGGGCTGCGCTGCTGGTGTATGCCTCACCACGTAATCCGACAGCGCCAGCCCCACTCTGCTGCCCTTGAAGCAGATCCTGCGCAACCTGTGGTCTAGCGACACGGGGCCGGGTACGCCTGGTGCTATCAGGGACCTCAACCTCCTCGTCCGAACTTTGGGTCAGAGAGCCACTGCTTTCTACAGGTTCGTATTCTGACCCACTAGATTCATCAGATGAGGGTTCCCATTCCTCATTCGACTGGGTCAGAAGCCTGTAGGCCTCTTCAGAAGAATACCCCCTGTTTGACATTTGGGCTACTAAATTTAGGGGTATTCCCTGAGACTACCCAAGAAAAAAAGCAAGCCTGTCTTACAAATGGGAGGCTAGTGAAGTACCGGAGGCCGCTGCGGTTGATAAAAAATATCAAAACAGATTTTTTTTTTATCGCCGCAGCACTTGTGAAGTGATTGTGCAGTGATCAAAAAATATATATTTTTTGTCACTGCGGTGGGGCGGGCGTGGGTGAACGCACGTGTGGGCGACCGATCAGGCCTGATCGGGCAAACACTGCGTTTTGGGTGGAGGGCGAGCTAAGGTGACACTAATACTATTATAGATCTGACTGTGATCAGTTTTGATCACTTACAGATACTATAAAAGTACAAATGCTGATTAGCGATACGCTAATCAGCGAAAAAGTGACTGCGGTGCGGTGGGCTTGGCGCTAAACGATCGCTAAACTACCTAATCAAGGGGCCTAAACTATCCCTAAAACCTAACAGTCAATACCAGTAAAAAAAAAGTGACAGTTTACACTGATCACTTTTTTCCCTTTCACTAGTGATTGACAGGGGCAAGAAGGGGTGATCAAGGGGTTAATTGGGGTGCAGGGGGGTGATCTGGGGCTATGTGTGGTGTTTGGTGCTACTCACTGTGAAGCCTGCTCCTCTGCTGGAACCAACCAACCAAAAGGACCAGCAGAGGAGCAGGGAAGCCATTTAACACATCATATTTACTAATCTAATGTGTTAACATGGCTTCTGATTTGTCATTTTAAAAAATTGCCAGCCTGCCAGCCACGATCATTGGCTGGCAGGCTGGTGACTAAATTGTGCTTGCTCTTTTGTCGGCCCGCGATGCGCATGTGTGGGCCGGCTCAGTCCGAAATCTCGCATCTTGCGAGATGACTCACGGATGCGTCCAGGAGGAATCACTCGACTGCCTTCCGGACGCATCCGTGCGTTATGCAGTCCGGAGGCGGTTAATGCGATTATCTAGTCAACCAATCACATGGCAGTTGCTTCAATGCATGTAGGGTTGTGGTCCTGGTCAAGACAATCTCCTGAACTCCAAACTGAATGTCAGAATGGGAAAGAAAGGTGATTTAAGCTATTTTGAGCGTGGCATGGTTGTTGGTGCCAGACGGGCCGGTCTGAGTATTTCACAATCTGCTCAGTTACTGGGATTTTCACGCACAACCATTTCTAGGGTTTACAAAGAATGGTGTGAAAAGGGAAAAACATCCAGTATGCGGCAGTCCTGTGGGCGAAAATGCCTTGTTGATGCTAGAGGTCAGAGGAGAATGGGCCGACTGATTCAAGCTGATAGAAGAGCAACGTTGACTGAAATAACCACTCGTTACAACCGAGGTATGCAGCAAAGCATTTGTGAAGCCACAACATGCACAACCTTGAGGCGGATGGGCTACAACAGCAGAAGACCCCACCGGGTACCACTCATCTCCACTACAAATAGGAAAAAGAGGCTACAATTTGCACAAGCTCACCAAAATTGGACTGTTGAAGACTGAAAAAATGTTGCCTGGTCTGAGTCTCGATTTCTGTTGAGACATTCAAATGGTAGAGTCCGAATTTGGCGTAAACAGAATGAGAACATGTATCCATCATGCCTTGTTACCACTGTGCAGGCTGGTGGTGGTGGTGTAATGGTGTGGGGGATATTTTCTGGGCACACTTTAGGCCCCTTAGGCCCCTTAGTGCCAATTGGGCATCGTTTAAATGCCACGGGCTACCTGAGCATTGTTTCTGACCATGTCCATCCCTTCATGACCACCATGTACCCATCCTCTGATGGCTACTTCCAACAGGATAATGCACCATGTCACAAAGCTCAAATCATTTCAAATTGGTTTCTTGAACATAACAATGAGTTCACTGTACTAAAATGGCCCCCACAGTCACCAGATCTCAACCCAATAGAGCATCTTTGGGAGGTGGTGGAACGGGAGCTTTGTGCCCTAGATGTGCATCCCTCAAATCTCCATCAACTGCAAGATGCTATCCTACCAATATGGGCCAACATTTCTAAAGAATGCTATCAGCACATTGTTGAATCAATGCCACGTAGAATTAAGGCAGTTCTGAAGGCAAAAGGGGGTCCAACACCGTATTAGTATGGTGTTCCTAATAATTCTTTAGGTGAGTGTATATATTGATACAATTTTATATTTTTTTTGTCTGAAAGTCAATTCAACACATTTTAACTGGTTACAATATACTGTATATAGCGAATTGGTGAAATTAGCATTCTTGTTTCGTCGGCGCACGATGTTAGTAGCATGTATGTATGGTCCATGGAAAAACTGTATCACATGCACATAGCACATCAATTTTCCTGCCACTATGAAAAAATAAATAAAAAATGTGTGGTATATATATATATATATAACACCACACACACACACAAAATATATATAAAGATTCTATTTTATGACCAAGAGCTTTCTTAGTTTGAATGTAAGGTTTTACTGGTTCATTTTGCGTTACACAGGGTGCACCGCGGCGAGGTGACCCAGCGATACATACGGTACTGTGCCTTAACAAGACAGGTACATCTCAGCTTACTTGGGCAATATCTGATTGGTCAGAGCCCACACACATAGAATCGCAATAGAATCTGGATTCTTAACAGTAACATGAAAATTTCAATTTGTTTTTAAAATATATATATATTTTTCCGGATATATGTTTAATATGTGGTATACTAAAAATGTTTTGAATATATGCTTTTATCTTTATCCATCAGCAATTTCTTCTTCGGGGATATGACCGAACCATGAAAAGTAAAGACAAAAAGGAGATAGTACTGTCTCTTCAATCTGAGTTATATGCCAAATATGGAGTGCAGCATGAGATACCGGCCATTCCAAAAAAATTGTGTGACATCAAGAGGCTAAAGTACGATCGAGTAGTAGAGTACAGTTCAAGATTATGCCCAGGTACAATGCTTACATGAATTTGGTCCCTCTCTACAACACTCTGTAATGTATATATACAGTAATGCTGCTAATCCGTACAGATGTAGTAGGGGTAACCTCCAGCAAGGGTTTACTCACACGGGGCCCTTGTGGGGAACAGGCACACAAAATACAGTCACCAATCAATATACAGTAAGGGTAATTTCACACCTGGCGTTTCTGGGTCCGCTTGTGAGATCCGTTTCAGGGCTCTCACAAGCGGTCCAAAACGGATCAGTTCAGCCTCAATGCATTCTGAATGGATAAGGATCCGTTCAGAATGCATCAGTTTGCTTCCGTTCAGCCTCCCATTGACTTTCAATGTAAGTCAAAACGGATCAGTTTGCATTATCATGAACAAAAAAAATAATACATATACTGTATATATATTTTTGTTCATACATTTCACACACACATAAATATATATACGTCTCGTTGTTTATATATACATCAAACATCTTTCAGTATTCCGGTGAAAGGCCCCGTCCATTACATACATCCCCCTCATAATTTGCATGGGATTACAGAGTGATTATATATATATATATATATATATATTACACACACACACCAGTAAATTCACCTCATAAACCAATAATTCAATGCTATATGAGAGGTTAAGATTGTAATAGGTGGAAGATATGGGAGATCAAACATTAGTGATGTAAACTGTTGATTTTACAAGGAGAACTAAAATTTAGAATAATACACCATGTGTATTATTCTGAGTTTTTGGTCAAAATTCTTTAAATTGTGTGATTATTTGCAGGCCTTCCTGTTCCATCAACAAAACAACGAAGATGCAAAAGGCCTATGACTTCAAGGATGGAAGATTTCTCCTCAGGCTATATTCACTAAGCGAAAAATATGGAAAATTTCAGCCCGCACAACCCCTAGCAGGTGCAGATTGCTATGGCGAAATAAAGATATAAATGTAAAAACACAAAATGCAATCGCACACTGCAACCAGCACTCTGCCCTGCCTTTATGCTGGATGTTGAATAAGGCATTGGTGTACATTTTGGCCAAAGCGTAATAAGCCACTCACCGCGTCAAGGTTGCCTTCATGAGTGGTCCCTAACACTAGTTCCTACCTCTTATGGGCCATGACAGCCACATAAAGTCCAGGGAGCGCAGGTGCAGCATGCATGCCAAGCACACTCTGCTTTTAACCCCGTCCGGTGCCATTACAGCTTTCATCGGATCCAGGGATGCAAGTACTCACATGCATGCTGCGCCCACTTTATACTTCTCCTGGAACCTAATGGTTACTGGTAGGTGCTGTATAAGCAGACTCAGTTTTATACTGACTTTAAAACCAGCCTCCAGGGGGCAGATTAACTGGCCAGGTGTGCTTGACTGCTTGGAGATCGCCACGCCTCCAATACGTACTACAAAGAGAAAAATATGGAAAATTTCAGCCCGCACAACCCCTAGCAGGTGCAGATTGCTATGGCGAAATAAAGATATAAATGTAAAAACACAAAATGCAATCGCACACTGCAACCAGCACTCTGCCCTGCCTTTATGCTGGATGTTGAATAAGGCATTGGTGTACATTTTGGCCAAAGCGTAATAAGCCACTCACCGCGTCAAGGTTGCCTTCATGAGTGGTCCCTAACACTAGTTCCTACCTCTTATGGGCCATGACAGCCACATAAAGTCCAGGGAGCGCAGGTGCAGCATGCATGCCAAGCACACTCTGCTTTTAACCCCGTCCGGTGCCATTACAGCTTTCATCAGATCCAGGGATGCAAGTACTCACATGCATGCTGAGCCCACTTTATACTTCTCCTGGAACCTAATGGTTACTGGTAGGTGCTGTATAAGCAGACTCAGTTTTATACTGACTTTAAAACCAGCCTCCAGGGGGCAGATTAACTGGCCAGGTGTGCTTGACTGCTTGGAGATCGCCATGCCTCCAATACGTACTACAAAGAGAAAAATATGGAAAATTTCAGCCCGCACAACCCCTAGCAGGTGCAGATTGCTATGGCGAAATAAAGATATAAATGTAAAAACACAAAATGCAATCGCACACTGCAACCAGCACTCTGCCCTGCCTGGTTTTAAAGTCAGTATAAAACTGAGTCTGCTTATACAGCACCTACCAGTAACCATTAGGTTCCAGGAGAAGTATAAAGTGGGCTCAGCATGCATGTGAGTACTTGCATCCCTGGATCCGATGAAAGCTGTAATGGCACCGGACGGGGTTAAAAGCAGAGTGTGCTTGGCATGCATGCTGCACCTGCGCTCCCTGGACTTTATGTGGCTGTCATGGCCCATAAGAGGTAGGAACTAGTGTTAGGGACCACTCATGAAGGCAACCTTGACGCGGTGAGTGGCTTATTACGCTTTGGCCAAAATGTACACCAATGCCTTATTCAACATCCAGCATAAAGGTAGGGCAGAGTGCTGGTTGCAGTGTGCGATTGCATTTTGTGTTTTTACATTTATATTCACTAAGCCCCTTCCTTACCAATAACCACTCTTACACCTTCTTGCTTGGTAAAATGACCATTACGGCCAACTTTATTGTACACACAAATAACATAATAACAATAATCACTTTAATACATCCTTCAACATTATGAACCACTGTACCGTAACAAGGATCCTGGAGGGCAACACAACCAAGCGGTATCTTCCGTAACCATCTCTCCTTATACTTCAAAATTACCCTTGGCCGCACTCACCGACCCAAGGGCACCAAATCCTTGAAGTATCCAGGTATCTCCTCCTGTAGACCTTTTAGCCCAAACAGGAGCCCCATCCTCGGCATTCACAAACCACATGAGATACAGGCTCCAACATGTCCTGCATCTCTTAAACCATTGTATTGCTCCCCCAGGATCTCATACAAATCAGCCACCAGAAGACCACTGGTGACACCTCACCTGTGGGCGTCCTGCCACACCCTAAGGGCCGTCTCCAGCCCCTCTTGGATACCCAAGGCCCACATATCAATACCGACATCATTAAGATGCACGCCATCAGATCTCAACAAAACGCCCCACCTCCTTGTTTAACTTCACCCGAGCTTTGTTAATTCGTTCCACCGACCGTGCAAAACGCCAACTACTCCTCGCCACTACCTCTGACCACACCAACAGCAAGTCCGGAAAATCCGACACCAAACGCAACACGTCCAACTTGATGTCCCGTATCACATCTCGCGATTGACGGACCCCCAAATCATTGCCACCCGCATGCAAAACCAAAATATCAGGCGAGCGATCCAACAGGACGTTCGTATGGATTTCAGGCAAAACCCGCCCCCAAAGAAGCCCCCTTACACCAATCCACCGGACTTGCAGTTCCTCCATCGAAAAACCCAATTGACGGCCGTTCCGCCGAACATCAGCTCGCAAAGCCCCCCAGTAGACATACGAATGCCCAAAAATCCACGGAAGACAAGGAGCCGCCCCTGCAACAAAACAAACAAAGTCAAAATAAAACAACCGTCACTCTAAGTCCGATCCCCACAAATTGATCCCACAAACAATTCATCCCCACACACTACAAGAGATGAGGCCTAACATATGAACGAAAACAATCAGACTCCCACCGCCCTATACGCTTTATGACCTCCTCTCCAAGCCCCCACCTAGCCGCCTCCGTTGCGGCCCCATCCTGAATGAGTGTGACGCAAATTCATTCGCAGGAAAACCAGCAGCCGACAAACATCTCCTAAAAACAGCCACAAACTGAAACCGAGACAAACACGATCCATCCACATGAACCAGCAAAGCACCCGTACCACTCGGCCGTAACGCCAAAAATTCCCTGACACAACGCACTGGGCAAACAACCGATTCCGCAAGCGGCCTAAGCCATACAACCACGCCCTTACCCACCTGATCAGTTTTTGACTTGCGAATCCGACATCTCAAAGCACGATCCACCAGCACAACATCCTCCCACAACAAACCACCCCCACTCGTGCGACTTGCTGCCACCAACTCAGAAATCCGAAAAGCCCCAAAAAAGGCCAGCACAAACGCCGCCCTAAACAGACACACTTCGTACGCCGACCTACAAACCAAGTTAGTAAGGAAACCGGCCTGCCTCCATTCCACCGGCCACGCACCCGCACTCCACTGACCCTTACAAAAAAAAACATAACCAAATGAACCCGACGCGTCAGAGAACAAGTCCAAATCAACACTACCAACCACCGCTTCCATCCACACGGACCGGCCATTATTTTCCGACAAAAAATTCTCCCACACCACCAAATCCTCCTTTACTGCAGCAGGCAAACGCAAATAATGAAAAGGTGCAGCAACGCCCGCAGTAGCCAGGGCCAAGCGACAACAAAATACCCACCCCATTGGCAAGATACGACAGGCGAAATTCAACTTACCTAAAACCGACTGAACCCGCTTGAGCTGGACCTTCTTCGCCCTCCGCAAGAACAACACCTCATCCAACAGATCAGACACCTTATCAACCGGCAAACGACACTCCATGGCCACACTGTCAATCTCGATCCCCAAAAACTTTATAACCGTGGAAGGGCCCTCCGTCTTATCAGCCGCCAACGGAATACCAAAACGCGCCGCCACCCTCTCCATGGTATGCAACAAAACAGAACAAACCCTAGATCCCGCTGGACCCAAAAACAGAAAATCATCTAAGTAGTGCAAGACCGAACTCCAACCCGCCTCCTTCTTTATCACCCATTCCAAAAAGGAGCTAAACGCCTCAAACAATGAGCACGAAATTGCACAACCCATCGGTAAACAACAATCAACGTAATAACAGCCATCCCACTGAAAACCCAGTAAATGCAAGCTAGCAGGGTGAATAGGCAACAATCGAAAGGCGGCCTCAATGTCCGTTTTAGCGAGTAGAGCACCCTGCCCAAAACGTCGCACCCACCGCACTGCCTCATCAAAAGACGTGTACGACACCGAGCACAACTTATCCGCAATACCATCATTCACCGACCCGCCAAGCGGATAAGACAAATGATGAATAAGCCTAAACTTATTGGGCTCCTTCTTAGGAACTAAACCCAAAGGAGAAACCCACAAATCCGGCAAAGGACACTCCGTAAAGGGGCCTACAACCCTACCAGCAGCAATCTCCCCGGCAATCTTATCCCTCACCACAGCCGGATGGCGCAATGCCGAAGACAAATTCCGCAGCGCCCGACTGACACCCACCAAACCGCATGGAATAACCAAACCCTTGGTAAACCCCACCAACAACAACTGTGCCGCCTCCTTATTTGGATCCATCCTTAAATACGGCTCCATCTCGTCCACCCTCACCGGCGTCACCCCTCTTCTGCACAACCTCGGATCCCTTACCCTTACCTCGCTTGAAGCACCGGGACAAGCTATGGGAACCGCCACACCCGGAACACTCATGTTTGTACCGGCAGTCGGACAAGAACCTACAATGTCCCTCATTGTACTGCTAACAACAACCCCTCCTGCCACTCCCAGATGACTCCGAGGCCGGGACACCCCCGGCCCCCCCACGAAAGGGCTGAGGACCCCCCCTAGGTGCCGCCATCAATCGCATCCACAGACCAATATCCTTGTGGTCCCAACGAATGCTAGGCCTGACCGCCTTCCGCTGCCGGAACCGCTCGTCATACCTAAGCCACGCCACACCCCCATAAGTCTGATGCGCCTCACCGATAACATCCATATAACAGAAGAGAGCCGAGCAGTGCTCAGGCGCCTTCTCCCCAACTACACTAGCCAAGATTGCAAAAGCTTGCAGCCAATTCTGAAAGGTATGCAGAATCAGCCGGTACCGCCTCCTCTCCTCCTCCTCCTTCTTACTCTCGCCCGGTCTACCCCTATCCAAATTAAATTTTTCCAAGGGAAGCAACGCAAAAATCTCCACAAACTCATCCTGCCATATCTTATCCTTAACCTCCTGCTTCAAGTGAGCCCCCAGCGGCCCCTCAAAACACACATAAATCTCCCCTTTAGCCGCATCCGCCAACCGAACACCATCCCCCACTTCACCCACATCCGTCGCTACCACTCCCGACCCAGATGTCTGGGTACCCCCTCCAATGCCGTCCTCACCCGTCCCCACAGGACCCAACGCCGGACCCTGCACCTGTCCCAAAGCCGGCACCGGAGCCCAGACCGATACTGGCGACGCCGCAGGCCCAGAACCCAATCGCGACAATAAGGACAACATACCTGACAATACCTCCCGCACCAAAACATCAGAACCCCCCACGTTAATACCCACAGCGCCCACACCCCCCCAACAGGACACTGACCCGCCGGTCTCTCACCTGGCCGTCCCCGGACAACATCACCGGCAGCCGCGGAACTCCTCCCAGACGTCCTCAGTGGCGCAGTCAAACAGCACGGCACAGCTTCTTCCCCTTGAGGGACGTCCATACCGCCTGCCGCTGACTCTTCACCCGGATCCACCTCTCCCTCCTCCAATGGCGACAGCTCCGCATCACCCCGCTCCTGCAGGTGACCGCCATCCAGGAATTCAGTCGCCGCACCAGCCTCAACACAGGGCCGCTCACTGTCCTCCACCATCCTCTCCATCATAACTTGCTTTCCAGCGGGGCCGCCAGAAGCTGCATCCTGAAGTAACAGATCAGGGGACAAGGCAACCACCCTGTTCCCATCCACGCTGCCATCTCGCCGGCCCACCGCCATGGGCCGCGATGCACTCACATTACATCCTCCTCTGCGCACCTCCGTCCTCAAGCGCTCCAGCCGCCGACCGGAAGCCGCCAGCCGCGCCGCAGAAGACCTCGCTGCCCTGCTCTCATGAAGGCCCAGGCTGCAAGACCGCCCGACCGCACTGCCCCTCCGAACCTCAGGCCGCAAGGGTTCGTTCACCACTTCAAATCGCACCAGGGGAGACACGCGCCGGCCCACACTCTCTGCCTCTCGTCGTCTGGGGACGGAACCGGGGTTATCCCGGCCCTCTCCCGCCGCTCCACCACGCACCGAAGAATTCCTCCCACTGCGCCTGGGCACACTACTGGGCACAGGCACCACAGGCTGCAGCGGAGGGTTCACAGGGGGACTCCGGAGACGCCGGCGCACAAGTGGAGTAGACTCCGGACTCAACCGCTCCGGTGGGACCGACCTCCTGGCCCTATAGGGTCGCTCAGCCGCCAATGCCATGGGGGATGGGATAAGAGCCGCCTGAATGGTCTCATGCAGACGCTCCGCACCATGCTCATGAACTGCAGCCCTGACCGCAGCCAACAGATCCTCCAGAGACGACATCTTGCTGCTGAAACACTCTCCCTTGCACTGACGCCTGCGTACCAAAACCACTCCCCCAAACCCTATATACTGCCCGCGAAACCTCACTCCTCCCCCCAACCAACTTCGAAACCTTAACCCCTTCCTAGCCTGAGTACTTCCACCCAAGTCAAAGCGCACTCCGCTATATCTGCGCCTCGGTCCATTGCTGTTATTCTGACCGTGCAGGTGTCGATGGACAAAGAGTCGGAGGAGCATTCGGAGGGAGAGCAGGCCAGACACTCTGCAACTTCCCCCCCTGATGTCGCCATTTCCCCCTCTGATGTCTGCAGTTCCCCCTCTGATGCCTGCACATTTTCTACCTCCTCCATGGGCGCATCCACATTTTCTATCTCCTCCTCCATGTGCGCCACCTTTTTTCTTTTTTTTTTCTTTTTTTTTGTGGTGGCGGACCGAGGGAACAGATTTGCACAAACAAGTCATAAATCATAACAAAGGTAAAGATCGAGAAATTCCTATATGGTGGAATCTGCATGGGATTATGTAATATACCAATAGTGGATTTACCTTATAAAAAAAAATAAGGGTTATAGATGGGTAAAACTAGTCTAAGTTAGTAGGATGAGATAACATGGGATTTGTTAGGAAGGTACCCTATGGGGTATTGTGACTGGGTAATGGATGTTTAGGTAAACCAAACAACAGTTCAGAAATTAGATAAGGGGTTATTGTAGAGCTGTCGTGAACATAACATTTTCCATTCGCAAACGGCAAACGCAAATTTCTGCAAATGTTCGGGAACGGGCAAACCGCCATTGACTTCAATAGGCAGGCGAATTTTAAAACCCACAGGGACTCTTTCTAGCCACAGTAGAGATGGAAAAGTTGTTTCAAGGGGACTAACACCTGGACTGTGGCATGCCGGAGGGGGATCCATGGCAAAACTCCCATGGAAAATTACAAAGTTGACGCAGAGTTGGATTTTAATCCATAAAGGGCATAAATCACCTAACAATCCTAAAATTTTTTTGAACAACGTGGTTTAAAACATCCAGTGTATGTATACGATCAGGTATGATGTTGTATCAATCAGGTAGTGTAAGGGTTACGCCCGCTTCACAGACATTGACAGACCAAACTCCCCTTTAAATGTACCGCAAACAACCGTAAACAGTCCATTTGCCCAACCGCAAACTTCCCATTTGCACAAGGTTGGATACCAAGCTAGCCATGTCCCGTTGATGTCATTGAAGGTTTCTTCCTCCACCCAGCCACGTACAACACCAAGGGTCCCCGAAAGGTGAATTGAATTGATTTTTCGAACAGGGAGATGGTTAAAAAAATGCTGGCTCCCTCCCCTTTGTTTGAATCCAAGCCACGGTCACTGCGTCTGCGCCGTGCAATTGTCACACCCGATATGAGTGGTATTTTCTGTAGTACTATTCTCATCAGTTTAATCCCTGTTACGTCCAATATCAGGGATTGCCTTTTGTGAAAAAAAACTTTAGGCCAGGTACCTTCGACTGCCTTCACAGTGACAGACCAAACTCTGATACACCAAACTTAATTGATTTTAGATACCGGGAGATGGAAAAAGCATCTTGGTCGGTCCTCTTACTCCCAAGTTGGGGCACTGCGCGTGCACGGAGCAATGTGCTGTGACACCCTATATGAGTGGTGTCTTAACTAGTTACATTCCTATCAGTTTAATCCCTGTTACGTCCCCTATCCGGGCACGTGGGTCGAATTGATTAATCATCGTCGAATTAACGACATCCTGAAATAATTTTGTTCTGAGCTCTGTACTTGCTTTGTATTGGAATTGATGGGGATTTTTTAAATTGTCTGCATTATTTCTAATAAACTATTAAGAGACTTTATTATGATTTTTTTTTATTTTATGTATTAAAAACCCATATGTTTTTACTATGAAAAATTATCCAGCCGATCGCTTTTAGTCTGATCATAATGAAGCAATGGCCTTATCTGGGGTGTGGCAATATTGCCAACACACTCATAGAGGTGATGATCGCTTCATTGTGATACGCAAGCCCCTTCACCACAACAAGGTACCGATCACGAAGCACTAGAGGCCAGAAAAATTAGGCATGTACACATGCCTGAAAAATTAAGTATTGCTGCAGCCGATGTTTTCCAGGCAGAAAGGTGACTAAAACATTGCGGCTTGAACTCTAGTTGGTGGCGGAGAATTCACGAAAGTCATCTGGTATGCAGACATTAAATACAGCAGTGTGGGGACCATTTTGAGGCCAAGGCATGTCATCAGGCCTTTTGTTAGTCAAACGTATACCCCACTGTCAGTCCCTTCGGGATCCATGCCTCATTCATCTTAATTAGTGATGTCCCGAATAGTTCGCCGGCGAATAGTTCCCGGTGAGCATAGCTTGTTCGCGTTCGCCGCTGCGGGCGAACATATGCGATGTTCGGTCCGCCCCCTATACATCATCATTGAGTAAACGTTGACCCTCTACCTCACAGTCAGCAGACACATTCCAGCCAATCAGCAGCAGACCCTCCCTCCCAGACCCTCCCACCTCCTGGACAGCATCCATTATAGATTCAATCGGAAACAGCATTCACAGAGAAAGGAGGGACAGTGCTGCTGCTGCTGATTCAATAAAGAAAGCGTTAGCTAGGGCATTGTTCTGTGTCCACAGACTCATCTGCTGTAAGGACAGCGTCCTGACAGCACCCCAAAAAGCCCTTTTCAGGGCTGGTACATAAGTGTGCTTCTTTTTTTCTTTTTCTTTCATATATATACAGTACAGACCAAAAGTTTGGACACACCTCATTCAAAGAGTTTTCTTTATTTTCATGACTATGAAAATTGTAGATTCACACTGAAGGCATCAAAATTATGAATTAACACATGTGGAATTATATACATAACAAAAAAGTGTGAAACAACTGAAAATATGTCATATTCTAGGTTCTTCAAAGTAGCCACCTTTTGCTTTGATTACTGCTTTGCACACTCTTGGCATTGTCTTGATGAGCTTCAAGAGGTAGTTATCTGAAATGGTTTTCACTTCACAGGTGTGCCCTGTCAGGTTTAATAAGTGGGATTTCTTGCCTTATAAATGGGGTTGGGACCATCAGTTGGGTTGTGGAGAAGTCAGGTGGATACACAGCTAATAGTCCTACTGAATAGAATGTTAGAATTTGTATTATGGCAAGAAAAAAGCAGCTAAGTAAAGAAAAAAGAGTGGCCATCATTACTTTAAAGAAGGTCAGTCAGTCCGAAAAATTGGGAAAACTTTGAAAGTGTCCCCAAGTGCAGTCACAAAAACCATCAAGCTCTACAAAGAAACTGGCTCACATGCGGACCGCCCCTAGGAAAGGAAGACCAAGAGTCACCTCTGCTGCGGAGGATAAGTTCATCCGAGTCACCAGCCTCAGAAATCGCAGGTTAACAGCAGCTCAGATTAGAGACCAGGTCAATGCCACACAGAGTTCTAGCAGCATACACATATCTAGAACAACTGTTAAGAGGAGACTGTGTGAATCAGGCCTTCATGGTAGAATATCTGCTAGGAAACCACTGCTAAGGACAGGCAACAAGCAGAAGAGACTTGTTTGGGCTAAAGAACACAAGGAATGGACATTAGACCAGTGGAAATCTGTGCTTTGGTCTGATGAGTCCAAATTTGAGATCTTTGGTTCCAACCACCGTGTCTTTGTGCGACGCAGAAAAGGTGAACAGATGGACTCTACATGCCTGGTTCCCACCGTGAAGCATGGAGGAGGAGGTGTGATGGTGTGGGGGTGCTTTGCTGGTCACACTGTTGGGGATTTATTCAAAATTGAAGGCATACTGAACCAGCATGGCTACCACAGCATCTTGCAGCGGCCTGCTTTTCCATCCGGTTTGCGTTTAGTTGGACCATCATTTATTTTTCAAAAGGACAATGACCCCAAACACACCTCCAGGCTGTGTAAGGGGTATTTGACCATGAAGGAGAGTGATTGGGTGCTGCGCCAGACAACCTGGCCTCCACAGTCACCGGACCTGAACCCAACCGAGATGGTTTGGGGTGAGCTGGACCGCAGAGTGAAGGCAAAAGGGCCAACAAGTGCTAAGCATCTCTGGGAACTTCTTCAAGACTGTTGGAAGACCATTTCAGGTGACTACCTCTTGAAGCTCATCAAGAGAATGCCAAGAGTGTGCAAAGCAGTAATCAAAGCAAAAGGTGGCTACTTTAAAGAACCTAGAATATAACATATTTTCAGTTGTTTCACACTTTTTTGTTATGTATATAATTCCACATGTGTTAATTCATAGTTTTGATGCCTTCAGTGTAAATCTACAATTTTCATAGTCATGAAAATAAAGAAAACTCTTTGAATGAGGTGTGTCCAAACTTTTGGTCTGTACTGTATATATTGTAGTTGCCTGGCTGCCCGTGTGTGAGAGGCTGCAGGCTCAGTCATAGACAGCACTGTGTGCACAGTGCACACCATTCATACAGGGTGTGACAGAAAATATCTTGCAGATAAAAAAATATTCTATTTAATATTTTTCTGTGATCTAATCACATTTGCAAGCCTGTGTGTGTCAGGCCAACACATACTGCATTGTGCCCACTGGCTAGTGGCTATGCCTGCACTCATACCATTACAGGGTGTCATTCACTCAAATACCTTGCAGAAAAAAAAATCTATTTAAAATGTAACTGTGATCTAATCACTTTTGCAAGCCCGTGTGTGTCAGGCACCCACACATACTGTATTGTGGCCACTGGCTAGTGGCTGGCTAGGCCTGCACTCATACCGTTACAGGGTGTCATTCACTCAAATACCTTTCCGATAAAAAATAATTATATTTTAAATTTAACTGTGATCTAATCACATTTGCAAGCCTGTGTGTGTCAGGCCAACACATACTGTATTGTGCCCACTGGCTAGTGGCTAGGCCTGCACTCATACCGTTACAGGGTGTCATTCACCCAAATACCTTGCAGATAAAAAAATTCTATTGAAAATCTTTCTGTGAAATAATCACATTTGCAAGCCTGTGTGTGTACAGGCCCACACAGACTGTACTGTGCCCACTGCCCACCACTTATATAGGGTGGCACAGTACCTTGCACGCATAGTAACACTTATCTAATAAAAATATACAGACAGAGGCAGGCCACGCCGCAGGGGCCGTCGTGTTCGTGGTGCTGTGATTTCCATTGGCCCTGGAATAATGCCCAGTGTTCAGAGGCCACGTACCCTGATCCCCAAAAATTCGGAGAAAATAGTTGACTGGCTTACATAGGACACCCAATCTTCAACAGCTTCCACTAAGAACCTTGACGCACCATCCTCCTCCAGCTCAGCTTTGGTCACCACTCTCCCGCCCGCCACCACCACCACCACAGCCGCTTCACTTGATCCCTCAGAGGAGTTATTTACACATCAGTTGGATGAAATTAGTGATGCGCAACCATTTTTGCCAGGGGATGTAGATAACAGGGATATGTCTCAGTCAGGCAGCATTACACACATGGATGTACAGTGTGATGATGATGATGATGTTGTACCCGCTGCTGCTTCCTTTGCTGAGGTGTCAGATACAAGTGAAGTGGTTGATGATGACTATGTGTCCGTGGATGCCACGTGGGTGCCTGCTCGAAGAGAAGAAGAAGAGGGGAAAAGTTAAGAAGGGGAGACAGAGAGAAGGAGGAGACGAGTTAGAAGCAGGGGGAGGTCGTTGAAAGGAGCTAGTGGCACAGTCAGACAGCATGTATCGGCACCCGGGGTCAGCCAGACAGCACACCAATCAACGCATGGTGTTGCCACCACCAGAATGCCGTCATGGCAAAGCTCAGCAGTGTGGCATTTTTTTTGTGTGTCTGCCTCTGACAACAGCGATGCCATTTGCAACCTGTGCCAAAAGAAACTGAGTCGTGGGAAATCCAACACCCACCTAGGTACAACTGCTTTGCGAAGGCATGTGATCGCACATCACAAATGCCTATGGGATCAACACATGATGACGAGTAGAAGCAGCACACAAGCTCAAAGCCACCATCCTCCTCCTGGTCCAGCATCTTCAGCCACGTCAACCACTGCTGTCCTCCTTGCCCCCTCTCAACCACCCGCCACTCCGCCTCTCACCTTGAGCAGTTCCATCTCATCTGCCCACAGTCAGGTATCTGTAAAGGAAATGTTTGAGCGTAAGAAGCCAATGTCACAGAGTCACCCCCTTGCCCGGCGTCTGACAGCTGGCTTGACGGAACTCTTAGCCCGCCAGCTTTTACCATACCAGCTGGTGGAGTCTGAAGCCTTCAAAAGATTTGTCGCTATTGGGACACCACAGTGGAAGGTATCCGGACAGATTTTTTTTCTAATAAGACAATCCCAAACCTCTACTCGGTGATTGAAAAGGAAGTCATGGCATCTCTGGCATACAGTGTTGGGGCAAGGGTCCATCTGACCACTGATACCTGGTCTGCAAAGCACGGTCAGGGCAGGTATATCACCTACACTGCGCATTAGGTCAACCTGCTGACGGCTGCCAAGCATGGACTGCGTGGCTCTGCAGCGGAGTTGGTGACACCGCCACGACTTGCAGGCAGGCCTACTGCCACCTCCTCTACTTCTCCAACTCCATCCTCTTCCATAACCTCCTCGGCTGAGTACTCTTCTGCTGCGGCGTCTGGCTGCACATCAACTGAATCCCCCCAGATCCCCAGGGGCTATTCCACATCTCGGATACGACAGTGTCACGCTGTCTTGGGGTTGACTTGCCTGAAAGCAGAGAGCCACACCGGACCAGCACTCCTGTCCGCACTGAACGCACAGGTGGATCAGTGGCTGACCCCGCACCAACTGGAGATCGGCAAAGTGGTGTGTGACAATGGAAGCAATTTGTTGGTGGCATTGAATTTGGGCAAGTTGTCACATGTGCCGTGCATGGCACATGTGTTGAATCTTATCATACAACGCTTTGTGTCTAAGTACCCAGGCAGACGGCCATGGTGCACTCTTCAGACATTCAGCGCCGAAACAACATGCCAGTGAGGCGCTTGATTTGCAACAGCCCGACATGTTGGAATTCAACACTCCTAATGTTCGACTGCCTGCTCCAACAAGAAAAAGCCGTTAACGAGTATTTGTATGACCGGGGTGCTAGGACCTAAACCCATTTGTTTTCTTCCTGGAGCGTGCCCTGCGAAGAGTGCTGGATCAGGCTGTAGATGAGCGTGAAGAGGAAGAGTTGTGGTCACCATCACCACCAGAAACAGCCTTGTCATTATCGCTTGCCGGACCTGCGGCAACGCTGGAAGAGGAGTATGAGGAAGAGGAGTCAGAGGAGTACTGTGGCTTTGAGGTGGAGGAAGACCAACCACAGCAGGCATCCCAGGGTGCTCGTTGTTGTCACCTATCTGGGACCCGTGTTGTTGTACGTGGCTGGTGGGAAGAACAGACCGTCAATGACATCAGTGAGGAGGAGGAACGGGAAATGAGTAGCTCGGCATCCAACCTTGTGCAAATGGGGTCTTTCATGCTGTCATGTCTGTTGAGGGACCCTCGTATAAAAAGGATGAAGGAAGAAAACAAATGGGATGAGGTCGCTGATGGTGGCTTCGGTGCGACTGACTAGGTTTGTCACCTCCTCAAAAGGACGCATGAGCCTACAGGCATTGCGCATGAGCATCCACTAACGTGGCAAAAAAATTCCCAGCTCCGCAGAGGCTGTCCTAGCACCTCGATCATACAAGTACTCGTTGACCGCTTTTCTTGTTGGAGCAGGCGGTCGAACATTAGGAGTGTTGAATTCTAACATGTCGGGCTGTTGCAAATCAAGCGCCTCACTGGCATGTTTTTTCAGCGCTGAATGTCTGAAAAGTGCGCCATGGGCGTGTAGGAACGCCTGAAATGGCCACACACCTTCCTGGCCTACTTGAGGACGTCCTGTAAGCCTGGGTACTTAGACACAAAGCGTTGTACGATGAGATTTAACACATGTGCCATGCACGGCACATGTGACAACTTGCCCAAATTCAATGCCGCCAACAAATTGCTTCCACTGTCACACACCACTTTGCCGATCTCCAGTTGGTGCGGGGTCAGCCACTGATCCACCTGTGCATTCAGGGCACACAGGAGTGCTGGTCCGGTGTGGCTCTCTGCTTTCAGGCAAGTCAACCCCAAGACAGCGTGACACTGTCGTATCCGGGATGTGGAATAGCCCCTGGGGAGCTGGGGGATTCAGTTGATGTGCAGCCAGATGCCGCAGCAGAAGAGGACTCAGCCGAGGAGGTTATCAAAGAGGATGGAGTAGGAGGAGTAGAGGAGGTGGCAGTAGGCCTGCCTGCATGTTGTGACGGTGTCACCAACTCCGCTGCAGAGCCACGCATTCCATGCTTGGCAGCCGTCAGCAGGTTGACCCAATGCGCAGTGTAGGTGATATACACCTGCCCTGACCGTGCTTTGCAGACCAGGTATCAGTGGTCAGATGGACCCTTTCCCCAACACTGTATGCCAGAGATGCCATGACTTCCTTTTCAATCCCTGAGTAGAGGTTTGGGATTGCCTTTTTTGAAAAAAAAATTCGTCCGGGTACCTTCCACTGTGGTGTCCCAATAGCGACAAATTTTTTGAAGGCCTCAGACTCCTCCAGCTGGTATGGTAAAAGCTTGCGGGCTAAAAGTTCCGTCAAGCCAGCTGTCAGACGCCGGGCAAGGGGGTGACTCTGTGACATTGGCTTCTTACATTTCCTTTACAGACACCTGACTTTGGGCAGATGAGAAGGAACTGCTGAAGGTGAGAGGCGGAGTGGCGGGTGGTTGAGAGGGGGCAAGGAGTACAGCAGTGGTTGACGTGGCTGAAGATGCTGGACCAGGAGGAGGATGGTGGCTTTGAGTTTGTGTGCTGCTTGTACTTATGTGTTGATCCCATTGGCGTCTGTGATGTGAGATCATGTGCCTTCGCAAAGCAGTTGTAACGAGGTGGGTGTTGGACTTCCCACGACTCAGTTTCTTTTGGCACAGGTTGCAAAGGGCATCGCTGTTGTCAGAGGCAGACACACACAAAAAAATGCCACACTGCTGAGCTTTGCAATGACGGCATTCTGGTGGTTGCAACAGCATGTGTTGATTGGCGTGCTGTCTGGCTGACCCCGGGTGCCGATACATGCTGTCTGACTGTGCCACTAGTTCCTTGCAACGACCTCCCCCTGCTTCTAACTCGTCTCCTCCTTCTCTCTGTCTCCCCTTCTGAACTTTCCCCCTCTTCTTCTCTTCAAGCAGGCACCCACGTGGCATCCACGGACACATCGTCATCATTAACCACTTCACTTGTATCGGACACCTCAGCAAAGGAAAGAGCAGCGGGTACAACATCATCATCATCATCACACTGTACGTCCATGTGTGTAATGCTGCCTGACTGAGACATATCCCTGTTATCTACATCGCCAGGGTACGTGGCCTCTGAACACTGGGCATTATTCCAGGGCCAGTGGAAATCACAGCACCACGACCACAACGGCCCCTGCGGGGTGGCCTGCCTCTGCCTGTCATTTTTTTTTAGATAAGTGGTACTATGCGTGCAAGGTACTGTGCCACCCTATATAAGTGGTGGGCAGTGGGCACAGTACAGTCTGCAAGGTATTTGAGAGAGTGACACCCTGTAACGGTATGAGTGGAGGCCTAGCCACTAGCCAATGGCCACAATACAGTCTGTGTGGGTCTGACACACACAGGCTTGCAAATGTGTTTATATCAAAGAAAAATATTAAATAGAATATTTTTTTATCTGCAATGTTTTTAAGTGAGTGACACCCTGTAACGGTATGAGTGGAGGCCTAGCCACTAGCCACATTACAGTCTGTGTGGGCCTGACACACACTGGCTTGCAAATGTGTTTATATCACAGAAAAATTTTAAATAGAATTTTTTTTATCTGCAAGCTATTTTCTGTCACACCCTTTATGAATGGTGTGCACACAATGCTGTCTGTGACTGAGCCTGCAGCCTCTCACACACGGGCTGCCAGGCAACTGCAATATATATATATACAGTACAGACCAAAAGTTTGGACACGCCTTCTCATTTAAAGAGTTTTCTTTATTTTCATGACTATGAAGGCATCAAAACTATGATTTAACACATGTGGAATTATATACATAACAAACAAGTGTGAAACAACTGAAAATATGTCATATTCTAGGTTCTTCAAAGTAGCCACCTTTTGCTTTGATTACTGCTTTGCACACTCTTGGCATTCTCTTGATGAGCTTTAAGAGGTAGTCACCTAAAATGGTCTTCCAACAGTCTTGAAGGAGTTCCCAGAGATGCTTAGCACTTGTTGGCCCTTTCGCCTTAACTCTGCGGTCCAGCTCACCCCAAACCATCTCGATTGGGTTTAGGTCCGGTGACTGTGGAGGCCAGGTCATCTGGCGCAGCACCCCATCACTCTCATTCATGGTCAAATAGCCCTTACTTTCAAAGTTTTCCCAATTTTTCGGCTGACTGACTGACCTTAGCTGCTTTTTTCTTGCCATAATACAAATTCTAACAGTCTATTCAGTAGGACTATCAGCTGTGTATCCACCTGACTTCTCCTCAACGCAACTGATGGTCCCAACCCCATTTATAAGGCAAGAAATCCCACTTATTAAACCTGACAGGGCACACCTGTGAAGTGAAAACCATTTCAGGTGACTACCTCTTGAAGCTCATCAAGATAATGCAAAGCAGTAATCAAAGCAAAAGGTGGCTACTTTGAAGAACCTAGAATATGACATATTTTCAGTTGTTTTACACTTTTTTGTTATGTATATAATTCCACATATGTTAATTCATAGTTTTGATGCCTTCAGTGTGAATCTACAATTTTCATAGTCATGAAAATAAAGAAAACTCTTTGAATGAGAAGGTGTGTCCAAACTTTTGGTCTGTACTGTATGTGTGTGTGAAACGTATGAATTCATCCGGTGACATCATACATCAGTACCGCGCTATGTGTATACCAATATATATACAATCTCAGCAAGGTAGAGATATTTGATGAAAACAGAAGATTTTGTACATGTCACAACAGGTATTAAGTAATCATTTGAAAAGGGATGAAATACAGATGTAGTAGAGTTAACACACATGCTTTAGAGACGTGTTATGTAAACTTAATGCAATTAAATACGTTAAGATATTTTAAAAATGCCTTGTGTTTCAAGATTACGTGATGAGTTAAGAAATTTGAGTTAAGAGGTTGAGTGTTAACCATACTACATCTGTACGGATTAGCAGCATAACTGAATACATACATTACTGAGTGTTGTAGAGAGAGATACAAAAATCATGTAAGCATTGTACCTGGGCATAATCGCCTACTATACTCATCGACCCAATCGTGTTGTAAACGTTTCAGGTCGCACCACTTTTTTTAAATTGCCTTGTAGTCATGGTATATAGTGTGCGGCAGGAAAATGGATGTGTAATGTGCATGTGAGATATTTCTCTGCTGTCCATACATACATGCTACTGACATAGTGCTGTGATGTCACAACAATACTTAGTGCACCAATCAGTAATATCTACTTAGACCTGATAAAAAGTGAAGTGATATGTATTGCAAAAAAATAAAATACCGATTATAAGTGCTGATTTTAGCAATCACGAATATTTTATAATACTCTATCTGCATGTAAAGCGATTGTTCTGAAATGCATGTGAAAAGTAATCAAATACACTACTGTAATGTCAAATTACTTACAGTGATCATTAGTTCACACCATCTTTTCCAATCTTCTCAAACTTCGGGTAAATTGTAAACAATTCCGGAATTAGGCCACACCCCTTGTGCATGCGCATTTCTCAAATTTTAGTATGCGAATTAACGAATATATGACGAATATTCGTCCATATATTCGCAAATAACGCAAAAACGAATATTGCCCCTGCAACTCATCACTACGATCCAGTGGCCTGTGATAGACATGTACTCTCCCTGCCCCATAAGAGGTGTTCCAGGTGTTGATTGTTGCGTGAATCTTGCTGCACAGTGAGAATCGCTGGGTGCAGCCCACGTTCTCTACTATGTGAGAATACAAGGTATGGATAGCTTTTTGGGAAAAAATAAGGGTGACTAACTATTAGTGATGGCCCGAACTATTCGCCGGCGAACAGTTCCCGGCGAACATAGCTTGTTCGCGTTCGCAGCGGCGGGCGAACATATGCAATGTTCGGTCCGCCCCCTATACATCATCATTGAGTAAACTTTGACCCTGTACCTCAGTCAGCAGACACATTCCAGCCAATCAGCAGCAGACCCTCCCTCCCAGACCCTCCCACCTCCTGGACAGCATCCATTTTAGATTCATTCGGAAGCTGCATTCACAGTGAGAGGAGGGACAGTGCTGCTGCTGCTAATTCAATAGGGAAAGCGTTAGCTAGGGCATTGTTCTGTGTCCACAGACTCATCTGCTGTAAGGACAGCGTCCTGACAGCACCCCAAAAAGCCCTTTTCAGGGCTGGTACATCAGTCAGCTTTTTTTTATTTTTATATATATATACATTGCAGTTTCCTGCCCGTGTGTGAGAGGTTGCAGGCTCAGTCATAGACAGCACTGTGTGCACAGTGCACACCATTCATACAGGGTGTGACAGAAAATACCTTGCAGATAAAAAAAAATTCTATTTAATATTTTTCTGTGATATAATCCAAGTTGCAAGCCAGTGTGTGTCAGGCACACACAGACTGTATTGTGGCTAGGCCGCCACTCATACTGTTACAGGGTGTCATTCACTCACAAATACCGTGCAGATAAAAAATTATTATATTTAAAATTTTTCTGTGATATAATCATATTTGCAAGCCCGTGTGTGTCAGGCCCACACAGACTGTACTGTGGCCACTGGCTAGGCCTCCACTCATACCGTTACAGGGTGTCATTCACTCAAATACCTTGCAGATAAAAAAAATATATATTAAAAAATTTTCTGTGATAGTTGCAAGCCCGTGTGTCAGGCCCACACAGACTGTACTGTGCCCACTGCCCACCACTTATATAGGGTGGCAAAGTACCTTGCACGCATAGTACCACTTATCTAAAAAAAAAGAAATGACAGCCAGATACAGGCCACCCCGTAGGGGCCGTCGTGGTGCTGTGATTTTTACTGGCCCTGGAATAATGCCCAGTGTTCAGAGGCCACGTACCCTGAACCCAAAAAATTCAGAAAAAATAGTTGACTGGCTTACACAGGACACCCAATCTTCAACAGCTTCCGCTAAGAACCTTGATGCACCATCCTCCTCCAGCTCAGCTTTGGTCACCTGCTGTCAAGTTACCACTCTCCCGCCCGTCGCCACCACCACCACTACCACCACAGCCACCAAAGCCGTTTTACTTGATCCCTCAGAGGAGTTATTTACACATCAGTTGGATGAAATTAGTGATGCGCAACCATTTTTGCCAGAGGATGTAGATAACAGGGATATGTCTCAGTCAGGCAGCATTACACACATGGACGTACAGTGTGATGATGATGTTGTACCCGCTGCTGCTTCCTTTGCTGAGGTGTCAGATACAAGTAAAGTGGTTGATGCTGACGATGTGTCCGTGCATGCCACATGGGTGCCTGCTCGAAGAGATGAATAAGAGGGGGAAAGTTCAGAAGGGGAGACAGAGAGAAGTAGGAGACGAGTTGGAAGCAGGGGGAGGTCGTCGCAAGGAGCTAGGGGCACAGTCAGACAGCATGTATTGGCATCCGGGGTCAGCCAGACAGCACGCCAATCAACACATGCTGTTGCCACCACCAGAATGCCGTCATTGCAAAGTTCAGCAGTGTGGCATTTCTTTTGTGTGTCTGCCTCTGACAACAGCGATGCCATTTGCAACCTGTGCCAAAAGAAACTGAGTCGTGGGAAATCCAACACCCACCTAGGTACAACTGCTTTGCGAAGGCACATGATCGCACATCACAAACGCCTATGGGATCAACACATGATGACAAATAGAAGCAGCACACAAACTCAAAGCCACCATCCTCCTCCTGGTCCAGCATCTTCAGCCACGTCAACCACTGCTGTCTTCCTTGCCCCCTCTCAACCACCCGCCACTCCGCCTCTCACCTTCAGCAGTTCTGTCTCATCTGCCCACAGTCAGGTGTCTGTAAAGGAAATGTTTGAGCGTAAGAAGCCAATGTCACAGAGTCACCCCCTTGCCCGGCGTCTGACAGCTGGCTTGACGGAACTCTCAGCCCGCCAGCTTTTACCATACCAGCTGGTGGAGTCTGAGGCCTTCAAAAAATTTGTCGCTATTGGGACACCACAGTAGAAGGTACCCAGACAAAAATGTTTTACAAAAAAGGCAATCCCAAACCTGTACTCAGTGATTAAAAAGTCATGAAATCTCTGGAATACAGTGTTGAGGCAAGGGTCCATCTGACCACTAATACCTGGTCTGCAAATCATGGTCAGGGCCGGTATATCACCTACACTTTGCATTGGGTCAACCTGCTGATGGTTGCCAAGCATGGAATGCGTGGCTCTGCAGCGGAGTTGGTGACACCGCCACGACTTGCAGGCAGGCCTACTGCCACCTCCTCTACTCCTCCTACTCCATCCTCTTCAAAAACCTTCTCGGCTAAGTCCTCTTCTGCTGCGGCATCTGGCTGCACATCAACGGAATCCCCCCAGCTCCCCAGGGGCTATTCCACATCCCTGATACGACAGTGTCACGCTGTCTTGGGGTTGACTTGCCCGAAAGCAGAGATCCACACCGGACCAGCACTCCTTTGTGCCCTGAACGCACAGGTGGATCAGTGGCTGACCCCGCAACAACTGGAGATCGGCAAAGTGGTGTGTGACAATGGAAGCAATTTGCTGGTAGCATTGAATTTGGGCAAGTTGTCACATGTGCCATGCATGGCACATGTGTTGAATCTCATCGTACAACGCTTTGTGTCTAAGTACCCAGGCTTACAGGATGTCCTCAAGCAGGCCAGGAAGGTGTGTGGCCATTTCAGGCGTTCCTACACGGCCATGGTGCACTTTTCAGACATTCAGCGCCGAAACAACATGCCAGTGAGGCGCTTGATTTGCGACAGCCCGACATGTTGGAATTCAACACTCCTAATGTTCGACTGCCTGCTCCAACAAGAAAAAGATGTTAACGAGTATTTGTATGACCGGGGTTCTAGGACAGCCTCTGCGGAGCTGGGAATTCTTTTGCCACGTTACTGGACGCTCATGTGCAATGCCTGTAGGCTCATGCGTCCTTTTGAGGAGGTGACAAACCTAGTCAGTCGCACCGAAGGCACAATCAGCGACCTCATCCCATTTGTTTTCTTCCTGGAGCGTGCCCTGCGAAGAGTGCTGGATCAGGCTGTAGATGAGCGTGAAGAGGAAGAGTTGTGGTCACCATCACCACCAGAAACAGCCTTGTCATCATCGCTTGCCGGACCTGCGGCAACGCTGGAAGAGGATTATGAGGAAGAGGAGTCAGAGGAGGACTGAGGCTTTGAGGTGGAGGAAGACCAACCACAGCAGGCATCCCATGGTGCTCGTTGTTGTCACCTATCTGGGACCCGTGTTGTTGTACGTGTCTGGGGGGAAGAACAGACCGTCAATGACATCAGTGAGGAGGAGGAATGGGAAATGAGTAGCTCGGCATCCAACCTTGTGCAAATGGGGTCTTTCATGCTGTCATGTCTGTTGAGGGACCCTCGTATAAAAAGGATAAATGAGAATGACCTGTACTGGGTGGCCACGTTTCTAGCCCCCCGTTATAAGCAGAAAGTGGCAGAAATGTTACCAAATTACCGGAAGTCAGAAAGGATGCAGCAGTTCAAAACCAAACTAAAAAATATGCTTTACACAGCTTAAAAGGGGGATGTCACAGCACAACGGGAATCTAACAGGGGAAGTGGTGAAAGCAATCCTCCTCCTACCACAACCACGGCGGCAAGGACAGGACGCTTTACAGATGTGTTGTTGATGAAGGACATGCAGAGCTTTTTCAGTCCTACACATCGCCACAGCCCTTCGGGATCCAGCCTTAGAGAACGACTCGACCGACAGGTAGCAGACTACCTCGCCTTAACTGCAGATATCGACACTCTGAGGAGCGATGAACCCTTGACTACTGGGCGTGCAGGCTTGACCTGTGGCCTGAACTATCCCAGTTTGCGATAGAACTTCTGGCCTGCCCCGCTTCAAGTATCCTGTCAGAAATGACCTTCAGTGCAGCAGGAGTCACTGACAAAAGAAGTCGCCTCGGTCAAAACAGTGTTGATTACCTCACCTTCATTAAGATGAATGAGGCATGGATCCCGAAGGGACTGACAGTGGGGGATACGCTTGACTAACAAAAGGCCTGATGACATGCCTTGGCTGCAACAATACCTGATTTTTCAGGCATCTAGTGCTGCACTGTGGCTGCAAAAACAAAACAAAAAAAATCCACATACATGTGTCAATTCCCCTTCGTGATCGGTACCTTGCTGTAGTGAAGGGGCTTGCGTATCACAATGAAGCGATCATCACCTCTATGAGTGTGTTATCAATGTTGCCACACTCCAGATATGGTCGTTGCTTCATTATGATCAGACTAAAAGCAATCGGCTGGATAATTTTTCATAGAATTTTTTTTTTTTTTTTTTTTGTACGGGTTTTTAATACATAAAATTAAAAAATCATATTAAAGTCTCTTAATAGTTAGAAATAATGCAGACAATTTAAAAAATCCCCATCAATTCCAATACAAAGCAAGTACAGAGCTCAGAACAAAACTATTTCAGGATGTCGTTAATTCGACAATGATTAATCAATTCGACACATGTCTCCGGACGTAACAGAGATTAAACTGATAGGAATAGTACTAGTTAAGACACCACTCATATAGGGTGTCACAGCACATTGCTCCGTGCACGCGCAGTGCCCCAACTTGGGAGTAAGAGGACCGACCAAGCTGCTTTTTCCATCTCCCGGTTCTTAAAATCAATTCAGTTTGGTGTATCAGAGTTTGGTCTGTCACTGTGAAGGCAGTCAAAGGTACCTGGCCTAATTTTTTTTTCACAAAAGGCAATCCCTGATATGGGATGTAACAGGGATGTAACATGAGAATACTACTACAGAAAATACCACTCATATCGGGTGTGACAGTAAATTGCACGGTGCAGACGCAGTGACTGTGGCGTGGATTCAAACAAAGGGGAGGGAGCCAGCGTTTTTTAACCATCTCCCCGTTCGAAAAATCAATTTAATAAATGGACCCCAGATTGGGGACGTCACGTAACAGGGATTAAATTGATGAGAATAGTACTACAAAAAATACCACTCATATCGGGTGTGACAGTAAATTGCACGGCGCCGACGCAGTGACCGTGGCGTGGATTCAAACAAAGGGGAGGGAGCCAGTTTTTTTTTTAACCATCTCCCCGTTTTAAAAATCTATTCAATTCACCTTTCGGGGACCCTTGGTGTTGTATGTGGCTGGGTGGAGGAAGAAACCTTCAATGACATCAACGGGACATGGCTAGCTTGGTATCCAACCTTGTGCAAATGGGAAGTTTGCAGTTGGGCAAATGGACTGTTTGCGGTTGTTTGCGGTGCATTAAAAAGGGAGTTTGGTCTGTCAATGTCTGTGAAGCGGGTGTAACCCTTACACTACCTGATCGATACAACATCATACCTGATCGGATACACACACTGGATGTTTTAAACCACGTTGTTCAAAAAAAAATTGGATTGTTAGTTGATTTATGCCCTTTATGGATTAAAATCCAACTCTGCGTCAACTATGTAATTTTCCATGGGAGTTTTGCCATGGATCCCCCTCCGGCATGCCACAGTCCAGGTGGTAGTCCCCTTGAAACAACTTTTCCATCACTACTGTGGCTAGAAAGAGTCCCTGTGAGTTTTAAAGTTCGCCTGCCTATTGAAGTCAATGGCGGTTTGCCCGTTGCAAACATTTGCAGAAATTTGCATTTGCCGTTCGCGAACGGAAAATGTTATGTTCGCGACATCTCTACTAACTATCTTCCAGTGTGGCTGAGCACATGCCATTAGCACCATAAAGGCAGCAGACCTGAATAAATAGTACGGCAGCATCTGCACTGGCAGCAACTTTGCTAGGTGGGATTTAACTTTGGGCACTACCAGATTGCTGGGTGTGTAGAGGTGTAAAGTTGTTGTTATCAATGGCTGACGATGAAGTGGAGGAGGAGAGGGAGTATTAGTAATAGAGGCCGAAAGGGATGATGCTGATGTGAAAGACACCGTACTGCCCATAGAGGCAGCCTAGCTGCAGCAAGGGGAACCTGAAGGAGGGAATACTGTTGCGGTAGCTTGCTGCCACCTTTGCTTGGCAATGGGACGGGGTCATACTGATTCATATGGTTCAATAGGGCTGTGGTGCCTATGTTTATGTTTGCCTGCCTAGATCTTATTTTGTTGTTGCAGAGCTTGCACATGACAATGCTTCTGACTATTAGCAGCGTGGAGAAAAATTGCCAGATGGGAGATACTCAAGCAGTTCTAGAGGAAGCCAAGCTCAGCTTTCCTCGGGCATGTTTTGGGGCTAATCCACCCACAGTGTCAGCGGCATCACTAGATCCTGAAGCAGACATGGTCCTCGCTGGTTTTTGAGAAGTACGTGGCCTCTATTCTTTATTGCTGCAGCTGCCACTAACATACTCTTCCTCTGATGCCTCCTCTAATTGCTTCCTCCTCAGCACCCCAATCTGGCTGCCAGGTCATGTCCAACACACAATAATCAGAGTCCTCACCCCACCTGCTTTTTTTTATCAGATTGTGAGATATCATAGTGGGCTCCTTGCCCCCCTTTGCCTGGTCTACATTTGCCCCAACTGCCACTGTTGCTACCACTACCAACACAGCTATGCCATAGGGATTTATTACGTCTTAGGAAAAGGAAGGCGACCCGCTAGAAAGGGACAGTGAAGACAGAGAGGACTCCACTGAAAGCCTTCTCTGGGGCTGCAAGGAGGAGGAACAGGAGGAACACTGTGACACCTGGCTCCATGGCACTGTGTCAGACTCAGACAGAGAGGATTAAGCCATCCAATCCACAATCTCATCACCTTTGTCCTAAATGATAATGTTGCACTCTTCAAAGCCAGTGACAACTGTGGCCTACAGTACTACTACTACTTCTGGCCGGATAGCTGGTGCTGCTTCTACCCACATTCTGGACCCGAGTCTTGAAACCCTTCCATACCCCTGGCATTTTTTAACTTAAATTTATACAGTCACAAAGTATGGAATGGTTTGCAAATCTGTTTTTTGGAACTTAAAGACAAGGGTCGTAATGCGATGTTGTCCCTTTCCACAAACACACTGAAGACACTGCTACTGACAGTTGTCTTTGCTAATAATGCAGTATAAGCACCACTAACAGATTTGGTCCTAATGTCTTTTGAATGTTAATATATGCAGATTAAGAAGAAAAAGTTTCTCTAGTTTCCCTACAATGCAATTTTTCCTTCCCAACACACACCCCAACACTTCAAGTGCCTGGAGATTTACCAACACGGTAGATTCCTCTACCCTTCCTCTCCCAAACTTCAAGCCAAATAATTTTTTATTTGAACTATATGGAAATGAAAGAACATAGAATTTGTCGTAGTATGTAGAGATGAACAAATTTATGATAAGTTCGATTTGGCTGATTCGCTGAATGTTACAAAAAAATTAGCTTTGTGACGAATTAGTACTGTTGATGTGTCATGGTTTGGGGCTGCACAAGTGCTGCCGGATGTGGGGAGGTACAGTTAATTAAAGCAGAGCATGATCCCCTCCCTTCGCAAACTAGTCCGCAGAGCAGTATTCCAACATGATAACGACTCCAAACACACCTCCAAGACAACCACTGCCTTGCTAAATAAACTGAGGGTAAGGTGCTGGACTGGCCAAGCGTGTCTCCTATCAGCATCTGTGGGACATCCTCAAACAGAAGGTGCAGGAGCGCAAGGTCACTAACATCCACCAGTTCCGTGATGTCGTCATTGAGGAATGGAAGAGGATTCCAGTAGCAACCTATGAAGCTCTAGTGAACTCCATGTCCAAGTTGGCAGTGCTGGAAAAAATTTGTGGCCACACAAAATACAAACAATTTGGCAATGTTCACTTAGTGGTGTACTCACTTTTGTTGCCAGCGGTTTAGACCTTATTGGCTGTGTGTTGAGTTATTTTGAGGGCACACCAAATTTACACTGTTATACTAGCTGTACAGTGAATCCTTTAGATTGTATCAAAGTGTCATATCTTCAGTGTTATCTTGCACAATCTTGCGTATTGTTAGATACGTATATGCTGTTTCCCAAATTTCAACCCAAAGAAAATTAAATTTGAACTGTGTGGAGATGAAACAAAATGGATTTCAGCCTGGTATGTCATGTTATCACTCACAGATATTATCCTTCGCTACCCTGCTTTTTGTATGGCACGTATCGCAGTGTGCCCCAAAGGAATAAAGGGTGCACCCAGGGCCGGCTCCAGGCTCATGTGGGTCCTTGAGTGATAAATCTTAATGAACCCCTTGTGGAATTTTTTCACAGTGACATGTTCCCCTGTGGCTCCCACATAGTATAATGACCTCCATTGCCCTCCAGAAAGTAACCCCCAGTGACCAACCTACAGTTTAATAACCCCTAGTGACCCTCAATGAACTGTATGGGGGTCACTGGGAGTCATTATACTATATGGGGGGTCCTTGGGGATAATTTTACTGAATGGGAGGCAATGGGGATCATTACACTGTGTGTGTGGGGGGGCATTACTCATTATACTCTGTAAGGGGCACTCACACAATATAATGACCCCCAATGGCCCCCTCACACAGTATTATAACCCTGGCCCCCTCATAGTATAATGACCCCCCCAGTGGCCCCCTAACATAGCTATCATTGCTGGAGCAAAGTCCTTTCATTCACTTAATGCAGCCAATCTCCCTGCACTCCAGCGCAGTAGTGAGACACACGTCATAACATCACCGCTGGGCAGGGCCTGGACGAGAGAAGGAGCGCAGGGAGATGACTCCCCTGTGCTCCAGCAATGAGCGCTTTAATCTGTATTGATGGAATACATAAAAAGCTATAGTAATGGAGCATGTGGTCATACAGCATGTATCCCAGGACTGCACAGCACTAGACCCTTCCTCATCCAGCCACTTGCAGGTTTACACAAACTCTCTCTTCCAAAGTACCTGCATGAGCTCCAATATCAGTGCAGAAAGAAAGCTCTGTCCTATACAAATTTGGTCATGTGACCAGTAACCCCTTTCCAGCATCTGCCGTAAATGCTGGGTCTTTAAAGATGGAGTCCACTCTGCAACTCCGCAAGTGGAACCCTTAGACAAGTATTTTTATAAGCACATGCTATTACAATTTATGCCATTTATTGCCTTTTTAAAATTAAACCATAGGCAATGTAAACTATAGACAATGTAGATGTAGTCTTTTATATTACATCTACCTAACTATATGACAACGACTTGCAGTATGATTAACAAATGTACAGTACAGACCAAAAGTTTTGACACACCTTCTCATTCAAAGAGTTTTCTTTAATGTCATGACAATGAAAATTGCAGATTCACACTGAAGGCATCAAAACTATGAATTAACACATGTGGAATTATATTCATAACAAAAAAGTGTGAAACAACTGAAAATATGTCATATTCAAGGTTCTTCAAAGTAGCCACCTTTTGCTTTGATTACTGCTTTGCACACTCTTGGCATTCTCTTGATAAGCTTCAAGAGGTAGTCGCCTGAAATGGTTTTCACTTCACAGATGTGCCCTGTCAGGTTTAATAAAGTGGGATTTCTTGCCTTATAAATGGGGTTGGGACCATCAGTTGCGTTGTGGAGAAGTCAGGTGGATACACAGCTGATAGTCCTACTGAATAGACTGTTAGAATTTGTATTATGGCAAGAAAAAAGCAGCTAAGTAAAAAACGAGTGGCCATCATTACTTTAAGAAAAAAAGGTCAGTCAGTCCGAAAAATTGGGAAAACTGTGAAAGTGTCCCAAAGTGCAGTCACAAAAACCATCAAGCGCTACAAAGAAACTAGCTCACATGCAGACTGCCCCAGAAAACAGCAGCTCAGATTAGAGACCAGGTCAATGCCACACAGAGTTCTAGCAGCAGACACATATCTAGAACAACTGTTAAGAGGAGACTGTGTGAATCAGGCCTTCATGGTAGAATATCTGCTAGGAAACCACTGCTAAGGACAGGCAACAAACAGAAGAGATTTGTTTGGACTAAAGAACACAAGGAATGGACATTAGACCAGTGGAAATATGTGCTTTGGTCTGATGAGTCCAAATTTGAGATCTTTGGTTCCAACCACCGTGTCTTTGTGCGACGCAGAAAAGGTGAACGGATGGCCTCTACATGCCTGGTTCCCACCGTGAAGCATGGAGGAGGAGCTGTGATGGTGTGGGGGTGCTTTGCTGGTGACACTGTTGGGGATTTATTCAAAATTGAAGGCATACTGAACAAGCATGGCTACCACAGCATCTTGCAGCGGCATGCTATTCCATCCGGTTTGCGTTTAGTTGGACCATCATTTATTTTTCAACAGGACAATGACCCCAAGCACACCTCCAGGCTGTGTAAGGGCTATTTGACCATGAAGGAGAGTGATGGGGTGCTGCGCCAGATGACCTGACCTCCACAGTCACCGGACCTGAACCCAATCGAGATGGTTTGGGGTGAGCTGGACCGCAGAGTGAAGGCAAAAGGGCCAACAAGTGCTAAACATCTCTGAGAACTCCTTCAAGACTGTTGGAAGACCATTTCAGGTGACTACCTCTTGAAGCTCATCAAGAGAATGCCAAGAGTGTGCAAAGCAGTAGTCAAAGCAAAAGGAGGCTACTTTGAAGAACCTAGAATATGACATATAGAAAAAGAAGAACCCGCGCTGACTATATTTATGCCTAAAGAAATGCTGGTAATCTCAGACTTACTATGGTATACAGGACCTTATAGTCTTCAATATCTATTATAGTAGCTCTATTCCTGTTAGTTCTGAGTGGATAAGTGCGCTTATCCTGTACATGCAATAAGTGTTGCAGAAAACAAGATACTATTGCGGACTATTATGGCAGTCTTAGGCACTTACTGTTATGTGCTCCGCTCGTTTTTTTTCTGAAAACGTTCAATCTTGATAGTATTGATGATCCTCCTCTCTTGTCCCGTTCTATCTTCAGCTTGTTCTGTGTAGCGTGCGCAGCTCCGGCCGGTAGCTTGCGCGCGCACAGAGCAGCCGTTGTTTGGTACGTTGTCCTGGAGACCTGTAGTGTGACGTCACAACCGAGACTACGGAAGCCTCTAGGGTCCACAATTCCTCCGACGCGTTTCGGAATACACTGATTCCTTCCTCAGGGATAACTGTGAAGCCTGTTCAGCCGATCTTTAAGCTTACAGGTTTCCATGGAAACGTTTTTTGTTGATAGTGCACTTAGAGAAACAGTGCTAGAACTACAAGGGGTGCCAAGAAATATAGAAAAAAGAGGGTTGTGTGGTCGATTAGCAGTTTAAATTGGGTTAGTTTGAGTACATATGGTTCTTTTACACTATTGCTCCCCAGAGATATTAGATTCCATAAAATGGTTGAAATATATGTTAATTAATTTAGCAGAAGGTCCTGATTATTGGAATGGTTTATTTATTTATTTATTTTTTTTTTTCCTTTCCTCTTACTGTTGGGATTGTTTGTCTTGCGTGATGACTTTCTTACTATTAGCTGTTTATATAAGGAATTTACAGGAATGCGAACAATTCGATTTCTTGATTCAGGCCTATCGGAGCCAGGGTGTTTAGGTTATAAATCCACTCGCTCTCTTTGCGGGACATTGCCTTTATATAATCACCCCGTCTGGGATCACGCCTCACTTGTTCTATACCTCCAAAGGATGAGCCTTCAAATTTGCCCTTGTGTTTTTCCGTGAAGTGGCGTGATAGTGGATGGCCCACAAATTTTTTATTTATGTTTTTTACATGTTCCCATATTCTGACCTTTAGCTCGCGTTTAGTTCTCCCTATGTACACCTTTCCGCACGGGCATTTTATATAATAAATGACCCCCTTTGAAAAGCAGGACAAGTGGTTTTTTATTTTGTATGAATTGTTTTCACTGGTGATTTCTTTGATAATGTTTTTTTGTTTAGATGCTTGGCAGGCCTTGCATGTTCTGCAAGGAAAAAAACCTTTTTTGTCATCTGGTATGGTTGCCTTTTTGTTTTTCCCTTCAGTTGTAGTTCTAATTGATGGGGCTATTAAATTTCCCAAGTTTTTTGATTTTCTAAAAATAAATTTAGGGGCCCTGGGTAATTTTTCCCCAATAATTTTATCGTGCTTCAAAATGTCCCAATGTTTTTTTATGATTTGTCTAAACTGATATTCTTTTTCATGATATTGAGTTATTATGGGTATAACAAAGTCCGTGTTATCCTTCAGTGTGTTTTTTTCGCTATCAGAAGTTTTTTGTTTCTGAATCAGTGATTGTCGCTCTAATTTCATAACTTCATTTTTAATCTCCTCTAATTTTGTAGCATTGTAACCCTTTTCCAGAAATTTTTGTTGTAAATTGTTTGCCTCATATTCGAACCTTTCATTTAGGGTGCAATTCCTCCGTAGGCGGATGTATTGGCTCCGTGGGATATTGGTAAGCCAAATTGGGAGATGGCAACTATCTAGAGCGATAAATCCATTACTGTCTGTGGGTTTTGTATATGTCTGGGTCAGTATTGTGTTATTATGAATTTTGATGGTTAAATCCAAGAAATTGATTTCCTGGGTACTATGGGTGGACGTAAAGTGTAGATAAAAATCGTTTTTATTTATTTCATTTAAAAATTTTTGTAAGGACGGCATCCCCCCTTTCCATATAAAAACAATATCGTCTATAAATCTCCGCCAGAGGACCAGGTTCGCACGGAGCTCGCCATCAGGGAAGATGGTAAGCTCCTCCCACCTTCCCATATATAGATTAGCGAAGCTCGGCGCGAACCTTGTCCCCATAGCGGTCCCCCACATCTGGAGGAAAAAATTGTCCTCAAATTTAAAATAATTGTGATTCAAGATGAATAAAATGCATTCCCCAAGGAAGTCTATTTGTTCTGGTGGAATGTTTCCCTTTTTGTTCAAAAAATGTTGAGCTGCTTCCTTTCCTTTATTATTTTCTATCACTGTATATAGGGAAGTAACGTCGAGTGTCCCCAAGATGTAATCTGGTTCCCATTTCACTGTTTCCAAAATTTGTAAGATGTGTTGCGTATCTTTTAGGTAGGCCGGCAATTCTTGGACATGTTTTTGAAGAATAGTATCCACATATTTAGATAGATTGCTAGTTAGACTGCCTATACCGCTGATTATTGGACGCCCAGGTGGTTGTGACTCTGATTTGTGGATCTTTGGTAGGTAATAAAAACAAGATATGCGGGGATGTCTTATATTTATAAAATCAGCCTCCTCTTTGTTTAAAATGCCTAGTTTCCCTCCTTTCCATGTTAATTTGTTAAGTCTCAGCTTATATTGTTCTGTGGGATCATTTTTAATTATTCTGTATGTTTTTCCATCCTTGAGTATTCTGTTAGATTCTTTTTGATAATCTGCAAGATTAAGTATCACTATACGCCCTCCTTTGTCGGCAGGTCGTATAATGATGTCATTATTTGTCTGTAGTGTTTTAATACTCATTTGTTCCTGTTTGCTGAGATTGTGTTTACGCAATTTACTATTTTTCTTTGATTTAATTTTCCTTAAATCCCTGATGACTAGGGTTTCAAACGTTTTGAATGATTCTGAATATTCGTTCAGTGGGTTGAACCAGGATTTGTTCTTTAGTTGGGTATGTAAGAAGTTGGTCTCTGTACTCATGTTTTTATTATTTTTATTTTTATTCTCTTCATTCACCCCTCTATTGACGTATTTTGTCAACGTATTTAGTTTAGGTGTTTTATTGCAGTTAAATTGGGATTCTTTTCTCTTTAAAAAATATTTTTTTAAGGCTAAATGGCGTAAAAAATTTTTTAGGCCAATGAAGGCGTCAAAGGGGTGGAATTTGGCAGAGGGTGCAAACTTCAGTCCTTTTTGCAGTAGGTTTATGTCACTACTGGTTGGTATGTATCTGCTAAGATTGAAGATTTTTTGACCTGTTATTTTGATTTCCTTTTTGGATAGCCTTTTTCCCCTCTGTCCTCTTTTTTGTGTTTTTCTTTTGTGGTTCTTGGTTGAAAAAAATCCTTCCTAATAGATTTTTTCACTATATTGGTGTTCCCAGTGCCTTGATTTGATGAATTTCTCGTGTTTATGGTATAATTGGATCTGTGGGATTTTTTTGAATCATTCTTTTGGACTACTGCACTGTAACTTAAAAGGTTTGGGGTCCCTACAGTTGAGTTATTTTCATCTGGATTGGATCTATTGGTGGAATTATCTTCAAGTGGACTGTATCTATTCAATAATTCCAAGGGGCTACTTGGAATCGTCTCCCCCTGTTGACTATTGCGGGTATGGACTGTTGGGGTGAGTGGGATGATTGGGATGATTTTGTCCCCTCTACTTTGTTTCTCCTTTATATGGTGTTTCCTCAATATGTGAACTACTGGGGTTATTGGGATGATGTTATTTTCTTCTTCTATTGTTGTTACTGTACTTGTGTTGTGGAGTGTGTAGTCACTTTTGCATGTGTCATCACAGTTGGTTTCATCTACCGTGTTTAGAGTGGATCTCTCGGACATGAAATTTCTAGTGTCTGATGCTGTTATTTGTGGAATACAATCTCTATCAAATTTGTGTTTCTTTTTGCTTATTATTTCCTCTTCTTTCATTTTTATTCTGTTTTTAATTGATCCCTGTAGGTGAATAATGTCCGGGTGATCTTTGAAGGGTTTTAGGCTCTCAAATAGTTCAGTGATCTCCCTATTGGTTTTGATTAAAATTTATAAAACCCTAGCAGGTGACGTAGGAGATGAATACACACAAAAAGAATGGGATGAGCTCTTCCATAATTTTTCAAGACAAACAATACGTTTCATTATTGATAAAAGGAAAAATGGATTAATCAAAACCAATAGGGAGATCACTGAACTATTTGAGAGCCTAAAACCCTTCAAAGATCACCCGGACATTATTCACCTACAGGGATCAATTAAAAACAGAATAAAAATGAAAGAAGAGGAAATAATAAGCAAAAAGAAACACAAATTTGATAGAGATTGTATTCCACAAATAACAGCATCAGACACTAGAAATTTCATGTCCGAGAGATCCACTCTAAACACGGTAGATGAAACCAACTGTGATGACACATACAAAAGTGACTACACACTCCACAACACAAGTACAGTAACAACAATAGAAGAAGAAAATAACATCATCCCAATAACCCCAGTAGTTCACATATTGAGGAAACACCATATAAAGGAGAAACAAAGTAGAGGGGACAAAATCATCCCAATCATCCCACTCACCCCAACAGTCCATACCCGCAATAGTCAACAGGGGGAGACGATTCCAAGTAGCCCCTTGGAATTATTGAATAGATACAGTCCACTTGAAGATAATTCCACCAATAGATCCAATCCAGATGAAAATAACTCAACTGTAGGGACCCCAAACCTTTTAAGTTACAGTGCAGTAGTCCAAAAGAATGATTCAAAAAAATCCCACAGATCCAATTATACCATAAACACGAGAAATTAATCAAATCAAGGCACTGGGAACACCAATATAGTGAAAAAATCTATTAGGAAGGATTTTTTTCAACCAAGAACCACAAAAGAAAAACACAAAAAAGAGGACAGAGGGGAAAAAGGCTATCCAAAAAGGAAATCAAAATAACAGGTCAAAAAATCTTCAATCTCAGCAGATACATACCAACCAATAGTGACATAAACCTACTGCAAAAAGGACTGAAGTTTGCACCCTCTGCCAAATTCCACCCCTTTGACGCCTTCATTGACCTAAAAAATTTTTTACGCCATTTAGCCTTAAAAAAATATTTTTTAAAGAGAAAAGAATCCCAATTTAACTGCAATAAAACACCTAAACTAAATACGTTGACAAAATACGTCAATAGAGGGGTGAATGAAGAGAATAAAAATAAAAATAATAAAAACATGAGTACAGAGACCAACTTCTTACATACCCAACTAAAGAACAAATCCTGGTTCAACCCACTGAACGAATATTCAGAATCATTCAAAACGTTTGAAACCCTAGTCATCAGGGATTTAAGGAAAATTAAATCAAAGAAAAATAGTAAATTGCGTAAACACAATCTCAGCAAACAGGAACAAATGAGTATTAAAACACTACAGACAAATAATGACATCATTATACGACCTGCCGACAAAGGAGGGGGTATAGTGATACTTAATCTTGCAGATTATCAAAAAGAATCTAACAGAATACTCAAGGATGGAAAAACACAAACAGAATAATTAAAAATGATCCCACAGAACAATATAAGCTGAGACTTAACAAATTAACATTAAAAGGAAGGAAACTAGGCATTTTAAACAAAGAGGAAGCTGATTTTATAAATATAAGACATCCCCGCATATCTTGTTTTTATTACCTACCAAAGATGCACAAATCAGAGTCACAACCACCTGGGCGTCCAATAATCAGCGGTATAGGCAGTCTAACTAGCAATCTATCTAAATATGTGGATCCTATTCTTCAAAAACATGTCCAAGAATTGCCGGCCTACCTAAAAGATACGCAACACATCTTACAAATTTTGGAAACAGTGAAATGGGAACCAGATTACATCTTGGGGACACTCGATGTTACTTCCCTATATACAGTGATAGAAAATAATAAAGGAAAGGAAGCAGCTCAACATTTTTTGAACAAAAAGGGAAACATTCCACCAGAACAAATAGACTTCCTTGGGGAATGCATTTTATTCATCTTGAATCACAATTATTTTAAATTTGAGGACAATTTTTTTCCTCCAGACGTGGGGGACCGCTATGGGGACCAGGTTCGCGCCGAGCTTCGCTAATCTATATATGGGAAGGTGGGAGGAGCTTACCATCTTCCCTGATGGCGAGCTCCGCGCGAACCTGGTCCTCTGGCGGAGATTTATAGACGATATTGTTTTTATATGGAAAGGGGGGATGCCGTCCTTACAAAAAATTTTAAATGAAATAAATAAAAACGATTTTTATCTACACTTTACGTCCACCCATAGTACCCAGGAAATCAATTTCTTGGATTTAACCATCAAAATTCATAATAACACAATACTGACCCAGACATATACAAAACCCACAGACAGTAATGGATTTATCGCTCTAGATAGTTGCCATCTCCCAATTTGGCTTACCAATATCCCACGGAGCCAATACATCCACCTACGGAGGAATTGCACCCTAAATGAAAGGTTCGAATATGAGGCAAACAATTTACAACAAAAATTTCTGGAAAAGGGTTACAATGCTACAAAATTAGAGGAGATTAAAAATGAAGTTATGAAATTAGAGTGACAATCACTGATTCAGAAACAAAAAACTTCTGATAGCGAAAAAAACACACTGAAGGATAACACGGACTTTGTTATACCCATAATAACTCAATATCATGAAAAAGAATATCAGTTTAGACAAATCATAAAAAAACATTGGGACATTTTGAAGCACGATAAAATTATTGGGGGAAAATTACCCAGGGCCCCTAAATTTATTTTTAGAAAATCAAAAAACTTGGGAAATTTAATAGCCCCATCAATTAGAACTACAACTGAAGGGAAAAACAAAAAGGCAACCATACCAGATGACAAAAAAGGTTTTTTTCCTTGCAGAACATGCAAGGCCTGCCAAGCATCTAAACAAAAAAATCACCAGTGAAAACAATTCATACAAAATAAAAAACCACTTGTCCTGCTTTTCAAAGGGGGTCATTTATTATATAAAATGCCCGTGCGGAAAGGTGTACATAGGGAGAACTAAACGCGAGCTAAAGGTCAGAATATGGGAACATGTAAAAAACATAAATAAAAAATTTGTGGGCCATCCACTATCACGCTACTTCACGGAAAAACACAAGGGCAAATTTGAAGGCTCATCCTTTGGAGGTATAGAGCAAGTGAGGCGTGATCCCAGAGGGGGTGATTATATAAAGGCAATGTCCCGCAAAGAGAGCGAGTGGATTTATAACCTAAACACCCTGGCTCCGATAGGCCTGAATCAAGAAATCGAATTGTTCGCATTCCTGTAAATTCCTTATATAAACAGCTAATAGTAAGAAAGTCATCACGCAAGACAAACAATCCCAACAGTAAGAGGAAAGGAAAAGAAAATAAATAAATAAACCATTCCAATAATCAGGACCTTCTGCTAAATTAATTAACATATATTTCAACCATTTTATGGAATCTAATATCTCTGGGGAGCAATAGTGTAAAAGAACCATATGTACTCAAACTAACCCAATTTAAACTGCTAATCGACCACACAAACCTCTTTTTTATATATTCCTTGGCACCCCTTGTAGTTCTAGCACTGTTTCTCTAAGTGCACTATCAACAAAAAACGTTTCCATGGAAACCTGTAAGCTTAAAGATCGGCTGAAAAGGCTTCACAGTTATCCCTGAGGAAGGAATCAGTGTATTCCGAAACGCGTCGGAGGAATTGTGGACCCTAGAGGCTTCCGTAGTCTCGGGTGTGACGTCACACTACAGGTCTCCAGGACAACGTACCAAACAACGGCTGCTCTGTGCGCGCGCAAGCTACCGGCCGGAGCTGCGCACGCTACACAGAACAAGCTGAAGATAGAACGGGACAAGAGAGGAGGATCATAAATACTATCAAGATTGAACGTTTTCAGAAAAAAAACGAGTGGAGCACATAACAGTAAGTGCCTAAGACTGCCATAATAGTCCGCAATAGTATCTTGTTTTCTGCAACACTTATTGCATGTACAGGATAAGCGCACTTATCCACTCAGAACTAACAGGAATAGAGCTACTATAATAGATATTGAAGACTATAAGGTCCTGTATACCATAGTAAGTCTGAGATTACCAGCATTTCTTTAGGCATAAATATAGTCAGCGCGGGTTCTTCTTTTTCTATTTTTCAACAATAGGTCTCCTCCTATTTTGTGGGCTGTTTTTGGCAATTAACCCCATAGCAGAACCCTGCAGCGACGGGGCTCACACATAAGTTTGTTTGTGTGAGCTCACCTCCACCCCAATTTATCCAGACGGCAGTGCGAGTGTTTATTTATCGTTCTAGAATATGACATATTTTCAGTTGTTTCACACTTTTTTGTTATGTATATAATTCCACATGTGTTAATTCATGGTTTTGATGCCTTCAGTGTGAATCTACAATTTTCATAGTCATGAAAATAAAGAAAACTCTTTGAATGAGAAGGTGAGTCCAAACTTTTGGTCAGTACTGTATATTCCAAGGAAATATGTCGCCAAAATGTTTTCTGCCAGTTAAAACCAGATAGTAACACACATGCTTTTTTTCTAATCTGTTTTTAGGTTTTTGATTGCAGATTTATTTATTCTATTTCCTGACCATCTTGCCTGAGCTGTTCTTAACAACATTTACAGAGCATTAAAAAAAATTGCATTATGGCCACCCCATGGTCCATAGACATAATGTTCAGGAGGGCATGCTCTGTGACCTGTGCAGAGATTATGTATAAGGAAAGAATAGATAAGCTTTGGCAATCACCTATTGTGAATAGTGGATCCTGTTTATATCTATCATTTTAATCCTGCCTGTAATGATATTACCTTTGGGTATAGATAAGCAGGTAACTGCAGTAAAGTGATCTGTACAGACCAAGAAATGGTGCCAATTATTAGGCTTAGTGGCCAGTGTGAAAACTTTAAATATAGATATTGACATGGAAAATTTAAAATAACATCATCAAAAATTCTTTAAAAACCATGTTCAGTATAAAAAAGTGATTTAAACAATAGAACATTTTCTGATGACACAATTAGTTTAAAGAAATTCTATTTAGTATTTATATGTTTATTTGACAGTAATTGCTCTGTGTGTGTGTCAATCACACAATTTTGCTGCTTTGATTTCATTAATTATTTTTACGAGTGAATTTTTGTATGAAGAACAAAGACTTTAATTGTAAAGAAATTAATTTTTCAAATTAAAATGATGAAGACAAAGAAACATTTGCTTGAACATGTTTGTTAAAAGAAACATGTGTTGATTAAATATACAGCAATGCCTGCATCACGTATACTGGTTCAGGAACCTGGCATCTGGCACGTCATAAAAAATTAATTCAAAGAACAGTTTGCAAATTTCATTATTTTCTACACATACATAATACAAAATAGATAATTAAATTAGAATGATGTCTCTGATTACAACTATGCCTTTGTTTCCACAATATACATGAAAATATATTTTATGTGTTGTTCCCTGTCAGGGTTAATTTTCCATATTATTAGTTAACGTTCATTCAGAGCAGAATCGATTTATCAGCCAACAGCAATTGAGAGATTACTTCAAAAGTTTATACATATGGATGCACATCAGTGAAATACAAATGATCTGCATGTATACCTTTAATTAGATGATTATTCCAAGTTTGTTTTTGTTTTTTTAATAGCTTTGGGTTGAGTAAGGGAGACATAATTTATGTTATTTATACTTTCTCTCCTCTTATGATCCACTTCTGATTTTGGCTTCAAAAACCGCATGCAGAAACCTGACTGTGTAGCTACACCCTTAGGTTAGTGCCACACTAGTGCTTACATCTTCCGGCAGACTGTTCCAATAGAGGAAGAGCCTGACGAAGATGATCATATCCAGCATAGCCAAATGCTACCTTTTCCCGCCAGAGCTCATTGACTAGGACGGGACTCAACGGGGATCCAGTTTGTTTCTGGGATTAGTGCCACACAAAACAACTAGCACTGGCATTTGTGCAGCTGAATATCGGCACTAATGCCAGAAACAGGCCAGATGCCCGCAGGGTCCCATTATGGTGAGCATGGCCTGGCTGTGCTCCAGCAGTTTCTGGCAATGATCTCTGACAGGCTGTTCCTCTGCCAGAACAACCTACCAGACAATGTAAGCACTAGTGGGAAACTAGCCTTTGACAGTGGCAATTTAAGCACTTTGACAGAGGCAATTACTAGTGCTTTAGGCTACTTTCACACTAGCATTAATATTTCCCGGTATTGAGACCCGTCATAGGGATTGAAAAAAACTATGGGGACAAAACGTAACTGCTTCAAAATGTATTGGGGTGTTGCAGCATGCCAACACCCCAATACCATTCTGCTGGAAATGTTGAGCAATTCCTTGCTAGTTATTCCTTGCTAGTAACCAGTGAAGGTGATCTTGTCTGTATATCCAAGTACTGAGCCTTGTTTGTCTTCCAATTCCTTTAATTGCTGCAGCCCCGACGTTTAAATTGTGACCAGGATTATGCATGTACTGAGCCTGCCCTGACCTTGGAACTACTATTTGGAATACACAAGTTCTCAGCCTGCCTTGAATATTGGACTATGCTCAGACTACATTTTTGCCTGTGTCCTTGGTGCATTGCACAGGTGTCTCTGACCCCCAAGGGTCAGCATACAACTTCACTAGGACTACTACTGAAGGTAACGGCCTGGTTTGTTCCTTGCGGCAAAGTCCAGATCCCTGTGTGGTGAAACCAACTTCACCACTGGGTGCTGGAGAAGCCTGGTTGCCAGCCTCTTGCCCCAGGATTATGGTCCCTCTCATCAACCCATGCTAAACTTAAACCTCATGGCGATTTGACTGTGTTTGTGGCATATGAGCGCTGTTTGGATATATTGAGCGCTCAGATCCAAGCCATCTGGGGATATGTTAAGTGTCTATGTTTACTGTAATGGTTGGGACATTGTATATTTGAATAATGATTTCTGTCCTATTGTCTCCATGTGTGTATTGGTGATGTCCCTTTGTCCTGAGAGATAATTAAATTACTCCTAGGTTGTCTCCAGGGCAGAGAGGAGGAAACCAGGATGCATTGTGGGGATGTATTGTGTCTGTGTATCCTGAATTGCTGCCTCTGTCCTTGGAGAGAAATTGGATTACTTCCCAATTATCTCCAGGACAGAAGACTCTGTTAGGCCCCTTTCACACTGGCGAGTTTTCCGTGCGGGTGCGATGCGTGCGGTGAACGTATTGCACCCGCACTGAATCCTGACCCATTCATTTCTATGGGGCTGTGCACATGAGCGGTGATTTTCACGCATCACTTGTGCGTTGAGTGAAAATCGCAGCATGCTCTATATTGTCCGATTTTCACGCGACGCAGGGCCCATAGAAGTGAATGGGAAGCGTGAAAATCGCATAGAATCCGCAAGCAAGTACGGATGCGGTGCGATTTTTACGCACGGTTGCTAGGAGACGATCGGGATGGAGATCATAAAATAATAGCATTCTGAATACAGAATGCATAGTAAAACAGCGCTAAAGGGGTTAAAAAATAAAATAAAAAAATGTAACTCACCTTAGTCCACTTGATCGCGAAGCCGGCATCTCCTTGTGTCTCCTCTGCTGAACAGACAAACACATGGTGCAACAGCACTCTACAAACCAAAAGTAAAGTACAAAGGTATATTACATTGCAAGTGCTATGCTAATAACTTAGGGATGCTTAGCAAATACATTTTGTACAAAATCATTTGAGCCCTTCTGCCGAACGCCAAGGCGGCCTCTATAAGAAGGGTCCTAACACTAAAACTCACCTGTTGGGTGCCATAACAGCGACCATGGATCCAGAAACTGCAGGTCCCACATGCATGCTGGGCCACCTTGATTTTTGTCTATGTGGAGCCAAAATGGCCTTCATTGAATCCAGGGGCTACAAGTACCAGCATGCATGCTGAGCAAACTATGTACTCAGTCTAATTAAAATCAGCCTGCGAGGCAGGGGAGGGGCAGGAGGGAGTGCACGACCATAGGAGTCAGCCACAACTCCTATACATAATACTAGAAACACAAAAAGGGGGGGGGGGTCAGCACATCCCAATGTGCAGGTGCACGTTGCTTGTGGCTGCAAATGTCTGACAAACACATGGTGCAACAGCACTCTACAAACCAAAAGTAAAGTACAAAGGTATATTACATTGCAAGTGCTATGCTAATAACTTAGAGATGCTTAGCAAATACATTTTGTACAAAATCATTTGAGCCCTTCTGCCGAACGCCAAGGCGACCTCAATAAGAAGGGTCCTAACACTAAAACTCACCTGTTGGGTGCCATAACAGCGACCATGGATCCAGAAACTGCAGGTCCCACATGCATGCTGGGCCACCTTGATTTTTGTCTATGTGGAGCCATTCTGCTGAACAGAACCTGGGGTGAGCTGCTGCATTAAATAGAGGTTAAGGACCTTTGATGACGTCACTCCAGTCATCACATGGTCTTTTACCATGGTGAATCACCATGGTAAAAGATCATGTGACGTACCATGTGATGACCGGAGTGACATCATCAAAGGTCCTTAACCTCTATTTAATGCAGCAGCTCACCCCAGGTCCTGTTCAGCAGAGGAGACAAGGAGATGCCGGCTTCGCGATCAAGTGGACTAAGGTGAGTTAAATTTTAATTTTATTTTTCTAACCCCTCTAGCGCTGTTTTACTATGCATTCTGTATTCAGAATGCTATTATTTTCCCTTATAACCATGTTATAAGGGAAAATAATACAATCTTCAGAACATCAATCCGAAGCCCGAACTTCTGTGAAGAAGTTCTGGTTTGGGTACTAAACATGCGCCATTTTTCTCACGCGAGTGCAACGCATGACAATGTTTTGCACTCGCGCGGAAAAATCGCGCATTTTCCCGCAACGCACCCGCCTCTTATCCGGGCAAAAAAACTGACGCCCGTGTGAAAGAGGCCTAAAACTGTGTATTTTCCTGCCTGTGATGATTACATTAACCCATTGTGTAAGGTAATTGTGTCACAGGCAGAGGGGAGGATTTTGGGAGTGTTTTACTGTATTGTATGTGTTTTTTGGTTGTTTTTACAAAACCCTGTGGGTGGTACTAGTGTGTAACAATGTTATATAAGAACAATAAACACACAGCTCTGGCTGTACACTGCTTGAACCTCAACACAGAGCCTCGTCTCGTTCTTGGGGGGGATTCACTGTATGCTGTTAGAGACTGATTGCTAGGAGTGTAAGCCGCTTGGGTGCGTTTCCTATTAGTCTGCTAGCAGCTATTCGTGAGGTTTCGTCCGGAGTTTGGAGCATTCCCTTGTATGCCGTTACACCCTGTACAGGGGTTAAAGGGTGAATACCAGGGAACCGTCAGGACAACGCACTTAGGTTTAAGCCCAAAGTAAAAATGGTTAGTTGGCACAAGAGATGAGCGAATTTTTCAAAAATTCTATTCGCCGGTTCGCCATTTTTTGGGGGAAAAATTTAGTTTGATCCGAATATATTTGTGGCGAATTACATTAAAAAATGGCTATTTCCTGCCTGCAGAGAGCCTTTATAATGGAGTAGAACACTGTGCCTTGCAGTAACACGCATAGGGAGTCTGCTTTGGTAGTGAAATAATATTGTGAGTCCATATGACATGCAGATGACAGGCATAGCTCTTAAAATCACTGCACACTTCACTTATTTGGGCAGTCACAGGGCTAAGTATGAACTGAGCCTTCCAGGTCAATGTTAGCGACCAGAAGTAGCGCACTCCTTTTACACTGTCGTCAGCTGATTCCACATAGATCTCTACAGAACCTGTTCTATTAAACGCTTATACAAGTAGAGCCCCCCGACAGAGTGGAGAGGGTGTCAGCAGTAAGTTTGTGTTGATGTCACTGATTATTTTGCCCTTTCTCTAATTCATCAGAACAATAACCCATAAAAAAATGCATCCTGTCTGTAGAGCATCGGCCTTCATTCAGTCAGCATTTGGTCAGTAATCTATCAGTATTGCTAATGCCAAAAAAAACTAGAGTGGATCCAAAACAGAGATGACATGTGAACGGAATATTTGCAAGTTTTCTGTGTTTTGTACTCACTCCTGCTTTTGGCTAACAATTCATAAGCCAATTCTGATGGGACCATACAGGCCTTACAGCTGCTACACAGAGAGGATCCGTTGTTTGTCTCATTTTACCTTCAAATAAATGATGTTGTCAGCCAAGCCAAAAAGGCTAAATAATGAAGTGGGGAGGGTGGGAACAGCATTAGAAGTCCACAGAGTGGCCCTATGACATAGTGGTGAGGTGAGAGAAGCAGTAGGAGACCACAGAGTGGCTCAATGACAATGTCTGGAGGTGGCGGCAGCATGAGGAGGCCACAGAGTGGCACAATGACAGAGTGTGGAGGTGGTGGTGCATCAGAAGACCACAGAGTGGCAAGGTGACATATTGGTGAGGTGGAAGCAGCATGAGGAGACCACAAAGTGGCCCAATGACAGAGTTTGTAGGTGGCAGCAGCATCAGGAGGCCGCAGAGTGGCAAAATGAAGAGTGTGAAGGTGGTGGCAGCATCAGAAGACCACAGAGTGGGAAGGTTACATAGTGGTGAGGTGGAAACAGCATGAGGAGACCACAGAGTGGCAAGGTCACATAGTGTGGAGATGGCAGCAGGAGGATACAACAGAATGGCAAGGTAACATAGTGTTGGTATGGCAGAAGCAGCAGGAGGATACGACAGAGTGGCAATGTGACATAGTGTGGATTTGGCAGCAGCAGCAGGAGACCGCAGAGTGGCAAGGTGACATAGTGGTGAGGTGGAAGCAGCATGAGGAGTCCACAGAGTGGCCCAATGACAAGTCTGTAAGTGGCGGCAGCATCAGAAGGCCACAGAGTGGCACAATGACAGAGTGTGAAGGTGGTGACAGCATCAGAAGACCACAGAGTGGTAAGGTGACACAGTGGGGAGGTGGAAACAGCATGAGGAGACCACAGAGTGGCAAGGTCACATAGTGTGGAGATAGCAGCAGCAGCAGGAGGATACAACAGAATGGCAAGGTGACAGTGTTGATATGGCAGCAGCATCAGGAGACCACAGAGTGGCAATGTGATATAGTGTGGAGATGGCAGCAGCAGGTGAATACCACAGAGTGGCAAGGTGACATAGTCTGTAGGTGGCGGCAGAATAAGGAGGCTGCAGAGTGGGAGGTGGAGGTGGCAGCAGCATGAAGAGTCCACAGAGTAGCAAGGTGACATAGTGTGGAGGTGGTGACAGCATCAGGACGCCACAGAGGGGCAAAGTGACATAGTGTGGAGATGGTAGCAGCATCAGCAGGCCACAGAGTGGTAAGGTGACATAATGTGGAGGTGGTGGCAGCATCAGGATGCCACAGAGTGGCAAAGTGACATAGTGTGGAGGTGGCAGTTCTGCTCTACATCTAGCTGCTGGTGAGAGGATGGACGATGGTGCAGATATGCAGCGGCCAACTGACTACATAGGATGTCTCTATAGTAGTTCAGTTTGTCCTCCCTCTCAGTGGGTGTAAAAAAGGCCCCCATTTTGGACCGCTAGTGAGGGTTCAACAAGGCGGAGAGCCAGAAGTCATCCCTCTGCTGAATGGTGACAGTTTGGTTGTCAATGCCCAAGCAAGTGTGCATGCAATGGGCCGTTTGCGCAAGTGACTCGGAGGGACTCCCTGCCTCTATCTCCACTGCAAACTGCCACGATGTGTCTGGGTCCTCTGTCTTATCTTTCTCATCGCCCTGTAGCTCCTCTGGCTGCTCCTGCCCCTCCTCTCCTGTCACCTGTGTAGCAAAACCACCCAATTTGTTACACATTGCTTGTGATCCAATGTCCTCCTCCTCCTCCATTTTAGCCCCCACAGGGCTCATGTGGCCGTGAGATTTAGTCGCCACGTCTCCAGTCCACTGATCAGCCATATTTACCAGCATCTGTTCCAGGACATTAAGCAGTGGAATGACATTGTTTATCTCATAGTCCTGGTTACTGAGAAATAACGTGGCCTCCTCAAAGGGCCTGAGCAAACGGCAGGTGTCACGCATGAGCTGCCACTGGCTGACATCAAAGTTACACAGGGGAGTACTCCTGTACGCTTGGATCATCAGAAAATCGTTCATGGCCTTTCTCTGTTCGTACAGTCGGTCCAACATATGGAGGGTGGAATTCCAACGGGTGGAAATGTTGCATATCAGCCTATGTTGGGGGATGCTTTGCAGTGTATGAGTGGCTGAAGTGCATGCAAAGTTTCCTGGCCATTTTTATGATGTCTTGCAGATGGGTGGAAGACTTTAGTAACCACTTGACAACCAGATTGAACACGTATGCCATGCAGGGCGCATGGCTCAGCCCTCCTTGTTGCAGCGCCCCGACACAATGTTCTTCCCATTGTTGGTCACCATGGTTCAGAGATTTTTAGTTTTCGCTGAAAAAGCCAGGATTCGATTTCTTGCTGAAAGACATGGAGCAGTTCATCCCCTTTGTGACTTCTTTCGCCAAGGAAAATGAGGTGCAGAACAGAGTGATACTACCATGCCCTGCACATGTGGTATGCTGGAGAGGCACTGTGAATTGTCCCTGCAGTGAAGGCTGAGGACATGGTGGAGGATGAGGAGGCAGAGGCGAACATTGTCGCTGGACCAACGGTGTGGCAATGTGGAGGCGGAAGCGGCGTCACCTGGCCAAGTTGCTGGTGTGGCTGTGCAGAAACCACATTCACCCAGTGGACCTTAAAGGACATGTATTGTCCCTGACCGTAGTTACAGCTCCACACATCGGTTTCTGCCATGCACTTTGGCAGACACCGACAGGCTCAAGGACTGGCCCAACTTCTGTTCTACATGTGTGTGCTGGGTTGGTACTGCTTTTTTGGCAAATAAATGACAGCTTGGATCTCTCCACCTCAGCTCGGCACAAGCCATCAGTTCTCTGAAAGGTGCAGAGTCCACCACTTGGAAAAGTACTACTTGCCCGCCTAGCGGAGGAAGCGGCGGATGTCTTCTCCTGATCTTGGCTGGGCAGTAGCTGCTGACTGCCCTCAAGTAGCTCTTCCTCACTTTAACGTGGAGCCCAGCCTACGGCATATAATACTTCTCGTGATAAGGGAACTGAAAATGAGGGAGGAAAGTTCAGGACAGGTGGGGGCACAGGGACTGCTCCCAGGCCATGCCAACTAAGTGTCGTGTCAGAGGAACCCATTGACTCTTGGCTGGGGGTGTCTGACATCACTTGGGACGAAGTGGATGACAGAGTCAGCCACTCAAGAACCGCTGGGTTGGTGATCAAGACACGACTGCTAGATGACACTGGGAGCTCAGGCCTCTCACTGCGATGCCTGCTGCCATGCCCCCTTACTCTGCTGTGACCTCTGCCTGCACCAGAAACATTTTGGCCTCTGCCACTTCCCTGTGCAGGGCCTGGCACTTCTCTGACTGACATACTGTTAGATCAAATAACCAAATGTTAGATCAAATATATATTTATTTTGCCACTAATACATGGCAAACAGGCCTTTAGAGTATATCACTGCACCGCTGAACGGCAATTAGGCCCCACATTTTTATATACTTTTACAAAACACAAAAGGCTTTTCAACAGATAAGTGCAATGCTGGAAGGCGAATATATTTTTATTTTGCCACTAATACACGGCAAACAGGGCTGTAGAATATATCACTGCACTGCACAAGGGCAAATATATTTTTCTCTTGCCACTAATACATGGCAAAAAGGGCTTAACATTTAACTGCACCGCACAAGGGCAAATAAGATATACTGTAGAAATATTTTCTTGTAATAAACCCTGTTAATGGCTGTATCAAACAGCACTTGCACCCCAATAACAAGATTGGTTTGCTGGAATGACAGAGCTGTATAATGGCAATTTGGATCCCCAGTCATTGCACCAAGGTGTAATAGGATTGTTTCTATTACCTAGTCTGTAACCTCCCCTACTGAACCCTGTTCTACACAAATGCTATGGAATGATTCCTCCCTGCACTTATAAATCGTTTTTTCACCACAATCAGTCTTTCCTATCACTGTCGCTAGCCCCTGCAGACGTCTCTCCCTGCACTAAGTACAGCGGTAAATGGAAGAATGTAAGATGGCTGACACTATGTATAAGGCTGTGACATCACAGGGCTGGCCAGCTGCTGATTGGCTGATTGGCATTATGGGTGATCTCGCCGTTCCAGAGTTCCTTTCTCCATGTCCTCACACGTGCAGCAGCCATTTTAAGAAAAAAAATTGGTTACCACGAAGCGCGAGGAAATTCGGCTTCGGTGAGAATCAAATTTTTCCAGAAATTCTGAACAAATTCCACTTTATCAGCTTCGATTCGCTCATCTCTAGTTGGCACAGTGGGTCCACACCCACTGTCCATAATACCGTGTTACTGAAAGCATTGGTTATTACTGCAAGATAAAAGGTAGTTACAGCAAAAGCAGTACAGCAATAACACATTTTTATACACATTATTAAATACATTGCATATTGCTGCAAGATAATGGGTAGTTACAGCAAAGCATTTTATGGCAAAACCACCATTATTATACCCGTGCTATTAAAAGCGTATCATATTGTTGCCGTACCACTCAGTGGATTCTGCTGCCTTTCTGATGCTGTAAGATAACAGGTAGTTACTCCCCCAAAAAATTTAAGGCAATAATGTCATTTTTATACCTGTGGTATTAAACATGTTGCTGCATGATTACGGATTGTTACAACTAAAGAAATGCTGCAATAATGTCATTTTTATACCCATGTGTCGCAAAATCGGCTCATGACCAACAAAGATACTGAGTAGAGATTAGCAAATTTCCCAAAAATTCTATTCGGTCTCTTCAATTAATTTTCCAAAAAGATTTGATTCGATCCAAATTTATTTGTGGCGAATCACATTAAAAACAGCTATTTCTTGGCTGCAGAGAACCTGTATAGTGGTGTAGAACACTGTGCATTGCAGAAACATGCATAGGGAGTCTGCTGTGGTAGTGAAACAATACTGTGAGTCAGTGTGACACGCAAATGACAGGCATTTCTTTTAGAAACAATGCACACTTTACTTATTTGGATAGTTATGGGGCCAAAACTGACCAAATAACTCAAGTGTAAACTAAGCCTTACAGGTCAATGTTAGAGCGAGGTATAAAGAACTATGCAGAGGCCCAAGATCCTACTATAGCGTGAAAGAGCACACTCCTTTTACACCGTTGTCAACTGATTCCACATAAAGTACAGACCAAAAGTTTGGACACACCTTCTCATTCAAAGAGTTTTCTTTATTTTCATGACTATGAAAATTGTAGATTCACACTGAAGGCATCAAAACTATGAATTAACACATGTGGAATTATATACATAACAAAAAAGTGTGAAACAACTGAAAATATGTAATATTCTAGGTTCTTCAAAGTAGCCCCCTTTTGCTTTGATTACTGCTTTGCACACTCTTGGCATTCTCTTGATGAGCTTCAAGAGGTAGTCACCTGAAATGGTATTCCAACAGTCTTGAAGGAGTTCCCAGAGATGCTTAGCACTTGTTGGCCCTTTTGCCTTCACTCTGCGGTCCAGCTCACCCCAAACCATCTTGATTGGGTTCAGGTCCAGTGACTGTGGAGGCCAGGTCATCTGGCGCAGCACCCAATCACTCTCTTCATGGTCAAATAGCCCTTACACAGCCTAGAGGTGTGTTTGGGGTCATTGTCCTGTTGAAAAATAAATGATGGTCCAGCTAAACGCAAACCGGATGGAATAGCATGCTGCTGCAAGATGCTGTGGTAGCCTTGCTGGTTCAGTATGCCTTCAATTTTGAATAAATCCCCAACAGTGTCACCAGCAAAGCATCCCCATACCATCACACCTCCTCCTCCATGCTTCACGGTGGGAACCAGGCATGTAGAGTCCATCCGTTCACCTTTTCTGCGTCGCACAAAGACACTGTGGTTGGAACCAAAGATCTCAAATTTAGACTCATCAGACCAAAGCACAGATTTCCACTGGTCTTATGTCCATTCCTTGTGTTCTTTAGCCCGAAAAAGTCTCTTCTGCTTGTTGCCTGTCCTTAGCAGTGGTTTCCTAGCAGATATTCTACCATGAAGGCCTGATTCACACAGTCTCCTCTTAATAGTTGTTCTAGAGATGTGTCTTCTGCTAGAACTCTGTGTGGCATTGACCTGGTCTCTAATCTGAGCTGCTGTTAACCTGCAATTTCTGAGGCTGGTGACTCGGATGAACTTATCCTCCGCAGCAGAGGTGACTCTTGGTTTTCCTTTCCTGGGGTGGTCCGCATGTGAGCCAGTTTCTTTGTAGTGCTTGATGGTTTTTGTGACTGCACTTGGGGACACTATAAAATTTTTCCCAATTTTTCGGACTGACTGACCTTCATTTCTTAAAGCAATGATGGCCACTTGTTTCTCTTTACTTAGCTGATTTTTTCTTGCCATAATACAAATTCTAACAGTCTATTCAGTAGGACTATCAGCTGTGTATCCACCTGACTTCTCCACAATGCAACTGATGGTCCCAACCCCATTTATAAGGCAAGAAATCCCACTTATTAAACCTGATAGGGCACACCTGTGAAGTGAAAACCATTTCAGGTGATTACCTCTTGAAGCTCATCAAGAGAATGCCAAGAGTGTGCAAAGCAGTAATCAAAGCAAAAGGTGGCTACTTTGAAGAACCTAGAATATGACATATTTTCAGTTGTTTCACACATTTTTGTTATGTATATAATTCCACATGTGTTAATTTATAGTTTTGATGCCTTCAGTGTGAATCTACAATTTTCATGGTCATGAAAATAAAGAAAACTCCTTGAATGAGAAGGTGTGTCCAAACTTTTGGTCTGTACTGTAGATGTCTACAAAACCTGTTCTATTAAATGCTTATTCAAGTAGAGCCCCCCTGACAGAGTGGAGAGGGTGTAAGCAGTAAGTTTGTGTTGATGTCACTGATTATTTTGCCCTTCCTCTTCCATCAGAACAGGGGCATACATAGAAATCACCGGGCCCCATGGCAATAATCTGAATTGGGCCCCCTTGTGAGTGACTCATAGCATTCCTTAGGGTATGCGCACATCGACTGCAGAGGTTCCAGCAGAAGCTTCCATTGCAGATTCTGGCAAAAGCAAAGGGCAAAATACCGCCGAATGACAGATCTCAAATGATCCCATGATTGTGAAAGGGATCCGGCAGGTGCCAGCGGTGTTTGGCATATGCTGTATCTGGCAATTGCAAGTCATTACCTAGGCTTAACCAATGAACTGTGCCCGCTGCTGCTACTTTTTATATAGTGTGCCATCCTTCCACCATGGACTGTGCCTACTGCTGCTTCACCTCCTCCCCAATGCTGACTTACTGTTTGTGCTGCTGACAGAGCGCGGGCAGGGCCTGGGGCAGATCTTAACAGAGCTGGTATGGAGTCTGTACTGGTGATGCTGCTGGATCAGGTCAGGTATGGAATGATCAGTCACGTCACAGTGTGACGTGTGCTGGTAGAGGAACAGTACAAAGACATTTTACAAAGTGCAGACACAGAAAACTAAAGGATTTAATCCAATCACAACTGATGTTTCTCTGACTGCTGCAGAGAATACAAACCTCAGCTGCTGCAGAACCTCCTAATACAAACCTTAACTGCTACAGAACCTCATAATACACACCTTAGAAGCTGCAGAACATTATAGTGATAAGGGAACTATAAATCTCATCATCACCAGATTGGTATTATTGGAAATTTGGAAACAAAACAGAGAGGTAAAAATTGAGAGAACTACAACTCCCAGCATGTCCAGGCTGTTATTATTGGATACAAGTGAATATTACGCAGAGTATAAGGCCAGGTTCACCTTACTGTTCAGTTTTCCATACTTCTGATCGTACTTCTGACGTCAGAAGAGCAGAAAAATAAAGAAAAAAACAAGCATTATTTCTGCACATTCTGTATCTGTTTGAGCCATTTCCGTCTGAGATCCGTTATTTTAGACGGAAAAAAGGACTGCACACAAAATAGAAAAATTAAATGGTGCTTTGAACCAGAAGAAAGAACTACAACTCTCAGCATGTCCAGATTATTATAGGGCATCATCCAGTTGTACTAGGTGAATAGCTTTAAAGGAATTAACTATAACCCCTAGAATGACAAGACATATTATGGGACATCAGTATATATTTGCAGAGAGGGGATATAGGAGGAAAGCACTCTCAGCATTACCAGATTGTACTAGGGCATACGTTCAAATTACATGGAGAGGCATATAATAGGACATAACTACAACTCCCAGCTTCTCTAGGATGTTATAATCTCTCCCAGGACACCACAAACCTCTCCCCTAGGCACCACACAGAAGCCCCCCCCCCCCCCTCACTGCAACACCCCACAGGTCTTTCACCAGTTCTCTGCACTAGTCACAGTCCTTCAGACTTCTGCTAATCTGCTATTCCTTGGCTTCCTGCACTGGTCACATGGTTGATGACATCACTAAAGGTCCTTCACCACTTCTTACATTCTTTTTTCACAGGTAGCTATACAACTGTAATTATTTGGTGGCCTATCCTTCACTGCGGGACCCCTTCCCCTAGGGGCCCCATAGCAGCTGAGTGGCCTTCCTCTATTAGAGGTACACAACTGTGTCAGAATAACCCCCCAAAAATTGTTCCTGTCTGTTGAACATCCACCTTACCTCGGTCAGCATTTGATCAGTAATCTATCAGTATTGCTAAATAAAAAAAATAAAAAAAACAGGAGTGATTCCAAAACAGAGACGACACATGAATGGAAATTTGCATGTCTTTTGTGTTTTGTACCCACTCCTGCTTTTGGCTACCAAATCATAAGTCAATTCTGATGCAAAATAGGGACCTTGTCATACAGGTCTTAAAGCTGCTACTTAGTCAGGATCTGTTGTGCGTCTCAAAAAGGCTAAATATAGGCCTAGTCATGAGGTAGGGAGGGTAGTAACCACATGAGAAGTCCAAAGAGTGGCCCAATAAGAGAGTGTTGAGGTGGCAGCAGCATGAGGAGACCGCAGAGTGGCACAGTGACATAGTAATGAGCTGGCAGCAGCATGAGGAGACCAGAGAGTGGCGATGCGGCAGCAGCATGAGGAAACCACAGACTGGTAAGGTGACAGCAGCAATGTGAGACCACAGAGTGACCATTGACATAGTGGTTGGGTGGCAGCAGCATGAGTAGATCACAGAGTGGACCAGTGACATAGTGGTGAGCTGGCAGCACCATGAGGAGACCACAGAGTGGCCCAGTGAAATAGTGATGAGCCGGCAGCAGCATGAGGGGACCACAGAGTGGCGATGTGGCAGCAGCATATGGAGACCACAGAGTGGTAAGGTGGTAGCACCAGGATGAGAGTACAGAGTAGCCCAGTGGCATAGTGGTGAGGTGGCAGCAGCATAAAGAGACCGCAGAGTGCCAATTTACATAGTAGTGGGGTGGAAGAAGCATTAGTAGACCACAGAGTGGCCAAGTGACATAGTGGAGAGTTAGCAGCAGCATGAGGAGACCACAGAGTGGCCCAGTAGCATAGTGATGAGCTGGCAGCAGCATGATGAGACAACAGAGTGGAGAAATGGCAGCAGCATGACGGGACCACAGAGTGGTAAGGTGGCAGCAGCATGATGAGACCACAGAGTGGCCCAGTGGCATAGTGGTGAGGTGTACGACAGCATAAGGAGACCATAGAGTAGCCCATTGATATAGTGTTGAGGTACAAGTAGCATGAGGAGAACACAGAAAGGTGATGTGGCAGCAGCATGAGGAATGGTGAGGTGGCAGCAGTGGTAATGTGGCAGCAGCATGAAGAAACCACAGAGTGGCCCAGTGACATAATGGTGATATGGCAGAAGCATGAGGAGATCACAGAGTGGTGAGGTGGCAGCAGCATAAAGAGAACAAGAGTGTCCCAGTGGCATACAGGTGAGGTGGAAGCAGCATGAGGAGACCTCAAAGTGGCCCACTGACAGAGAGATTAGGTGGCAGCAGCACGAGAAGTCAACAGAGTGGCCCAATGAAAAAGTGTTGAGGTAATGGCAGATTGAGGAGACTTTAGAGTGGTGATGATGTGGCAGCAGCATGAGGATACCACAGAATTGCCCGTTGACTTAGTGGTGATGTGGCAGCAGCATGGAAAGACTTCTGAGTGGCCCAGCGACAATGTGATAAGGAAGCAGCAGCATGAGGAGACCACAGAGTGGTGATGTGGCAGCAGCATAAGAAGACCACAGAGTGGTGATGTGGCAGCAGCATGAGGAGACCAAAGAGTGACTATTGACATAGTGGTGAGGTGGCAGCAGCAAGAGGAGACCTTGGAGTGGCCCAGTGACAAAATGATTATGTGTCAGCAGCATGAGGAGACAACAGAGTGGCCCAGTGACAGAGTGGGGTGGTTGCAGCAGCATGAGGAAACCAAAGAGTGGCACAGTGGCATAGTGGTGAGGTGTCAACAGCATGAGGAGACCACAGAGTGGCCCAGTGACAGAGTGTTGAGGTAGAAGCAGCATGAAAAGACCTCAAAGTGGTGATGTGGCAGCAGCATGAGGAGACCACAGAGTGTTAAGGTGGAAGCATCATGAGGAGATCACAGAATAGCTTAATAACAGTGTTGAGGTGGCAGAAGAATTAGAAGACCACAGAGTGGTGTTGTGGAAACAGCATGAGGAGACCACAGAGTGGTGAGGTCACAGCAGTAAGAGGAGACCACAGAGTGGCCAAGTGACATATTAGTGAGGTGCCAGCAGCATAAAGAGATTACAGAGTGGCCCAGTGACATAGTGTTGAGGTAGCAGAAGCATGAAGAGACCACAGAGTAGTGAGGTAGCAGCAGCATAAGGAGACCAAAGAGTAGTAAGTTGAAAGCAGCATCAGGAGACCACACAGTAGCCCAGTTTCATAGTGGCGAGCTACCAGAAGCATGAGGAGACCACAGAGTGACCCAGTGACAGAGTGTTGAGGTAGTAGCAGCATGAGGAGACAGAGTAGTGTCGTTGCAGCAAAATGAGGAAACCACAGAGTGTTGAGGTGGCAGCAGCATGAGGAGACCACAGAGTGCCCTTTTGACATAGTATTGAGGTAGCAGCAGCATGAGGAGACCACAGAGTGGTGAGGTGGCAGCAGCATGAAGAGACCACAGAATGGTAAGGTGGCCGTGGCATAAGAAGACCACAAAGTGGCCAGGTGACTTAGTGTTGAGGTGGCAACAGCATATGGAGACCGCAGAGTGGCCCAGTGACATAGTGGTGAGGTTGCCGCAGCATGATGAAACCATAGAATGGTAATGTGGCAGCAGCCTCAGAAGACTACAGAGTAGTGAGGTCGCAGCAACATGAGGAGATCACAAAGTGTGGACCAGTGACATAATGGTGAGCTGGCAGCAGCATAATGAGACCAAAGAGTGGCCCAGGGCCAGAGTGTTGAGGTAGCAGCAGCATGAGAAAACCCGAGAGTGGCGATGTGGCAGGAGCATGAGGAGACCACAGAATGACACAATGACAGTTGTGAGGTGGCAGCAGCGCAAGGAGACCACAGAGTGGCCCAGTGACAGAGTGGTGATGTGGCAGCAGCATAAAAGGAGAACACAGAATGGTGATTGGGCTGCAGCATGAGGAGCCAACAGAGTGGTGAGGTGGCAGCAGCATGCAGAGACCACAGAGTGTCCCAGTGATATAGTGTTCAGGTAGCAGCAGCATGAGGAGACTACAGAGTGGTGATGTGGCAGCAGCATGAGGAGACCACAGAGTGGTAAGTTGGCAGCAGCATGAGGAGACCACAGAGTGGCCCAGTGACAGTGTTGAGGTAGCAGTAGCATTAAGAGACCATAGATTTGTGATAAGGCAGCAGCATGAAAGAGACAACAGAGTGTTGAGGTAGGAGCAGCATGAGTAGACCACAGATTGGGGATATGGCAGCAGCATGAAGAGACTGCAGAGTGGCAATGTGGCAGCAGAATGAGAAGTAGAAAGAGTGGTGATGTGGCAGCAGCATGAGGAGACCACAAAGTGGCCTAGTGACATAGTGGTGATGTGGCAGCAGCATAAAAGGAGAACACAGAGTGGTGATTGGGCAGCAGCATGAGGAGCCAACAGAGTGGTGAGGTGGCAGCAGCATGCGGAGACAACAGAGTGTCCCAGTGATATAGTGTTCCGGTAGCAGCAGCATGAGGAGACAACATAATGGTGATATGGCAGCAGCATGGGGAGACCACAGAGTGGTAAGTTGGCAGCAGCATGAGGAGACCACAGAGTGGCCCAGTGACAGTGTTGAGGTAGCAGCAGCATGAGGAGACCACAAAGTGTTGATGTGGCAGCAGAATGAGGAGATCCAAGAGTGGTGAGGTGGCAGCAGTATAAGGAGACCAGAGTGTTCTAGTGACATAGTGGTGAGGTGGCAGCAGAATGAGTAGGCCACAGAGTGGTCGAGTGACATAGTGTTTAGATGGTAGCAGCATGAGACCACAGAGTGGCCCAGTGACATAATGGCGAGGTGTCAGCAGCATGAGGAGACCACAGAGTGGTGATGTTGCAGCAAAATGAAGAGACCACAGAGTGGCCTAGTGAAAGAGCGTTGAGGTAGTAGCAGCATGAGGAGACCACAGAGTGGTGATGTTGCAGCAAATGAAGAGACCACAGAGTGGCCCAGTGAAAGAGCATTGAGGTAGCAGCAGCACGAGGAGACCACGAAGTGGTGATGTGGCAGCTGCATGAGGAGACCACAGAGTAGCCCAATGACAAAGTGGTAAGGTGGCAGCAGCATGAGGAGACCACAGAGTGTTTAGGTGGCAGCAGCATGAGGAGACCAAAGAGTGGTAAGGTGGCAGCAGCATGAAGAAACCAAAGAGTGGTGATCACAGAGTAGTAAGTCGGCAGAAGCATCATAAGACCACAGATTGACCCAGTGACAGAGTGTTGAGGTAGCCGTAGCATTGAGAGACCATAGATTAGTGATGTAGCAGCAGCATGAAAGAGACCACAGAGTGTTGAGGTAGAAGCAGCATGAGTAGACCACAAATTGGGAATATGGCAGCAGCATGAAGAGACTTCTAACGGTCATGTACACACACACACACACACGGGGGAGGATAGTGACCACTGCGCTCCACCCTCACCCCTGGCCCTGCCTACTTGCCTCATGAGTCATAAAGACAGGGGACAACTGGATGTCAGTCCCTAACTTAGGATACGCGCGGGAAGGACAGACAAGACAAATAACAGATAGTGAATGGACCGGGTAAAGACCAAGAGAACAACGCAGTACAGAGGGATAAGCAAAGAAAGGTCAGGAGAAGCCGAAGTCATAAATACCAGGGAAATGAATTAAAATAAAAATTAAATAAATAAAAATTAACCAAAATCAATTGGAGAGAGGTCCCATAGCAGAGAATATGGCTTCACGTCACCCACCACTGGAACAGTCTATTCTCAGATATTTAGGCCCCGGCACCCAGGCAGAGGAGAGAGGTCCCGTAACAGAGAATCTGTCTTCATGTCAGCAGAGAATCAGTCTGCATGTCATAGCAGAGAATCAGGCTTCACGTCAGCCACCACTGCAACAGTCCATTGTCATAAATTTAGGCCCAGCACCCAGGCAGAGGAGAGAGGTCCCGTAACAGAGGATCTGGCTTCATGTCAGCAGAGAACTAGTCTGCATGTCATAGCAGAGAATGAGGCTTCACGTCAGCCACCACTGCAACAGTCCATTGGCATATATTTAGGCCCAGCACCCAGGCAGAGGAGAGAGGTCCCGTAACAGACAATCTGGCTTCATGTCAGCAGAGAATTAGTCTGCATGTCATAGCAGAGAATGAGGCTTCACGTCACCCACCACTGTAAGAGTCCATTTTCATAAGTTTAGGCCCAGCACCCAGGCAGAGGAGAGAGGTCCCGTAACAGAGGATCTGGCTTCATGTCAGCAGAGAATCAGTCTTCATGTCATAGCAGAGAATCAGGCTTCACGTCAGCCATCACTGTAAGAGTCCATTTTCATAAGTTTAGGCCCAGCACCCAGGCAGAGGAGAGAGGTCCCGTAACAGACAATCTGGCTTCATGTCAGCAGAGAATTAGTCTGCATGTCATAGCAGAGAATGAGGCTTCACGTCAGCCACCACTGCAACAGTCCATTGTCATAAATTTAGGCCCAGCACCCAGGCAGAGGAGAGAGGTCCCGTAACAGAGGATCTGGCTTCATGTCAGCAGAGAATTAGTCTGCATGTCATAGCAGAGAATGAGGCTTCACGTCAGCCACCACTGCAACAGTCCATTGGCATATATTTAGGCCCAGCACCCAGGCAGAGGAGAGAGGTCCCGTAACAGACAATCTGGCTTCATGTCAGCAGAGAATCAGTCTGCATGTCATAGCAGAGAATCAGGCTTCACGTCACCCACCACTGCAACAGTCCATTGTCATAAATTTAGGCCCAGCACCCAGGCAGAGGAGAGAGGTCCCGTAACAGACAATCTGGCTTCATGTCAGCAGAGAATTAGTCTGCATGTCATAGCAGAGAATGAGGCTTCACGTCACCCACCACTGTAAGAGTCCATTTTCATAAGTTTAGGCCCAGCACCCAGGCAGAGGAGAGAGGTCCCGTAACAGAGGATCTGGCTTCATGTCAGCAGAGAATCAGTCTTCATGTCATAGCAGAGAATCAGGCTTCATGTCAGCCACCACTGTAAGAGTCCATTTTCATAAGTTTAGGCCCAGCACCCAGGCAGAGGAGAGAGGTCCCGTAACAGACAATCTGGCTTCATGTCAGCAGAGAATCAGTCTGCATGTCATAGCAGAGAATCAGGCTTCACGTCACCCACCACTGCAACAGTCCATTGTCATAAATTTAGGCCCAGCACCCAGGCAGAGGAGAGAGGTCCCGTAACAGACAATCTGGCTTCATGTCAGCAGAGAATTAGTCTGCATGTCATAGCAGAGAATGAGGCTTCACGTCACCCACCACTGTAAGAGTCCATTTTCATAAGTTTAGGCCCAGCACCCAGGCAGAGGAGAGAGGTCCCGTAACAGAGGATCTGGCTTCATGTCAGCAGAGAATCAGTCTTCATGTCATAGCAGAGAATAAGGCTTCATGTCAGCCACCACTGTAAGAGTCCATTTTCATAAGTTTAGGCCCAGCACCCAGGCAGAGGAGAGAGGTCCCGTAACAGACAATCTGGCTTCATGTCAGCAGAGAATTAGTCTGCATGTCATAGCAGAGAATGAGGTTTCACGTCAGCCACCACTGCAACAGTCCATTGGCATATATTTAGGCCCAGCACCCAGGCAGAGGAGAGAGGTCCCGTAACAGACAATCTGGCTTCATGTCAGCAGAGAATCAGTCTTCATATCATAGCAGAGAATCAGGCTTCACGTCACCCACCACTGTAAGAGTCCATTTTCATAAATTTAGGCCCAGCACCCAGGCAGAGGAGAGAGGTCCCGTAACAGAGGATCTGGCTTCATGTCAGCAGAGAATCAGTCTGCATGTCATAGCAGAGAATCAGGCTTCACGTCACCCAACATTGGAACAGTCCATTGGCATATATTTAGGCCCCGGCACCCAGACAGAGGAGAGGTTCATTCAACTTTGGGTAGCCTCGCAATATAATGGTAAAATAAAAGTAGGATTGAATGAGGAAGTGCCCTGGAGTCCAATAATATATGGTTAAGGGGAGGTAGTTAATGTCTAATCTGGACAAGGGACGGACAGATCCTGTGGGATCCATGCCTGGTTCATTTTTATGAACGTCAGCTTGTCCACATTGGCTGTAGACAGGCGGCTGCGTTTGTCTGTAATGACGCCCCCTGCCGTGCTGAATACACGTTCAGACAAAACGCTGGCCGCCGGGCAGGCCAGCACCTCCAAGGCATAAAAGGCTAGCTCTGGCCACGTGGACAATTTAGAGACCCAGAAGTTGAATGGGGCCGAACCATCAGTCAGTACGTGGAGGGGTGTGCACATGTACTGTTCCACCATGTTAGTGAAATGTTGCCTCCTGCTAACACGTTGCGTATCAGGTGGTGGTGCAGTTAGCTGTGGCGTGTTGACAAAAGTTTTCCACATCTCTGCCATGCTAACCCTGCCCTCAGAGGAGCTGGCATTGACACAGCTGCCTTGGCGACCTCTTGCTCCTCCTCTGCCTTGGCCTTGGGCTTCCACTTGTTCCCCTGTGACATTTGGGAATGCTCTCAGTAGCGCGTCTACCAACGTGCGCTTGTACTCGCGCATCTTCCTATCACGCTCCAGTGCAGGAAGTAAGGTGGGCACATTGTCTTTGTAGCGTGGATCCAGCAGGGTGGCAACCCAGTAGTCCGCACAGGTTAAAATGTGGGCAACTCTGCTGTCGTTGCGCAGGCACTGCAGCATGTAGTCGCTCATGTGTGCCAGGCTGCCCAGGGGTAAGGACAAGCTGTCCTCTGTGGGAGGCGTATCGTCATCGTCCTGCCTTTCCCCCCAGCCACGCACCAGTGATGGACCCGAGCTGCGTTGGGTGCCACCCCGCTGTGACCATGCTTCATCCTCATCCTCCTCCACCTCCTCCTCATCCTCCTCGTCCTCCAGTAGTGGGCCCTGGCTGGCCACATTTGTACCTGGCCTCTGCTGTTGCCAAAAACCTCCCTCTGAGTCACTTCGAAGAGACTGGCCTGAAAGTGCTAAAAATGACCCCTCTTCCTCCTCCTCCTCCTCCTCCTCCTGGGCCACCTCCTCTTGCATCATCGCCCTAAGTGTTTTCTCAAGGAGACATAGAAGTGGTATTGTAACGCTGATAACGGCGTCATCGCCACTGGCCATGTTGGTGGAGTACTCGAAACAGCGCAACAGGGCACACAGGTCTCGCATGGAGGCCCAGTCATTGGTGGTGAAGTGGTGCTGTTCTGTAGTGCGACTGACCCGTGCGTGCTGCAGCTGAAACTCCACTATGGCCTGCTGCTGCTCGCACAGTCTGTCCAGCATGTGCAAGGTGGAGTTCCACCTGGTGGGCACGTCGCATATAAGGGGTGAGCGGGAAGGCCGAAGTTACGCTGTAGCGCAGACAGGCGAGCAGCAGCAGGATGTGAACTCCGGAAGCGCGAACAGACGGCCCGCACTTTATGCAGCAGCTCTGACATGTCGGGGTAGTTGTGTATGAACTTCTGCACCACCAAATTCAGCACATGCGCCAAGCAAGGGATGTGCGTCAAATTGGCTAGTCCCAGAGCTGCAACGAAATTTCGCCCATTATCACACACCACCAGGCCGGGCTTGAGGCTCACCGGCAGCAACCACTCGTCGGTCTGTTGTTCTATACCCCGCCACAACTCCTGTGCGGTGTGGGGCCTGTCCCCCAAACATATGAGTTTCAGAATGGCCTGCTGACGTTTACCCCGGGCTGTGCTGAAGTTGGTGGTGAAGGTGTGTGGCTGACTGGATGAGCAGGTGGAAGAAGAGGAGGAGGAAGCCGAGAAGGAGGAGGTGGCAACAGGAGGCAAAGAATGTTGCCCTGCGATCCTTGGCGGCGGAAGGACGTGCGCCAAACAGCTCTCCGCCTGGGGCCCAGCTGCCACTACATTTACCCAGTGTGCAGTTAGGGAGATATAGCGTCCCTGGCCGTGCTTACTGGTCCACGTATCTGTGGTTAGGTGGACCTTGCTACAGATGGCGTTGCGCAGTGCACACTTGATTTTATCGGATACTTGGTTGTGCAGGGAAGGCACAGCTCTCTTGGAGAAGTAGTGGCGGCTGGGAACAACATACTGTGGGACCGCAAGCGACATGAGCTGTTTGAAGCTGTCTGTGTCCACCAGCCTAAATGACAGCATTTCATAGGCCAGTAGTTTAGAAATGCTGGCATTCAGGGCCAGGGATCGAGGGTGGCTAGGTGGGAATTTACGCTTTCTCTCAAATGTTTGTGAGATGGAGAGCTGAACGCTGCCGTGTGACATGGTTGAGATGCTTGGTGACGGAGGTGGTGGTGGTGTTGGTGGTACATCCCCTGTTTGCTGGGCGGCAGGTGCCAACGTTCCTCCAGAGGCGGAGGAAGAGGCCGAGGCGGCAGCAGCAGAAGAGGCCGAGGCGGCAGCAGCAGAAGAGGTAGCAGGGGGAGCCTGAGTGACTTCCTTGGTTTTAAGGTGTTTACTCCACTGCAGTTCATGCTTTGCATGCAGGTGCCTGGTCATGCAGGTTGTGCTCAGGTTCAGAACGTTAATGCCTCGCTTCAGGCTCTGATGGCACAGCGTGCAAACCACTCGGGTCTTGTCGTCAGCACATTGTTTGAAGAAGTGCCATGCCAGGGAACTCCTTGAAGCTGCCTTTGGGGTGCTCGGTCCCAGATGGCGGCGGTCAGTAGCAGGCGGAGTCTCTTGGCGGCGGGTGTTCTGCTTTTGCCCACTGCTCCCTCTTTTGCTACGCTGTTGGCTCGGTCTCACCACTGCCTCCTCCGCCGAACTGTGAAAGTCAGTGGCACGACCTTCATTCCATGTGGGGTCTAGGACCTCATCGTCCCCTGCATCGTCTTCCACCCAGTCTTGATCCCTGACCTCCTGTTCAGTCTGCACACTGCAGAAAGACGCAGCAGTTGGCACCTGTGTTTCGTCATCATCAGAGACATGCTGAGGTGGTATTCCCATGTCCTCATCATCAGGAAACATAAGTGGTTGTGCGTCAGTGCATTCTATGTCTTTCACCGCTGGGGAAGGGCTAGGTGGATGCCCTTGGGAAACCCTGCCAGCGGAGTCTTCAAACAGCATAAGAGACTGCTGCATAACTTGAGGCTGAGACAGTTTCCCTGGTATGCATGGGGGTGATGTGACAGACTGATGGGGTTGGTTTTCAGGCGCCATCTGTGCGCTTTCTGCAGAAGACTGGGTGGGAGATAATGTGAACGTGCTGGATCCACTGTCGGCCACCCAATTGACTAATGCCTGTACCTGCTCAGGCCTTACCATCCTTAGAACGGCATTGGGCCCCACCATATATCGCTGTAAATTCTGGCGGCTACTGGGACCTGAGGTAGTTGGTACACTAGGACGTGTGGATGTGGCAGAACGGCCACGTCCTCTCCCAGCACCAGAGGGTCCACTAACACCACCACGACCATGTCCACGTCCGCGTCCCTTACTAGATGTTTTCCTCATTGTTATGGTTCACCACAACAACAAAAATATTATTTGGCCCAATGTATTGTATTCAAATTCAGCGGGATATAAATTTGAGGCCTAGTATTTAGGCGCTGTGTGACCGGTATGGATTTACTAACAGAATTGGACTTGGAAATGCACAGTAGCGTGTGTGTGAAGTTATTCTGAATGACCCTATGTGCACCTTGAATATTATATACCCTTTTAGGGATAGATTTCAAATAGCTCTGATATAGCAGAAACCACTAAATTATGAAATTGCTAAATTGGGAATTGTATTTTAACCCAGAACAAAAAATGTGCTTTGACGGACACTAAATAACTTTCCCAGCCACAACAGTACAGCGGTAACGAGAGATTTAGCGGGATATAAATTTGAGGCCTAGTATTTAGGCGCTGGGTGACCGGTATGGATTTAGTGACAGAATTAGACTTGGAAATGCACAGTAGCGTGTGTGTGAAGTTATTCTGAATGACCCTATGTGCACCTTGAATATTATATACCCTTTTAGGGATAGATTTCAAATAGCTCTGATATAGCAGGAACCACTAAATTATGAAATTGCTAAATTGGGAATTGTATTTCAACCCAGAACAAAAAATGTGCTTTGACGGACACTAAATAACTTTCCCAGCCACAACAGGACAGCGGTAACGAGAGATTTAGCGGGATATAAATTTGAGGCCTAGTATTTAGGCGCTGGGTGACCGGTATGGATTTACTAACAGAATTAGACTTGGAAATGCACAGTAGCATGTGTGTGAAGTTATTCTGAATGACCCTATGTGCACCTTGAATATTATATACCGTTTTAGGGATAGATTTCAAATAGCTCTGATATAGCAGAAACCACTAAATTATGAAATTGCTAAATTGGGAATTGTATTTCAACCCTGCACAAAAAATGTGCTTTGACGGACACTAAATAACTTGCCCAGCCACAACAGTACAGCGGTAACGACAGATTTAGCGGGATATAAATTTGAGGCCTAGTATTTAGGCGCTGGGTGACCGGTATAGATTTAGTAACAGAATTAGACTGGGATATGGCCAAAAAAAAAACACACTATTGCTGGTTAAATGCACTTGGTGACGGGCGCAGCTTGCCCCTGATGTAGTATATGGCCAAAAAATGAACAGACTATTGCTGGTTAAATGCACTTGGTGACGGGCGCAGCTTGCCCCGATTTACTATATGGCCAAAAAATGAACAGACTATTGCTGGTTAAATGCACTTGGTGTGATAGCTTGACCAACCACACTACTGAGGGTTAAATGCACTTGGTGACGGGCGCAGCTTGCCCCTGATGTAGTATATGGCCAAAAAATGAACAGACTATTGCTGGTTAAATGCACTTGGTGTCACAGCTTGACCAACCACACTACTGAGGGTTAAATGCACTTGGTGACGGGCGCAGCTTGCCCCTGATGTAGTATATGGCCAAAAAATGAACAGACTATTGCTGGTTAAATGCACTTGGTGACGGGCGCAGCTTGCCCCTGATTTAGTATATGGCCAAAAAATGAACAGACTATTGCTGGTTAAATTCACTTGGTGTGATAGCTTGACCAACCACACTACTGAGGGTTAAATGCACTTGGTGACGGGCGCAGCTTGCCCCTGATGTAGTATATGGCCAAAAAATAAACAGACTATTGCTGGTTAAATGCACTTGGTGACAGGCGCAGCTTGCCCCTGATTTAGTATATGGCCAAAAATTGAACAGACTATTGCTGGTTAAATGCACTTTGTGTGATAGCTTGACCAACCACACTTCTGAGGGTTAAATGCACTTGGTGACGGGCGCAGCTTGCCCCTGATGTAGTATATGGCCAAAAAATGAACAGACTATTGCTGGTTAAATGCACTTGGTGATGGGCGCAGCTTGCCCCTGATTTAGTATATGGCCAAAAAATGAACAGACTATTGCTGGTTAAATGCACTTGGTGTGATAGCTTGACCAACCACACTACTGAGGGTTAAATACACTTGGTGACGGGCGCAGCTTGCCCCTGATGTAGTATATGGCCAAAAAATGAACAGACTATTGCTGGTTAAATGCACTTGGTGTCACAGCTTGACCAACCACACTACTGAGGGTTAAATGCACTTGGTGACGGGCGCAGCTTGCCCCTGATGTAGTATATGACCAAAAAATGAACAGACTATTGCTGGTTAAATGCACTTGGTGACAGGCGCAGCTTGCCCCTGATTTAGTATATGGCCAAAAAATGAACAGACTATTGCTGGTTAAATGCACTTGGTGTGATAGCTTGACCAACCACACTACTGAGGGTTAAATGCACTTGGTGACGGGCGCAGCTTGCCCCTGATGTAGTATATGGCCAAAAAATAAACAGACTATTGCTGGTTAAATGCACTTGGTGTGACAGCTTCTCCCTGATGTAGGCTTTAGCCAAAAAACAACCACACCATTGAGGGTTAAATGCACTTGGTGACAGCTTGCCCCTGATGTAGTATATGGCCAAAAAATAAACAGACTATTGCTGGTTAAATGCACTTGGTGTGACAGCTTCACCCTGATGTAGGCTTTAGCCAAAAAACAACCACACCATTGAGGGTTAAATGCACTTGGTCGCAGCTTGTGCTGGCGCACCACAAGACACAAAATGGCCGCCGATCACCCCAGAAAAATGTGACTGACAAACGGTCTGGGCAGCCTAAAAACAGTGAGCAATTGAGTATCAGCAGCTCAATGACCCACAGCTGCAGATCGATCAGATAATCAAGTCCTTTGGAGGAGTTAATCTGCCTAATCTCGCCCTACTGTAGCAGCCGCAACCTCTCCCTACGCTAATCAGAGCAGAGTGACGGGCGGCGCTATGTGACTCCAGCTTAAATAGAGGCTGGGTCACATGGTGCTCTGGCCAATCACAGCCATGCCAATAGTAGGCATGGCTGTGATGGCCTCTTGGGGCAAGTAGTATGACGCTTGTTGATTGGCTGCTTTGCAGCCTTTCAAAAAGCGCCAAGAAAGCGTCACAAAAGCGCCAAGAAAGCGACGAACACCGAACCCGAACCCGAACTTTTACGAAAATGTCCGGGTTCGGGTCCGTGTCACGGACACCCCAAAATTCGGTACGAACCCGAACTATACAGTTCGAGTTCGCTCATCCCTACTTATATGGTCCAATAAAACGTGGAGCAAACTTTTTAGAATCTACCTTAAGAGAGATATTCTTGGAGGACAACCATACCTTATCCCCAACCTGAAAATTCACCCCCCTTGAACGTCTCCTATCGGTCTTGAGTTTATCAGAACTTCGAGCCAAGTTCAATTGAACCCGGGCCCAAACTGTGCACAGTTCAGAGGAGAGCCTATCCGCCTCAGGGTTAGAGGAGGAGACGGATGACACAGAATAAAACACACGCCTGTCAGAAAAAATATTTTTCGGGATACCATGCAATCGAACAATTTCTTTTACAAAAATAGACGCCAGGGTTTTGGCATTCAGGAGTTTAGACAGGGGAATGAAATTAACCATCTTGCTAAACCTATCGACCACTACCCAAACTACAGTCTTACCCTGCGCCGGCGGTAGGTCAGTTATAAAGTCCATCGAGATATGGGACCAGTGTCTACTGGGAATGGGTAGGGGTCGTAGGTTACCAGCAGGGTGAGTCCTAGGTGTCTTGGACCTGGCACAAACCTAACAGGCTAACACGTAGGAATTGACATCCCTAGTTAGAGTGGGCTACCAATAAGATCTAGAAACCAGATCCTTAGTGCCCTCAACACCCGGATGTCCACAAAAGGCAGAATCGTGACACTCAGCCAACAGCTGGAGACGAAATTGTACAGGAACAAACAACTTATCTGTTGGGGTGGATACCGGTGCAAGATGTTGTTCAGACCTAATGCAAGCCGATATATTCTGGGTTAGAGCTGCTATGAAGATTTCTGCTGGTAGGATGGATTCAGGTGGTACCTCAGGAAGTTGAAAAGCATGGAAGCTCCCAGATAATGCGCCCGCCTTCACATTTTTACTTCCCGGCCTGAACGTAATGGAAAAATCAAAACGAGTAAAAAACAGAGCCCATCTGGCTTGACGGGGATTTAACCTCTTAGCAGACTCGAGAAACATAAGGTTTTTATGGTCAGTGACAACAGTTACACAATGCCTTGCCCCCTCCAGAAAATGCCTCCACTCCTCAAATGCCCATTTAATGGCCAGCAGCTCCTTATTCCCTATGTCGTAGTTTCTCTCCGTGGGAAAGAATTTCCTGGAGAAGAAGGCACATGGTTTCAGGTTAGTGAGGCTAGCAGGACATTGTGAAAGGACTGCTCCTGCGCCGTCCTCGGACGCATCCACCTCCACAATAAAAGGTCTCTCCTAATCAGGCTGGATCAGAATGGGAGCGCTACTGAATGCCTTTTTTAATTTTTCAAATGAAGAAATGGCCTCAGTAGACTAATTCTCCAAATCCGCCTCTTTCTTAGTAAGGTCGGTCAACGGTTTAGCAATTACAGAAAAATTCATAATAAATTTACGATAGTAATTGGCGAAACCTAAGAACCGTTGTAAGGCCTTTAAGGATGAAGGTCTTACCCATTCCTTAATTGCTAGTACCTTACCAGGATCCATCTTGAAGGCGTGAGGAGTCAGAACATGCCCTAGAAACAGAATCTCCTGTACACCAAAGACACATTTCTCTTGCTTAGCGGATAGCTGATTCTCCCTCAACACCTCTAATACTTGTTTAACATGAGACACATGGGATTCAAAGTCAGGAGAGAATATCAAAATGTCGTCAAGATAGAAAATAACAAATTTACCTAAGAACTCCCTAAGAATGTCATTCATGACGTTTTGGAACACAGCTGGGGCATTGCTGAGTCCAAAAGGCATCACCTTATATTCAAAGTGTCCTGCTGGGGTATTGAATGCCGTCTTGCATTCGTCTCCCTCCTTGATTCAAATTAGATTGTATGCCCCTTTCAGGTCAATCTTGGAAAACCAGGTTGCCCCCAGAACCTGGTTAAATAAATCTGGAATCAATGGGAGGGAGTATCTATTCTGGACAGTGATTTTATTTAATCTCCGGTAATCGATAAATGGCCTAAGACCACCATCTTTTTTCTTAACAAAGAAAAAACCCGCCCCCATAGAAGAGACAGAAGGTCTAATATGCCCTTTACCAAGGCTCTCCTTAATACAATCTTCCATGGCCTTGCGTTCGGGCTTAGAAAGATTATAAATTCGCCCCTTAGGAAACTTGGCCCCCTCTACTAGCTCTATAGTACAATCATTAGGTCTATGGGAGGTATAACTTGCGGGGTTGGTGATGAGAATACATCAGAATATTCCCTAACAACAGTGGGTAAAGTATCAGACTTTACTGAGACCCCAGCCTGTACCACGGACAAGCACAAGTCACACTTAGGCCCCCATCTCACCAACTCCCCCTTGGCCCAATCTATAGTGGGGTTATGTAGTCAGAGCCAAGGCAACCCTAGTACCACCTAAGCCGGTAGGTTCTCCAGGACTAAAAGGGAACATTTCTCTGAGATCCACACACCCACGGTTAGAGAAATCTCTGAGGTACATGGGCTCACCGTACCACCAATAAGAGGAGTAGCATCAATAGCCATGACATAGATAGGAGTTGGTAAAGCAAACATTGGAATACCCAATCTTACAGCTTACTCAGAGTCAATAAAGCTGGCCGCTAAGCCAGAATCTATAAAGGCCTTACCCGGCCATTTATCTACCCCCAGAGAAATCGTAATGGGTAACAAAAGCTTATATTTAGAAAAATCAGGGTGTACCTGGTCTTTAGGTTGCCTTGTCTTAGGAGACTTGACAGAGAGGACCTTCTTAGGACACTGGTTGATCCAATGGTCAGGATCTCCACAGTAAAAGCATTCTCCACGACTGCAGTGAAGATTCCATCGGGTCATGCTAACCTGCATGGGTTCCTCGGTGGAGACCTCAGCATTGTCTCTGGGATAGGCATCTGGCTGGACCATCATCTGGGAAGAGAACTGTTGTTCCTGTCATCTCTCTCTAACCTGTCGGTCAAGTCGGACAATAAGACTCATCATCTCCTCTAAGGTCTTTGGAAGTTGACAACTGACCAGAAGATCTTTTAAATTATCAGACAGATCTGACCTGAACTGACTCTTCAGGGATGGTTCGTTCCATCTTGAGGGGACACACCATCTTCTGAATTGGGCGCAATAATCCTCCGCAGATAGATTGCTCTGAACCAGTGCCTTTATAGCCGTCTCGGCTACTAGAGCCCTGTCTGGTTCATCATAGAGGGTACCCAGGGCCTAAAAGAACCCCTCCACAGAAGTTAAACAACTGTCACCAGCAGGTAAAGAGGATGCCCAGTCCTGGGGATCGCCCTGTAGTTGGGAAATGATAATGCCCACGCGTTGACTCTCGGGGCCAGAGGACACGGGGCGCAAACGGAAGTAAAGTCTGCAACTCTCCTTAAAAGAGAGAAACTTCTTCCGGTCTCCAGAAATGGGTTCTGGGACTTAATCTGGGGCTCAAAATGCGGACTGGAGGCCTGAGTAGTGGAAGAACCTTTCCCTAACTCAAAAGAACTGAGTTTTTCCCCTAGCTCCTGCACCATCTGCGGCAAATTAGAGACATGGTCAGTCAGGGTCACCTGAGGATTCATTATACGGTGGTTATTGGGCCTGGTAATCTGTAACGGTCACGTACACACGCACACAGGGGGGAGCATAGTGACCACTGCGCTCCACCCTCACCCCTGGCCCTGCCTACTTGCCTCACGAGTCCTAAAGACAGGGGACAACTGGACGGCAGTCCCTAACTTAGGATACGTGCGAGAAGGACAGACAAGACAAATAACGGATAGTGAACGGACCGGGTCAAAACCAAGAGGACAACGCAGTAAAGAGGGATAAGCAAAGAAAGGTCAGGAGAAGCCGGAGTCATAAATACCAGGAGAGTCGAGAAGTTCCAAAGGAGTCCGCAAAGAATAGTCAGGTGGAAGCCAAGGTCAATATACCAGGAAGGATGCGCAGTACAGGAGGAGCATTCAAAGGATCGTCAGGGAACAGGATTAGGTAAGTACACAGGTATCCAACAACTGCCAGGAACCTAAATTAACAGGCAACCTGTGGCCAGCAGGCTGCCTGTATTTATAGTGGGGAGTGAGGGTCATGTGATGTGGCCAGAGTCACATGACCGACAGACCGAACAGTCAAGCACCGAGTGATCAGCTCGGCGCTCAAGGCAGACCTAGGAGCAGGGAGCCTCCTATCTAGCAAAGCCTCCCTGGGAACGAGGTCAAACACAGATCCTCGCTCCCGAAGCTAAGCAGCAGGTCTGTGGCTGATAGGAGACTGAGTGCGCCTTCGGCACCCCATTACAAGACTGCAGAGTGGCAATGTGGCAGCAGAATGAGAAGAACACAGAGTGGTGATTGGGCAGCAGCATTAGGAGACTACAGAATGGTGATGTGGCAGCAGAATGAGTAGATCCAAGAGTGGTGAGGTGGCAGCAGTATAAAGAGACCACAGAGTGTTCTAGTGGTGAGGTGGCAGTAGAATGAGTAGACCACAGAGTGTTGATGTGGCAGCAGGATGAGGAGAGCACAGAGTGGTGATGTAACAGCAGCATGAGGAGACCACAGATTGGTGATGTGTTAGCAGCATGAGGAGACCACAGAGTGGCCCAGTAACATAGTGTTGAGGTAGCAGCAGCATGAGGAGACCACAGAGTGGCTTAATGACATAGTGGTGAGGTGTCAACAGCATGAGGAGACCACAGAGTGGTGATGTTACAGCAAAATGAGGAGACCAAAGAGTGGTAATGTGCCAGCAGCATAAGGAGACCACAAAGTGGTGAGGTGGCAGCAGCATGAGGAGACCAAAGAGTGGTAAGGTAGCAGTAGCATGAGGAGACTACAGAGTGGTGATGTGGCAGCAGCGTGAAAAGACCACAGAGTTGTGATGTTGTAGCAGCATGAGGAGATCACATAGTGGCCCAGTGACAAAGTGTTGAGGTGGCAGCTGCATGAGGAGATTACAGATTGGCCCAGTGACATAGCAGTGAGGTAGCAGCAGCATGAGGAGACCACAGAGTGGTCATGTGGCAACAGCATGAAGAGGCCACAGAGTATAAAGGTGGCAGCAGCATGAGGAGACCACAGAGTGGGCCAGTGGCATAGTCATGAGTTGGCAGCAGAAGGAAACCACAGTGTGACCCAGTGACAGAGTGTTGATGTAACAGCAGCACGAGGAGACCACATAGATGTGATGTGGCAGCATCATGAGGAGACCACAGACTGTTGAGGTAGCAGCATCATGAGGAGACCACAGAGTGGTGAAGTAGCAGCAGCCTGAGGAAACTAAAATGTGGCCAAGTTATTTAATGGTGAAGTGGCAGTAGCATATGGAGACCTCAGAGTGTCCCAGTGACATAGTGGTGAGGTTGTAGAAGCATTAGAAGATCACAGAGTGGTGATGTGGCACCAGCACGAGGATACCACAGAGTGGCCCAGTGACAAAGTGGTGAGTTGGCAGCATGAGAAGACCACAGAGTATTAAGGTGGCAGCAGCATGAGGAGAGTGGTGATGTGGTAGCAGCATGAGTAGACCACAGAGTGGTGATGTGGCAGCAGTATGAGAAGAGCACAGAGTGGTGATGTAACAGCGGCATGAAGAGAGCACAGACTGGTGATGTATTAGCAGCATAATGAGACCACAGAATGGCCCATTGACATAGTGTTGAGATGGCAGCAGCACGAGGAGACTACATAGTGGCCCAGTGTCATAATCTTGATGTAGCAGCAGCATGAGGAATCCAAAGAGTGGTGATGTAACAGCAGCATGAGGAGATCACAGAGTGGCGAAGTGGCAGCAGAACGAGGAGAAAAAAGATTGGTGATGTGGCAGCAGAATGAGGAGACCGCAGACTAGCCCAGTGGTAAGGTGGCAGGAGCATAAGGAGACCACATATTTGCCCAGTGACAGAGTGTTGAGGTGGCAGCAGAATGAGGAGACCATAGAGTGGCCTATTGACATAGTATTAAGTTGACAGAGTGGTGTTGTGGCAGCAGGATGAGGAGAGCACAGAGTGGTGATGTAACAGCAGCATGAGAAGACCACAGAGCAGAGTGGCCCAGTGACATAGTGTTGAGGTGGCAGCAGCATGAGGAGACCACAGAGTGGCCAAGTGACATAGTGTTAAGGTGGCAGCAGCATAAGGAGACCACAAAGTGTCCTAGTGACATAGTGGCGCGGTGGCAGCAGAATAAGTAGACCATAAAGTGGTGATGTGGCAGCAGCATGAGGAGACCACAGAGTGTTCTGGTGATATAGTGTTAAGGTAGAGAATAGTATGAGGAGACTACAGAGTGGTGATGTGGCAGCAGCGTGAAAACACCAAAGAGAGGTTTTGAGGTAGCTGCAGCATGAGGAGAACACAGAGTGGCCCAGTGACATAGTGGCGATGTGGCAGCAGGATGAGAAGAGCACCGAGTGGTGATGTAACAGCAGCATAAGGAGAGCACAGAGGATTAAAGTAACAGCAGCATAAGGAGACCTAAAAGTGGCCCAGTGACAAAGTGTTAAGGTAGCAGCAGCATGAGACCAAAAAGTTTCCCAGTGACAGAGTGTTGAGGTAGCAGCAGCATGAGGAAACCAAATAGTGCTGATGTGGCAGCAGCAAGGGGAGACCAGAGAGTGGCAAAGTGGAAGCAGAATGAGGAGAACAAAGAGTGGTGATGTGGCAGCAGCATGAGGAGACCACAGAGTAGCCTAGTGACAGAGTGGTGATGTGGCAGCAGCATAAGAAGACCACAGAGTGGCCAAGTGACAGAGTGGTGATGTGTCAGCAGCATGAGGAGACCACAGAGTGGTGAGGTGACAGCAGCATGAGGAGACCACTGTGTGTCCCATTGAAATAGTGTTCAGTTAGCAGCAGCATGAGGAGACCACAGAGTTGTGTTGTGGCAGCAGAATGAGTAGACCACAGAGTGTTGATGTGGCAGCAGGATGAGAAGAGTAGTGATGGACGAACATCTGCCGGGGCGGTTCGCCGCAAACCACAAGTTTGCGGCGGGTACCATTCATTTTATTGGCAGGCGAACCTGAAAAACCTTCATCTCATATTTGCAGCCCAAAAATAATTACTAGAAGTGCACAAATAGTACCACAACATGGACAGTGACATAACAGATGTATTATTCAAATTTGCGATCTCCATTCATAATTTTTTTCAATGTGAAATATCAGCAATATAAGTTTTGCATATGCGCATGCGCAAATGCTCTATACAGTACCAAATGTACTATAAAGAAAGTATATTGGTATATAACACCCAGCTTCATTCAGTTTTTTGGGGGGGGCGACTGGTATATCACACCATTAGAAATTATTTGTTCCAATAACGCTTGTCCCTCTATAAACCTGCAGTATCGCAGCAAAACCGAACACAACTGCCGCACAATACAAACGCACTATAATATACTTTCTATGTTAACCACTTCAACCCCGCTAGCTAAAACCCCCTTAATGACCAGGCCACTTTTTACACTTCTGCACTACACTACTTTCACCGTTTATTGCACCGTCATGCAACTTACCACCCAAATGAATTTTACCTCCTTTAATTCTCACTAATAGAGCTTTCATTTGGTGGTATTTCATTGCTGCTGACATTTTAACTTTTTTTGTTATTAATCAAAATTTAACGATTTTTTTGCAAAAAAATGACATTTTTCACTTTAAGTTGTAAAATTTTGCAAAAAAAACGACATCCATATATAAATTTTTCGCTAAATTTATTGTTCTACATGTCTTTAATAAAAAAAAATGTTTGGGTAAAAAAAAAATGGTTTGGGTTAAAGTTATAGCGTTTACAAACTATGGTACAAAAATGTGAATTTCCGCTTTTTGAAACAGCTCTGACTTTCTGAGCACCTGTCATGTTTCCTGAGGTTCTACAATGCCCAGACAGTACAAACACCCCACAAATGACCCCATTTCGGAAAGTAGACACCCTAAGGTATTCACTGATGGGCATAGTGAGTTCATAGAACTTTTAATTTTTTTGTCACAAGTTAGCGGAAAATTATGATTTATTTTTTATTTTATTTTTTTCTTACAAAGTCTCATATTCCACTAACTTGTGACAAAAAATAAAAAATTCTAGGAACTCGTCATGCCCCTCACGGAATACCCTGAGGTGTATTCTTTCCAAAATGGGGTCACTTGTCGGGTAGTTATACTGCCCTGGCATTCTAGTGGCCCTAATGTGTGCAAAGTAGTTTGAAATCAAAATCTGTAAAAAATGACCGGTGAAATCCGAAAGGTGCTCTTTGGAATGTGTGCCCCTTTGCCCACCTAGGCTGCAAAAAAGTGTCACACATCTGGTATCGCCGTACTCAGGAGAAGTTGGGGAATGTGTTTTGGGGTGTCATTTTACATATACCCATGCTGGGTGAGATAAATATCTTGGCAAAAGACAACTTTTCCCATTTTTTTATCCAAAGTTGGCATTTGACCAAGATATTTATCTCACCCAGCATGGGTATATGTAAAATGACACCCCAAAAACACATTCCCCAACTTCTCCTGAGTACGGCGATACTACATGTGTGACACTTTTTTGCAGCCTAGATGCGCAAAGCGGCCCAAATTCCTTTTAGGAGGTCATTTTTAGACATTTGGATCCCAGACTTCTTCTCACGCTTTCGGGCCCCTAAAAATCCAGGGCAGTATAAATACCCCACATGTGACCCTATTTTGGAAAGAAGACACCCCAAGGTATTCAATGACTGGCATGGCGAGTTCATAGATTTTTTTTTTTTTTTGGGCACAAGTTAGTGGAAATTGATTTTTTTTTGTATTTTCTCACAAAGTCTCTCTTTCTGCTAACTTGGGACAAAAATTTAAATCTTTCATGGACTCAATATGCCCCTCACGGAATACCTTGGGGTGTCTTCTTTCCGAAATAGGGTCACATGTGGGGTATTTATACTGCCCTGGCATTTTAGGGGCCCGAAAGCGTGAGAAGAAGTCTGGAATATAAATGTCTAAAAAATGTTATGCGTTTGGATTCCGTGAGGGGTATGGTGAGTTCATGTGAGATTTTATTTTTTGACACAAGTTAGTAGAATATGAGACTTAGTAAGAAAAAACAAAAACAAAAAAAAACCTATTTCCGCTAACTTGGGCCCAAAAAAATGTCTGAATGGAGCCTTACAGGGGGTGATCAATGACAGGGGGGTGATCAGGAAGTCTATATGGGTGATCACCCCCTTGTCATTGATCACCCCCCTGTAAGGCTCCATTCAGACGTCCGTATGTGTTTTGCGGATCCGATCCATGTATCTGTGGATGTGTAAAAATCATACGGACGTCTGAATGGAGCCTTACAGGGGAGTGATCAATGACAGGGGGGTGATCAGGAAGTCTATATGGGTGATCCCCCCCTTGTCATTGATCACCCCCCTGTAAGGCTCCATTCAGACGTTCGTACGTGTTTTTCGGATCCGATCCATGTATCTGTGGATCCGTAAAAATCATACGGACGTCTGAATGGAGCCTTACAGGGCGGTGATCAATGACAGGGGGGTGATCAATGACAGGGGGGTGATCAGGAAGTCTATATGGGTGATCACCCGCCTGTCATTGATCACCCCCCTGTAAGGCTCCATTCAGACGTCCGTATGTGTTTTGCGGATCCGATCCATGTATCTGTGGATCCATAAAAATCATACGGACGTCTGAATGGAGCCTTACAGGGGGGTGATCAATGACAGGGGGGTGATCAATGACGGGGGGGGGGGTGATCAGGGAGTCTATATGAAGTGATCAGGGGTTCATAAGGGGTTAATAAGTGACAGGGGGGTGTAGTGTAGTGTAGGTGGTGTTTGGTGCTACTTTACACAGCTACCTGTGTCCTCTGGTGGTCGATCCAAACAAAAGGGACCACCAGAGGACCAGGTAGCAGGTATATTAGATGCTGTTATCAAAACAGCGTCTAATATACCTGTTAGGGGTTAAAAAAATCACATCTCCAGCCTGCCAGCGAGCGATCGCCGCTGGCAGGCTGGAGATCCACTCGCTTACCTTCAGTTCCTGTGTGCGCACGTTCACAGGAAATCTCAGGTATCGCGAGATGACGCGCCGATGCGTCATTGAGCGCCTAGCTGCCGCCTTCGGACCGCAGATCCGACAACCAGAGAACGCAGCAACACAGCTCCAGTGGGTCAGTATAGAAGTCCAGGCAGGAAGCTCTATATCTGGCAACCAGAGAAGTGTGAGAGGGGAATATAAGGAGGTTGGGAGTGCTGGACAAGGAACAGCTGAGGAGAAGGAGCTACGGATCCCTGAGTGAGCCAAAAAGGGTTGCAAAGCAAACCCAGAAAGCTACCATAAGGAAACAGCCCTATCTTACATAGAGCGCGCAGCCAACCGCTGCGACTTCCTGACCCCGGGTATAACGGAGTCAGGCGTGGGTCTTGACACCCTCGTGACACCCAGTGACATAGTGTTGATATGGAAGCAGCATGAGAAGACCACAGAGTGGTCCAGTGACATAGTGTGAAGGTAGCAGAAGCATGAGGAGACCAAAAAGGAGCATAAAAGGAGACCAAAACGGAGCATAAAAGGAGACCACAGAGTGGCAAAGTGGCAGCAGAATGAGGAGTACAAATAGTGGTGATGTGGCAGCAGCATGAGGAGACCTCAAAGTAGCCCAGTGACAAAGTGGTGAGGTGGCAGCACCATAAGGAGACAAGTGGCAGAGTGTTGATGTGACAGCAGCATGAGGAGACCACAGAGTGGTGATGTGGCAGCAGCATGAGGAGACCACAGAGTGGGGATGTGTAAGCAGCATTAGGAGACCACAGAGTGGTGAGATAGCAGCAGCATGAGGAAACCACCGAGTCGCCCAGTGACATATTTTTGAGTTGGCAGCAGCATAAGGAGTCCACAGCTTGGTGAAGTGGCAACAGTACGAGGAATCCACTTAGTGGTGAGATGGCAGCAGCATGAGGACACCACAAAGTGGCACAGTGACATGGTGGTGATGTGGCAGCAGAATGAGACCCCAGAGTGTTGAGGTGGCAGCAGCAGAAGGAGACCACAGAGTGTCCTAGTGACATAGTGGTGATGTGGCAGCATAATGAGTAGACCACAGAGTGGTGATGTGGCAGCAAAATGAGGAGATCACTGAGTGGTGATGTGGCAGCAGCATGAGAAGACCACAAAGTGGCCCAGTAATAAAGTGGTGAGGTGGCAGCAGCATGAGTTGACAACAGAGTGGCCAAGTGACATAACAGCGAGGTGGCAGCAGCATGAGGACACCACAGAGTGGCCTAGTGACTTAGCAGTAATTTGGCAGCAGCATGATGAGACCCTTAGAGTGGTCATTTGGCAGCAGCATGAGGAGACCAAAGAGTGGTGAGGTGGCAGCAGCATGAGGAGACCACAGAGTGGCCCAGTGACATAGTGGTAAGGTAGCAGCAGCATGAGGAGACCACAGTGTGTCCCAGTGACAGAGTAGCAGCAGCATGGGAAGACCACAGAGTGGTGATATGGCAGCAGCATGAGGAGACCACAGAGTGGCGATGTGGCAGCATCATGAGGAGAACACAGAGTGGTAAGTTGTCAGCAGCATGCTGAGACCACAGAGTGTCCCAGTGACATAGTGGTGAGGTGTCAGCTGCATGATGATACCACAGAGTATAAAGGTGGCAGCAGCATTAGGAGACCAAAGAGTGGTGATTTGGCAGCAGCATGAGGAGACCAGAGAGTGGTAAGTTAGTGGCAGCATGAGGAGTTCACAGAGTGGCCCAGTGGCATAGTCGTGAGTTGGCAACAGCATGAGGAGACCACAGAGATGTGATGTGGCAGCAGCTTGAGGAGTCCACAGAGTGGCCTATTGACATAGTACTGAGGTAACAGCAGCATGAGTAGACCACAGAGTAATGATTTGGCAGCAGCATGTGGAGACCACAAAGTGGTGTAGTGGCAGAAGCATGAGGAGACCACAAAGTGGCCCAGTGATTTAGTGGTGAGGTGGCAGTAGCATATGGAGACCTAGGAGTTTCCCAGTGACATAGTGATGAGGTTGTAGCACCATGAGGAGACCACAGAGTGGTAATGTGGCAGCAGCATGAGAAGACCACAGAGTTGTGATGTGGCAGCAGAATGAGGAGACCACAGAGTGGTGATTCAGCAGCAGAATGAGGACAGCACAGAGTGATGATGTAGCCGCAGCACGAGGAGACCACAGAGTGGCCCAGTAACATAGTGGTGACATGGCAGCAGCATGAGGAGACCATAGAGTGGCCCAGTGACAAAGTGGAGTGGTGGTAGCAGCATGAGGAGCCACTCAGTGGTAAGTTGGCAGCAGCATCAAGAGAACACAGAGTGGCCCAGTGGCATAGTGTTAAGGTAGAAGCAGCATGAGGAGACCACAGAGTAGTGATATGGCAGCAGAATGAAAAGACCACAGATTGTTGAAGTGGCAGCAGCATGAGGAGACCGCAGAGTGGGCTATTGAAATAGTATTGAGGCAAAGACTTGTCCAAATAAAAATATTTGTGCAGTGGCTCACCAGTTTAGTTTTATGGAGTGAGGTGCTCTATCATCGGCACACCCAAAAGCCGTTAGATGTAGGGAACAAACGTCGCAAATAAGTATGAAAGGCACACTCTCACTAGTTGCTGCACGGAATGAATTAGGAGACGGTAATATTAATAAAATGGTGTATTTTTATAATATATTAAAAATTTGGTAAAAAAAACAGCGTTTGGCGAAAGGAACTTGAGGGCTATACAAGTTAAAATTACTGGATTACTACCGATGAATTTATTCAAAATTATTCAAAATTTTGGTTTTTGCTGCTTCCCGCAAGACCAAAAAGCAAGAACCAATCACAATCCGACACTCCAAAAGTGAATTTCCGCCCTGAAACTAAGGATCTACCTCCGGGAGTGACGTGTTGCCCCACCCTTGTCACAACATACGCACAACGGACCACGTGGGATGCCACATAAGTTCTTGCAGGGCAAAAAGACATTGCGTATGATACAGACGAGCAGAAGCCAACATTTATATCAATTTAAAGTGGAACTAACTTATTGTTTATAGGATTTTTATGTGACTTTTTATATGATTTCTACACAACGCTTAGAAAACAAGTGAATTACTAATCTGAATCGACAACACTATACGATTGATGACACTCATTGTGTTGTCACCCATGAACTAACATCATATCTATTACTCAAACAGGCCAAATATCTTTGTGAAATATTTGTTGTGTACTGTCCCAAAAAGCCAAAGCCTATATTTCTACTGAGGTTTTAATTAATACTCAGCATTTATACATTCAGTCAAGATCTGGCACTCCATGTATCCAGTATAAGTTTATATATCTATGGACCCGGCATATCTATATACTCAGCACTATATTGAGCACTTGGCACTTTACTCAGCATTTATAAGTATTGTATTCAGCCAAAACCTGGCACTCTATGTATCTAGTATAAGTTTATCTTTATCTTTATAGCTATGTACTCAGCATAACTATGTACCCAGCACTATATTGAACACTTGGCCCTTTAAGTATTTGATGTATTCAGCAAAGGTGGATGTGATATAAATATTTGATGTATTCATTAAAGGTGGATATGATATACAATTGTAACTAAACACATTACAATTCCTAGCCGAATATACGTCAATATCCAGTATACTTAGCCAGCAATAGATATCATACTAAATCCTAATATAGATATCCAATACGAAGAGAAGACCCACCACCCCTACTGCTTTGTTACCTTTTTATACCAAATTTTTTATATATTATAAAAATACACCATTTTATTACTATTACCGTCTCCAAATTCATTCTGTGCAGCAACTATTGAGAGTGTGCCTTTCATACTTATTTACATAGTATTGAGGTTGCAGCAGCATGAGGAGACCACAGAGTAGTGATATGGCAGCAGCATGAGGAGACCACAGAGTGGTTAAGTGGCAGCAGCATGAGGAGACCACAAAGTGTCCCTGTGATTTGGTTGTTAGGTGGCAGTAGCATATGGAGACTTCAGAGTGTCCCAGAAACTTAGTGGTATGGTTTTAGCAGCATGAGGAAACCACAGAGTAGTAATGTGGCAGCAGCATGAGAAGACCACAGAGTGGTGAGGTGGCAGCAGCATGAGGAGATCACTAGTGTTAAGCGAGCAAGCTCGGCCAAATACCTGTTTGGCTCGAGCATCGCTATGCTCGGCACATGGCTTTACTTTACTGAGTACTGCATGTGCTCGAGCACCATGCTCGAGCCTCCTCCTAAGCAGCCAATAAATGTGCAGGTATTTACTACCATCACTGTAATGCCAGTAACCATGTTGGTTACTGGCATTACAGTGATTTGCTGGCCGGCACGCTTCATCGGGGGCACTCGATAACTCTGGTTCGGCTCATTACGAGTCAAGAAGAGCTTCGCTTAGGAAGGGACAGATAGTGTAGAGAGTTTGTGATCGCAATTTATCCACTTTTAAAACGTTTCAAAGACGCAAAAGTACTTTTAAGGACTATTGTGTCTGGTGGCAGGAATTTAATCTTGCAAAGTAGAATAAATAGTTCTAACACCAGATATATCTAGTATTAAAACCGATCTTTAGCCAGTGGATATTAATAAGTGCATTCAGAAGGATATAGATATGAATGAAAGATACCTGAACATTAAAATCCTTAATAGGTATAATGAAATCAATAGCAGTAAAATCAATTCTGGTAACACCAATTTTGATACCATGTAAAATAGGTAATAGTAATCTCCACTCACTTCACTGGGAGGAAATATTGAGGGATAAAACTCAAGACACATAAAAAAAGTCCTCCCAATCCTGGATCGCTCCAAATATCTTAGGATGAGGCAGCAGTCCCAGAGTCGGTTCTTCTTGCAAAAAGTATTTTATTTCCAAACAACAGGAAAATGGAGCTCAATGCGTTTCGGGGCACAGAGTAAGTCCCCTTCATCAGAAACAGAATAATACTACATATGAAAAATTGCATTTTATACACAACATGTCAGGGCCAACAACATGGTGTCATGGGGTTAAGATGATGTCACTTCCGGGTCATACACATATCGGCAAAGAAGTCATTTATAGCTTACATTTTTCTTAAAAGAGAACATATAGTGTAAAACAAATCTATCCGATTGTACAATATAGACTTTATTCTTTGAACACTACAAAGGAGCAGGCTTATGTATCGGAGCGTGTCCCGGAACCTCTTCCGGTCCGTGGAGCGCTCTGCTGGAGCGCATGCTGAGCAAGTGCACATGTGCCAAACAAGATGCTGACGTGGAGCGCACCCGGCTAGGCGCACTCGTCCTCCTGTGTCCCACCCCATGTCTCCGCTAGACAGGAGACATGGAACGCATAGTGACGGGTGCGTTCCACTGACAGCATCACGTATTGGACTACAGAACTAAAATAGATCTACAGGTCGCTTCGGGCATGTGTGTATCATAGATAAACAGTGAATAAGAAGAGCAAAGATAGAACTAAGTGTTAAAACTAAATGTTAAAAAAGGGCTGTAAAGAAAGTTCATGTGGAAATATCAAACCAATATATATATTGAGATTCTCAGTAGATCAACATTGAAACCTCTATTGGTGGAGGGGAAACATATTTATATCTCACCAATATTGCTAGGAGAAATGAATAAATAAAAAATAAAATATATATATATATATATATATATATATTTACAGTACAGACCAAAAGTTTGGACACACCTTCTCATTTAAAGAGTTCTCTTTATTTTCATGACTATGACAATTGTATATTCACACTGAAGGTATCAAAACTATGAATTAACACATGTGGAATTATATACATAACAAAAAAGTGTGAAACAACTGAAAATATGTCATATTCTAGGTTCTTCAAAGTAGCCACCTTTTGCTTTGATTTCTGTTTTGCACACTCTTGGCATTCTCTTGATGAGCTTCAAGAGGTAGTCACCTGAAATGGTTTTCACTTCACAGGTGTGCCCTGTCAGGTTTAATAAGTGGGATTTCTTGCCTTATAAATTGGGTTGGGACCATCAGTTGCGTTGTGGAGAAGTCAGGTGGATACACAGCTGATAGTCCTACTGAATAGACTGTTAGAATTTGTATTATGGCAAGAAAAAAGCAAAGTAAAGAAGCTGAGTAAAGAAAAACAAGTGGCCATCATTACTTCAAGAAATGAAGGTCAGTCAGTCCGAAAAATTGGGAAAACTTTAAAAGTGTCCCCAAGTGCAGTCACAAAAACCATCAAGCACTACAAAGAAACTGGCTTACATGCGGACTGCCCCAGGAAAGGAAGACCAAGAGTCACCTCTGCTGCAGAGGATAAGATCATCCGAGTCACCAGCCTCAGAAATCGCAGGTTAACAGCAGCTCAGATTAGAGACCAGGTCAATGCCACACAGAGTTCTAGCAGCAGACACATATCTGGAACAACTGTTAAGAGGAGACTGTGTGAATCAGGCCTTCATGGTAGAATATCTGCTAGGAAACCACTGCTAAGGACAGGCAACAAGCAGAAGAGACTTGTTTGGGCTAAAGAACACAAGGAATGGACATTAGACCAGTGGAAATCTGTGCTTTGGTCTGATGAGTCCAAATTTGAGATCTTTGGTTCCAACCACCGTGTCTTTGTGCGACGCAGAAAAGGTGAACGGATGGACTCTACATGCCTTGTTCCCACCGTGAAGCATGGAGGAGGAGGTGTGATGGTGTGGGAGTGCTTTGCTGGTGACACTGTTAGGGATTTATTCAAAATTGAAAGCATACTGAACCAGCATGGCTACCACAGCATCTTGCAGCGGCATGCTATTCCATCCGGTTTGTGTTTAGTTGGACCATCATTTATTTTTCAACAGGACAATGACCCTAAACACACCTCCAGGCTGCGTAAGGGCTATTTGACAATGAAGGAGAGTGATGGGGTGCTGCGCCAGATGATTTGGCCTCCACAGTCACCGGACCTGAACCCAATTGAGATGGTTTGGGGTGAGCTGGACCGCAGAGTGAAGGCAAAAGGGCCAACAAGTGCTAAGCATCTCTGGGAACTCCTTCAAGACTGTTGGAAGACCATTTCAGGTGACTACCTCTTGAAGCTCATCAAGAGAATGCCAAGAGTGTGCAAAGCAGTACTCAAAGCAAAAGGTGGCTACTTTGAAGAACCTAGAATATGACATATTTTCAATTGTTTCACACTTTTTTGTTATGTATATAATTCCACATGTGTTAATTCATAGTTTTGATGCCTTCAGTGTGAATCTACAATTTTCATAGTCATGAAAATAAAGAAAACTCTTTGAATGAGAAGGTGTGTCCAAACTTTTGGTCTGTACTGTATATATATATATATATATATATATGCACACACATAACGATGTGTATACATACATACACACATACAATATTAAGTATAAATGTACATTGAATTCATAGTCAATATAGCACATATCGAAAAATCGTATCAGATTGTATAAAATTCAATGGATAAATAAATAGATAAATAAATAAATGCAATCTATCTTCTTTTAAAATATATAACATATTGGATCTAGATGTAAGACATATATCATCCTACATACAAATTGTAGAGTGATCTAGGTTTATAAATGCTCTAAAAAAATATATGTACATATATATATATATATATACATAAATATATATATATATATATATATATATTTATATAATATAAGTTAGAAGGTAAAATGAAGATAAAAACTTCATCAAAAAACTTTAAAATATATTTAAAAAACTGCCTTTTTATAATATAAGATATATCATCAACTAAATAATGTAAAAGGAGTGTAAAAGGAGTATATATAGGGGGCTCCATATAAAGGATAACTGTTTTTTCAGATGAATTCAGTTATAAAATGGGTTCACTGGTCAATAATTGGTGTACTCAAGAGTTTCATTCAAACCAAAGGGAGACAGAGTGTTCAGGCGATAGATCCAGTACATTTCTTTACGTGACAGGTATTGATAAGACTGGGGGGCCCATTCAAGGGGTGTAACTTTTAGAAGTGCTGTGTCATTGTTATGAAACTCATGAAAGTGTTTGGGAACACTATGTGTGAGGATTTGTCTTTTTATGTTCGAGTGATGCTCATTCATTCGTTCCCTCAAGGTCTGTGTGATTCTCCCTACATAATAGAGCTTGCACGTGCATTCTAATAAGTAAATGACAAATCTTGTCCCACAGTTCATATTATGTCATAGAGTATAGTCATCAGAACTGGGGATTTTTATTTCTTTTGTCCCATGAGCTATCATCTGACAACATTTGCATCTTTTGATACCACATTTCAAGACCCCTTTGGTGATGTCCTCGTGGTTTATTTTTTATTTTTTTTACAAGGTTAGGGCAAGATGGGACATGAATATTTTTCAGATTAGAGGCCCTTCTAAGTGTCAGAACAGCAGATAAAATATCTTTCAGGATGGGATCTTTTTGGAGGATATTCCAGTGTTTGGTTATATATTTTCTGATCTGCGCATGTTTATTATTGTATTGGGTGATGAGATTAAACTGTGGTGCTTTGTTGGGAATTGGTTCCTTTTTTTGGGCAATAGGGCATCAGTTTGGCTCAATTTTAGAGATCTTTTCATGGAATCCTTGACTAGGGATCTAGGATAACCTTTTTCTTTAAAACGGGTCTGAAGAATAATAGAAAGTTGTTCCCGTAGAACATGGTTATTGGAGCAATTTCTTCTGATCCGTTTCATTTGGCTAAATGGTATGTTTCTTTTCCATTTAGCATAATGACAGCTCTTAAATTCCAGGTAGCTATTTGCATCTACTCTTTTTTTTAAATGGGTCTTCGTTGTAATGATATTGGATTCAGATTCTAGCTGAATGTCCCAAAAAATAGCTTTATTGGGATGTTGTTCCATGGTAAAGGATAGACCCCATTTGTTGTTATTGAGCTCGTTAAAAAGTGTGTGAGCTCTTCAATATTTCCTTCCCAAATAAATAGCATGCCATTTATATAACGTTTATAAAATCTTATTCTGGGATGGGAAAGAAGGCCAAACTGTTTTTCAAACATCCCCATAAACAGATTTGCATATGAAGGGGCAAATTTAGCCCCATCGCGGTACCTTTTGTTTGAATATAGAACTGATCATTGAACTTAAAATAATTATGTTGTAAAATAAATTCTATTGATTTCAAAACAAATTCTTTCTGCTAATTAGGCATAGAGGGATCTTAGCTGAGGTGGTATTTGACAGCAGCTATCCCTAATTCATGTTTGATTTTGCTGTACAAGGAGGCAACATCTAGTGTTACCCAAATATAATCATTTTGCCGCTGGAAATCCTGTAAAAGCTTAATGAGATGAGGGGTATCTTTAAGGCATGAGGGTAATAATTGGACATGTTTCTGTAGGAAAAAGTCTACGTACGCTGAAAGATTTGAGGTGAGTGAATTGATGCCTGAAATAAAAGGTCTGCCTGGGGGGTTATGGAGGGATTTATGTATTTTTGGAAGAAAATAAAACTTGGCTAGAGACGGATGGGGAGGGGACAAAAAGAGTTTTTCTTTTTTGTCGATAATGTTCAGATGGAAACCATGATCTATCAATTCTGCCAATGCCCTTTTGAAAATGTTGGTAGGGTCTTCATTGGATAGGATTCTATTTGCCTCGTTTAAATAGTAGTCCGTATTCAGAATGACGACACCCCCCTTATCCGCATTTTTTATGGTAATTTCCTTGTTGCCTTTAAGCGTTCTTAGAGCCCTCTTTTCTGCTGGTTTCAAATTTTGCCCTCCAGTTTTGGTATACGATGGTTTTAGATGATTTGAAAAACTTGTGTGAAGAAAGCGATACCAAAACTTGTTGGGAATTAAATAACGAAATAAATAACGAAATAAAAATCCCTAGTTCTGATGCGAACTATACTCTAAGGCTATATTCACACTAGCGTTCGGGGCTCCACTTGTGAGTTCAGTTTGAAGGCTCTCACAATCGGCCCCGAACAGATCCGTCCAGCCCTAATGCATTCTGAGTGGATGCGGATCCACTCAGAATGCATCAGTATGGCTCCGCTTGGCTTCCGCTCCGCTCAGCAGGCGGACACCCGAACGCTGCTTGCAGCGTTCGGGTGTCCGCCTGGCCGTGCAGAGGCAAACTAATCCGTCCAGAGTTACAATGGAAGTCAATGGGGGCTGATCCGTTCGAAGGTGACACAATATGGTGCAATTTTCAAACGGATCCGCCCCCCATTGACTTTCAATGTAAAGCCTGGACGGATCCGTCTGAATACAAATTACACTTAGACTTTTTTTCTGAAATCTAATGCAAACTGTTCCGTTCTGAACGGATTCCAACGTTTGCATTATAGGAGCGGATCCGTCTGTACAGATACCAGACGGATCCGCTCCGAACGCAAGTGTGAAAGTAGCCTAAGACATAATATGAACTGTGGGACAATATTCATAATTTACTTACTAGAATGCCCGTGCAAGCTCTATTATGTAAGGAGAATCACACAGACCTTTAGGGAACGAATGAATGAGCATCGCTCGAACATAAAAAGACAAATCCTCACACATAGTCTTCCCAAACACTTTCATGAGTTTCATAACAATGACACGGCACTTCTAAAAGTTACACCCCTTGAATGGGCCCCCCAGTCTTATCAATACCTGTCACGTAAAGAAATGTACTGGATCTATCGGCTGAACCACACCAATTATTGACCAGTGAACCCATTTTTATAACTGAATTCATCTGAAAAAACTGTTATCCTTTATATGGAGCCCCCTATATATACTCCTTTTACACTTCTTTTACATTATTTAGATGATATATCTTATATTATATAAAGTCTGTTTTTTAAATATATTTTTAAGTTTTTTTTTATGAAGTTTTTATCTTCATTTTACCTTCTAACTTATATTTTATATATATGTACATTTTTTTAGAGCATATATAAACCTAGATCACTCTACAATTTGTATTTAGGATGATATACAGTATGTCTTACATCTAGATCCAATATGTTATATACTTTAAAAGAAGATAGATTTTATGCATTTATTTATTTATCTATTTATTTATCCATTGAATTTTATACAATCTGATACGATTTTTCGATATGTGCTATATTGACTATGAATTTAATGTACATTTATACTTAATATTGTATGTGTGTATTTATGTATACACATCGTTATGTGTGTGCATACATATACATTTTTATTCTTTTTTTATTAATTTCTCCTTGCAATATTGGTGAGATATAAATATGTTTTCCCCTTCACCAATAGAATTTCAATGTTGATCTACTGAGGATCTCGATATATATATTGGTTTGATATTTCCACATGAACTTTCTTTACAGCCCTTTTTTAACATTTAGTTTTAACACTTAGTTCTATCTTTGCTCTTCTTATTCACTGTTTATAAATGATACACACGTGCCCGAAGGGCCCTGTAGATCTATTTTAGTTCTGTAGTCCAATGTCAGCGTGATGCTGTCAGTGGAAAGCATCCGTCACTATGTGTTCCATTCTCCTTTCTAGTGGAGACATGGGGCAGGACACAGGAGGACAAGCGCGCCAAGCCGGGTGCGCTCCACATCAGCATCTTGTTTGGCATTGCGCACTTGCTCAGCGTGCGCTCCAGCAGAGCGTTCCACGGACCGGAAGAGGTTCCGGGACACGCTCCGATACATAAGCCTGCTCCTTTGTAGTGTTCAAAGAATAAAGTCTATATTGTACAATCGGATAGATTTGTTTTACACTATGTGTTCTCTTTTAAGAAAAATGTAAGCTATAAATGACTTCTTTGCCGATATGTGTATGACCCGGAAGTGACATCATCTTAACCCCATGACACCATGTTGTTGGCCCTGACATGTTGTGTATAAAATGCCTGTTTTTCATATGCAGTATCATTCTGCTCCTGATGAAGGGGACTTACTCTGTGCCCCGAAACGCGTTGAGCTCCATTTTCCTGTTGTTTGGAAATAAAGGATTTTTTGCAAGAAGAACCGACTCTGGGACTGCTGCCTCATCCTAAGATTCTTGGAGCGATCCAGGATTTGGAGGACTTTTTGTTGGGTGTCTTGAGTTTTATCCCTCAAAATTTCCTCCCAGTGAAGTGAGTGGAGATTACTATTACTTATTTTCCATGGTACTAAAATTGGTGTTACCAGAATTGATTTTACTGCTATTGATTTCATTATACCTATTGAGGATTTTAATGTTCAGGTATCTTTCATTCATATCTATATCCTTCTGAATGCACTTATTATTATCCACTGGCTACAAATCGTTTTTTATTACTAGATATATCTGTTGTTAGTACTATTTATCGAATAGGGGCCAACTATACGTGCTCTCTAGATACCTTTACCGATATTCTCTACCGTCTCGATTGGCGCCTCACACTGTGGTCCCCCCTTTTTTTTTCGTCTTCATTTTTTGTATGTGTTAAACTTGTTCAAACTACTCACCACATCTGGCAGCCTATCGATCATTGCACTTGACCCTCTTTCCACCTACTTTTCATCTTCTCCTCCTCTGGCACCCTGCAAATTAATTATATAGACTTCTTGTATTTCGTTCCAAGTAAGTCTTGTGATTAACCCTCTACATCTTTTTCTTTCGTACCTGTCTCATAGTATCTGTGTGTCAGGCCCCGATATTGGGAAAAATATTAATGACGAAAAATATATTTTTTCCATAATTTATTCATAATTTTGCTATAAACGGTGTTTGCAGTGAATTGTCACATCTGCGCTGCAATACCGTCTGTGTGTAAGGCCCAGATATTGGGAAAAATATTAGTGACAACAAATTTATTTTTTCCATAATTTTCCTATAAACGGTGTCTGCAGTGAATTGTCTCATCTGCACTGTAATAGCATGTGTGTGTCAGGCCCAGATATTGGGAAAAATATTAGTGACAACAAATATATATTTTCCATAATTTATTCATAATTTTACTATAAACGGTCACTGCAGTGAATTGTCACATCTGCGCTGAAATAGTGTCTGTGTGTAAGGCCCAGATATTGGGAAAAATATTAGTGACAACAAATATATTTTTTCCATAATTTATCAATAATTTTCCTATTAACGGTCCCTGCAGTGAATTGTCACGTTTGCGTTTCAATAGCATCTGTGTGTCAGGCCCAGATATTGGGAAAAATATTAGTGACAACAAATTTATATTTTCGATAATTTTCCTATAAATGGTGTTTGCAGTGAATTGCCTGATCTGCGCTGTAATAGCATGTGTGTGTCAGGCTCAGATATTGGGAAAAATATCAGTGACAACAAATATGTTTTTTCAAAAATGTATCCACATTTTTCCTATAAATGGTCCCTGCAATGATTAGTCATATCTGTGCTGCAATAGCGTCTGTGTGTCAGGCCCAGATATTAGGAAAAATATTAGTGACAACAAATTTTTTTTTTCCATGATTTATCCACAATTTTCCAATAAACGTTGTCTGCAGTGAATTGTCACATCTGAACTGCAATAGCGTCTGTGTGTCAGGCCCAGATATTGGGAAAAATATTAGCGAAAACAATTATATTTTGTACATAATTTATCCAAATTTTTCCTAAAAACACCCACTGCAGTGAATTGTCACATCTGAGCTGCCATAGTGTCTGTGTGTCAACTCCAGATATTGGGAAAATATTAGTGACAACAAATATATATTTTCCATAATTTATTTATAATTTTACTATAAACGGTGTTTGCAGTGAATTGTCACATCTGCGCTGCAATAGTGTCTGTGTGTAAGGCCCAGATATTGGTAAAAATATTAGTGACAACAAATATATTTTTTGTATAATTTATCTATAATTTTTCTGTAAACAGTCCCTGCAGTGGATTGTCACATGTGCGTTTTAATAGCATCTGTGTGTCAGGCCCAGATATTGGAAAAAATATTAGTGACAACAAATGTATTTTTTCCATGATTTATCCAAGTTTTCCTTTAAACGGTGTCTGCAGTGAATTTTCACATTTTAGCTGCAATAGCGTCTGTGTGTCAGGACAGATATTGGGAAAAATATTAGTGAAAAGAATTATATTTTTTCCATAATTTAGCCATATTTTTCCTAAAAACGGTCACTGCAGTGAATTGTCACATCTGAGCTGCCATAGTGTCTGTGTGTCAGGCCCAGATATTGGGAAAAATATTAGTGACAACAAATATATTTTTTCCATAATTTATTCATAATTTTACTATAAACAGTGTTTGCAGTTAATTGTCACATCTACGCTGCAATAGCGTCTGTGTGTAAGGCCCAGAGATTGGGAAAAATATTAGTGACAATAAATATATTTATTCCATAAGTTATCCATAATTTTCCTATAAATGGTCCCTGCAAGTAATTGTTATATCTGCGCTGCAATAGCATATGTGTGTCAGGGCCAGATATTGGGAAAAATATTAGTGACAACAAATTTTTTTTTTTCAGGATTTATCCACAATTTTCCTATAAACGATGTCTGCAGTGAATTGCCACATCTGCACTGCAATAGCGTCTGTGTGTCAGGCCCAGATATTGCTAGGAAACCACTGCTAAGGACAGGCAACAAGCAGAAGAGACTTGTTTGGGCTAAGGAACACAAGGAATGGACATTAGACCAGTGGAAATCTGTGCTTTGGTCTGATGAGTCCAAATTTGAGATCTTTGGTTCCAACCACCGTGTCTTTGTGCGACACAGAAAAGGTGAACGGATGGACTCTACATGCCTGGTTCCCACCGTGAAGCATGGAGGAGGAGGTGTGATGGTGTGGGGGTGCTTTGCTGGTGACACTGTTGGGGATTTATTCAAAATTTAAGGCATACTGAACCAGCATGGCTACCACAGCATCTTGCAGCGGCATGCTATTCCATCTGGTTTGCGTTTAGTTGGACCATCATTTATTTTTCAACAGAACAATGACCTCCAGGCTGTGTAAGGGCTATTTGACCATGAAGGAGAGTGATGGGGTGCTGCGCCAGATGACCTGGCCTCCACAGTCACCGGACCTGAACCCAATTGAGATGGTTTGGGGTGAGCTGGACCGCAGAGTGAAGGCAAAAGGGCCAACAAGTGCTAAGAATCTCTGGGAACTCCTTCAAGACTGTTGGAAGACCATTTCAGGTGACTACGTCTTGAAGCTCATCAAGAGAATGCCAAGAGTGTGCAAAGCATTAATCAAAGCAAAAGGTGGCTACTTTGAAGAACCTAGAATATGACATATTTATTGTTGTTTCACACTTTTTTGTTATGTATAAAATTCCACATGTGTTAATTCATAGTTTTGATGCCTTCAGTGTGAATCTACAATTTTCATAGTCATGAAAATAAAGAAAACTTTTTGAATGAGAAGGTGTGTCCAAACTTTTGGTCTGTACTGTATATTTTTTCCATAATTTATCTATAATTTTTCTATAGACGGTCCCTGCAGGGGATTGTCAAATCTGCTCTGCAATAGCGTCTGCGTGTAAGGCCTAGATATTAGGAAAAATATCAGTGACAACAAATATATTTTTTACATAATTTATCTCTAATTTTCCTATAACGTTCCCTGCAGTGAATTGTCATATCTGCTTTTTAATAGAGTCTGTGTGTCAGTCCCAGATATTGGGAAAAATATTAGCGAAATAAATTAATTTTTTTCCAAAATGTATCCACATTTTTCCTATAAACAGTCCCTGCAGTGAATTGTCACATTTGTGCTACAATACCATCTGTGTGTCAAGCCCAGATATTGGTAAAAATATTAGTGACAACAAATATCTATTTCCCATAATTTTCCTATAAATGGTGTCTGTAGTGAATTGTCTCATCTGCGCTGCAATAGCGTGTGTGTGTCAGGCCCAGATATTGGGGAAAATATTAGCGAAAACAATAAAATGTTTTTGATAATTTATACCCGTTTTTCCTATAAACAGTTACTTCAGTGAAATGTCAAATTTGAGCTGCAATAGCGTCTGTGTGTCAGGCCCATATATTGGGAAAAATATTAGTGACAACAAATATATTTTTTCCATAATTTATCTATAATTTTTCTATAAACAGTCCCTGCAGTGGATTGTCAAATCTGCGCTGCAATAGCGTCTGTGTGTCAGTCCCTGATATTGGGAAAAATATTAGCAAAAACAATTATATTTTTTCCATAATTTATCCACATTTTTCCTAATAACCATCCCTGCAGTGAATTGTCACATCTGAGCCACAATAGCGTCTGAGTGTCAGGCCCAGATATTGGGAGAAATATTAGTGACAGCAAATATATTTTTCCAAAATGTATCCATAATTTTACTATAAACTGTCCCTGCAGTGAATTGTCACATCTGCGCTGCAATAGCGTCTGAGTGTCAGGCCTAGATATTGGTAAAAATATTAGTAAAAACAATTATATTTTTTCCATAATTTATCCATAATTTTTTTAGAAACAGTCCCTGCAGTTTATTTTTACATCTGTGCTGCATTAGCGTCTGTGTATCAGGCCCAGATATTGTGAACAATATTAGCTAAAGCAGTTATATTTTTCCATAATTTATCCTATAAACGGTCCCTGCAGTGAATTGTCAAATCTGTGCTGCAATAGCATGTGTGTCAGGCCCAGATATTCAAAAAAATATTAGTGACAACAAATATCTATTTTGCATAGTTTGTACATAATTTTCCTTTAAACAGTGTCTGCAGTGAATTGTCACATTCGTGCTGCAGTAACGTTTGTGTGTCAGGCCCAGATATTGGAAAAAATATTAGCGAAAACAAATACATTTTTTCCATAATTTATACACATTTTTCCTATAAACGGTCACTGCAGTGAATTGACACATTTGAGCTGCAAAACCTTCTGTGTGTCAGGCACGGATATTGGGAAAAATATTAGTGACAACAAATATATTTATTCCATATTTTATCCATAATTTTACTTTAACTGGTCTGTGCAGTGAATTTTCACTTCTGCGCTGCAATAGCGTCTGTGTGTCAGGACCAGATATTGGGAAAAGTATTAGTGACAACAAATATATTCTTTCCATAATTTATCCACAATTTTCCTATAAACGGTGTCTGCAGTGAATTGTCACATCTGCGCTGCAATAGCGTCTGTGTTTCAGTCCCTAATATTGGGGAAAATATTAGCAAAAACAATTAGGCCTCTTTCACACGGGCTTCATGTTTTGGCTTCGGAGGCTTCCCGGGTGCAATGTGGCAAACCCGCGCGAGTAGGTACCCAATTGCAGTCAATTTTGACAGCGATTGCGTTCCGTTGTTCAGTTTTTATCGCGCGGGTGCAATGTGTTTTGCACGTGCGTGATAAAAAACTGAATATAATACCCAGACCCAAACTTCTTAAAAGAAGTTCAGGTTTGGGTTCAAGGTTGTGTAGATTGTATTATTTTCCCTTATAACATGGTTATTAGTGAAAATAATAGCATTCTGAATACAGAATGCATAGTACAATAGGGCTTTTAAAAAAAAAAAAAAATTTAACTCACCTTAATCCACTTGTTTGTGCAGTCGGCATCTCTTCTGTTTTCATCTGTGAGGAAAAGGACCTGTGGTGACGTCACTGCGCTCATCACATGGTCTATCAATTGATCCGTCATCAACATTGTAGGATGTCACTAGGGCAGTGTTCACATTTGAATATTCTCACATGGCCCAGACCATCAAAAATGCAATTTTAAGTAATTGGCATATGCTCCAGAGAGATGAGCAATTAATCAATAAAATTTAAAATAAACTGATTGTTAGCTTTAAACAGGCTAAAACTATAGGGGATATTGTCACCAGTACCAACCTTTGTGACACAGGCAACATCTGGCTAGATAGATTGAGCCCCGTGGGAAGCTTCAAATGTGGACACTGCGCAATGTGCAATTTTATACGCACAGGGACACAATAACACATACTATTAGGCAATTTATTAATTGCAAATCTGTTGCACTTATGTAGTGCATGCAATTATTATTTTTTTGTCCTTGCGAAAGATTTTTCATTGGTAAAACTCATAGACCCCTATATGTGCAATTTAAAGAACACAAATGATCGATTGTCACTAGAGTTGAGCGAACACCTGGATGTTCGGGTTCGAGAAGTTCGGCCGAACATCCCGGAAATGTTCGGGTTCGGGATCCGAACCCGATCCGAACTTCGTCCCGAACCCGAACCCCATTGAAGTCAATGGGGACCCGAACTTTTCGGCACTAAAAAGGCTGTAAAACAGCCCAGGAAAGAGCTAGAGGGCTGCAAAAGGCAGCAACATGTAGGTAAATCCCCTGCAAACAAATGTGGATAGGGAAATGAATTAAAATAAAAATTAAATAAATAAAAATTAACCAAAATCAATTGGAGAGAGGTTCCATAGCAGAGAATCTGGCTTCCCGTCACCCACCACTGGAACAGTCCATTCTCAGATATTTAGGCCCCGGCACCCAGGCAGAGGAGAGAGGTCCCGTAACAGAGAATCTGTCTTCATGTCAGCAGAGAATTAGTCTGCATGTCATAGCAGAGAATGAGGCTTCACGTCAGCCACCACTGCAACAGTCCATTGGCATATATTTAGGCCCAGCACCCAGGCAGAGGAGGGAGGTCCCGTAACAGAGAATCTGTCTTCATGTCAGCAGAGAATTAGTCTGCATGTCATAGCAGAGAATGAGGCTTCACGTCAGCCACCACTGCAACAGTCCATTGGCATATATTTAGGCCCAGCACACACACAGGCAGAGGAGAGAGGTCCCGTAACAGAGAATCTGGCTTCATGTCAGCAGAGAATCAGTCTGCATGTCATAGCAGAGAATGAGGCTTCACGTCAGCCACCACTGCAACAGTCCATTGGCATATATTTAGGCCCAGCACACACACAGGCAGAGGAGAGAGGTCCCGTAACAGAGGATCTGGCTTCATGTCAGCAGAGAATCAGTCTGCATGTCATAGCAGAGAATCAGGCTTCACGTCAGCCACCACTGCAACAGTCCATTGTCATAAATTTAGGCCCAGCACCCAGGCAGAGGAGAGAGGTCCCGTAACAGACAATCTGGCTTCATGTCAGCAGAGAATTAGTCTGCATGTCATAGCAGAGAATGAGGCTTCACGTCAGCCACCACTGCAACAGTCCATTGGCATATATTTAGGCCTAGCACACAGGCAGAGGAGAGAGGTCCCGTAACAGAGAATCTGTCTTCATGTCAGCAGAGAATCAGTCTGCATGTCATAGCAGAGAATGAGGCTTCACGTCACCCACCACTGCAACAGTCCATTGGCATATATTTAGGCCTAGCACACAGGCAGAGCAGAGAGGTCCCGTAACAGACAATCTGGCTTCATGACAGCAGAGAATCAGTCTGCATGTCATAGCAGAGAATGAGGCTTCACGTCACCCACCACTGCAACAGTCCATTGGCATATATTTAGGCCTAGCACACAGGCAGAGCAGAGAGGTCCCGTAACAGACGATCTGGCTTCATGTCAGCAGAGAATCAGTCTGCATGTCATAGCAGAGAATGAGGCTTCACGTCAGCCACCACTGCAACAGTCCATTGGCATATATTTAGGCCCAGCACCCAGGCAGAGGAGGGAGGTCCCGTAACAGAGAATCTGTCTTCATGTCAGCAGAGAATTAGTCTGCATGTCATAGCAGAGAATGAGGCTTCACGTCAGCCACCACTGCAACAGTCCATTGGCATATATTTAGGCCCAGCACACACACAGGCAGAGGAGAGAGGTCCCGTAACAGACAATCTGGCTTCATGTCAGCAGAGAATTAGTCTGCATGTCATAGCAGAGAATGAGGCTTCACGTCAGCCACCACTGCAACAGTCCATTGGCATATATTTAGGCCCAGCACACACACAGGCAGAGGAGAGAGGTCCCGTAACAGAGAATCTGTCTTCATGTCAGCAGAGAATTAGTCTGCATGTCATAGCAGAGAATCAGGCTTCACGTCACCCACCACTGCAACAGTCCATTGGCATATATTTAGGCCCAGCACCCAGGCAGAGGAGGGAGGTCCCGTAACAGAGAATCTGTCTTCATGTCAGCAGAGAATTAGTCTGCATGTCATAGCAGAGAATGAGGCTTCACGTCAGCCACCACTGCAACAGTCCATTGGCATATATTTAGGCCCAGCACACACACAGGCAGAGGAGAGAGGTCCCGTAACAGAGAATCTGTCTTCATGTCAGCAGAGAATTAGTCTGCATGTCATAGCAGAGAATGAGGCTTCACGTCAGCCACCACTGCAACAGTCCATTGGCATATATTTAGGCCCAGCACACACACAGGCAGAGGAGAGAGGTCCCGTAACAGACAATCTGGCTTCATGTCAGCAGAGAATTAGTCTGCATGTCATAGCAGAGAATGAGGCTTCACGTCACCCACCACTGCAACAGTCCATTGGCATATATTTAGGCCCAGCACCCAGGCAGAGGAGGGAGGTCCCGTAACAGAGAATCTGTCTTCATGTCAGCAGAGAATTAGTCTGCATGTCATAGCAGAGAATGAGGCTTCACGTCAGCCACCACTGCAACAGTCCATTGGCATATATTTAGGCCCAGCACACACACAGGCAGAGGAGAGAGGTCCCGTAACAGAGAATCTGGCTTCATGTCAGCAGAGAATCAGTCTGCATGTCATAGCAGAGAATCAGGCTTCACGTCAGCCACCACTGCAACAGTCCATTGTCATAAATTTAGGCCCAGCACCCAGGCAGAGGAGAGAGGTCCCGTAACAGAGAATCTGGCTTCATGTCAGCAGAGAATCAGTCTTCATATCATAGCAGAGAATCAGGCTTCACGTCACCCACCACTGTAAGAGTCAATTTTCATAAATTTAGGCCCAGAACCCAGGCAGAGGAGAAAGGTCCCGTAACAGACAATCTGGCTTCATGTCAGCAGAGAATCAGTCTTCATATCATAGCAGAGAATCAGGCTTCACGTCACCCACCACTGTAAGAGTCAATTTTCATAAATTTAGGCCCAGAACCCAGGCAGAGGAGAAAGGTCCCGTAACAGACAATCTGGCTTCATGTCAGCAGAGAATCAGTCTTCATATCATAGCAGAGAATCAGGCTTCACGTCACCCACCACTGCAACAGTCCATTGGCATATATTTAGGCCTAGCACACAGGCAGAGCAGAGAGGTCCCGTAACAGACAATCTGGCTTCATGACAGCAGAGAATCAGTCTGCATGTCATAGCAGAGAATCAGGCTTCACGTCAGCCACCACTGCAACAGTCCATTGTCATAAATTTAGGCCCAGCACCCAGGCAGAGGAGAGAGGTCCCGTAACAGAGGATCTGGCTTCATGTCAGCAGAGAATCAGTCTGCATGTCATAGCAGAGAATGAGGCTTCACGTCAGCCACCACTGCAACAGTCCATTGTCATAAATTTAGGCCCAGCACCCAGGCAGAGGAGAGAGGTCCCGTAAAAGAGGATCTGGCTTCATGTCAGCAGAGAATCAGTCTGCATGTCATAGCAGAGAATGAGGCTTCACGTCACCCACCACTGCAACAGTCCATTGGCATATATTTAGGCCTAGCACACAGGCAGAGCAGAGAGGTCCCGTAACAGACAATCTGGCTTCATGACAGCAGAGAATCAGTCTGCATGTCATAGCAGAGAATCAGGCTTCACGTCAGCCACCACTGCAACAGTCCATTGGCATATATTTAGGCCTAGCACACAGGCAGAGGAGAGAGGTCCCGTAACAGACAATCTGGCTTCATGTCAGCAGAGAATCAGTCTGCATGTCATAGCAGAGAATGAGGCTTCACGTCAGCCACCACTGCAACAGTCCATTGTCATAAATTTAGGCCCAGCACCCAGGCAGAGGAGAGAGGTCCCGTAACAGACAATCTGGCTTCATGTCAGCAGAGAATTAGTCTGCATGTCATAGCAGAGAATCAGGCTTCATGTCAGCCACCACTGCAACAGTCCATTGGCATATATTTAGGCCTAGCACACAGGCAGAGGAGAGGTTCATTCAACTTTGGGTAGCATCGCAATATAATGGTAAAATGAAAATAAAAATAGGATTGAATGAGGAAGTGCCCTGGAGTCCAATAATATATGGTTATGGGGAGGTAGTTAATGTCTAATCTGGACAAGGGACGGACAGGTCCTGTGGGATCCATGCCTGGTTCATTTTTATGAACGTCAGCTTGTCCACATTGGCTGTAGACAGGCGGCTGCGTTTGTCTGTAATGACGCCCCCTGCCGTGCTGAATACACGTTCAGACAAAACGCTGGCTGCCGGGCAGGCCAGCACCTCCAAGGCATAAAAGGCTAGCTCTGGCCACGTGGACAATTTAGAGACCCAGAAGTTGAATGGGGCCGAACCATCAGTCAGTACGTGGAGGGGTGTGCACACGTACTGTTCCACCATGTTAGTGAAATGTTGCCTCCTGCTAACACGTTGCGTATCAGGTGGTGGTGCAGTTAGCTGTGGCGTGTTGACAAAAGTTTTCCACATCTCTGCCATGCTAACCCTGCCCTCAGAGGAGCTGGCCGTGACACAGCTGCCTTGGCAACCTCTTGCTCCTCCTCTGCCTTGGCCTTGGGCTTCCACTTGTTCCCCTGTGACATTTGGGAATGCTCTCAGTAGCGCGTCTACCAACGTGCGCTTGTACTCGCGCATCTTCCTATCACGCTCCAGTGCAGGAAGTAAGGTGGGCACATTGTCTTTGTAGCGTGGATCCAGCAGGGTGGCAACCCAGTAGTCCGCACAGGTTAAAATGTGGGCAACTCTGCTGTCGTTGCGCAGGCACTGCAGCATGTAGTCGCTCATGTGTGCCAGGCTGCCCAGGGATAAGGACAAGCTGTCCTCTGTGGGAGGCGTATCGTCATCGTCCTGCCTTTCCCCCCAGCCACGCACCAGTGATGGACCCGAGCTGCGTTGGGTGCCACCCCGCTGTGACCATGCTTCATCCTCATCCTCCTCCACCTCCTCCTCATCCTCGTCCTCCTCGTCCTCCAGTAGTGGGCCCTGGCTGGCCACATTTGTACCTGGCCTCTGCTGTTGCCAAAAACCTCCCTCTGAGTCACTTCGAAGAGACTGGCCTGAAAGTGCTAAAAATGACCCCTCTTCCTCCTCCTCCTCCTCCTCCTCCTGGGCCACCTCCTCTTCCATCATCGCCCTAAGTGTTTTCTCAAGGAGACATAGAAGTGGTATTGTAACGCTGATAACGGTGTCATCGCCACTGGCCATGTTGGTGGAGTACTCGAAACAGCGCAACAGGGCACACAGGTCTCGCATGGAGGCCCAGTCATTGGTGGTGAAGTGGTGCTGTTCTGTAGTGCGACTGACCCGTGCGTGCTGCAGCTGAAACTCCACTATGGCCTGCTGCTGCTCGCACAGTCTGTCCAGCATGTGCAAGGTGGAGTTCCACCTGGTGGGCACGTCGCATATGAGGCGGTGAGCGGGAAGGCCGAAGTTACGCTGTAGCGCAGACAGGCGAGCAGCAGCAGGATGTGAACGCCGGAAGCGCGAACAGACGGCCCGCACTTTATGCAGCAGCTCTGACATGTCGGGGTAGTTGTGAATGAACTTCTGCACCACCAAATTCAGCACATGCGCCAAGCAAGGGATGTGCGTCAAATTGGCAAGTCCCAGAGCTGCAACGAGATTTCGCCCATTATCACACACCACCAGGCCGGGCTTGAGGCTCACCGGCAGCAACCACTCGTCGGTCTGTTGTTCTATACCCCGCCACAACTCCTGTGCGGTGTGGGGCCTGTCCCCCAAACATATGAGTTTCAGAATGGCCTGCTGACGTTTACCCCGGGCTGTGCTGAAGTTGGTGGTGAAGGTGTGTGGCTGACTGGATGAGCAGGTGGAAGAAGAGGAGGAGGAAGCCGAGAAGGAGGAGGTGGCAACAGGAGGCAAAGAATGTTGCCCTGCGATCCTTGGCGGCGGAAGGACGTGCGCCAAACAGCTCTCCGCCTGGGGCCCAGCTGCCACTACATTTACCCAGTGTGCAGTTAGGGAGATATAGCGTCCCTGGCCGTGCTTACTGGTCCACGTATCTGTGGTTAGGTGGACCTTGCCACAGATGGCGTTGCGCAGTGCACACTTGATTTTATCGTATACTTGGTTGTGCAGGGAAGGCACGGCTCTCTTGGAGAAGTAGTGCCGGCTGGGAACAACATACTGTGGGACAGCAAGCGACATGAGCTGTTTGAAGCTGTCTGTGTCCACCAGCCTAAATGACAGCATTTCATAGGCCAGTAGTTTAGAAATGCTGGCATTCAGGGCCAGGGATCGAGGGTGGCTAGGTGGGAATTTACGCTTTCTATCAAATGTTTGTGAGATGGAGAGCTGAACGCTGGCGTGTGACATGGTTGAGACGCTTGGTGACGGAGGTGGTGGTGGTGGTGTTGGTGGTACATCCCCTGTTTGCTGGGCGGCAGGTGCCAACGTTCCTCCAGAGGCGGAGGAAGAGGCCGAGGCGGCAGCAGCAGAATAGGCCGAGGCGGCAGCAGCAGAAGAGGTAGCAGGGGGAGCCTGAGTGACTTCCTTGGTTTTAAGGTGTTTACTCCACTGCAGTTCATGCTTTGCATGCAGGTGCCTGGTCATGCAGGTTGTGCTCAGGTTCAGAACGTTAATGCCTCGCTTCAGGCTCTGATGGCACAGCGTGCAAACCACTCGGGTCTTGTCGTCAGCACATTGTTTGAAGAAGTGCCATGCCAGGGAACTCCTTGAAGCTGCCTTTGGGGTGCTCGGTCCCAGATGGCGGCGGTCAGTAGCAGGCGGAGTCTCTTGGCGGCGGGTGTTCTGCTTTTGCCCACTGCTCCCTCTTTTGCTACGCTGTTGGCTCGGTCTCACCACTGCCTCTTCCTCCGAACTGTGAAAGTCAGTGGCACGACCTTCATTCCATGTGGGGTCTAGGACCTCATCGTCCCCTGCATCGTCTTCCACCCAGTCTTGATCCCTGACCTCCTGTTCAGTCTGCACACTGCAGAAAGACGCAGCAGTTGGCACCTGTGTTTCGTCATCATCAGAGACATGCTGAGGTGGTATTCCCATGTCCTCATCATCAGGAAACATAAGTGGTTGTGCGTCAGTGCATTCTATGTCTTTCACCGCTGGGGAAGGGCTAGGTGGATGCCCTTGGGAAACCCTGCCAGCGGAGTCTTCAAACAGCATAAGAGACTGCTGCATAACTTGAGGCTGAGACAGTTTCCCTGGTATGCATGGGGGTGATGTGACAGACTGATGGGGTTGGTTTTCAGGCGCCATCTGTGCGCTTTCTGCAGAAGACTGGGTGGGAGATAATGTGAACGTGCTGGATCCACTGTCGGCCACCCAATTGACTAATGCCTGTACCTGCTCAGGCCTTACCATCCTTAGAACGGCATTGGGCCCCACCATATATCGCTGTAAATTCTGGCGGCTACTGGGACCTGAGGTAGTTGGTACACTAGGACGTGTGGATGTGGCAGAACGGCCACGTCCTCTCCCAGCACCAGAGGGTCCACTAACACCACCACGACCATGTCCACGTCCGCGTCCCTTACTAGATGTTTTTCTCATTGTTATGGTTCACCACAACAACAAATATATTATTTGGCCCAATGTATTGTATTCAAATTCAGCGGGATATAAATTTGAGGCCTAGTATTTAGGCGCTGGGTGACCGGTATGGATTTAGTGACAGAATTAGACTTGGAAATGCACAGAAGCGTGTGTGTGAAGTTATTCTGAATGACCCTATGTGCACCTTCAATATGATCTACCCTTTTAGGGATAGATTTCAAATAGCTCTGATATAGCAGAAACGACTAAATTATGAAATTGCTAAATTGGGAATTGTATTTCAACCCAGAACAAAAAATGTGCTTTGACGGACACTAAATAACTTTCCCAGCCACAACAGGACAGCGGTAACGAGAGATTTAGCGGGATATAAATTTGAGGCCTAGTATTTAGGCGCTGGGTGACAGGTATGGGTTTAGTGACAGAATTAGATTTGGAAATGCACAGTAGCGGGTGTGTGAAGTTATTCTGAATGACCCTATGTGCACCTTGAATATTATATACCCTTTTAGGGATAGATTTCAAATAGCTCTGATATAGCAGAAACCACTAAATTATGAAATTGCTAAATTGGGAATTGTATTTCAACCCAGAACAAGAAATGTGCTTGAACGGACACTAAATAACTCGCCCAGCTACAGCACTAGGGACAGATTTAGCTGGATATAAATTTGAGGCCTAGTATTTAGGCGCTGGGTGACCGGTATGGATTTAGTGACAGAATTAGACTTGGAAATGCACAGAAGCGTGTGTGTGAAGTTATTCTGAATGACCCTATGTGCACCTTGAATATTATATACCCTTTTAGGGATAGATTTCAAATAGCTCTGATATAGCAGAAACCACTAAATTATGAAATTGCTAAATTGGGAATTGTATTTCAACCCAGAACAAGAAATGTGCTTGAACGGACACTAAATAACTCGCCCAGCTACAGCACTAAGGACAGATTTAGCGGGATATAAATTTGAGGCCTAGTATTTAGGCGCTGGGTGACAGGTATGGGTTTAGTGCCAGAATTAGACTTGGAAATACACAGTAGCGGGTGTGTGTGAAGTTATTCTGAATGACCCAATGTGCACCTTGAATATTATATACCCTTTTAGGGATAGATTTCAAATAGCTCTGATATAGCAGAAACCACTAAATTATGAAATTGCTAAATTGGGAATTGTATTTCAACCCAGAACAAGAAATGTGCTTGAACGGACACTAAATAACTCGCCCAGCTACAGCACTAAGGACAGATTTAGCGGGATATAAATTTGAGGCCTAGTATTTAGGCGCTGGGTGACAGGTATGGGTTTAGTGCCAGAATTAGACTTGGAAATACACAGTAGCGGGTGTGTGTGAAGTTATTCTGAATGACCCAATGTGCACCTTGAATATTATATACCCTTTTAGGGATAGATTTCAAATAGCTCTGATATAGCAGAAACCACTAAATTATGAAATTGCTAAATTGGGAATTGTATTTCAACCCAGAACAAGAAATGTGCTTGAACGGACACTAAATAACTCGCCCAGCTACAGCACTAAGGACAGATTTAGCGGGATATAAATTTGAGACCTAGTATTTAGGCGCTGGGTGACAGGTATGGGTTTAGTGCCAGAATTAGACTTGGAAATACACAGTAGCGGGTGTGTGTGAAGTTATTCTGAATGACCCAATGTGCACCTTGAATATTATATACCCTTTTAGGGATAGATTTCAAATAGCTCTGATATAGCAGAAACCACTAAATTATGAAATTGCTAAATTGGGAATTGTATTTCAACCCAGAACAAGAAATGTGCTTGAACGGACACTAAATAACTCGCCCAGCTACAGCACTAAGGACAGATTTAGCGGGATATAAATTTGAGGCCTAGTATTTAGGCGCTGGGTGACAGGTATGGGTTTAGTGCCAGAATTAGACTTGGAAATACACAGTAGCGGGTGTGTGTGAAGTTATTCTGAATGACCCAATGTGCACCTTGAATATTATATACCCTTTTAGGGATAGATTTCAAATAGCTCTGATATAGCAGAAACCACTAAATTATGAAATTGCTAAATTGGGAATTGTATTTCAACCCAGAACAAGAAATGTGCTTGAACGGACACTAAATAACTCGCCCAGCTACAGCACTAAGGACAGATTTAGCGGGATATAAATTTGAGGCCTAGTATTTAGGCGCTGGGTGACAGGTATGGGTTTAGTGCCAGAATTAGACTTGGAAATACACAGTAGCGGGTGTGTGTGAAGTTATTCTGAATGACCCAATGTGCACCTTGAATATTATATACCCTTTTAGGGATAGATTTCAAATAGCTCTGATATAGCAGAAACCACTAAATTATGAAATTGCTAAATTGGGAATTGTATTTCAACCCAGAACAAGAAATGTGCTTGAACGGACACTAAATAACTCGCCCAGCTACAGCACTAGGGACAGATTTAGCTGGATATAAATTTGAGGCCTAGTATTTAGGCGCTGCGTGACAGGTATGGGTTTAGTGACAGAATTAGACTTGGAAATACACAGTAGCGGGTGTGTGTGAAGTTATTCTGAATGACCCAATGTGCACCTTGAATATTATATACCCTTTTAGGGATAGATTTCAAATAGCTCTGATATAGCAGAAACCACTAAATTATGAAATTGCTAAATTGGGAATTGTATTTCAACCCAGAACAAGAAATGTGCTTGAACGGACACTAAATAACTCGCCCAGCTACAGCACTAGGGACAGATTTAGCTGGATATAAATTTGAGGCCTAGTATTTAGGCGCTGGGTGACCGGTATGGATTTAGTGACAGAATTAGACTGGGATATGGCCAAAAAATAAACAGACTATTGCTGGTTAAATGCACTTGGTGTGACAGCTTCACCCTGATGTAGGCTTTAGCCAAAAAACAACCACACCATTGAGGGTTAAATGCACTTGGTGACAGGCGCAGCTTGCCCCTGATTTAGTATATGGCCAAAAAATGAACAGACTATTGCTGGTTAAATGCACTTGGTGTGACAGCTTCACCCTGATGTAGGCTTTAGCCAAAAAACAACCACACCATTGAGGGTTAAATGCACTTGGTGACAGGCGCAGCTTGCCCCTGATTTTGTATATGGCCAAAAAATGAACAGACTATTGCTGGTTAAATGCACTTGGTGTGACAGCTTCACCCTGATGTAGGCTTTAGCCAAAAAACAACCACACCATTGAGGGTTAAATGCACTTGGTCGCAGCTTGTGCTGGCGCACCACAAGACACAAAATGGCCGCCGATCACCCCAGAAAAATGTGACTGACAAACGGTCTGTGCAGCCTAAAAACAGTGAGCAATTGAGGATCAGCAGCTCAATGATCCACAGCTGCAGATCGATCAGTTAATCAAGTCCTTTGGAGGAGTTAATCTGCCTAATCTCGCCCTACTGTCGCAGCCGCAACCTCTCCCTACGCTAATCAGAGCAGAGTGACGGGCGGCGCTATGTGACTCCAGCTTAAATAGAGGCTGGGTCACATGGTGCTCTGGCCAATCACAGCCATGCCAATAGTAGGCATGGCTGTGATGGCCTCTTGGGGCAAGTAGTATGACGCTTGTTGATTGGCTGCTTTGCAGCCTTTCAAAAAGCGCCAAGAAAGCGTCACAAAAGCGCGAAGAAAGCGACGAACACCGAACCCGAACCCGGACTTTTACGAAAATGTCCGGGTTCGGGTCCGTGTCACGGACACCCCAAAATTCGGTACGAACCCGAACTATACAGTTCGAGTTCGCTCATCCCTAATTGTCACATATCCCAAACGCTGGAGATACCCCCCTACCCACCCGCGATCCCTAGCCCTGAATGCCGGCATTTCTAAATTACTAGCCTTTGAAATGCTGTCATTCCGTCTGGTGGAGACGGATAGTTTTAAAGGCCTTATGGTGGTGGCTGTCCCACAGTACGTTGTGCCATCCCTTGCCTGCATAACCAAGTAGGGGACAAAATCAGGTGTGCACTGCGCAACACCATCTGTGGCAAGGTGCATCTGACTACGGATACGTGGACCAGTAAGCACGGTCAGGGCCGTTATATCGCCATTAACAGCACACTGGGTAAATGCAGTGGCGGCTGGGCCTGAGGTGGATAACAGTTTGGCAAATGTCCTTCGACCACCGAGGATTGCAGGGCGCTTCAGTTTGCCTCCTGTTGCTACCTTCACCACCAACTTCAGAACAGCCAGGGGTAAATGACTAGTGTTGAGTGGGAGGTGCCATATTAGATTTTGCAATATTTCGCGAATATTTGATTAAATATTTGACTTATATTTGTCGAAATTGAATATTCGTCATTATTCTATTTATCTCGAATAATATGCGATTTAATTATTCGCATATTGCGATTTTCTTTACACTGTATAAGGCAACTTTCATATTGGTTGGCTATGTCTATGGCTAATGTGTATTTTACGAATATTCGCTATATTGCTATAACTTTGATTTTTAGAATATTACGAATATTACGAATATTCTAAAATACGAAGTTATAGCAATATTACGAATATTTGTAAAATACACATAATTTAGCTAATATAGTGCTCTAAACTATTTTTTGGTCTTTTCTGAACTACTACAGCACTATATTAGCTAAATTGCAGTCTATATGTGTATTTTTAGAATATTCACTATAATGCTATAACTTCATTTTTTTTTGAATATTCTTCATATTTTAAAAAACAAAGTTATAGCAATATAGCGAATATTCGTAAAATACACATATAGTCAAATTATTTTGTTTCTTCTGAGCTTTAGAAGAGACAAAAAAATTTGACTATAAAAAAAGATTATAGCACTATATTAGCTAAATTGGAGTCTATTTGTGTATTTTACGAATATTCGCTATATTACTGTAACTTAGTTTTTTAGAATATGACGAATATTCTAAAAAACAAAGTTATAGCAATTTAGCGAATATATTCCTTACTTAGAATATTCGTATATATTTTTTTTCAATCTGTACTGTTATTCCACTTTTGTAGACTGCTCCCCGACAAGCGTCCCCGTCACCATGGGAACGCCTGTGGGTTAGAATATACCATCGGATCTGAGTTTTTACGATCTCAGGGAAAACTCAGATCCAATGGTATATTCTAACCCACAGGCGTTCCCATGGTGACGAGGACGCTTGTCGGGGAGGTGTATGCTGAAGTTGATTAAAAATCGAATATATTCGCTATATTGCTATATATTTGTTTTTTTCGAATATTCGTGGAATAATCGAAATCTTGATTTTGATTATTTTTTTTATTCGCTATCGCTGTCCCTAATTTAAATAAAGCGGGTAACGTAAACGTACGCGAAAAAGCGTATGACGTAATTTACAGTACTAGAACCGCACAGTGACTGTGACCAGTGTCTATAAAGCATTCATCATCACTATTTGAACTTTACAAGTGAATGACTACAATGAGACGTGTTATGTAAAGTTAATGCAATTAAATACATTAAGATATTTAAAAAATGCCTTGTGTTTCAAGATTACGTGATGAGTTAAGAAATTTGAGTTAAGAGGTTGTGTGTTAACCATACTACATCTGTACGGATTAGCAGCATAACTGAATATATACATTACTGAATGTTGTAGAGAGAGATACAAAAATCATGTAATCATTGTATCTGGGCATAATCGCCTACTATACTCATCGACCTGATCTGGGTGTAGGCTCCAGGTCACACCACTTTTTTGGAATTGCCTTGTAGTCGTGCCATATGCCGCCTTTTAATTTTAATTCGGTCCGGACAGACCGTATGATGGCCTCTTTTTAAACCCTTTTCCGGGTCCAAGGATATCCCCGCTCCAGAAAGCGCTGAAGGATAAAGATGAAAGCATATAATCACAATTTTTTTTAATATACAAATATTCAAAGAAATAACCACAAAAAAAGCAAAAAGTATTTAAGTCTTTAACCACCTCCCGACCGCCGTACGCGTATATGCGTCCGGGAGGTGGTTGCTTTATTCCTCCTGGACGCATATACGCGTCTTCTCGCGAGACGCGAGATTTCCTGTGAACCGCGCGCGCTCACAGGAACAGAAGGTAAGCGAGTGGATCTCCAGCCTGCCAGCGGCGATCGTTCGCTGGCAGGCTGGAGATCCGAATTTTTTAACCCCTAACAGGTATATTAGACGCTGTTTTCATAACAGCGTCTAATATACCTCCTACCTGGTCCTCTGGTGGTCCCTTTTGTTAGGATCGACCACCAGAGGACTCAGGTAGGTCAGTACAGTCCCACCAAACACCACACTACACCCCCCCCCCGTCACTTATTAACCCCTTATAAACCCCTGATCACCCCATATAAACTCCCTGATCACCCCCCTGTCATTGATCACCGCCCTGTCATTGATCACCGCCCTGTCAGGCTCCGTTCAGACGTCCGCATGATTTTTACGGATCCGATCCATGTATCCATGGATCCGTAAAAATCATGCGGACGTCTGAATGGAGCCTTACAGGGGGGTGATCAATGACAGGCGGGTGATCACCCATATACACTCCCTGATCACCCCCTGTCATTGATCACCGCCCTGTCAGGCTCCATTCAGACGTCCGCATGATTTTTACGGATCCGATCCATGTATCCATGGATCCGTAAAAATCATGCGGACGTCTGAATGGAGCCTTACAGGGGGGTGATCGATGACAGGCGGGTGATCACCCATATACACTCCCTGATCACCCCCTGTCATTGATCACCGCCCTGTCAGGCTCCATTCAGACGTCCGCATGATTTTTACGGATCCGATCCATGTATCCATGGATCCGTAAAAATCATGCGGACGTCTGAATGGAGCCTTACAGGGGGGTGATCAATGACAGGCGGGTGATCACCCATATACACTCCCTGATCACCCCCTGTCATTGATCACCGCCCTGTCAGGCTCCATTCAGACGTCCGCATGATTTTTACGGATCCGATCCATGTATCCATGGATCCGTAAAAATCATGCGGACGTCTGAATGGAGCCTTACAGGGGGGTGATCGATGACAGGCGGGTGATCACCCATATACACTCCCTGATCACCCCCTGTCATTGATCACCGCCCTGTCAGGCTCCATTCAGACGTCCGCATGATTTTTACGGATCCGATCCATGTATCCATGGATCCGTAAAAATCATGCGGACGTCTGAATGGAGCCTTACAGGGGGGTGATCAATGACAGGCGGGTGATCACCCATATACACTCCCTGATCACCCCCTGTCATTGATCACCCCCCTGTCATTGATCACCCCCCTGTCAGGCTCCATTCAGACGTCCGCATGATTTTTACGGATCCGATCCATGTATCCATGGATCCGTAAAAATCATGCGGACGTCTGAATGGAGCCTTACAGGGGGGGTGATCAGTGACAGGGGGGTGATCACCCTGATTACCCTGATCACCCTCTGTCATTGATAACCCCCCTGTAAGGCTCCATTCAGACGTCCGCATGCGTTCTGTGGATCCGATCCATGTATCCATGGATCCATAAAAAATCATGCGGATGTCTGAATGGAGCCTTACAGGGGGGGTGATCAGTGACAGGGGGGTGATCACCCTGATTACCCTGATCACCCCCTGTCATTGATAACCCCCCTGTAAGGCTCCATTCAGACGTCCGCATGCGTTCTGTGGATCCGATCCATGTATCCATGGATCCGTAAAAAATCATGCGGATGTCTGAATGGAGCCTTACAGGGGGGGTGATCAGTGACAGGGGGTTGATCACCCTGATCACCCTCTGTCATTGATAACCCCCTGTAAGGCTCCATTCAGACGTCCGCATGCGTTCTGTGGATCCGATCCATGTATCCATGGATCCGGAAAAAATCATGCGGATGTCTGAATGGAGCCTTACAGGGGGGGGTGATCAGTGACAGGGGGGTGATCACCCTGATTACCCTGATCACCCCCTGTCATTGATAACCCCCCTGTAAGGCTCCATTCAGACGTCCGCATGCGTTCTGTGGATCCGATCCATGTATCCATGGATCCGTAAAAAATCATGCGGATGTCTGAATGGAGCCTTACAGGGGGGGTGATCAGTGACAGGGGGGTGATCACCCTGATTACCCTGATCACCCTCTGTCATTGATAACCCCCCTGTAAGGCTCCATTCAGACGTCCGCATGCGTTCTGTGGATCCGATCCATGTATCCATGGATCCGTAAAAAATCATGCGGATGTCTGAATGGAGCCTTACAGGGGGGGTGATCAGTGACAGGGGGGTGATCACCCTGATTACCCTGATCACCCCCTGTCATTGATAACCCCCCTGTAAGGCTCCATTCAGACGTCCGCATGCGTTCTGTGGATCCGATCCATGGATCCGTAAAAATCATGCGGACGTCTGAATGGAGCCTTACAGGGGGGGGTGATCAATGACAGGGGGGTGATCAGGGAGTCTATATGGGTGATCACCCCCCTGTCATTGATCACCCCCCTGTCATTGATCACTCCCCCCCTGGTAAGGCTCCATTCAGCCATTTTTTTTTGGCACAAGTTAGCGGACATTTTTTGTTTGTTTTTGTTTTTTCTTACAAAGTCTCATATTCCACTAACTTGTGTCAAAAAATAAAATCTCACATGGATGCACCATACCCCTCACGGAATCCAAATGCGTAAACATTTTTAGACATTTACATTCCAGACTTCTCACGCTTTAGGGCCCCTAAAAAGCCAGGGCAGTATAAATACCCCACATGTGACCCCATTTCGGAAAGAAGACACCCCAAGGTATTCCGTGAGGGGCATATTGAGTCCATGAAAGATTGAAATTTTTGTCCTAAGTTAGCGGAAAGTGAGACTTTGTGAGAAAAAAAACAAAAAAAATTAATATCCGCTAACTTATGCAAAAAAAAAAAATTCTAGGAACTCGCCATGCCCCTCATTGAATACCTCGGGGTGTCTTCTTTCCAAAGTGGGGTCACATGTGGGGTATTTATACTGCCCTGGCTTTTTAGGGGCCCGAAAGTGTGAGAAGAAGTCTGGGATCCAAATGTCTAAAAATGCCATCCTAAAAGGAATTTGGGCCCCTTTGCGCATCTAGGCTGCAAAAAAGTGTCACACATGTGGTACTCAGGAGAAGTTGGGGAATGTGTTTTGGGGTGTCATTTTACATATACCCATGATGGGTGAGAAAAATATCTTGGTCAAATGCCAACTTTGTATAAAAAAATGGGAAAAGTTGTCTTTTGCCAAGATATTTCTCTCACCCAGCATGGGTATATGTAAAATGACCCCCCAAAACACATTGCCCAACTTCTCCTGAGTACGGCGATACCAGATGTGTCACACTTTTTTGCAGCCAAGGTGGGCAAAGGGGCACCTTTCGGATTTCGCAGGCCATTTTTTACACATTTTGATTTCAAGGTACTTCTTACACATTTGGGCCCCTAAATTGCCAGGGCAGTATAACTACGCCACAAGTGACCCCATTTTGGAAAGAAGACACCCCAAGGTATTCCGTGGGGGGCACGGCGAGTTCCTAGAATTTTTTATTTTTTGTCACAATTTAGCGGAAAATGATGATTTTTCTTTTTTTTTCTTTTTTCCTTACAAAGTCTCATATTCCACTAACTTGCGACAAAAAATAAAAAATTCTAGGAACTCGCCATGCCCCTCATGGAATACCTTGGGGTGTCTTCTTTCCAAAATGGGGTCACTTGTGGGGTAGTTATACTGCCCTGGCAATTTAGGGGCCCAAATGTGTGAGAAGAACTTTGCAATCAAAATGTGTAAAAAATGCCCTGCAAAATCCGAAAGGTGCACTTTGGAATATGTGCCCCTTTGCCCACCTTGGCAGCAAAAAAGTGTGACACATCTGGTATCGCCGTACTCAGGAGAAGTTGGGCAATGTGTTTTGGGGTGTCATTTTACATATATCCATGCTGGGTGAGAAAAATATCTTGGTCAAATGCCAACTTTGTATAAAAAAATTGGAAAAGTTGTCTTTTGCCAAGATATTTCTCTCACCCAGCATGGGTATATGTAAAATGACAGCCCAAAACACATTCCCCAACTTCTCCTGAGTACGGCGATACCAGATGTGTGACACTTTTTTGATGCCAAGGTGGGCAAAGGGGCACATATTCCAAAGTGCACCTTTCGGATTTCACCGGTCAATTTTTACAGATTTTGATTACAAAGTACTTCTCACACATTTGGGCCCCTAAATTGCCAGGGCAGTATAACTACGCCACAAGTGACCCCATTTTGGAAAGAAGACACCCCAAGGTATTCCGTGAGGGGCATGGCGAGTTCCTAGAATTTTTTATTTTTTGTCGCAAGTTAGTGGAATATGAGACTTTGTAAGGAAAAAAGAGAAAAAAAAAAATCATCATTTTCCGCTAACTTGTGACAAAAAATAAAAAATTCTAGGAACTCGCAGTGCCCCTCACGGAATACCTTAGGGTGTCTTCTTTCCAAAATGGGGTCACTTGTGGCGTAGTTATACTGCCCTGGCAATTTAGGGGCCCAAATGTGTGAGAAGAACTTTGCAATCAAAATGTGTAAAAAATGCCCTGCAAAATCCGAAAGGTGCACTTTGGAATATGTGCCCCTTTGCCCACCTTGGCAGCAAAAAAGTGTGACACATCTGGTATCGCCGTACTCAGGAGAAGTTGGGGAATGTGTTTTGGGGTGTCATTTTACATATACCCATGCTGGGTGAGAGAAATATCTTGGCAAAAGACAACTTTTCCCATATTTTTATACAAAGTTGGCATTTGACCAAGATATTTTTCTCACCCAGCATGGGTATATGTAAAATGACACCCCAAAACACATTCCCCAACTTCTCCTGAGTACGGCGATACCACATGTGTGACACTTTTTTGCTGCCAAGGTGGGCAAAGGGGCGCATATTCCAAAGTGCACCTTTCGGATTTCACCGGTCATTTCTTACACATTTTGATTGCAAAGTTCTTCTCACACATTTGGGCCCCTAAATTGCCAGGGCAGTATAACTACCCCACAAGTGACCCCATTTTGGAAAGAAGACACCCCAAGGTATTCTGTGAGGGGCATGGTGAGTTCCTAGAATTTTTTATTTTTTGTCGCAAGTTAGTGGAATATGAGACTTTGTAAGAAAAAAATAAAAATAAAAAAATCATCATCATGTTCCGCTAACTTGTGACAAAAAATAAAAAGTTCTATGAACTCACTATGCCCATCAGCGAATACCTTAGGGTGTCTACTTTCCGAAATGGGGTCATTTGTGGGGTTTTTCTACTGTTTGGGCATTGTAGAACCTCAGGAAACATGACAGGTGCTCAGAAAATCAGAGCCGTTTCAAAAAGCGGAAATTCACATTTTTGTACCATAGTTTGTAAATGCTATAACTTTTACCCAAACCATTTTTTTTTTGCCCAAACATTTTTTTTTTATCAAAGACATGTAGAACTATAAATTTAGCGAAAAATTTATATATGGATGTCGTTTTTTTTGCAAAATTTCACAGCTGAAAGTGAAAAATGTCATTTTTTTGCAAAAAAATCGTTACATTTTGATTAATAACAAAAAAAGTAAAAATGTCAGCAGCAATAAAATACCACCAAATGAAAGCTCCATTAGTGAGAAGAAAAGGAGGTAAAATTCATTTGGGTGGTAAGTTGCATGACCGAGCGATAAACGGTGAAAGTAGTGTAGTGCCGAAGTGTAAAAAGTGGCCTGGTCATGAAGGGGGTTTCACCTAGCGGGGCTGAAGTGGTTAAAACTCTTTCACGCATTAAGACGTAAAGGTACGTCATTGCGTGACAGGGGATGTATGGAGCGGGCCTCTGCACTGAGCCCGCTCCATACGCACGATTTGCCGGCTATATGATACAGCCGGCATCCGGCCGCACTAACAGGAAGCGGCGATCGCGCCGCCCCTGCCATTCAACCCCTCAGGTGCCGCGATCAAGGCTGATCAAGGCACCTGTGATGTGATGCGCCTCCATCTTCCTTCCAATCGGACCCCCCGCAGTGAAATTGCGGGGCTCCGATCGGTTGCCATGGCAGCCTGGACGCTGCTGAAGCTATTCAGGCCTGCTATGGCTTTCTCCATACTGAGCTATGCACTAGGCATAGCGCAGAATGGAGTGTGTAAAAATCCTATTCACTGCAATAGAGCTCTATTATGGTGAATAGGCCCCTATGGGGACTAACTGCTGTAAAAAAAAAAAATAATAAGTTGAATAAAGTTCAAAAAAACACCACTATATTAAAAGTTTGAATCACCACCCTTTTCCAATTTTACATATAAAACTACATAAACAATAAAAATAAAAAAATATTGTGTAACGCCGCATCCGAAAATGTCTGAACTATAAAAAAAAAAAACGCAGTGAACGCAGTGACCGAAGAAAAAATAAAAAACACACATTTTGCCATTTTTTTTGTAATTTTGAGTAAAATTTTCAGTTCATTTTTAGTTAATAGTGAACGCTGTGATGTCAAAACCCCCAAAACCTTGGTGGAATTTTGTATTTATTTAAATTTTGCCAGACAAATAATTTTTTTCCTTTTTTCTAATACAAAACGTGGTAAATGAAATGGTGGCATTAAAAAATGCTACTTGTCCCACAAAAAATAAGCCCTCATATAGCTATGTGAACTGAAAAATAAAAATGTTATGGCTTTTGGAACATAAGGAGGACAAAACAACAATGTAAAAATGAAAATAGGCCTGGTCTTGAAGGGGTTAAAGGGTAAATATTAGATTTAAAGTTACCGATATACGATCGGATTGTATTGCGATTATATGTATGTGAGGTCTGAGCAATCAGATAATGGCCAGCAAAGCTGCGATGTACCTGTCTAGTTAAGAGACGGTACGGTATTGTGTGTACTGTTGGTTTGCATCCCCGTGGTGCACCCTGGGTAACGCTAAATGAACCATCAAATACTGGCGGCCTGACAAAAAAAGCTCATGGACATACATTTTTATCTATATACAGTATATTGTGTGTATAGTATATAGTGTGTGGTATATATTGCATGGCAAGAAACGGACGTGCTATGTGCATGTGATAGATATTTATCTGTTGCCCATGAATAAATGCTACTGACATAGTGCTGTGAGTAACAAGAATACCCAATCAGTAGTATCTGCTATTGGGGGAGTGGCGGGTGGCAGAGGAAAAAAATGTGTATCATTGTAGTTCTTATTCGCATACACAAATATTTAGCAACACTCAATCTACATATAAATAATTTAGATGTAGATCTAGTGTTCCTAAATATTGTTCTGAAATGCATGCAATATGAAATAAAATACAGTGCTGTAATACAATATTACTTACAGTGAGAAGAACTTCTTCCTTTTGAAATCGAATTCTTGCCATTTTCGATCGCCGATTTTTCATTAAACTAACTAACTAACGCCAAACTCCACTGGAAGCAATGCAAAACCGAAACCAGGGAACATGTCAAGTGACACGATTACGTCACTCATAAGAACGACTCCTCACGCGATTATTCATAACATTCCCGATTTTCGGGTAAAAATCAGGAATTCGAATAACAAGATTGGTTCCACCCTGCTTCTTACAATAAAGCGAATATTCGAAAGAATAATTTAGAATCGATCAATTTAGCTAATATAGTGGTATAATCTTATTTGTGGGCGAGCAAGAAGCAGTGAGGGGCCTGAGGGATCATGTATTTACAGATGTTTAAAATTTATAAATATTCGATATAGCGAATATATAGACGCTATATTTGAAATATTCGCAAATTCTCGAAATTGCGATATTCGAGAAAAAAATTTGCTATTCGAATATTCGCCCTCAACACTATAAACGACAGCAGGAAGTTTTAAAACGTATCTGTTTGGGGGATAGACCCCACACCGCGCAGGAGCTGTGGATGGGCCTTGAACAACAGACTGATGAGTGGTTTGTTCCAGTCAGCCTCAAGCCCGGCCTGGTGGTGTGCGATAATGGGCGAAATCTCGTCGCAGCTCTGGGACTAGCCGCTTTGACGCACATCCCTTGCCTGGTGCATGTGCTGAATTTGGTGGTGCAGAGAATCCTTAAAAATTACCCCAACATCTCAGAGCTGCTGCATAAAGTTCGGTCCGTCTGTGCTTGCTTTCGGCGTTCTCACACTGCTCGCCTGTCAGCGCTGCAGAGTAGTGTTGAGCGTGAATATTCGAATATCGAATTTTTTTTCGCGAATATCAGCACTTCGCTAATTCGCGAATATTTCGAATATAGTGATATAAATTCGATATTTCTAATATTATTATTATTTTTTTTTTTTTTATTGTTATATTTTTTTCTTTCCCACCTCTCCTAAAGTTGTTCTTACCTGTCCTTTGGATTCCTGGATTCCTGGCTGCTCCAGTCAGTGCCCGTTGCCGCTTCTGCCGACTTCCGTGCTCATGGAGCGTCCCCATCACCATGGGAACGTCTCCATATACTAGAATGTACTGTCGGATTTGAGAATTACGTTGAAATCGCAATTCGATTTTTTCAAGTTATAATAATCGAATTTCGATTTTAACTTAAAGGCTACTCTCCTATTGAAATAGCAATGCGATTAATTCAAGTTATAATAATCGAATTTCGATTTTAACTTAGCACTGCTATATTCCATATTCGCTAATTGTAGCCTAATATGGAATATAGCAGTGCTAAGTTGAAATCGAAATTCAATTATTATAACTTGAATTAATCGAATTGCGATTTCAACTTAGACCTGGTTTACTATGGTTGGCTTGGTAGAATTTGCGAATATGACGAATGTATTCGTCATATTCCACAAAACGAAGATAACAAAGTATTCTGCATCTTCGTTTTAGCTACCTATTCATCAACTTCGCTAATTCTAGAAATCATATAGGAAAGTTTACTATAGAGACAGCTAAGTTTAATTCGCTATGCGATTATATTACTTTGCTTTTTTTTTATAAATAGAATAATTATAATAATTATCAGGTATTATAATTATTCTATTTATTTATTTTCTTAAAAGCAGTCATATAATCGCATAGCGAATTAAACTTAGCTGTCTCTATAGTAAACTTTCCTATATGATTGCTAGAATTAGCGAAGTTGACGAATAGGTAGCTAAAACGAAGATGCAGAATACTTCGTTATCTTCGTTTTGTGGAATATAACGAATATATTCGTCATATTCGCTAATTCTACCAAGCCAACCATAGTAAAACAGGTCCTGAAATCGCAATTCGATTATTTCAAGTTATAATAATCGAATTTCGATTTTAACTTAAAGGCTACTCTCCTATTGAAATAGCAATGCGATTAATTCAAGTTATAATAATCGAATTTCGATTTTAACTTAACACTGCTATATTCCATATTAGGCTAGAATTAACGAATATGGAATATAGCAGTGCTAAGTTAAAATCGAAATTCTATTATTATAACTTGAATTAATCGCATTGCTATTTCAATAGGAGAGTAGCCTTTAAGTTAAAATCGAAATTCGATTATTTAAATCGCATATTAATCGCGATAACAAGAATAATGACGAATATTCGATTTCGACGATTATAAAACGAATATTCTATCGAATATTCGCGAATTTCGTCGAAATCTAATATGGCACCTGTCGCTCATCACTACTGCAGAGTAACTTCGGCCTTCCCGCTCACCACCTCATATGCGATGTGCCCACAAGGTGGAACTCCACCTTGCACATGCCAGCCAGACTGTGCGAGCAGCAGCAGGTAATAGTGGAGTTTCAGCTGCAGCGAGAACGGGTGGGTCGCTCGGCAGAACAGCACCTTTCGCTCTTTCAAGTACTCCACCAACATGGCCAGTGCCAATAACGCCGTTATCAGCGTTACTATCCCACTTGTATGCCTCCTTGAAAAAACGCTCCTAGCGATGATGGAAGAGGATGTGGCACAGGAGGAGGAGGAGGAAGAGGGATCATTTCGTAGGGTTTTCAGCCAGTCATTCCCAAGTGGTTCCTGCACCCTCAAACCCGAGGTACACAATTGTCCAGCCAGAGCACAGTTCTGGAGGATGAGGAGGTGGAGGTTGAGGAGGAGGAGATGGAGGAGGAGGAACCATGTTGACAGCAGGGTGGCACCCAGACCAGCTCATGGCCATAACTGGTGCGTGGATGGGGGGATATAGAGGACATTGACAATACACCTCCCACAGAGGACAGCTTTTTGTTGCCTCTGGGCAGCCTGGCACACATGAGCGATTACATGCTGCAGTGTCTCCGCAACGACTGCCGAGTTGCCCACATTCTAACTTGTGGTGATTACTGGGTGGCCACGCTGCTGGATTCCCGTTACAAGGACAACGTACCGTCCTTAATTCGGTCACTGGAGCGTGATCGTAAGATGCGAGAGTACAAGCACACGCTGGTAGACGCGCTGCTGGTGGCATTCCCACCTGACAGCGGGGGCGCAGTGGAAGCACAAGGCTAAGGCAGAGGAAAAGGAAGAAGTCGCCAACGCAGCTGGGGCACCGCCAGCACCTCAGAAGGCAGGGTTAGCATGGCCGAAATGTAGAGAAGCTTTGTCAGCACACCACAACAACCTGCACCACCAGCTGATATGGAACGTCTTAGCAGGAGGCAGCATTTCACCAACATGGTGGAGCAGTATGTGTGCACACGCCTACACGTACTGAATGACAGGTCTGCACCCTTCAACTTCTGGGTCTCCAAATTGGGCCTAAGCTTGCCCTTTAACCTTGATGGTGCTGGCTTGGCCTGAAGCCAGGGTATTATCTGAATGTGTGTTTAGCATGGCAGGGGGCATTATCACAGACAAGCGCAGCCGCCTGTCCACAGCCAATGTGGACAAGCTTGCGTTCATTAAAATGAACCAGGCATGGATCCCTCAGGACTTGTCCGTACCTTGTGCAGAATAGACATGTATACCGGTACTAAGCAGCCATTGTTATACTGCAGCACAATTGCTCATGTTTGTATTTTGGATATTTCACACTCTTTTGATTAAAACCAAAAACCTGTGATGGCTATCTCGTCCTCCTCCACCGCCTCTTCCACCGACTCCGCTACGTCCACCGCCTCCTCAAACTCCTACTCCATATGGAACTCCACTTCATAAATCCATTTTTTTTTTTTTGTACGTGTTTTATTTTATATCATTTCACTTCTTTGTCATTAACATTTTCGGGCGAAAGTCACCAATTTTTGGGTGTATAGTACCACTGCTATACCTAGTAGACCGGTAAAAAAGATATATAAATTACCAGTTACATTTTATGGTGAAATTAACAAATTTTGGGGTGTATAGTACCACTGCTATACCTAGTAGACAGGTTAAACCCCCCCAAAAAATTGTCAGTTACTTTTTTGGGTGAAATTAACCAATTTTTGGGTATATAGTACCTAGTAGACAGGTAAAAAAAAAAATTCATTTACATTTTAGGGTGAAATTCACCAATTTTGGTGTGTATAGTACCACTGCTATACCTAGTGGACTGGTAAAAAATAAAAATAAAATTGTCAGTTACATTTTATTGTGAAATTAACCAATTTTTGGGGTGTATAGTATCACTGCTATACCTAGTAGACAGGTTAAACAAAAAAAAATAATTGTCATTTACTTTTTCGGTTAAAATAACCAATTTTTGGGTGTATAATACCACTGCTATACCTACTAGGCCGGTTAAAAAATAAATAAATTGTCATTTACATTTTAGGGTGAAATTCACCAATTTTGGTGTGTATAGTACCACTGCTATCCCTAGTGGAACGGTAAAAAAAAATAAAAAATTGTCAGTTACATTTTCTGGCAAAATAAACAAATTTTGGGGTGTATAGTACCACTGCTATACATAGTAGACAGGTTAAAAAAAAAATTGTTAGTTATATATTCTGGTGAAATTCACCAATTTTTGGGTGTGATGTACCACTCCTATACCTAGTAGACAGCTTAATAAATTTCAGAAAAGAAATAATAATTGTCAGTTACATTTTTTGGTGAAATTCACAATTTTTGGGGTGTAATATACCCATCCTCTAACTAGTTGACAGCTTAATACATTTCAATAATTTTTCTGTTACATTTTTGGGTTCACATTATACAATTGTAGACGTGAATAAACACCTGCTATGCATAGGTAAGAGGGAATAAAATTTAATAAATTATTCAGTAATTAATGCGCATCACATCCTTTCATTCAATGCTTAAACTTTGAAAAGTTGTCACACTTTTATGCTTTAATAATTTCTCCCATAATTCAACTCTAATTTGAAATTTAAAAAAATGAATCCTCCCTTGGATGTGGTCTCTCTTGCTCACACTCCCTCTCTGGCCTGGAACCCTGATTCCCCACCACCCGTGATCACCATGGTAGGCGCATAAAAGAACATTGAAAGTTGATAGAGCAGATATCAAGTTGGACAGGGGTCAGCCCCTGCAACTTATGGGTCTCCAATTTGGGCACATGGCCTGAACTTGCCCTTTACCCCTTGGAGGTGCTGGCCTGCCCTGCAGCCAGTGTATAGTCTGAACGTGTGTTTAGCATGACTGGAGGGGGTTATGACAGGTTATATTTCCCAATGTTTTGGGGTGTACCCCAATTTTAAAAATACAATTTAAAACCAAAAGGCAGTGTAGGCTACCTCCTCCTCCTCCACCGCCGCTTCCACCTACACCTCCACATCCAACACCTCCTCAACCTCCTACTCCATATGGACCTCGTCCTCCTAGATCAAGATTATTATTTTTTATTTTTACATATTTTATGTTATTTTAAATTTAAATATTTTATTATTTCCCTATCCACATTTGTTTTCAGAGCACTTGCCAAGCTCTTAACCACATTTTGACGCCATTTGCAGCCCTCTAGCCCTTTCCATAACATTTTTACAACCATTTTAGTGCTCAAAAGTTCGGGTCCCTATTGATTTCAATGGGGTTTGGGTCAAGTTTGGTCCCGAACTCGAACTTTTATCCGAAGTTCGGCCGAACCCGTCGAACCCGAACATCCAGGTGTCCGCTGAACTCTAATCAATACTCATGAACAAGCACAGCAGGAAAGCTAGGGATTGTGGGGATTGTAGTTTTGTGAGGGAAGACCAGGCACCATGATACTCTCAGTGTGTTGCAGGTTCACACAGGAGCTAGACAAATGGATTGCAAGGTAAATTGAAACTCTGGTTATATGTATAGGTAGAGGTTCTGGTTGGTTCACAGCTTGTAGCCTTTATGCAGTTTTTCAAAAATTAAGTTATTTTACCGGAATACCCCTTTATGTCTGGTTGCTGGACCTTATGACTGTTCTGGTACTTTTTCAGCGGGGTGCCTTTGGCTGTTGGCCCCCTCATGATACCCTGTCTGTATTTGTAAGGAGTCATGGTGCTCTATGAGCTGCTTCCTTTTGGAGACTCCTGCTGCAGGAGGGGCAGCCATCTTCCTCACTGTGCCATCTTGATTCATCTGCTTCCAACACTATACTTGGCTAGACCACAACTAGACTCAACTGACTATAACTTCCTGGTGCCCCTCCCTTAGTGGGAAGCAGAACAAGCCCACTTTTGCACAAAAGTGGGAAAATGGAATGGTAAGTTTCATTCTAACTAAATTTCTCTCTCTGCCAGATACACTGCCACCTGTTAGTGAACCAGGCATAGTACACGAACATAACAGTTTCATAGCAATACTGTTAATGCACAGTGTAAGAGGGCCTGAAATAAATACACAGATTACATTTTTAGCCATTAGAGACAGTAGCAGTGTGTAAAAATGGTAGTGCCCACTCTGGGGTACTACACATACACACAGCTAGACAAAGAGTTAACCCTTTGTGACAGAACGGTTGAATATTTTTAGTAAAGACCAATTGAAAAAAACTAAATCATTAAAATGCAATCATAAAAATATTGCCCCTTACGTGTACATATCCTTCAATGTAACAATTATAGTTTCATAATTGGTCTGAAAAAAGTTGAACTTGATAGACCTGTGTCTTTTTTCAACATGTGTAACTATGTAATTCATAATCACAATCACATCATTGTGATAAGCAGATCATTTGCTATCGTAAAATCCAAGTAGGTACAATCCAGTTTAATTCTACATACTCAACCGTTTGAAAAAGGCCTTTCTACAGATCAGTATGTCTTCCTGTTCTTAGCTGTAGTAGGAGCAGCTTATGAACCAGCTGTAACACCAGAAGGTAGCTCCTGCAGGAGTGATTTTCAAGTAAGAAGCCTTGACAGATGCTGGCAAGAAATCAGGGAAATCAGCAATAGCTGCAGGGCAGACAAAGCCAGGATACAGGCCAGGGTCTGTCAGGCCAATCATCAGATGCAAGTAGTCAGTAAACAGGCGGTTTGCAGACAAGAATAGTTAGGAAACATGCTGGAGGTCACGAAACAATCAGGTAGACAGAAGAGAGATATGGTGACATTCAAAATCCATTACTCAACCAACTGACAATGCCATGATAAGATTTCATCTAAACATTAATAATAATGTGAGTGCACACATTTGTTCTAAAAATTCTTCATAATTTAAAGAGGCCGTTTCACAACGGAGTATGCTGAGTTATATTAGGAGGAGGTACACATAATTAAGCACTCCAGAAGATACCTTTGGAAGCATAATGACAGTAAATTCAGTCATTATTTTATGAGAGAAAACAGCTCAGCCATCTTGTGACTGACAGCTCAGCATGCTGTGTGCATACAATCCCCGGCCCCACATTCTAGGCCTGTGAGCGCTGTAGTCGCAGCAGTCAGAGCCTCCGCCTCCTATCAGCGTCACTGCTCACAGCCACCCTGGTATTCCTGCGCCCCTGTATGTAACCACATGACAGGGGCTGGCAAATTTTAGCCTGGGGGGCAAGCACACAGCAGTGGCCCATGTGTAGTGGCCCACCCTTAACTTGTTTAACTCTGTCTACTTATAAAGACAGTATATGTATACAGGGGAGCCTAGACTGGAATGGAATATTCCGGTCTAGATATACTAAACTGTTCTATACACTGCCTATACATTGCCGCCATCTACTGGTGTGCATGAAGAATTACAGCAATTTACATAAAACAGTCATAGGAAATTCAGATAATAGAAAATATAATGTCAGGTTACACAGGATGATAACACATTTACACTTTAACATTATGTAGCAGGGTAACAGAGTTTTAGTGACATATTCTGGGATGTTACATACCCCGTTACTTTAAGATAAGCCGTCCTCAGTGCAAGGTAGGCAGGTGAGGAATAAGCTCTGGGTACCCAATATAATACAATGTGCTGCATGAATTACATATAATGACAAACAAATACAAGACAGTTTCTTCGAGGTTCCTGCCCGCTAGAATAAGGTGTCCAACACACAGTTTCCTTATCTTGGTATAGCCAGGTAACCTAATACTGCACAAAGCACACATTACTGACTGACTTCGGATGTCCTGAGCTCGGTAGACACCAAAGAAAGCATGGGGGTGTCTTTACTCCGTAATCTCACCTGTGTAATGCAAAGCCCGCAAATAGAAGGGTGGCTTTATCCTGTATTCCCTTCCCTGCACCATAACCTGAAGAAATTTGGCTGTAGCACGATCACTATGATGACTATGACTATGAGGAAGCTAAATAGTGGCTCTAAGGTTTGAGGGCCCGTACCTTAGGCAAAAGGCACAGAAGGGGAGGTATTTATCGTCTCCATGTCTTCTGGCTAGTCACAGGAGGAGGGTCTTTAATCCAGGACATATAACAAGCGGGAAGGAGCAGCCTAGGGCTTCTAACGATTCCCGAAGCAGCAGGGGTACCTGTGTGACTGGATCTGCCTGGACTTACCACTTGGTCCTACCCTGGGTACCTATGGGTATATATCACCGGGTGTAGGCCATTAGTATTCAATATCCCTATGTAGGCAATCCGTATAAGGGGGGAGAGAAGAAGAGCTGTAAAAGAGGCATACTTAAGTAAGTTGCTACAATTTTTGTTAAGTGCAATGGTAAGTGCAATCATGGTAGACAGTACATAAATTCACATTGCGGCATCTAGAAGGAGAATACACACAATGGGCATGTTATCTTAAACATTACATAACATGTAAACTGGTTACTAGTGCAAAATTATTAAATAGCATGAGAATTGTATGCAAGCTTTTATGTTGCAATAAAACATTTTATAAAATAGTGCAAATGTCAATGTCAGGTGAGGCTCAACAATGACTTGAGTGCTTTTTCCTGAAAGTGCTTAAAGTTGCAGAGTCCTCTGGAAACGGATAAAAGTTCCTTGCAATCCACAGGGCAAAGGAGTAAATTGTAATCCAAAGGGTTAAAAGTTAATAGCAGCAAAGGCTATCCAGTAACCTGAGAAAGGGGATAAAACAGTTAACTTGGAGATGAAGGGGTTAAGTGCTGATGGGGGGAGTCCTTACTGACATGACCATCTGGATGAGGACAAACAGGCAACCTGGAACAAAACGGTTAAAAGCACACAAAATCTGCCAAACAGGTCCTCACCCGCCAAGCAATCAGTGCATGGAGTGGCTCCCAAACAATGTCACTGGATTTTTCTTTAGTGGGGACACCTTACAGATAGAGATGTCCAGCGCCTCGTCACTGCTGGAGCTGCTGAACCTCATTACAGGTAACTCCTGCCTCTGGTGGTAGCACAGGGTAGCGTTGGCAGTGGTGCGCCACCGCCCTCTACCGGTGACAGTAGGAATCGACTGTGCAGACAGCCTGGATAAAGCTGCAGTGACACGCTGCAAAACGGGATCCACAGCCGGTGCAGGAAGGGGCAGAATTTCTGGCTGCAGGGGCTCAGGGAGAGCTGGAACACTGGCCTGGGGCTGTTGTGGCTGCTTCCAAGGGAGCACATAAGGAGGCATGAAACACGGCTGCACATTGGGGTTGAACGTTAGGACACTGTTATTAATCTGCCCTACCTTCAGGGTTGGTGGTGGTGACAAGTCCAGAATCAAAGGTGCAGGGGCTGATTGAACCTTTTTTTTGAAGAGTAGGCGGCCATTCGGGGTTTCCTGCAGACAACGGGTTCTGCCCGCAGAGCCTGGATCCTCCTGCCAGGTCTCTGGGGTGATGGCAGGGGAGAGTGGCTTCTGCGGTAGGGTGACTCCAGCTGCAAACAGTCCTTGCATGGACCGCATGAAGGTATACTCCACTTGGTCCCCCACATATAGATTATGCCTTTCTTGCAGCACATAGTGGCGTTTCACTGATTGGCGGCCCACAAATACCTCAGTCCCGGAATAATTGTCCTGAGGAACCCCTCACCTCGCTCCACCGAGAACCATAGAACTGTTCCGGTCCTTCTGGCTAACTTGGGGTCTCCTGGTTGGGGATCATCAATCACCTGCTTCACCCATTCCTCGACCGCTAACTTATACTCCCAAGCGGTCTGGGCGAAAGCAATGATCTCATGCGGGACATCAGGATTCAGGCTGCGGAGCTTCTCATAGCTGGGTGGCAGAGTGGAATCTCCAGCCGCCTCCGCCACACCAGGATGCACAGACAGCGGTGCAGGTTGGGGTCCGGCGACGTTGGCGGGAGTCATGGGACGCAATGCGGGCCTGAAACTAATGGCAGGTGCTGGGGTCTCTGGACGTGGCGGTGGGACGGACACGGACCGGGCCTGGGCCTCAGGGAGCGGGGTTGCTCCTACCTGATGTCGCAGCCGGACGGCCGGTTCCGGTGTCCCCTGGTCATGATCCTGTAGCTCCATCTTCATCTGCGCCGCAGACTGGATGCTGGCAGAAGTAGCGATGTCCTCTGCGGTGGATGGCTCAACGTCAACTTCCATCTTCATGGCTGCGTCGCCTTCCGCGGGGGTACTTGACTCGTCGGAGGGATCCATGGCCTTCGGGAGCTTGAGTAAATCTTGGCTTCCCACATCAGGAATCGGGGCCTCAGCTGCGGCTTTCTCCGACTTCCCTGGGATGCTGGCCAGGGTAGGTGATGCTGGGTCTTTGGGCACAGAGGAATCCACTGCCTCTGGTCTGGCACCAAAGATCGATGGACCGCGTCTCTGCTAGAGCTGGGAGACCTGGATATCCTGCGGCTGTTCTGGGTAGACAGGCTCTCCGCCGATGGACATCTCATTCCACCTGGGACGCGTGTAGGCCATGTTTGCTGTTCTCCAGAACACACTGATTGCCAAAACTAAGGGAGGGGCGCAGAGGGTGGAGTCTTTATCACCTTGGGTCCCAGTAACAAGTTCAGGGAGGGCAGTCTCCATTTTTCCCGCTTCCAAAGGGGCGTATTCGTTATCTTCGCGCCTTTCTGTAGGGGGTGTTGTTAGTTTTTCCCGCTTCTGGGGGGCGTATTCTTCATTTTTGCGCTCTTGAGAGGGTGTTCCTTTGTTCCTTTGCTTGTGGGCATGAAGATGAAGTGCCATTTTAAACGAATATGGCGAATTTCCACAATGTCGAATTAACTCCTTGAATGCTGTAGCGCACGTTTAGCGCTTTCTTGGTACAACAATACAAGTAAGAAAGTCAGTTTTTTCATCGATCTTTGCACAATCTTCAGCCCTTACTATTATACTGTGGCACATGCGATTTAAGTCAGTTTTTTGCACACAATTAAATGCGATTCTGTTGTTAGGGATGGACACACAATTCAATCCGATCCTGTTCGTGATGCCACTTGATGCAATGAGCAGGACACTGGGTCAGTGGGGTTGCTATGCAGTGGGTCAGTTTATATATGAAATAGTTTGTGACGCCAGGTGCAGCTTGCGCAGGTACTGTAGTAGGGCCCTTTAAGATATTACAGCTCATACCAGGCGAGGAATGACAGAGGGGGATAATGTCTTTGTGTAGTATCAACGGTGTTTCCTACCTTGGTACGGCTGGACTCCTGTATCCTGGCTCACATGCAACAAATTGAGTGTTGTCAATAGGAGTTTTGATGGAATAACTAAGATCCAGACAAGAGATATAGTCCAACTCGTCTTTACTTAATGGCAGCTTTGAATCCGTACAAGTTAACAGCAATAGTCTTGGGTCCCAGCATGTTTTGGCAATATGTGGCAGGAATTTATATCTATTCTGCTTCTGGTACATAAGCCTATAGATCTGGCAGGTATTAGTCTTCTGCTCTGTCTGTATTCTGCTTGATAGTGGGCCTGACTAGCTGAGGAGGAATTTGGCTTCTCCTGGACTTGGGAAATGTACTGACAGCTTGGCTCACAGGGTATGCTTCTTCCTGGATGCTGGAGATGGTTGCTTCTCTTGTCAACCAGCTGAGGTAGATGACTCAGGCTGGGAAGATGGATCCGGGCCTCACCCGAGGTTGGATCCAGGGTTGGGATCCCTGAGTCTGGGAGCTCCTATCAACACAACCTACCCCAACTGGGGTGGCTGGTACACTCACTAGACTTTCTACTCCTCCTCATGATACAGGACATGGGAACGTCCCACTTCTGCTCATACAGGAGAGCCTAGACTGGAATGGAATATTCCGGTCTAGATATACTAAACTGTTCTATAGACTGCCTATACATTGCCGCCATCTACTGGTGTACATGAAGAACTACAGCAATTTACATAAAACTGTTATAGGAAATTCAGATAATAGAAGATATAATGTCAGGTTACACAGGATGATAACACATTTACACTTTAACATCATGTAGCAGGGTGACAGAGTTTTAGTGACATACTCTGGGATGTTACACATGGTCATTAGAGGGACAAGATTTGCCAACTCCTGAGCTGAAGAGGCTCCATAGACTATAATGGGGGCTGTTCAGGAAGCAGCATCATTAAGCCTCATTCACACGTCAGTGTTCCACGGACGTGTGCTGTACGTGTTCTCCACAAACTTCACATTTGCACAATGTTGGATACCAAGCTAGCCATGTCCCGTTGAGGTCATTGAAGGTTTCTTCCTCCACCCAGCCACGTACAACACCAAGGGTCCCCGAAAGGTGAATTGAATAGATTTTTCGAATGGGGAGATGGTTAAAAAAACGCTGTCTCCCTCCCCTTTGTTTGAATCCACGCCACGGTCACTGCGTCTGCACCGTGCAATTTACTGTCACACCCGATATGAGTGCTATTTTCTGTAGTACTATTCTCATCAGTTTAATCCCTGTTACGTCCCATATCAGGGTGGGATTGCCTTTTGTGAAAAATTTTTTAGGTCGGGTACCTTCGACTGCCTTCACAGTGACAGACCAAACTCTGATACACCAAACTGAATTGATTTTGGCAACTGGGAGATGGAAAAAGCAGCTTGGTCGGTCCTCTTACTCCCAAGTTGGGGGACTGCGCGTGCACGGAGCAATGTGCTGTGACACCCTATATGAGTGGTGTCTTAACTAGTAGTATTCCTATCAGTTTAATCCCTGTTACATCCCCTATCCGGGGACGTGTGTCGAATTGATTAACTATTGTCGAATTAACGAAACATTACGGCATCCTGGAATATTTAGTTCTGAGCTTTGTACTTGCTTTGTATTGGAATTGATGGGGATTTTTTAAATTGTCTGCATTATTTCTAATAAACTTTTAAGAGACTTTATTATGAGTTTTTTATTTTATGTATTAAAAACCCACCCATACAACTTAAAAAAAAAACACAAAAATTTAAGTTTTTTTCCATGAAAAAACATCCAGCCGATCGCTTTTGGTCTGATCATAATGAAGCAACGGCCTTATCATCTGGGGTGTGGCAACATTGCCAACACACTCATAGAGGTGATGATCACGAAAGGGGAATTGACACTTGTATGTGCCTTTTTTTTTGTTTTGTTTTTGCAGCCACAGTGCAGCACCAGAGGCCAGAAAAATTAGGCATGTACACATGCCTGAAAAATAATGTTATTGTAGCAGCGGCCGGAAAAATTTATGTTTTCAAGGCAGAAAGGTGACTAAAACATTGCGGCTTGAACACTTGTTGGTGTCGGAGAATTCACGAAAGTCATCCGGTATGCAGACATTAAATACAGCAGCGTGGGGACAATTTTGAGGCCAAGCCATGTCATCAGGCCTTTTGTTAGTTAAACGTATCCCCCACTGTCAGTCCCTTCGGGATCCATGCCTCATTCATCTTAATGAAGGTGAGGTAATCAACACTTTTTTGACCGAGGCGACTTCTTTTGTCAGTGACAATGCCTCCTGCTGCACTGAAAGTCCTTTCTGACAGGACACTTGAAGCGGGGCAGGCCAGAAGTTCTATCGCAAAATGGGATAGCTCAGGCCACAGGTCAAGCCTGCACACACAGTATTCAAGGGGTTCATTGCTCCTCAGAGTGTCGATATCTGCAGTAAAGACGAGGTAGCCTGCCACCTGTCGGTCGAGACGTTCTCTAAGGGCTGTGGCGATGTGTAGGATTGAAAAAGCTCTGCATGTCCTCCATCAACAACACATCTGTAAAGCGTCCTGTCCTTGCCGCCGTGGTCGTGGTAGGAGGAGGATTACTTTCACCTCTTCCCCTGTTAGATTCCCGTTGTGCTGTGACATCCCCCTTATAAGCTGTGTAAAGCTTATTTTTTAGTTTGGTTTTGAACTGCTGCATCTTTTTTGACTTCCAGTAATTTGGTAACATTTCCGCCACTTTCTGCTTATATCGGGGGTCTAGTAGCGTGGCCACCCAGTACAGGTCGTTCTCCTTGATCCTTTTTATACGAGGGTCCCTTAACAGACATGACAGCATAAAAGACCCCATTTGCACAAGGTTGGATGCCGAGCTACTTATTTCCCGTTCCTTGTCCTCACTGATGTCATTGACGGTCTGTTCTTCCCCCCAGCCACGTACAACACCACGGGTCCCAGATAGGTGACAACAACGAGCACCCTGGGATGCCTGCTGTGGTTGGTCTTCCTCCTCTTCAAAGCCACATTCCTCCTCTGACTCCTCTTCCTCATACTCCTCTTGCAGCGTTGCCGCAGGTCCGGCAAGCGATGATGACAAGGCTGTTTCTGGTGGTGATGGTGGCCACAACTCTTCCTTTTCCTCTTCATGCTCATCTACAGCCTGATCCAGCACTCTTCGCAGGGCACGCTCCAGGAAGAAAACAAATGGGATGAGGTCGCTGATGGTGCCTTCGGTGCGACTGACTAGGTTTGTCACCTCCTCAAAAGGACGCATGAGCCTACAAGCATTGCGCAAGAGCGTCCAGTAACGTGGCAAAAAAATTCCCAGCTCCGCAGAGGCTGTCCTAGCACCCCAGTCATACAAATACTCGTTGATGGCTTTTTCCTGTTGGAGCAGGCGGTTGAACATTAGGAGTGTTGCATTCCAACGTGTCGGGCTGTCGCAAATCAAGCGCCTCACTGGCATGTTGTTTCGGCACTAAATATCTGAAAAGTGCGCCATGGCCGTGTAGGAAAGCCTGAAATGGCCACACATCTTCCTGGCCTGCTTGAGGATGTCCTGTAAGCCTGGGTACTTAGACACAAAGCGTTGTATGATGAGATTCAACACATGTGCCATGCACGGCACATGTGACAACTTGGCCAAATTCAATGCCGCCAACAAATTGCTTCCATTGTCACACACCACTTTGCCGATCTCCAGTTGGTGCGGGGTCAGCCACTGATCCACCTGTGCGTTCAGGGCGGACAGGAGTGCTGGTCCGGTGTGGCTCTCTGCTTTCAGGCAAGTCAACCCGAAGACAGCGTCACACTGTCGTATCCGGGATGTGGAATAGCCCCTGGGGAGCTGGGGGGATTCAGTTGATGTGCAGCCAGACCCCGCAGCAGAAGAGGACTCAGCCAAGGAGGTTATGGAAGAGGATGGAGTAGGAGGAGTAGAGGAGGTGGCAGTAGGCCTGCCTGCAAGTCGTGGCGGTGTCACCAACTCTGCAGCAGAGCCGCACATTCCATGCTTGGCAGCCATCAGCAAGTTGACCCAATGCGCAGTGTAGGTGATATACCTGCTCTGACCGTGCTTTGCAGACCAGGTATCAGTGGTCAGATGGACCCTTGCCCCAACACTGTATGCCAGAGATGCCATGACTTCCTTTTCAATCACCAAGTAGAGGTTTGGGATTGCCTTTTTAGAAAAAAAAATTCGTCCGGGTACCTTCTACTGTGGTGTCCCAATAGCGAATTTTTTTTTTAAGGCCTCAGACTCCACCAGCTGGAGTGGAAATCACAGCACCACGAACACGTCGGCCCCTGCAGCGTGGCCTGCCTCTGCCTGTCATTTTTTATTAGATAAGTGTTACTATGCGTGCTAGGTACTGTGCCACTCTATATAAGTGGTGGGCAGTGGGCACAGTACAGTCTGTGTGGGCCTGGCTGACACACACGGGCTTGCAAATGTGATTAGATGACAGTTAAATTTTAAATATAATTTAAGGTATTTGGGTGAATGACACCCTGTAATGGTATGAGGGCAGGCCTAGCCACTAGCCAGTGGACACAAACATAATTTTTTTTTTCTGAAAGGTATTTGGGCGAATGACACCCTGTAACGGTATGAGTGCAGGCCTAGCCAGCCACTAGCCAGTGGCCACAATACAGTATGTGTGGGCGCCTGACACACACGGGCTTGCAAATGTGATTAGATCACAGAAAAATATTACGTATAATTTTTTTTTATCTGCAAGGCATTTTCTGTCACACCCTGTATGAATGGTGTGCACTGTGCACACAGTGCTGTCTATGACTGCGCCTGCAGCCTCTCACACACGGGCAGCCAGGAAACTGCAATATATATATATGAAAAAAAAAATAAGCAGACTGATGTACCAGCCCTGAAAAGGGCTTTTTGGGGTGCTGTCTGGATGCTGTCCTTACAGCAGATGAGTCTGTGGACACAGAACAATGCCCTTGCTAACGCTTTCCCTATTGAATCAGCAGCAGCTACACTCTCCCTCCTCTCTCTGTGAAAGCAGAATAAATCTAAAATGGATGCTGTCCTGGAGGTGGGAGGGTCTGGGAGGGGGGGTCTGCTGCTGATTGGCTGGAATGTGTCTGCTGACTGTGAGGTAGAGGGTCAAAGTTTACTCAATGATGATGTATAGGGGGCGGACCGAACATCGCATATGTTCGCCCGCAGCGGCGAACGCGAACAAGCTTTGGAGATCTGCAGGCATACTTGCTCGGCGTGTGGGGTGGCATACTGCGCATGTCAGCATGCCGTCATCACGTGATCGGATCAAAGGACAGCTGACTCATTCATAAAAATATATACAGCACAGTAACTATAAGGGCTGTTTTACACGAGCGGATGCCGTGCGTGGCATCCGCTCCGTGAAAGAGTGCCAAGACCCGATGCAGACTGCAGAGGCACGGAGCATTAACATGACTGATAATGCTCCGTGCCTCTCTGTGACCTCTTTGCTACGAAATCACAGTTGTCACCGTGATTTCGTAGTAAAGAGATCACAGAGAGGCACGGAGCATTATCAGTCATGTTAATGCTCCGTGCCTCTGCAGTCTGCATCGGGTCTTGGCACTCTTTCACGGAGCGCATGCCACGAACGGCATCCGCTCGTGTGAAACACCCCTAAGTACGTAGCGATACATCTGCAATTTAGCCAAGGGGCCACAATTAAAGGCACAAATGATATAGAGCAGTGGAGGTGTTGCCCAGCACACTCCCCCCTGCTCAATATCGCAGTGAACTTGATAGAGGGCGGAAGTTCGGGGCACCCAAATGTATAACGTTACCCGATGATGCAGTCTTTGTGTCTATTGTAGAACGGTCCATATATACATGTTTAAACATAAAACGTCCTAAAAAAGGAAAGGAAGAAAACGCGGCACAAACAGCACCAAGTGAATTGCATTATAAAGTAGGTATTAGATGCTAAATAGTAATTATTCCACATTAAAGTTTTAAGAATTATGAGTCCACAATCCGCCACAGTCAGTAATGGGACATATATTTATCCTGAGCGTCACAAGGCAGCATGACATCACCCTCTATCCAAGCAATCTAAAAAATAGATTTTTTTTTTTTTAATTAGTAAGAAATCTTAAATTAGAGGCTGTACAAAAATAAATAAGAAAAAAAGAGAAAAATCTGCAAAGGGCATATATATGGTGTGAGATAGTGACAGGTCTCACGCAGGTTAGAGGCAAGGAAGGTAGCTGGAGGTACTCAGCCTGGCAGAAAGCACCTCCCAGAGTGTCAGAAAGGGGGGAGTGTGTTACCTGTGGATAGAGGCCTGGAGGCTCTGTCTGTGTGGTCTCAGCTGGGCAAGGCTGAGGGACCACAAGGCTGGGAGATAGCCTGGAGTTGGGTGATGAAGCGACGCCTGGGAGGGTCGCAGGGCTATAGTCAGGCGGACTACTAAGCCCCAATCCCCCACAATAAACACTGAACTGGAGACAGTGGGCGTACTGGACTCTGTACAGCCAGAAGGCCGTGGGACATTGGATGACAAAGCAGCATGGGTTCACAGGGTGTGAACTGTGACTTAGGTGAGTCAGAAACTTTATGTTTAGTTTAGAGCCCAGCTGGGCAGGTGTTTATTTTGTATTATTTATGTTTGGTTTGCTGAGGCGCAATAAATGCATTGTTTGGACATGAAACCTGGTGTCCTGAAGACGATTCTTGTGAGAATGCCCCCCGAATAAAAGACGATCCCTTACAATTGGTGTCGGATGTGGGCAAGTTGTCCATGAGAGAAGGGCAACGGTCGGTTGCTAGGGGCAACGACGTGACAGCAGGTGCTGTTGAAAGCTGTTTTGCAGTGTGTGGAGTTAAAGGGCCAGAAGCCCGTTTGTTCAGTGGAGCAGGTGCTGCTCGTGCTATTATGGACTATTATTGCTGTGGTGCAGAGATTTAAAGGGCCAGAAGCCCAGAGACGAGACTGACTGAAATAAATAAATAAAATGGACTATGCAATGGATGATTGTGAGGTCAGACGATCTGATACAGAAAGATCCTGCGAGTTGGTGGTTGGGGGAATCCCGCTGTGGGTCACTTTAGATTCCGCCAAAGCGTGTCCTGGGTTAAGCCCGAAGTACTGGACTTTCTGAAAAGGGGGCCAGAGACAGATGTCACCGTGTCTCTGACCTTTATCACGGACTATGGCCCTGTGCAATTGGAGCTCTTAAAATGTGAGACCCTGGAAGTGGAGTTTGTGCTCAGCAAAGACTTTCTGTTCTTCTGGCAACTATAGTGCGGAAAAAAAGCTTGTGCGGCTGGAGTTCCAGAGGAAAAGATGTGTGCCATTGCCAAGGGCAACCGTCGGGAAGAACAGGAGGTGGAGAGCGGTGCAGCTCTCAGGAGATCCTATGTTTCCTGCACATGTGCACAAAGTCCTAAAGAGTGCGGCTGGAGTGACCGTCCAGGAAAAGTTGGGACTTCAGGCCATGCTGTTTCCGGTGGCAATGTTTGCAGTAAGGAGTCTGCCAGTGTTCGGGATACCAGGAACCAAGAGAAGGCTGGTGATCTTGGTAGAGATGTCCTGGGAATACAGACTCCCGAATCCATGACGTCAGGCGGTAAGACTGTTCCTGTTAATAGTTGGGTGGCAGATCCAGTGACAGTGAGCCGGCCGCAGTGGAAGCCGGCTGGGTCTTTGACAAAAAAAATCACTGAGGCGAAAAACCGTCTCAGAAGTGTATGACATTGGGAAAATCGCAGTGTCTGAACAGGCGGGTAAGCCTGTTGTGGTTACTCCCTCGCAGGAACCTGCAGGGGAGAAGGTTTCTGGGTCGCCCAAAGAGCCTGTGATCAAAGCTAGATTTGGGGTGATGAAAGTCAGAGATCCAATGCTAGCCCAGGTAAGATGTAGCATGATGGTCGCCCCAGAGACTGATAGAGTGTTACATGTTCGGGACAATTATGTGGATAATACGGACTATCAGGTGGTTCTCACTGAGGGGGAGTCTCCAGTGAGAACTGGGACTTGTGAACCTGATGTTACAAATACGCTCATACATGAGGGAATGGTGGGCCGTAATTTCCTCTTTATGCTTGGAGGTTTTAAGTAATGGAGACACTTCTGCAGAGAGTGACAAAACTCCTGCAAAACCTGTACCTGTCCCTTTAAATGATAATTTGAAGGAGCTGCACATTGAGAATAAGGGTGCAGATAAGGTGCAAAGTGATGGTACCATGTTTGCTGAACTGCATAATGGAAATGTGAAATATGTGATAATAATGGCATGCCTTTTCCTTTGCAGGCTGTGATTGGGGAAAAAAGCTCCCCCTGTTGGTAAACATGTGTCTGATATAAAAGTGTTGATAAATGTTGAAGAAACACCACTAGGAGACCCCATTGTAGACAATGTGGCGGGGCTAGAGGGTGTACCACAGGTACCAGAGGTGGATGTGCAGTCTCCATAGGTTTCTATAATTAATAAAATGTCCCACGTGGGGATTGACTCATAGGTGCCCCTAGAGGCCAGGGTTAATAATGACACGAGCAGTATAAGTGGCCTATGTGCCGTGACAGTTAGCAACTCCGAGAGTGAGGCTACCATGTCAAGACCCAGCAAAACTAAAGTGGTTACTAGTAGCGTCAAGATGACAGTTATATCTGACGAGACAAGAGTTCAGTCGGGAGACAGCCTAGTGTCTGAAGTTCATATTCAGACAGTTGTAGATGACCTGACAGGACAGTACAGCTACAAACTTGAAGATGTTTTCGCTCGCTCTGCACAGTCCCGAGATACACTAGAGATGGGGCTAGCGGTTCTCGCAGAGCAACTGCAGAAATCTCCAGAGGAGTCACAGAAAGAGATGAATGAACTGAAGGAACTAGAGTCACTAATAGAAGCGGAAATTTTCCAATTTCAAGAGGAACTTGCAGCTTCTGAGCGATCAAGACTTCATGCAGAGCAGGAAAGAGATGAGCGGGCTGATGAGGTTCTAAACAGCTCCTCAGAAAAATCTGCTCTCTTGGAGGAGAAAAGACATTTGGAAGCCAGGATTGTCACGAACTATGGATCCGATCGCTCCGGATCCCACAGCTGTGACGTAGTGGTCTGTGACAGAGTCTGCACACACACAGAGACCTCAACTGACCGGGGTATTACCATCCGGCTAACACCCCCCACTACACTTCGGTAACTGCCACCACGTGGGTTCCCGGTCCACGAGCCGAATATCGGGGTCATTCACTATCACACAGATCAGTGGATGAACCGGATATCACTTACTGACCAACCGCAGTCAGTCACCCCCAGCTACAATTCCTAAATGCAATTTAACTAACTACCTGGTAACGTCTCTTCAAAGGCAAGGTACGTTGTTCAGCAGCTTAGAATATGGAAGACTTGGCCATTTAGATTTTATAATCTTTAATAAGCGGTAAAAAGCAGTGAATACAAGTCTAATGAAAATAACTATAAATCTACAGAATAATAATAACAATATAAATAATCACGACAGTTCAAATGAAAGGGAAAAAGATGAAAGAATACTTAGTTTCTCTGGAGGGTTTCAGATGGTCGTTCATATGTCCTTTTTGAATCCTTGCAAACCCCTTTTCAGTATGTATCAGGGGAGACCCTCAAAGTTCTTCTGATACAGGGATATGCCGTCAATGTCCAATTAAGTGTCTGGTGATGTTCCATGGGTCTCTCTCCTCTGTCCTTGTGCACAGATTTTTATGAACTCTCCCATGGGCAGGAGACTTACTCCTGTCAGCCAATGGCAGCAGAGTGACTGTGAAGCCTAGGGATTGGCCTCCAAGTGTTTTATGACCCCATCAAAGTTCAGTTCCTACAATGAGGATTATACTTAAGCTCGTATCTCCCTGATACATCTGCATATTTTTATACAGAATACATATTTGCGATCCTTATTTATTTACATACAGAATGAGACCACACACGGTAATGCTGGGACCTGTAGTTCTTCTACCACCCATAGGTCAGCTACAGAATCACATCCTCTAGTCATATTTGATACCCAATTAACCACAATACTCTGTAGAGCCTGGATCTGGTGTCAGAAAGGGCATAAGTTGATTCATAAATGAAATATGAAAGTGGACTGGTTTAATGCCCAGAGCTAATTAAGGGCTATTAGCTCTCCTCAAACCAGACCTGGAAATTAATGACGTCACGCTCCAGCCAGGCTTGACAGCGAGCTGATCTTATCTTAAAGGAGAGGATGAGCTGGGCCTGGTATAGCCTTTATGACCTTTTATAGCTGGCCTCACAGAGTAGTGGTAATAAAAGTGTCCATCTATATCATAGGTGACCCAGGCTTCAGGAAGATGAGAGTTCACAGTTTTTTTACATATGCCAGAAGCATATAAGATGGCTACCCAGAGGAATTATGTATGTATACCGGCACAAGGGTGGCTCAAATTGATCGAGTTATGTGAGCGGATGGTGGACCTGGAACACCAGAGAGAAACTGTATCTAGATGGAGAAGAAACAAAATAAGTTTGACCAGCTTCTGGTTGAAGAGCAATACATATCGGCTTGATATTCTGAAGAACGTGACCGAGCGGAGGCTGATGCTCGGGAGAAAGAGTCCAAGGCACTCTCCTTGGCTAGAGCCCTTGAAGAAGTGCTTGACAAGCGAAATGAATTAGAGAGGCTGAACAAGCAACTCAGAACAGAGATGGAAGCTCTCATGAGCTCAAAAGATGACCTCTATGAGTTGGAGAAGCCTAAGCATGCTCCTGCACAGCAGGTGGAAGAAAATGAGAAACCGGAAGAGGAAGATCCTCTGGAAGGTGCCAAGAAGTCAGAGTCTGGTAAGAGTGGGTCTGGAGATGGTGGTGCTGGGGTGCTGGCTGTGGCAGAGAAGATGGAAGATGCTTCTGCTGAATCTGTTGATGGGGCTGATGTGGAGCCGTAGACCACAGACCCATGGTAGAGTGTAGCCCAGGCCTGAAAGACGTCCCCTCTGCCTACAAGGTCTTCCAAATAGCCAGCAGCCTGCTGGGGAAGAAGTACGAGGAGGTGAACGATCAGTTTTTGGATCCGGGCTATTACGATGGGCTGTCTCTCCTGACTCCTCCCCAAAAGGAGAACAGTGTCTTGGGTGAGCCTCTGGAGAAAGTGCTAGAAGACGAGGAGTCTGCTGAAGACCCCGAGAAAGAGGGGGAGGAGTTGAGGGCAAGTGTATGGTGCCATGTCCGAGAAGTCTGAGAAGGCTCTCAAAGAGACTAGAGACTCCGAGAAGATAAAGGCTGAAGAAGTTAAGGCCGATGTGTTGGTTGACATGAAGTCCCCAGGTGGTGCAGAGACCAAAGTTAAGATAAAGGGAGCGGCAGCCAAAGTGAAAAAAGCCACTATAAAAGCAGAGGTCTCTGAAACTGCCACCATAGCTAGGGTAACTACTGCTGGAAAGAAGGAAGAAGTGACCCAGATGCACGTAAAAGAAGCGAGCAGGGGCAAGCATGTTCTGCTGAAGGAGCCCCGCAAAGCAAAGGAGAACGTGTCTGGACATGGCCATGACTGGGAACAGTTCAGTCAAGAGCTGCAGCAGTCCAAGAAAGGACCTTAGGCGCATGTGCGGGAGCCAGAGGATCAAAAAAAAAAAAGAGAGATCAAAATGTACGAGAGCGCATCATTATCACCCGGAAAAGAGTAGAAAAAGAGTATCTGGCCATGAGATGGGCACATGAGGCCTTTAGGCAGTTTATATTGGGCAAGACGTCAGTTTTGATGATAAACCAAGCTCTGCTGGCGTGGGTCTGGCAGAACAAAGAGAAAGTACATGTCACCGAGGTTCCTGGCCTCTGTGAAATAAGAACCGGTAATTTTGTGTGTCAGCGGCAGCTAGTGCTCGCTGACACTGTGTTACTTAGTGTGGTTGTAAAGCCAATCTGGGCCAGTTCTTATTGGGAGCAGCCAAAGAGCAGGGTGGGTGGCTGTTCCCCACGTCCAGGCCAGGTGGATACCCTCTCACCAGCCTCCCGTGGTTATGCAGGTGTTCACCCTCACAGGCTTGAACAAAGAGGGGGGGGGGGGTATGTGAGATAGTGACAGGTCTCACGCAGGTTAGAGGCAAGGAAGGGGTGGATAGTGCGGTCCACGCCCCTATTCCACCACAGGTGAGACCAGCTGGAGGTACTCAGCCTGGCAGAAAAACACTGAACTGGAGACAGTGGACGCACTGGACTCTGTACAGCCAGAAGGCCATGGGACAGTATTGGGCCCTATTCTCTTCAATATATTTATTCATGATCTTGTAGAAGGCTTGCATAGCAAAGTATCAATTTTTGCAGATGACACTAAACGGTGTAAAGTAATTTACACTAAAGAGGACAGTATACTACTACAGAGAGATCTGGATAGATTGGAGGCTTAGGCAGATAACTGGCAGATGAGGTTTAACACTGACAAATGTAAAGTTATGCACATGGGAAGGAATAATGCAAGTCACCCGTACATACTAAATGATAAAACACTCGGTAACGCTGATATGGAAAAGGATCTAGGAATTTTAATAAATGGCAAACTAAGCTGCAAAAACCAGTGTCAGGCAGCTGCTGCCAAGGGCAATAAGATAATGGGTTGCATCGTAAGGGGCATAGATGCCCGTGATAAGAACATAGTCCTGCCAATTTACAAATCGCTAGTCAGACCACACATGGAGTACTGTGTACAGTTCTGGGCTCCTGTAAACAAGGCAGACATAGCAGAGCTGAAGAAGGTCCAGAGGAGGGCAACTAAAGCAATAACTGGAATGGGGCAACTACAGTACCCTGAAAGATTATCAAAATTAGGGTTATTCACTTTAGAAAAAAGACGAAGAGGAGATCTAATTAATATGTATAAATATGTCAGGGGTCAGTACAGAGATCTATCCCATCATGTATTTATCCCCAGGACGGTGACTGTGACGAGGGGACATCCTCTGCGTCTGGAGGAAAGAAGGTTTGTACACAAACATAGAAAAGGATTCTTTACGGTAAGAGCAGTGAGACTATGGAACGCTCTGCCTGAGGAGGTGGTGATGGTGAGTACAATAAAGGAATTCAAGAAGGGCCTGGATGTATTTCTGGAGTGTAATAATATTACAGGCTATAGCTACTAGAGAGGGGTCATTGATCCAGGGAGTTATTCTGATTGCCTGATTGGAGTCGGGAAGGAATTTTTTATTCCCCCTAAAGTGGGGAAAATTGGCTTCTACCTCACAGGGTTTTTTTTTTTTTGCCTTCTTCTGGATCAACTTGCAGGATGACAGGCCGAACTGGATGGACAAATGTCTTTTTTCAGCCTTATCTACTATGTTACTATGTTACATTGGCTGACAAAGCCGCATGGGTTCACAGGGTGTGAAATGTGACGGGCAGGTGTTTATTTTGTAATATTTATGTTTGGTTTGCTGAGGCACAATAAATTCACTGTTTGGAGTCGAAACCTGGTGTCCTGAAGATGATTCTTGTGAGAATAACCCCTGAATAAGAGACGATCCCTTACAATGGGCAGATTATATAAATAACCAAGGTCTATAATCCACATTTAACCCTTTCGGTTTTAATGTTTGGGGTCTGAATATCCACACAGATTCACGTTGTTTTAGCAATTTTACATGATTGCCTCCTGTACGAGGCTGAGGAACATGATCAATTATCATAAATTTCAAGTCACGTTCACTGTGTACTTTCTCCACAAAATGTTTGGATACTGGTAAATCCGTACGCTGTTTCCTAATTGAATAGAGATGCTGATTCATACTTGTTTTTAAATTGCAAGTTGTCTCCCCTATGTATAGTAACTTCCCGGGGCAACACAAAACATAAACAACATAAACAAAGTTACATGTCATATAAAATGAATCACAACAAGAAAGAGTGCAAAAACACACCATCAATGAATAAAAATATGATATTTATTAATAGCAATAATAAAAATATTATCCACAGTGCAAACTTGTGAACAAGCAGGGACAAAAACACAGTGGCACACCACCTCGCTAATACCCTCTGAACTATAGCAATTTGCAGCAGCAATGAAAAACAACTTTAGAAGATGTAAATAACATATCCCACAACAGGGTAAGAACGGTCATATATACACTCGCCTAAAAAATTATTAGGAACACCTGTTATATCTCTCATTATTGCGATTATCTAGTTAACCAATCACATGGCAGTTGCTTCAATGCATGTAGGTTTGTGGTCCTGGTCAAGACAATCTCCTGAACTCCAAACTGAATGTCAGAATGGGAAAGAAAGGTGATTTAAGCAATTTTGAGCGTGGCATGGTTGTTGGTGCCAGACGGGCCGGTCTGAGTATTTCACAATCTGCTCAGTTACTGGGATTTTCACGCACAACCATTTCTAGAGTTTACAAAGAATGGTGTGAAAAGGGAAAAACATCCAGTATGTGGCAGTCCTGTGGGCGAAAATGCCTTGTTGATCCTAGAGATCAGAGAAGAATGGGCCGACTGATTCAAGCTTAAAGAAGAGCAACGATGATTGAAATAACCACTCGTTACAACCGAGGTATGCAGCAAAGCACTTATGAAGCCACAACACGCACAACCTTGAGGCGGATGGGCTACAACAGCAGAAGACCCCACCTGGTACCACTCATCTCCACTACAAATAGGAAAAAGAGGCTACAATTTGCACAAGCTCACCAAAATTGGACTGTTGAAGACTGGAAAAATGTTGCCTGGTCTGATGAGTCTCGATTTCTATTGAGACATTAAAATGGTAGAGTCCGAATTTGGCGTAAACAGAATGAGAACATGTATCCATCATGCCTTGTTACCACTGTGCAGGCTGGTGGTGGTGGTGTAATGGTGTGGGGGATGTTTTCTGGGCACACTTTAGGCCCCTTAGTGCCAATTGGCCATCGTTTAAATGCCACGAGCTACCTGAGCATTGTTTCTGACCATGTCCATCCCTTCATGACCACCATGTACCCATCCTTGGATGGCTACTTCCAGCAGGATAATGCACCATGTCACAAAGCTCGAATCATTTCAAATTGGTTTCTTGAACATGACAATGAGTTCACTGTACTAAAATGGCCCCCACAGTCACCAGATCTCAACCCAATAGAGCATCTTTGTCCAACACCGTATTAGTATGGTGTTACTAATAATTATTTAGGTGAGTGTATATATAAAGTGCGTATACATTGTTAATTATGCCAAAAAGTGACCTGTGCATAACAAAAGCAGCAAAATAACTAACATGTTTACTTGCTAAATTACACATGCAGCATGAAGGGCAACATACCAATAAAGAGTAGAGATGTGGCGAACACGAATTTTCGCAAATGTTCGCGAACGGGCGAACCGGGCGACCCGCCATTGACTTCAATAGTCAGGCGAATTTTGAAACCCACAGGGACTCTTTCTGGCCACAATAGTGATAGAAAAGTTGTTTCAAGGGGACTAACACCTGGACTATGGCATGCCGGAGGGGGATCCATGGCAAAACTCCCATGGAAAATTACTTAGTTGACGCAGAGTCGGGTTTTAATCCATAAAGGGCATAAATCACCTAACATTCCTAAATTGTTTGGAATAACTTGCTTTAAAACATCCAGTGTGTGTGTGTATACGATCAGGTATGATGTTGTATCGCTCAGGTAGTGCAAGGGTTACACCCGTTTTACAGTGACAGACCAAACTCCCCGTTTAACGCACCGCAAACAACCGCAAACAGTCCATTTGCACAACCGCAAACTCCCCATTTGCACAAGGTTGGATACCAAGCTAGCCATGTCCCGTTCCTTGTCCTCACTGATGTCATTGAAGGTCTCTTCCTCCACCCAGCCACATACAACACCAAAGGTCCCCGAAAGGTGACAACAAGCCCCCTGGGACGCATGTTGTGGTTGGTCTTCCACCTCCTCAAAGCCACCTTCCTCCTCTGACTCCTCTCTCTGTGTTGCCGCAGATCCAGCAATCGACGACTACAAGGCTGCTTCTGGTGCCACAACTCTTCCTCTTCATGCTCATCTACGGCCTGATCCAGCACTCTTCGCCGGGCATGCTCCGGAAAAAACACATATGGGATGAGGTCGATGATGTTGCCTTGGGTTTGACTGACCAGGTTTGTCACCTCCGCAAAAGGACTCATGAGCCTACAGCCATTGTGCATGACCGTTCAGTAATGCGGCCAAAAAATACCCAGCTCCGCAGAGGCTCTCCTCTTAACAGTTTAATCTCAGTTTTGTCCCCTATCAGGGGCCGGTGTATGGAATAGATTTTAGGAACCGGGAGATGGAAAAAGATGCTTGGTCGGTCCTCTTACTTCCAATTTGGGGCACTGCAGGTGCGCCGTGCAATGTACTATGCAATCCCAATATGAGTGGTGTGTTAAGTAGTACTATTCATATTAGGGATTTTAGACAACCGCAAAGAGTTGTCAATAGTTGACACACTCATTACATAAATTTTATTCCTCTATGCGTCAATCTTGGTGTAGTGATGACTGTGCTCGTGCGCACGTTTGGGAGATTGCCGGCGATGGCTTTTTTTCAAAGCCTATGGTCGTGCTGAGGTAGTTCAGTGACCGTTGTTGGCCTAGTAGGCTTTAATGATCACCTTAGATGATCACAAAGAAAATGAATGTTTTTTCTATGCAAAATTATCCAGCCGACCGCTTTTGGTCTGTTCACAATGAAGCAACAACCTTATCATCTGGGGTGTGCCAACATTTACCATTGCCAACACACTCATAGAGGTGGTCGCTTCATTGTGATACGCAAGCCCCTTCACCACAACAAGGTAACAATCACGAAGGGGAATTGACACATGTATGTGCCTTTTTTTTGTTTTGTTTTTGCAGCCACAGTGCAGCACCAGAGGCCAGAAAAATTAGGCATGTACACATGCCTGAAAAATTAGGTATTGTTGCAGCCGCTGCTGTAGCAGCAGCCAGAAAAATTGATGTTTTCCAGGCAGAAAATGCCCTAAAACATTGCGGCTTGAACCCTAGTTGGTGGCGGATAAGTCACACAAGTCATCCAGCATGCAGATATAAAATACAGCAGCGTGTGAACCATTTTTAGCCCAAGGCAGCTCATCTCAGTCTTCAGGCCATTTTTAGTCGACTGTATCACCCACTGTCAGTCCCTTTTGGGATCCATGCCTCATTCATCTTAATAAAGTGAGGTAATCTAGACTTTTTTGACCTAGGCGACTTCTCTTCTCAGTGACAATACCTCCTGCTGCACTGAAGACAGGAGACTTGAAGCGGGGCAGGCCAGAAGTTCTATCGCAAATTGGGATAGCTCAGGCCACAGGTCAAGCCTGCACACCCAGTAGTCAAGGGGTTCATCGCTCCTCAGAGTGTCTATCTGCAGTTAAGGCGAGGTAGTCTGCTACCTGTCGGTCGAGTCGTTCTCTGAGGGTGGACCCCAAAGGGCTGTGGCGATGCGTAGGACTTAAAAAGCTCAACATGTCCTCCATCAAAAACGCGTCTGTAAAGCGTCCTGTCCTTCCTGGTGTGGTTGTGGTAGGAGGAGGATTACTTTCACCTCTTCCCCAGTTAGATTCCCGTTGTGCTGTGACATCACCCTTATACGCTGTGTAAAGCATACTTTTTAATTTATTTTGGAACTGCTGCATCCTTTATGACTTCCGGTAATTCGGTAACATTTCAGGCACTTTCTACTTATACTGAAGGTCTAGTAGCATGGCCACCCAGTACAGATCGTTCTCCTTCAGCCTTTTTATATGAGGGTCCCTCAACAGGCACGACAGCATGAAAGACCCCATTTGCACAAGGTTGGATGCCGAGCTACTCATGTCCCGTTCCTCGTCCTCACTGATCTCACTGAAGGTCTGTTCTCCCCCCCCCCCAGCCACGTACAACACCACGGGTACCAGATGGGTGACAACGAGCACCCTGGGATGCCTGCTGTGGTTGGTCTTCCTCCTCCTCAAAGCCACATTCCTCCTGACTCCTCTTTCTCAGACTCCCTCTTCCAGCGTTGCCGCAGGTCCAGCAAGCGATGCTGATAAGGCTGTTTCTGGTGGTGATGGTGACCACAACTCTTCCTCTTCACGCTCATCTACGGCCTGATCCAGCACTCTTCGCAGGGCATGCTCCAGGAAGAAAACAAATGGGATGATGTCGCTGATGGTGCCTTTAGTGCGACTGACTAGGTTTGTCACCTCCTCAAAAGGACGCATGAGCCTACAGGCATTGTGCATGAGAGTCCAGTAACGTGGCAAAAAAATTCCCAGCTCAGCAGAGGCTGTACTAGCACCCCAGTCATACAAATGCTAATTGACGGCTTTTTCTTGTTGGAGCAGGCAGTCGAACATTAGGAGTGTTGAATTCCAACGTATCGGGCTGTCGCAAATCAAGCGCCTCACTGGAATGTTGCTTCGCCGCTGAATATCTGAAAAGTGCGCCATGGCCGCGTAGGAACACCTGAAATGGCAACACACCTTCCTGGCCTGCTTGAGGATGTCCTGTAAGCCTGGGTACTTATGCACAAAGCGTTGTACGATCAGATTACACACATGTGCCATGCACGACACATGTGTCAACTTGCCCAAATTCAATGCCGCCAACAAATTGCTTCCGTTGTCACACACCACTTTGCCGATCTCCAGTTGGTGTGGAGTCAGCCACTGATCCACCTGTGCGTTCAGGGCGGACAGGAGTGCTGGTCCAGTGTGATTCTCTGCTTTCAGGCAAGTCAACCCCAAGACGGCGTGACACTGTCATATCCGGGATGTGGAATAGCCCCTGGGGAGCTGGGGGTGTGCAGTTGATGTGGAGCAAGACACAGCAGCAGAAGAGGACTCAGCCGAGGAGGTTAGCGAAGAGGATGGAGTAGGAGGAGTAGAGGAGGTGGCAGCAGGCCTGCCTGCAAGTCGTGGCGGTGTCACCAACTCCTCTGCAGAGCCACACATTCCATGCTTGGCAGCCATCAGCAGGTTTACCCAATGCGCAGTGTAGGTGAAATACCTGCCCTGACTGTGCTTTGCAGACCAGGTATCAGTGGTCAGATGGACCCTTGCCCCAACACTGTGTGCCAGACATGCCATGACTTCCTTTTGCACAATAGAGTACAGGTTGGGGATTGCCTTTTGTGAAAAGAAATTTTGGCCGGGTACCTTCCACTGCGGTGTCCCAGTAGCTACAAATTTTTTGAAGGCCTCAGACTCCACCAGCTTGTATGGTAAAAGCTGGCGGGCTAAGAGTTCCGACAAGCCAGCTGTCAGACGCCGGGCAAGGGGGTGACTCTGTGACATTGTCTTCTTACGCTCAAACATGTCCTTGACAGACACCTGACTGTGGGCAGATGACCAGGAACTGCTCAAGGCGAGAGGAGGAGTGGCGGGTTGTTGAGAGGGGGCAAGGAGGACAGGAGGGGTTGGCGTGGCTGAAGATGCTGGACCAGGAGGAGGATGGTGGCTTTGAGTTTGCGTGCTGCTTGTATTCGTGTGTTGATCCCATAGGCATTTGTGATGTGCGATCATGTGCCTTCGCAAAGCAGTTGTACCTAGGTGGGTGTTGGACTTCCCACGACTCTGTTTCTTTTGGCACAGGTTGAAAATGGCATCGCTGTTATCGGAGGCAGACACACAAAAAAAATGCCACACTGCTGAGCTTTGTAATGATGGCATTCTGGTGCTGGCAACAGCATGCGTCGATTGGCGTGCTGTCTGGCTGAACCCGGGTGCCGATACATGCTGTCTGAATGTACCACTAGCTCCTTGCGACGACCTCCCCCTGCTTCCAACTCGTCTCCTCCTCCTCCTCCTCTCTGTCTCCCCATCTGAACTTTCCTCCTGTTCTTCTTCTCTTCGAGCTGGCACCCATGTGACATCTACGGACACATCGTCATCATCAACCGCTTCACTTGTATCTGCCAACTCAGCAAAGGAAGCAGCAGCGGGTACAACATCATCATCATCACATGGTAAGTCCATGTGTGTAATGCTGCCTGACTGAGACATATCCCTGTTATCTACATCCTCTGGCAATAATGGTTGCGCATCACTCATTTATTCCAACTGATGTGTAAATAACTCCTCTGACAGATCAAGTGAAGCAGCTGTGGTGCTAGTGTTGGTGCTGGCGGCAGGCGGGCGAGTGTTAACTTGAGAGGTGCCCGAAGCTGAGCTGGAGGAGGATGGTGCGTCAAGGTTCCGAGCGGAAGCTGTAGAAGATTGGGTGTCCTGTGCTATCCAGTCAACTATGTCCTCAGAACTTTTCGAGTTCAGGGTATGTGGCCTCTGAACACTGGGAATTATTCTAGGGCCAAAGGGAATCACAGCACCACAACCACGACATCCCCTGTGTGGTGGCCTGCCTCTGCCTGTTATTTCTTTTTAGATTAGTTTAGTTGTACTATGCGTGTAAGCTACTGTGACACCAGACATTTTTTTTATTTTTATTTTTTATTTTTTTTTAATGCAAACTACTGTGTGTGATACCAGATATGAGTGGCACTGGCAGAAGTTGGCAGAGTACACTCTGTAGGCCTAACACACACGCTTGGAGAAAACGAACTGCTATTATATTACAGTCAATTTTTATTTTTTTATACAAGCTACTGTGTGCGACACCAGATATGAGTGGCACTGGCAGAAGTAGATGCTGTAGGCCTAACACACACGCTTGCAGAAAACTAACTGCTATTATATTACATAGTAACATAGAACATAATGCCGAAAAAAGACATTTGTCCATCCAGTTCGGCCTGTTATCCCGCAAGTTGATCCAGAGGAAGGCAAAAAAAAAAAAATATGAGGTAGAAGCCAATTTTCTCCACTTTAGGGGAACATAAACTTCCTTCCCGACTCCAATCAGGCAATCAGAATAACTCCCTGGATCAACGACCCCTCTCTAGTAGCTATAGCCTGTAATATTATTACGCTCCAGAAATACATCCAGGCCCCTCTTGAATTCCTTTATTGTACTCACCATCACCACCTCCTCAGGCAGAGAGTTCCATAGTCTCACTGCTCTTACCGTAAAGAATCCTTTTCTATGTTTGTGTACAAACCTTCTTTCCTCCAGACGCAGAGGATGTCCCCTCGTCACAGTCACCGTCCTGGGAATGAATAGATGATGGGATAGATCTCTGTACTGACCCCTGATATATTTATACATAGTAATTAGATCTCCCCTCAGTCGTCTTTTTTCTAAAGTGAATAACCCTAATTTTGATAATCTTTCAGGGTACTGTAGTTGCCCCATTCCAGTTATTACTTTAGTTGCCCTCCTCTGGACCTTCTCCAGCTCTGCTATGTCTGCCTTGTTTACAGGAGCCCAGAACTGTACAAAGTACTCCATGTGTGGTCTGACTAGCAATTTGTAAAGTGGTAGGACTATGTTCTTATCACGGGAATCTATGCCCCTTCTGATGCAACCCATTATCTTGTTGGCCTTGGCAGCAGCTGCCTGACACTGGTTTTTGCAGCTTAGTTTGCTGTTTATTAAAATTCCTAGGTCCTTTTCCATGTCAGTGTTACCGAGTGTTTTACCATTTAGTATGTACGGGTGACTTGCATTTTTCCTTCCCATGTGCATAACTTTACATTTATCAGTGTTAAACCTCAGTCAAATTTTATTTATTTTTTAAATGCAAGCGACACCAGATATGAGTGGTGGCACTGGGCAAGTGGGCACAGTATACGATGTCAGCCTGACACACACGCTGGCAGGCAACTGCAATTAGATTACAGAGGGGAAAAAAAAAGCAGACTGATGTACTAGCCCTAAAATGGGCTTTTTGGGGTGCTGTCAGGACGCTATCCTTTTAGCAGAGATCAGATGAGTCTTTCAGGACTGGAGTGGACACTGAATACACTGGCCTAGCTATCGATGTCCCTATTAAATCAGTAGCAGCTACACTATCCCTCCTCTCACTAAGAATGCAGCTTCCGAATGAATCTAAAATGGATGCTGTCCAGGAGGTGGGAGGGTCTGGGAGGGAGGGTCTGCTGCTGATTGGCTGGAATGTGTCTGCTGACTGTGATGTAAAGGGTCAAAGTTTGCTCAATGATGACAAATGGGGACAGACCAAACATCGCATACGTTCGCCCGCCGCGGCGAATGCGAAGAAGCGATGTTCGCCGGGAACTGTTCACCGGCAAATAGTTTGGGACATCTCTCGAGGTGGAAGCAAGGTGGTGGCGCTGCGCGATGCGCGTTTCGCGTGTGATCGCTTCCTCGGTGAGGAAGCGATCACACGCGAAACGCACGTCGAGGAGCGCCATCACCTTGTTTCCACCTCTCTCTTTATTGGTATGTTGCCCTTCATACTGCATGTGTAATTTAGCAAGTAAACATGTTAGTTAGTTTGCTGCTTTTGTTATGCACAGGTCACTTTTTGGCATAATTACCAATGTATACGCAATATATATATATATATATATATATATATATATATGACCATTCTTACCCTGTTGTGGGATATGTTCTTTACATCTTCTGAGGTTGTATTTCATTGCTGCTGCCAATTGCTATAGTTCCGAGGGTATTAGCGAGGTGGTGTGCCACTGTGTTTTTGTCCCTGCTTGTTCACAAGTTTGTACTGTGGATAATATTATTATTGCTATTAATAAATATCATATTTTTATTCATTGATGGTGTGTTTTTGTACTCTTTCTTGTGATTAATTTATGTATCGGGAGTGTACCGTTTAATTGAGACCGTTTAGTGATCCATGTCATATAAAATCTAATTTTATGTGTAGTACAGGTAGTGGGATGTATAAACTCTGTGCCTTTCACCATGTAACTACAATTTACGCAGTGAAGGAATCAATAGCAATCTAGTTTTTTCAGGGCCAAAAGGTGTTGTTGAACACTTTTGCTAGATCCTATATCATTCTTTACTAGCCTGTAGGGTTCAGCGAACCTGAACTGTAAAGTTCGGGTTCATACCGAACTTTAGGATTTTTGGACCCAAAAAAGTTAAGGTTTGAGTTTGGTGCGCAGCGATTTAATAGGGCTTTTTGAAAGCCAATCAACAAGCATTTAACTCATGTGCCCTTAGAAGCCATCACAGCCATGCCTACTAATGGCATGGCTGTGATTGGCCAGTGGATCATGTGAACCAGCCTCTATGTAAGCTGGAGTCATGTAGTGCCGCACGTCACTCTGCTCTTACTAGTGTAGGGAGAGGATGCTGCTGCCGTGAGGGAGAGAATAGAAAATAATCTATGTATCTGATATCAGAACTTGTTGTTAACTCTGCGATCTACAGCGATAATTATTTAATTATTTGTTTTGTAGGTGCGATGCAACATTTTGTACCCTGCACTGAGCCCAGTGACACAGAAAAAAAAGTTTTAGGCTACTTTCACACTAGCGTTCGGCTGTCCGCTTGTGAGCTCCGTTTGAAGGGGCTCACAAGCGGACCCGAACGCTTCCGTCCAGCCCTAATGCATTCTGAGTGGACGCGGATCTGCTCAGAATGCATCAGTCTGGCAGCGTTCAGCCTCCGCTCCGCTCAGCAGGCGGACACCTGAACGCTGCTTGCAGCGTTCGGATGTCCGCCTGGCCGTGCGGAGGCGTGCGGATCCGTCCAGACTTACAATGTAAGTCAAAGGGGACGGATCCGTTTGAAGATGACACACTATGGCTCAATCTTCAAACGGATCCGTCCACCATTGACTTTCAATGTAAAAGTCTGGACGGATCCGCTCAGGCTACTTTCACACTTTTTAAATTTTATACAATATAATGCAGACGGATCCGTTCTGAACGGAGCCACCATCTGCATTATATGAGCGGATCCGTTCAGAACGGATCCGCTCTGAACGCTAGTGTGAAAGTAGCCTTATCCGTCTGTTAGTTAGGTGGGCGTCGGTGGCCATTTTGTGCAAGTTCAGTGGACCAGCACTGCATGTGTGCCAGGGACAATAATTTAACGCTGTTCTTTTAGTTCAGTGGGCAACATATACCCATTTTTTAAGTGCACCTGCACTGTATCTGTGCCAGGGGAAGGGAAAATAATATAGGGAATCAGTCTATGAGTTAAGGGACCCAGGGGGTGACATATTAAAAATGTACAATACAAGTAAATCCATCTGTTAGATTCTGTGGGGACAAATTTTTTATTTTTTGCTAAAAAGTACATTTGCGCCTTTGTGTTAGTCCAATACAAGCATTAAATACCGCTGTTATATTCTGGTTTTAAAAAAACACCCATTTTATGCAAGACACTACATGTGGGGCCTTTGCTACCTTTGTGACAGTCCAATACAAGCTTTAAATACTGCAGTTATATTCTGGGTTTAAAAACGCACCCATTTTGTGCAAGATAATACATTTGCTGCCTTTGCTGCCTTTGTGACAGTCCAATAAAAGCGTTAGATAATACTGTCATATTCAGTTTTTTTTAAAACGCCCATTTTGTGCAAGACCCTACATTTGGGGCCTTTGCTGCATTTGTGACAGTCCAGTACAACCAGTCAATACTGCTGTTACATTGTTGATTGACAAATTCAATTTTTTTTATGACCGTAAAGTTATTGTATTAAATACTATTGTGTGACCTCAAGAAATTTTTCCTCTTTATGACACTGGCACTGCCTTACTGTCAGCGAACTTAATTATTAAATATTGGTGGTTACATTGTCGCGTGACATTAACAATTAGTTTGGAATTACTTGTAAATTACGGACTGGCACTCTGTATATGTGGCTACAAATGAATACACAATATATAAGGTGATCACACTCAATTTCATAAATGAAGCAATCTTAAAAACACTATAAAACTGTTATAAAATTCCATAAGAACATCAAACACGTGCATGCTCACACACATTAAATGTTGAATAGGAAAAAAAACACAATATATCGTATATGCAAATAGTTCCTAAAATAGATGAGGGTTACTTCCCAATGAGACTAACTGAATCTTTATGTTGATTCAAAAGTGCATTTGACAATACTGTTTGGTCATATAATTGTGACTTGCGGTTTGTAGGCCAAAATGTCCTTAAAAGGAATGAAAAACAATCCTAGATACAATTGCGATTTACTTGCGGTTTAAATGTCCAGACCATAGTTTCTGTCCATAATAGTAAATCAAGTGCTAGTTTGCACTGTAATGACTGCCTATACAGGTCTTACCTGCTTCTAGGTGGGTTGAAGTTTTCGTGTCCCAAGATACAGCATTAGATGCCCGACATAAGAGTTGCTGCTGTGTTTGTTTCTCCACGCTGTTCAGGCAGACGCCGGCATATCACGTGGTCTGTATCAGGAAACGGGTTTGTATCTCGCAGCAGGGTATCGCGGGAACTTAGTGCCGAAAATAGGATCCGAAATTTTTTTCTTATTTGGAGCGCTCCAATTATTGGTAAGTAGATCATCCGTAGGAAGGCCTCTTGTTAGTTCGGTGGGAGTTCTCAGCTGGTTACGCCAGAGGCGTTTCGGGGACCTCTTACCCCTTCCTCAACACTGTACTTGCCACCATCAAAGGGATATATATAATAGTCTTTCAGCCGGTTAATTAAGTTGGTGTGTCCTATCATATCTTTTTTTTTTTTGTCTAAAAAACACTGTACATGCCACTAGAGATGACTGAATTTACGCTTATGAAATTTGTTCACACTTTTTTTGGTCGTAAAATATAAATTGCGTTAAGGTTTACAAAACGCAATTTTATTACGGAATGCATAACGGAATGCATTTAGAGACCTATTCATTCCATCATAATAAAAGTCTATAGGTTTCAAAACGGATCTGTCCTGTTTCCGTTATGCAGAGGAGGACTGCACCAACCTTTTTTTTTTTTTTTTTTTTAAATACTCTGTACTTGGCACCGTCAGGGCTATATAATAGCTATTCAGCTGGTAAATTGAATATTGCGCTGAGAAGCGAGGTTAATTATATAAAAGCATAGCTTGTGGATGTGCGATCCAGTTACATTTTCTCCATTTGATATATCTACCTATTTTTTCGGTTGAAAAAACACTGTACTTGCCACCGTCACAGGGATATATAACAGTTATTTAGCCGGTTAATAGAGTTGGTGTATACAACATTTTTGGGGGGTTTAAAAAACACTGTACAGTCGTGGCCAAAAGTTTTAAGAATTACATAAATATTGGAAATTGGAAAAGTTGCTGCTTAAGTTTTTATAATAGCAATTTGCATATACTCCAGAATGTTATGAAGAGTGATCAGATGAATTGCATAGTCCTTCTTTGCCATGAAAATTAACTTAATCCCCCAAAAACCTTTCCACTGCATTTCATTGCTGTCATTAAAGGACCTGCTGAGATCATTTCAGTAATCGTCTTGTTAACTCAGGTAAGAATGTTGACGAGCACAAGGATGGAGATCATTATGTCAGGCTGATTGAGTTAAAATAGCAGACTTAACCTGTTAAAAGGAGGGTGATGCTTGAAATCATTGTTCTTCCATTGTTAACCATGGTGACCTGCAAAGAAACGCGTGCAGCCATCATTGCGTTGCATAAAAATGGCTTTACAGGCAAGGATATTGTGGCTACTAAGATTGCACCTCAATCAACAATTTATAGGATCATCAAGAACTTCAAGGAAAGAGGTTCAATTCTTGTTTACCATTTAAGGACCACAGGTTTATCGCCACACCACAACTTTAATGGTTTATTGCTCAGCCATGCAACTTACCACCCAAATGAATTTTACCTCCTTTTCTTCTCACTAATAGAGCTTTCATTTGGTGGTATTTCATTGCTGCTGACACTTTTACTTTTTTTGTTATTAATCGAAATTGACCGAAATTTTTGCCAAAAAATGAAAATTTTCACTTTCGGTTGCAATTTTTTTAAAAATAAAACTACATTTCTATATTTTTTTCTCAATTTATTGTTCAACATGTCTTTGATAAAAAAAAATCCAATAAGTGTATATTTATTGGTTTGCACAAAAGTTATAGCGTTTACGAACTATGGTACAAAAATTTGAATTTCCACATTTTGAAGCAGCTCTGACTTTCTGAGCACCTGTCATGTTTCTTGAGGTGCTAGAATGCCAGGATAGTATAAATACCCCCCAAATGACCCCATTTTGGAAAGAAGACACCCCAAGGTATTCCGTGAGATGCATGGCGAGTTCATGTAAAATTTTATTTTTTGACACAAGTTAGCGGGAAATGATTTTTTAAAAAAAAAATTCTTACAAAGTCTCATATTCCGCTAACTTGTGTCAAAAAATAAAATTTTACATGAACTCGCCATGCCCCTCACGAAATACCTTGGGGTGTCTTCTTTCCAAAATGTGGTCACTTGTGGGGTATTTATACTGACTGCCCTGGCATTTTAGGGGACCTAAAGCGTGAGAAGAAGTCTGGAATCCAAATGCGTAAAAAATGCCCTGTGAAATCCTAAAGGTGCTCTTTAGAATTTGGGCCCCTTTGCGCACCTTGCAAAAAAGTGTCACACATGTGGTATCGCCGTACTCAGAAGAAGTAGGGCAATGTGTTTTGGGGTGTATTTTTACATATGCCCATGCTGGGTGAGAGAAATATCTCTCTAAAAGTAAACTTTTCCCATTTGTTTTATACAAAGTTGTCATTATAGAGAAATATTTCTCTCACCCAGCATGGGTATATGTAAAAAGACACCCCATAGCACATTGCCCAACTTCTCCCGAGTACGGTGATACCACATGTGTGACACTTTTTTGCAGCCTAGGTGCGCAAAGGGGCCCAAATTCCAAGGAGTATCTTTTAGGAGGGCATTTGGATTCCAGACTTCTTCTCATGCTTTAGGGCCCCTAAAATGCCAGGGCAGTATAAATACCCCACATGTGACCCCATTTTGGAAAGAAGACACCCCAAGGTATTCCGTGAGGGGCATGGCGAGTTCATAGAAGTTTTTTTTTTTTTTTGGGCACAAGTTAGCGGAAATTTATTTTATTTATTTTTTCTCACAAATTCTCCCTTTCCGCTAACTTGTGACAAAAAATAAAATTTTACATGAACTCCCCATGCCCCTCACAAAATACCTTGGGGTGTCTTCTTTCCAAAATGGGGTCACATGTGGGGTATTTATACTGCCCTGGCATTTTAGGGGCCCTAAAGCGTGAGAAGAAGTCTGGAATATAAATGTCTAAAGAATTTTACGAATTTGGATTCTGTGAGCGGTAAGGCTGAGTTCATGTGAGATTTTATTTTTTTGTCACAAGTTGGTGGAATATGAGACTTTGTAAGAAAAAAAAAAAAACTATTTCCGCTAACTTGTGCCCAAAAAATGTCTGAATGGAGCCTTACAGGGGGGTGATCAATGACAGGGGGTGATCAGGGAGTCTATATGGGGTGATCACCACTCTGTCATTGATCACCCCCCCATAAGGCTGGCTCCATTCAGAGGTCCGTATGTGTTTTGCGGATCCACGGATCCATGGATTGGATCCGCAAAACACATACGGACGTCTGAATGGAGCCATGGTGATCAATGACAGGGGGGTGATCACCCCATATAGACTCCCTGATCACCCCCCTGTCATTGATCACCCCCCTGTAAGGCTCCATTCAGATGTCCGTATGTGTTTTGTGGATCCGATCCATGGATCCGCAAAACACATACGGATGTCTGAATGGAGCCTTACAGGGGGGTGATCAATGACAGGGGGGTGATCAGGGAGTCTATATGGGGTGATCACCCCCCTGTCATTGATCACCTGTCACGAGGGTGTCAAGAGCCACGTCTGACTCCGTTATACCCAGGGTCAGGAAGTCGCAGCGGGTGGCTGCGCGCTCTATGTCTAAAGATAGTGCTGTTTCTTAATGTTAGCTTTCTGGGTTTGCCTTGCAATCCTTTTTGGCTCACTCAGGGATCCGTAGCTTCTTCTCCTCAGCTGTTTCTTGTCCAGCAATCCCAACCTCCTTATATTCCCTTCTCCTACTTCTCTGGTTGCCAGATATAGAGCTTCCTGCCTGGACTTCTATACTGACCCACTGGAGCTGTGTAGCTGTGATTCCTGGTTGTTGTTCCAGAGCATTACTCTCCAGATCCCTGTTGGTTGTTTGTTGTCGCTCACCTGGGATTATATGTTTTGTCTGTATTGTCTGTCCTCTCCTTGGTGTTTTCCTTTAGTGTTAGTGGTGCAGACTAGTGTTCCCACTGCCCTATTCACTACGTAGGGCTCATCTCAGGGAAAGCCAGGGTTTAGGCACGTGATCGGCGTACGGGTGAGGAACCCGTCTAGGGACGTCAGGGCAGTCAGGTGCCAGCCTCTAGGTGAGTTAGGGGTCACCACCTTTGCCTCTCCCTTGGACAGGGCCTTCCCTTTTCCCTCCCTTTGCGTCACATATGTGATCGGCACGCCGGTCATGACATCACCCTCCTGTAAGGCTCCATTCAGACGTCCGTATGTGTTTTGCGGATCCGATCCATGAATCTGTGGATCCTCAAAACACATACAGACCTCTGAATGGAACCAGCCTTACAGGGGGGTGATCAATGACCGGGGGGTGATCAGGGAGTCTATATGGGGTGATCACCCCCCTGTAAGGCTCCATTCAGACATCTATATGTGTTTTGCGGATCCGATCTATGAATCCGTGGATCCTCAAAACAACCCCCCTGTCATTGATCACCCCCCTGTAAGGCTCCATTCAGATGTCCGTATGTGTTTTGTGGATCCGATCCGTGGATCCGCAAAACACATACGGATGTCTGAATGGAGCCTTACAGGGGGGTGATCAATGACAGGGGGGTGATCAGGGAGTCTAATATGGGCTGATCAGGGGTTAATAAGGGGTTAATAAGTGACAGGGGGGGTGTAGTGTAGTGGTGTTTGGTGCTACTTATTACAGAGCTGCCTGTGTCCTCTGGTGGTCGATCCAAGCAAAAGGGACCATCAGAGGACCAGGTAGCAGGTATATTAGACGCTGTTACCTTTTTTTTTTTTTTTATCGGATCTACAGCCTGCCAGCGAACGATCGCCGCTGGCAGGCTGTAGATCAGCTAGTTTACCTCCGGTTCCTGTGAATGCGCACGACTTCACAGGAAATCTCGCGTCTCGCGAGATGACGCCGATCGGCATTAGTGTGACCTGGCAGAGCCGCAGAATTGACGCCGATCGGCGTTAGCGAGGCGGGAGATGGTTAAGAAGGCTTCAGGGCGTCCAAGAAAGTCCAGCAAGCGCCAGGATCGTCTCCTAAAGAGGATTCAGCTGCGGGATCGGAGTGCCACCAATGCAGAGCTTGCGCAGGAATGGCAGCAGGCAGGTGTGAGCGCATCTGCATGCACAGTGAGGCAAAGACTTTTGGAAGGTGGCCTGGTGTCAAGAAGGGCAGCAAAGAAGCAACTTCTCTCCAAAAAAAACATCAGGGACAGATTGATCTCCTGCAGAAAATATGGTGAATGGACTGCTGAGGACTGGGGCAAAGTCATATTCTCTGATGAAGCCTCTTTCCGATTGTTTGGGGCATCAGGAAAAAGGCTTGTCTGGAGAAGAAAAGGTGAGTGCTACCATCAGTCCTGTGTCATGCCAACAGTAAAGCATCCTGAGGCCATTCATGTGTGGGGTTGCTTCTCATCCAAGGGAGTGGGCTCACTCACAATTTTGCCCCAAAACACAGCCATGAATAAAGAATGGTACCAAAACACCTTCCAACAGCAACTTCTTCCAACAATCTAACAACAGTTTGGTGAAGAACAATGTATTTTCCAGCACGATGGAGCATAAGGCAAAAGTGATAACTAAGTGGCTCGGGGACCAAAACGTTGACATTTTGGGTCCATGGCCTGGAAACTCCCCAGATCTTAATCCCATTGGGAACTTGTGGTCAATCCTCAAGAGGCGGGTGGACAAACAAAACCCACTAATTCTGACAAACTCCAAGAAGTGATTTATGAAAGAATGGGTTGCTATCAGTCAGGAATTGGCCCAGAAGGTGATTGAGAGCATGCCCAGTCCGATTGCAGAGGTCCTGAAAAAGAAGGGCCAACACTGCAAATACTGACTCTTTGAATAAATGTAATGTAATTGTCAATAAAAGCCTTTGAAACATATGAAGTGCGTGTAATTATATTTCACTACATCACAGAAACAACTGAAACAAAGATCTAAAAGCAGTTTAGCAGCAAACTTTGTGAAAACTAATATTTGTGTCATTCTCAAAACTTTTGGCTACGACTGTACTTGCCACCAAATAGATATATAATAGTTGTTTAACCGTTTAATTGAGTTTGTGTGTCCTACCTTTTTTTTTTTTGTTCTAAAACACACTGTACTTGCCCCCATCAAAGGAATATATATGTGTGTGTATGTATAAGGTATTCAGCGCGTTAATTAGGTCGTTGTATTTTTGGGGTTGAAAAAACTGTGTATTTTCCGCCGTCATAGGGATATATAATAGATATTCAGTCAGTTAATTGGTTCAGTGTGTCCTACCTTTTTTTTTTTTGTTTAAAATACACTGTACTTGCCACCGTCAAAGGGATATATAACAGTTATTCAGCCGGTTAATTGGGTTGGTGCAACCTACCTATTTTTTGGGTTGCGAAAACACTGTATTTGCTACCGTCATAGGGATATATAATAGTTATTCAGCCGGTTAATTGAGTTTGTGTGGAGTACATAATTAAATAAAATTTAAAAAAAACACTGTTGTCACCTTCACAGGCATATATAATTGTTATTCATCCGGTTAATTGAGTTGGTGTAATCAAATTTTTGGGGTTGCAAAAGCACTGTACTCGCCACTTGCACACGGATATACAATAGTTATTCAGTCAGTTAATTGGCTCGGTGTGTCCTTTTTTTTTTTAATGCTGTACTTCCCAACATCAAAGGGATTTATAATAATAATTATTCAGCCGGTTAATTGGGTCAGTGTGACTTTCATATTTCTTGGGTTGAAAAAACACTGTACTTGCCACTATCACAGGTATACACTCACCTAAAGAATAATTAGGACCCCCTTTTGCCTTCAGAACTGCCTTAATTCTTTGTGGCATTGATTCAACAAGGTGCTGATAGCATTCTTTAGAAATGTTGGCCCATATTGATAGGATAGCATCTTGCAGTTGATGGAGATTGAAGGGATGCACATCCAGGGCACGAAGCTCCCATTCCACCACATCCCAAAGATGCTCTATTGGGTTGAGATCTGGTGACTGTGGGTGCCATTTTAGTACAGTGAACTCATTGTCATGTTCAAGAAACCAATTTGAAATTATTTGAGCTTTGTGACATGGTGCATTATCCTGCTGGAAGTAGCCATCAGAGGATGAGTACATGGTGGTCATGAAGGGATAGACATGGTCAGAAACAATGCTCAGGTAGCCTGTGGCATTTAAACGATGGCCAATTGGCACTAAGGGGCCTAAAGTGTGCCCAGAAAACATCCCCCACACCATTACACCGCCTGCACAGTGGTAACAAGGCATGATGGATGCATGTTCTCATTCTGTTTTACGCCACATTCGGACTCTACCATTTTAAATGTCTCAACAGAAATCGAGACTCATCAGACCAGGCAACATTTTTCCAGTCTTGAACAGTCCAATTTTGGTGAGCTCGTGCAAATTGTAGCCTCTTTTTCCTATTTGTAGTGGAGATGAGTGGTACCCGGTGGGGTCTTCTGCTGTTGTAGCCCACCGTTCTCTCCCATTCTAACATTCAGTTTGGAGTTCAGGAGATTGTCTTGACCAGGACCACAACCCTACATGCATTGAAGCAACTGCCATGTGATTGGTTGACTAGATAATCGCATTAATGAGAAATAGAACAGGTGTTCCTAATAATTCTTTAGGTGAGTGTATATAATAATTATTCATCTGGCTATTTGAGTTTGTGTGACCTACCTTTTTTTTGTTTAAAAAACACAGTTCTTGCCAGTATCAAAGGCATATATAATAGTTATTCAGCAGGTTAGTTGGGTCGGTGTAAACTCCTTAATTGTTGGGTTGAAAGAACACTGTACTTGCCACCGTCACAGGCATATATAATAGTTATTTAACTTGTTAATTGGGTCAGTGAGACCTACTTTTTTTGTTTAAAATACTCTGTACGTGCCACCGTCAAATGGATATATAATAGTTATTCAGCCAGTTGATAGGGTCTGTGTAACCTACCTATTTTTTTGGGTTGAAAAAATACTGTACTTGCCACTGTCACAGGGATATATAATAGTTATTCAGCTGGTTAATTGAGTTTGTGTGACCTACCTTTATTTTGGGTTGAAAAATCACTATACTTGCCACTATCAAAAGGATAAGTATTAAGGCTGATGTCAGCCTGTATTTGTGGGCAGGGCGTTATATATATACCCTATTTATATACCCTATATATACCTGACAATCCCTTTCCTCCGGTGGTGTGTCTTGCTTACCCCTCCCTCCCACCTCTTTTTTCACACACTCCAATAGGGTACGCCCTCTCCAGGCCTACCCACGCCCGTGGCTCCCGGCACAACTCAGCTATAGTTCAGGTTCGGCATGCCTTACCCACGTCCAAGACGCGTTCAGCCCTGCCCATAAATAATAGTTATTCAGCCAGTTAATTGGGTCGTGTGTCATACCTATTTTTTTCTTCCAAACACCTCTTTTGCATCCGTGACATAGATATAAAATTGTTTGTCTGTCAGACAATTTTGTGTGTGACTGTAACAAAATGAGCAGAGCATCAACAAGGGGACGTGGCTGTGGTCATGGTGTTGCTGGTGTTGGTGGAGCTTCTGCTGCAGGGAGAGGGCTTGTTCGATCTTTTCCAGCTACGCGCCCAAATGAAACACCTTCCTCTGGTGCACGCAGTTGACAGGACGTTATGTGAAATTTTGTAGGCCCGTAAACCGCTCTAAGAATGGTGAGGCTAGAACAGGTAGAGGCGGTAGTAGATTGGATGGCTGAGAGTGTCTCAAGTTACTTCACATTGTCTTCCACCCCGTCCACTGCTGAAAGCACAGAGTTAGCACCAGCGGTCTATGGGCATCCGTCTGCCACCTCAACCCCTTGCACATCAGCCAAGCAGTCTGAGCCCCAAGTCATGCAGCAGTCATTTATGTTTTTTGATGACTCTGCTAGCAGGGTTTTCGTTGTTCATCCACCTAGTCTTGCCCCAGAAATGACAGAGTTTGAGTACACTGATGCCCAACCACTTATGTTTGAGGATGAGGACGTGGGAGAACCACAGCAGCAAGTCTCTAATGACAAAACACAGGTGTCAACTGCTGGGGCTTTCTGCAGTGTGCAGACCGGCCATGAGTGCAAGGGTGAGGAGTGGGTGGATGATGATGGGGAGAAAGCAGGTCATGCCAGTGTTCTGTGCAGTTTGGAGGAAGAGGAGGGGTGCACACAGCGCTAGACACACAGCAAAAGAGGAAGCAGGGTGTAAAAGCAGAGCGGCCGTTCCCCCAGATTTTACTCCTGCTACTGTCTAATGCGCCAAGAGACATAGCACACCAAAGCCAGCACAAAGAAATTCCCTGGTGTGGCAGTTCTTTAGGCAGTGTTCTGATGACAGAACACAGGTGGTTTGCACGCTGTGCAGTCAGAACCTGAAGCGAGGCCTAAATGTTCTGAACCTGCATGAGCACCACCTGCATGATCCAACATGTGAGTATACACCTCAAGAACACTGAAAGATCAGAGGCTCCTCCTGCTCCCACTTCTGCTGCGGTCTCGGCCTCTTCCTCCCCCTTTGGAGCGACATGGACACCTGCCACCCCGCAAACAGACAATGTGGCAGCCACACCACCACCGTCACCCAGCATGTCCACATTGTCCCATGGAAGCGTTCATCTGGAGAGAAAGAACCCCCCTACCCACCTGTGAGCCCTGAATGCCAGCATTTCAAAACTGCCGGCCTTTTAAATGCTGCCGTTCAGTCTGGTGGATACTGACAGTTTTAAAAATCTAATGAAGGCAGCTGTCCCCCCGGTATGTGGTTCCCAGCCGCCACTACTTTTTAAAACGGGCTATCCCTGCCCTGCACAAATAAGCATCAGGCAAAAATCAGATGTGCGCTGCGAAACGCCATCAGTGGCAAGGTCCACATAACCACCGACACGTGGACCAGTAAATACGGGCAATGACGTTATCTCTCCTTAACTGCCCACTGGGTAAATGTAGTGGCGGCTCGGCTTGAGGCGGCCAGTGGTTTTGCGCATATCCTACCTCCACCAAGGATTGCTGCACATTTCTACAAAACAGGGCCACTTTTAGTATTTTTTAGAGGGCCACTTTAAGTTCCTAGACTGCCCCTGATGTCAGCGCAACACGTGCACCACCACCTTCAGAACAGCCAGGGGGAAATGACAGCAGGCTGGTCTGAAACTCATATGTTTGGGGGAAAGACCCCACACCGTACAGGAGTTGTGGGAAGGCATGGAAGAACAGACCGATAAGAGGTTGCCGCTGAGCCTCAAGCCCGTACTAGTGGTGTGCAACAATAGGTGAAATCCCATAGCAGCTCTGGGGCTAGTCAGTTTGACGCACATCCCTTCTCTGGTGCATGTGCTGAACTTGGTGGTGCAGAGGTTTCTGAAGAATCAACCCCATATTTTTGAGCTGCTGCAGAAAGTGAGGGCCGTCTGTGTGCGCTTTTGGCGTACTCACCCTGCTGCTGTTCGCCTGTGATATTGATAATTTGGTTGGACTTTGCGCACAAATCTCCGTAGCTATTATTCAGTTCTTTCTGTATAAGGGATGAAGTATTTCTTTAGCCCAGGAAGAGTTAGACACAATGCTGGTTCAAGCTGGAGTGCATGTAAAAAGCCTCTCAATCGACTCCAGACTCCTTCTTTATTAAGGCAACAGAACGACGCCCAGTGGGAGATGGCTTTACAACTTCAAGCCAGTCAGCCGAGAAAGTGCAGGTACATATCAAAGGACAGGGGAGGGCATCAACATGGCCGAACAGTGCAATGCTCACACCTCATCCCTGTATAAGGAAGGATGTGTCATGTCCATTGTCTGATCAGCCAGGTGGCTGCCCATCCCCCATCACTGTCAGCATGGACCCCATTCAATACTGCTCAAAGTGACCAGTATCTAGTGAAGATCATTCTACTGGTTCTTATAGATTTGGGACTATCTGGGGGACATTGCTACGGATATTGTCAGTATATGGTACAAGTGTACTGACAAGACAGATATGCATGTCTTAAAAGCAGATATGTATCCAGAAAGGGATAGCGAAGCCGCAGCAGAGGTATAATATGTATCTCTCGTTATGCAGACTTCACTTCTCTAATGTGTATAGACATTTGAAGGGAAGAAGCCCAGCACATTGCACTTAGTGCTCACAAACCAGCAAACGCCCCCCTACACACTAATAATACGTCTCCAAGCCCATGAGAAGGTCTTCATACTGACGGTTTTACCGCTGGTACCAATTCAACCCAAGTACCCTCTGTTAGAGAGTTCCTCGGTTAAATCAGACACAGGGAGACAGATGACAATCTATAAAACACACACACTCATCCTAAGATAAAATGTCCACATAATTCCATATAATAAAATTTCCACAACAGTCCCTCCTCTTTGTCATATGCTCCCCATTGTCCCTCGATGAATCACGATCTTCTTTGGAAAAGGAAATAAACAGTCCCTCTTGTATACGAAAAGTCCTGAATCCAAAAAGCAAAACAGGATTGAAAACAACAGAGCTTGAAAACAAATCTTGACTCGGAGGTTCTGCTCTTCGAGAGGTGACTCAGAGGAGGTGGTGGGTCGCGTTGGTCGCCGGTCGGTTTGGAATCCTCTGTATCTGGTCCATGGGTTGGTCTTCAGGGCGTCTCGTCTTGGCAACGAAAACGTAGTCATCTGCTTGGGCTTTGGTGACTCGGTCGATTAGACAACAGGAACATCTCATTCCAGCGTATAGAAGAAATAGAAACAGAAACACCATAAGTATATATTCTCCTATTTCCTTTATAGCCAGCATCCAATGGAAAACAAAAAATCCCCGAAGCTTCCCAAACCTTTAAAAGGATTCCAACCTTCACTAGCTATAGCTCTGGCTCTGCCTTGCAGGGTGCTAACCTTATCCATATGTGCTTTGACCATGTCACTGGTGTCCGTTCTCCAGGTACAACAGTCCTCACTTATGAATTCACAGAAACCCCCCTTGGACGCTAAAAGATAATTAAGAGCCATCTTTTCCTGCAGTACTTGAGTCTTCATCTGTCATTGTTCCTGGGTGATCTCCCTGACAGCTTATATGGTTTCATTGAACATCTTATCTACAATAGAGGAGAAATTGTTCAATCGCTTCATAAGCTCGATCCCCCATCCAGTCCATGCGGGGAACCATGTCCAAGCCTGATCGTGGCTTGAGAACAGTTCCCTACGAGCTCTCCTGGACATCTTTTGCCTTCTTACGCACCATGAGATCCTCTCGATTAGCTGCAATGTAAGATGCTGGAACAAGCTTTACTAAAGCACATGAACCTCTTGCATTGGGGGACTACCTTATAAGCAGCGGAACCGCACAGGTAATAATATGGGCCTGTCAGAACTGCACATGAGGAGTTTCTCTGATGATCTTGGGCACTAAGTAATAACTGAATAGATGGGGGGATTGCCCCGGCATTCTGAACATTGTATCCTTCTTTCCAACAGATATAATCTGGTCTATGGGTGTTACTAAAGAGATCGGGAGTTTCATTAGTAAGGTTGACTGTTATACCTTTCTCACAACTGGAGGATCCCACAAATCTATCCCCTTTACCAAAGCTGATGTTAAAGCATACCTGCGGGTCGTCTAACTGCCCGGACAGGGCCCAAGATATCTCAGTTCTAGTCCCGTCCTCTGATGTTTCTTTAGCACGACCCAATCTACTGGTTGAATGAACACTGGTTATTGAGTCTGGGTCCGGGAGAGACTCCCGGACCCGGTGGTGGACATTTTGGAGCTCCTTTTGCAGAGACTGCACATACCCCGTCAGCTGGGAATGTAAAGAAGACAGCTGTTGGCTAGCGGCAGACCGACATGGACGTGTGCGCCTGAGCTTCGCTAGGAAAACGCTTCTCTACAGCAGCTAACTTTAGCCCTCGGACACGAAAATGGGCAAAATCGGTCAGCAAAAGACCGGGGATTCATCCCAGCATCACAAGTACTCCACAAATAGCGGGGACATGGATCACTTCATTAAGAAAGCAGCCGCTATATGCGCGGCTAAAGAGCCCAAGATGGCGCCGGCCCCTAGCAGGGAGACAGAAGAAATCGATCCAGAAGACGACACAAGCGATACTGAAGGAGCCAAGAGTCGCAAATACCTCCCGATTTCAAGGAAGTACCTGGACTTGGCCCTCCAGAAAGCTATTGATCCACTAGTGGGTGAGATCTCCTCCCTGAGAGAAGACATCAGACACGTGGGGGGCAGGGTAGAAGCCCTGGAGGACGCACAGGCTGCCATGATGGACTTTCAGGCCGCAACCTCCACTAGTATACAGAAATGCCAGAATCACTTTAATGCAATTTATGCCGCCTTGGAGGACCAAGAAAATTGCGGCAGAAGAAATAACTTACGATTCAGAGGCGTCCCGGAAGCAGACCCCACGCTTGAGTCCTCAAATATCGTCAAAGCCATATGTTCCGATCTTCTAGGCCCGGATCGCTCCGATCCCATAATCATCTAAAGGGCCCACCTTTTAAAACCGAGCGCTAATGATCCTCCCAGGGACATCATATGTCGCTTACTCCACTATCAAGACAAGGAAGCTGTCCTGAACAAGGCTCGTATACCGGAGGGAGTGATATACAAAGGAAAAGACGTAAGCATTTTCCAGGACCTCGCACCTATCACCCTCCAAAAAAGAAAAGCCCTGAAGCCCCTCAATAAAATCCTATATAGATGAAGCTTTACGTTTGGTTTATCCTTCTCTTTTAACGGCAGAAGAATCACCATCAAAGCCCACTCTGATCTAGGCCCAGTGTATGATTTACTGGACATTTCACCTCTAGCTATAGAAGATTGGGACATTGTCCAGGATCTGACGTCCTTACCGGAGATACCGAGGATCGCTCCCTTTGAAACCAGAGACACTCCTAGATCCAGACGGCAGAAAAAAAGGAACCAGCCTCTGACTCCAAGACGCATTGCCTTAGAGGATCGCTGATCTATCCATTTAGTTCCTCCTAGTACAATATCTATCAGTCTTCCTATGGGGACCCCAGATCTTATAGGAGAATTCATAGACCGCTCATCCACTTAATCTATGAGATAATGAGTAGGGCTGCCTTAGCCCTCTTTAGTTATATGGCCTGGGCTCCCGTTCAGTCCCCACATCTCACATGTATCAATTAGGTTCAGACACATCTTAAACCTCCTGGGGAAATCCATGGCGCCCCTGGTCTTATATCCCTAGTCTTATAGGCTTTCTTTATCCCTTTCCTCCTGGCCATTTCAAGTTGAAAGCACCCTGAAGATATGTCCCTTCCACCCCTCCTCCAACCTCCTTTTCCTTTTCACTCCATGATACTACTTTCCTATCCTCCGTCCTAAACCCTCCCCCCCTCTTTTCTCCTCATACCCTCGTGTTTCTTTATTGTCTCTCTTCTTGATTTCTTATAGGCCCACATTAGTCCGTCCCAGGCCAATAGTTACCTTCTATCTTTCACATCAATCCGTAAAGGCCTATTTAGCTACTCTTTTGTAGAGTTGCTGCCACCCATTGGTGACACACCATCTCTCCCCCTCTTTCCTCCATAGGCATTACCGTGCCGAGTTCTCACCCTTATTTTCATGTTACCTTTGTTCATTATGTTTTTCTTATGTTCTTTTTTTTTTTGGTCTTTTATCAGATCATTTGACTGAGGCGGTTGGGTCATCTCTGGTACAGGTGACTTGATCTTGGTCTATTTCCTCTAAGGGATAAGTATCACTTAGTTTTCTTCCTACATGCCTTCGACAGTAGGGTGATAATTCAGCCTATCGTCATCACTAAGAATTTACATGATGGCTCTTAGAGTGGCATCATTTAATGTACAGGGTTGTAATTCACCATCAAAGAGGAGTCACATTCTTGGAGTTCTGAGGAGGGACAAAACGAATGTTGTCTTTCTTCAGGAGACCCATTTCAAAATTAACCACTTCCCCAACCTTTCATTTTCCGCATTCCCTAAATGGTTCCATTGCGGCTCCCCCACCTCTAATTCAAGAGGAGTGAGTATTGGCTTCCATAAAAAAAGTCCCCTTCCTTTTAGCAGACCAATTGTGTGACACAGATGGTAGGTATATAATAATAAAAGGCACAATAGGCCAACATCTGTACACCTTTATAAACGTATACGCGCCTAACAATAATCAAACACGGTGGCTAAACAACATTTTGAAGATAGCTAACTCCTTTAAAGAAGGAATTGTCATCCTCAGAGGGGATCTCAATCTAATTCTAAACCCGTTTTTTAGACTCTTCTTCACATAGGTCTGCCCAATCTCAGAAAGCCCTCCGCTCTCTACTACATAACTTGGCCAAAAATCATCTTATAGATGTATGGCGTACCCTACATCCCAACACTAGGGATTACACCTTTTTCTCCCAGGTACACGGCTCATATCAACGCTTAGAGCACCTGTTTGTGTCTAAAGAGCACCTCCAGCACTCCTCCGAAGCTGAGATAGGGTCCATTATCATATCAGACCATGCCCCGATCTTCATTAGCATCTCAACTCCTCCGAATTGCCGCCCTACCAGAAATAGGTGCTTAAATGAGCAGTTATTGGGTCTTTTGGATGTTAAAATCCGTTTGAAGTGCCTGTTGGAAGACTATTTTGTCACTAATTGCACTCCAGATGTTACTCCGCAAACAGTATGGGACGCCCATAAGGCATTTATCAGAGGTCATTGCATAAGTCTGGGGGCACATATTAAAAAAGAGAGAATGAAGCAGATAGATAACTTACATGAGAAAATACGCTCCCTGGAAAGCGCACACAAAAGCTCTCTACTCCAATCTCATTTAGAAGAGCTATCTGCATGCAGGGCGTCTCTTAAAAATCTTCTAAACACATCATCAGCAAAGTATTTTCTGCATTCCCAGCAGAAGATTTTTGCGCATGGCAAAAGGGCTTCCAGATTTATGATGCATAGGCTTAAGAGCAGGAAACGTAATAACTATGTTCATAAAATGAAGACCCCAGAAGGTCCACTGACATTTGACTCTGAACGAATAGCCTCCCTTTTTAGAGACTTCTACGAATCTCTCTATAACCTATACCCCTTACACGAGCTGACTGAAGACCCAGAAGCTGCCCCTTTACATAAGTCCTTCCTAGAAGGCTTAGGTCTTCCAAAGCTAACAGAGCAAGACAGACAGCAGCTTTCTACCCCCTTCACCTCTGAGGAACTCCTGGGAGTCATTAAAAACTCCCCCAAGGGTAAATGTCCAGGTCCCGATGGACTATCTATCCCTTATTACAATACCTTCCATGAGGTACTAATTCCCCACCTACTACCGATTTTCAACGCAACTCTGCAGGGCACTCCTCTAACTGGGGACATGGCAAAAGCCCATATTAGAAATAATGGAAAGAATCAGACTCCAGCACTTACTTTTTTGAAGTGTCAGGTTCTTTGGCTTTATTTATCAATGGTGCACAGACAATACAAGGCTCAATTCTCTCTGGTGTAGGCTGTTGACACGTTTCGAAAGGTTCTTATTCGATTCACAGTATCTACATCTCACCTCACATACCATCAAGGTGTGTGAAGATTCAAGAGAACGGGTACAAAATAATCACTAGGTGGTATAAAACACCAGACAAAACCTGTCTTTACACTGCTTCTGCGTCGGATGTGTGCTGGAGGTGTTCGATGGATAGGGGTACATACCTTCATATTTGGTGGAGCTGCCCAAAAATATTGCAGTGGTGGGAGGGAATTTTCAAAATTGGAAACCAAGTATGTAGTGCGAAATCTCCTAATCTAAGATTGTTTAAGTACTTACTAAGTGCAGCCAAACTCCTGATTCTGACCTTATGGTTGTCCTCAGAAGTCCCCTCCTTTGAACAATGGTACCTTAAAATTGACCAAATTTATAGACTAGAGGAGATTTCCTCATGGGAGATGAGATCACATCATACTTTTGTCAAGACATGGAAGGGTTGGAAATCCTTCAGAGGATACGAGACCTAATGCTTTCAACAATCATCTTTCACCTCAATGCACGGGCTACTTGCTCGTGAAGCTGTTGTTTTCACTTTCCAATTTGTCACCTGTTGCAGCTTTCGGAGATACTACACCCAATCCGCCTCAGACCTTTGACCAAGGTAACCTAAATATACTACTTTCAATGCATATGTTTTGCCTTAGAGACTGAACTTAATATGTGACCTGATGACCTTTCGTCTAATGATAATTTTTCCACTGTAAGCTCAATGTTTTCCGTTGGAGACCTGTTGACTCCACCTCTGAAATGTATTTACATTTCTATGTATTTGAGTTCTGCTCAATAAAAGAGTTAAAATAAAATAAAAAATATAAAAAAAAAAGGAAGACAGCTGTTGAGGGTAGTACAATCCCGTCTTTGGAGGACTAACGAATAAAATTTTGTAGGGTGATAACCCATGGGGCTTCCTGGCGGCATTCCTGATGGAATAAAGAGCTATAGCGAGATATTCAGGCGATGGTTTTTGAGTATTGGCCATGATTTTTGAGATCCTGTTCTTAATAATCCCATTAACAAGTTCAACCTTACCACTGCTCTGAGGATGATACTGGGTATGTGATCCCTGGTTGATATGTAGAGCTTTACATATTTCTGCAAAAATTGGACCGGTAAAGTGAGAGCCGCAATCTGACTCTATCGTTTCAGGCAGGCCCCAGCGGCACACTATCTCGGACAGGACCTTTTTTGCTGTGGTAGTGGCGTTGGCGCATCAAACGGGCCATGCTTCTGGCATCAATGTCTCTACAGAGGGGCTCAGAGCATCTTCCTTGGCAGCTCTATCTGCCAAGGCGTTCCCATTTGCCTCCAGGGACCTATAAACCGTGTGTGCCTTCTCTTTCAGAATGGCCATTTTGTATGGCTGGCTGAAGGCAATGAACAGCCTGTTGATCAACTCTGCATGCTTTACCAGCTTCCCCGAACTAGTCAAAAACCCTCTAGCTTTCCAGATTGGACCAAAGTCATGTGCTATCCCAAAAGCATACCTAGAGTCTGTATAGACATTAATCCTCTGGTCCTTGTGGATCTCACAAGCCCTTGCCAGTGCCTACAGCTCAGCCTCCTGTGCTGACATGTGTGAGCTCAAAGAGCCTTTCTCCACAACCTCACTGACTGTAGTTACAGCATATCCAGTGTGTGGCTTACCGTCTGGGGTGTAGTACCTGGAACCATCTACAAAAAGGGTTTTGGCCTCTGGAATGGGAGTCTCCCTCACCGGGTTGATGGCTGTTGACTCAAGTTCCATCAATGAAAAGCAGTCTTCATGGTCCTCGAGGTGATTCCCTACTAGGTTGGAAAATTGATTAGAAGTTGAGAGGTTAGAATGGTTAGTAAAAGTTGGAAAATTTTAGTTTTTCACACCATTGTTTCCCCCCTTCTCTTCCTCCTTAATAACAGGAAGAAGAGACCCTGGGTTCAATATGGTGCATCGTCTTAAAGTCAGGTTAGTAGGTGTTAGGAGAGCAACTTCGTACTTAGTCAACCTGGCAGCCGAGAGGTGTTTTGTCTGGGCCTGATTTCAGGATCTCCTGCACTGAATAGGGAGTATAGAGGGTCAACGGGGAGTCCAAGACGATGTCACCTACTTTCTGTAGTAGTAAAGCGCAGGCAGCCATGGCTCGTACACATCCTGGTGAGCCTCGGACGACCGGATCTAGGGCAGTCGATAGGTACATGGTGGGTCGGTACCTGGACCCATGTAGTTGAGTCAATACTCCAGTTGCATGGCCCTAATTTTCATGGCAAAAGAGATAGAAGGGGAGGTCATAGCTGAGCAGACCTAAGACAGGTGCTTTGGAGAGTAGGACTCGACCAGTTGTCATCTGACAATTGAAAAGGTGTTTTTGATGTCAGCTCATAAAGGGGCCCTAATTTGGATGATATGTTAGGGATCCAGTCTCTGCAATAATTGATAAGTCCGAGAATGGCTCTCAATTGTCGGGTGTTTTTAGGTCTCTGCAGGTCTTTCAATGTCTATACTCTCTGGGTCGTTAAATGTTGGGTGCCCTGAGAGATGCAATGTCCCAAAAAGCTAACTTTTTCCTTGCAAAACTGTAGTTTCTCCTTGCTAGCCTTATTCCCCGTGGACGCCAGATGGTTAAGCAATGAGACAGTATGCTGATAACAGACCTCCCGTGATGGACAGCAAAGTAGCAAGTCATCCACATACTACAGCAGTACCACCTCTGAATCCATCGGGGCCCACTGGTCTAACACGATCTTAAGCTTGTAACTGTATTCCGAGGGACTAGTCACCGACCCCTGAGGGAGATGTGTCCATGTTAGTTGTTGACCCTGGAATGTAAAAGCAAAAAGGTACTGGCACTGAGGGTCCAGTGGTACAGAGAAAAATTCATTGGTTAAATCAATAACAGTAAAAAACTTTGCGTTTGATACAGAGGCCAGCAAGGTGTGGGGGTTAGGTACAAGAGGAGAATCACTAATAATGATCTTGATTATAGCTCTCAGGTCATGCACTAGCCAGTATGTTGTATCCTGGCCTTTGGCCAACCTTTTGGCCACTGGGAATAGTGGGGTGTTGCAGGGTGATTTGGTTGGTGTGAGGACCTTTATCTGTAGATATCGATCCACTTGGATCTTAAGACTATCCATTTGAGCCACACTCAAGGGGTATTGTGGTAATCGGGGCAAAACACTCCCTGGCTTGATGTTAACTGTAGTTGGCGGCACAGGCAGAAGACCCACATCGTACTTGTCAGCCGCCCAAATTTTTGAATTTACCTCTGCAAGCACATCCAACTCCAGGAAACAGGCTGGTTCCGTTAGATGTGGTAATGCTACCATAGCACATAATCGTTCTTCTGTTAGTGCGCTACTGACCACAATACCAGCTGGAGTGTACTCAATAATCGCCTGTATTTCTGATAAGATATCAGCTTCCAAAAAATTAATGGGAACGGCATCCGATACCAGTACAGACCTGATGGCTTCCGTGTGCTGAAGTCATGAACAGCGCCATCTATTGGATTCATAGTCTTGTCATAAGACTATGAAACCAATAGATGGCGCTGTTCATGACTTATGAAAACGCCATCTATTGGATTCATGGTCTTATCATAAGACTATAAATCCAATAGATGGCACTGTTCATGACTCATGAACAGCGCCATCTATTGTTTTTTTATAGTCTTATGACAACACTATGAATCTAATACTGTAGATGGTGTTGTTAATGAGTAGTGTAGATTGTGAATATTCTAATCGCAAATTTGTATCGCAAATTTTCCATGCAAATGGTTTTTCAGCTGAAAAACAATGCAGATTCTACTCATATGCATGTCTTTCCCATATGTCCATGTTTATGCAAATGAGTTTACATGACAAAACTGTATAGAAAGGTTATTGAATATTATGTTAGGACAAGCAGAAAACTTTTTGTCGCCCTAATGATAATGATCTAGGTGCGCAGGAAAACCCAAGCCATCCAACAGATATGAAGCAACTTTGAGGCTTATTGGCTCTCATTCAGATGAGAGTTGTTTTCAATGTCTCTTAGCACACAAGGCTGCCATTGCAAGGTGTGCTGACTGTATCTGTCTCATGGATAGATTGTTGGCTTGCACACACCCGGCTACTGGCAAATAGCCTTTGTGTGGTTTTCTATTGTATGTCATAGATAATAGGTAGAGATGGCCTTGCGGCGAACTTTGCCAGTTCGTCGAACAGGCAAACATATGGCAATGTCCACTGATGCAATATTCTTTTGCATTGTGCCAAACTTTTACACATCCATCAGGTGGGACAGGACAGCCAATTGAGATATTTCAGCACATGAACATACCCTGTCACCGCCAGTTCTGTGAGAAGATCTGATAGACGTCCTTCTCTACCTCTTGCATGATGTTCTTTGTTTTGGTTTCACTTTCTCATCTCATTTCCTTCTCCCAGGTGTCACCTATTTAGACTAATCCTCTTTCCTTTATATTCCCTCCCATACTGCCTCACTTTAAGGTTTATACTACTTCCTAGATTGAAGTGTTCACTGCTGGAGGCTTCTGCTGCTGCTTGTTCAGATAAGTCCTTTCATGTATTGTGTTTCCTTGCTGGCATGATTCTAGGTGACCCTGACTCCCTCCGTATGAAGTGCAGGGAGCCGGTGGTTGTGTCCCCTCACTATTATAGGGTTTTCAGGTGTCACACAGTCTTAGGTACGTGGGCATACAATTGTCTACCTTTGAGACCCTTGTATGTGCTTAGCATTCAGGGTGAGCTCTTAGGGTTTTATAGGGGTCACCTATATGCTCCTTAGTTTGGGATCAAGCCAGTCGGACGTTTATTCATAACTTCCAGCTATCTGCAACATCATCTGTGACATTATAAACCGCCTTTACCGTCTTAAGCATGGATCCGGTTTCAGCCTTGATTGACCGCATGCAAGGTCTTTCACTGGAGGTAGCAGATCTCCGTAAAACTGTGTCTCAGTTTAAGGTGACCGGTTCTCCTTGCGTTCATGGAGTTTGTTTCGAGCCTAAGATCTCGCTTCCGGATGCGTTCCCTGGGGGTAGTGAGAATTTAGTTCGCTTTAGAGAGGCTTGCAAACTCAATTTTCGCCTTCTTCCCCATTCCTCTGGTGATGGGGGGGGGGGGATCATCATCTCGCTGCTCAGGGATAACACTCAGTCTTGGGTCTTTTCGCTGCCGGTGGGGGCCCCCTCCGATCGGTGGATGAATTTTTTGTAGCCCTGGGGCAGATATATATTGACCCAGATCGTATTGCTCTGGCTGAATCTAAACTGCGTCTTTTATGCCAGGGTAAACAGTCCGCAGAGATATATTGTGCTGAATTTCGGAGATGGGCAGCTAACACTGGTTGGAACGATGCTGCACTCCGAAGCCAATTTTTCCATGGTCTTTCGGAGGGATTGAAAGATGCATTTGCTTTTCATGAGAGATCTGCCTCGTTGAAGTCTGCCATGTCTCTAGCTATTCGTATTGACAGGCGTCTTAGAGAGAGAGGAGAGACCACTCCTTCCTGTCATATTCACCCAAGGACAGTGGGGCTGTCTCATTCAGTATGCAGGGGTCTCAGTCTCTCTTAATCCACTCTGAGCAGGAGGCCATGCAGCTGGGTTTGCTTGCCTCTAATAGTAGAGGATTCAGCTCTCAGAGGAGGGTTTGTTTCTGTTGTGGGGGGTATAAATAATTTGGCTAATGTTTGCCCCTCTAAGAGATTCATGGAGTTTTCTGAGGGTAATAAAAAAGAAACAAAAATAAAAAAAACACTCTAAAAAGTTCCATATGCTACTATTGGCAAGGTTGATGCGGAAATTGAAGGTTTGCCATTTGCTTGTAGTTCCCGTTTTCTCCTACCCGCCAGGGTGGCGCTAGACTGCTAGACAGTGGAGCAGCTGTCAATCCCATTGATAATCAATTTGCTATAACGCATGATTTCCAGGTATGCACTCTGGAAAAGGATATACCTGTTTTTGCTATCGATTCCGTTCCACTTTCTCAAAGATTGTTAAAGGGCATAGTTCACAATATCCGTTTGACTGTGGGTGATGCTCATGTTGAGGATATGTCATGTTTCGTCCTAAGCGGATTACCTACTCCTCTAGTGTTGGGGCTACCCTGGCTCACTAAACATAACCCCACCATTGATTGGCAACCAAGGCAAATAAATGGTTGGAGTGACTTTTGCAGAGAGAATTGCCTCACGGCGTCTCTTTCAGAGGTTTCTACCAAGACTGTACCATCTTTTATCTCAGAATTTTCGGATGTGTTTTCAGAGAGTGGTGTCCAGGAGCTGCCTCCTTACCGGGAGTACGATTGCCCTATAAATCTCATCCCAGGCGCCAAGCTGCCAAAATCACGTTTATACAATCTCTCCCAACCTGAAAGAGTCACTATGCGTACTTGTATCTCTGAGAGCCTGAGAAAGGGACACATCCGACCCTCTAAGTCACCTGTTGCCGCTGGGTTTTTTTGTTAAGAAAAAAGATGGTTCTTTAAGACCTTGTCTGGATTTCAGGGAGCTGAACTGTATCACATTTCGTGACCCATATCCGCTTCCTCTGATCCCGGACCTGTTTAACCAGATTGTTGGGGCTAAAGTTTTTTCTAAGTTGGCTTTAAGAGGGGCATACAACCTAGTCAGGGTCAGGGAAGGGGACAAATGGAAGACGGCCTTCAATACCCCTGAGGGTCATTTAGAAAATTTGGTTATGCCCTTTGGTTTGATGAATGCTCCGGCAGTCTTCCAACATTTTGTGAACAGCATTTTTTTTCATTTAATGGGGAAATTTGTACTGGTGTATCTAGATGACATTTTGACTTTTTCTCCTGATTTCAAAACTCATAGGGACCACCTACATCAGGTCTTGCTCATTCTGCGGGAGAATAAATTGTGCGCTAAACTGGAAAAATGTGTGTTTGCGGTTCCGGAGATTCATTTTCTTGGTTTTCTTCTCTACGCTTCTGGTTTTCGCATGGACCTTGAGAAGGTCTGCGCTGTGCTTGATTGGGAGCTTCCTGAGAATCAGAAGGCGCTGATGCGGTTTTTAGGTTTTGCCAATTATTACAGAAAGTTCATTTTGAATTATTCCTCTGTTGTTAAGCCACTCACTGATATGACTAAAAAGGGGGTAGATTTTTCCTCCTGGTCGGTAGATGCGCTTAAGGCCCTTTCTAGTATCAAAGAGAGTTTTGCTTCCGCTCCCATTTTGGTAAAACCTGATGTCTCTCTACCTTTTATTGTTGAGGTGGACGCTTCTGAGGTGGGTGTGGGTGTGGTCAGGGTCCCTCTCCTGCCAAATGGCGACCGTGTGCCTTTTTCCCAAGGAAACTCTCCTCTGCAGAGAGAAATTATGATGTGGGAGATAGGGAGTTGTTGGCTATCAAATTAGCTTTTGAGCTTTTGAGGAATGACTCCATTGGCTAGAGGGAACCAGACACACGATTACCGTGTTTACCGACCATAAGAATCTGGCCTACTTGGAATCAGCCAAATGTCTGAACCCGAGACAGGCCAGATGGTCTTTGTTTTTTTCTAGGTTTAATTTTGTTGTCACGTTCCGCCCTGGGGTTAAAAATCTGAAGTCGGATGCCCTGTCACATTGTTTTCCGGGAGGGGGGAACTTTGAAGACCCGGGTCCCATTTTGGCTGAAGGGGTGGTCGTCTCTGCTCTTTATCCTGATTTGGAGGCAGAGGTTCAGGCAGCCCAGGCAGAGGCTCCTGATCTTTGTCCTCCTGGGAGGTTGTTTGTGCCTCTCACTTTACGACACAAGGTTTTTAAAGAGCACCCCGATACTGTCCTGGCTGGGCACCCAGGGAGTAGAGCCACAGTAGATCTCATTGATCGGAGATTCTGGTGGCCGGCTCTTCGTAAGATGGTTGAGGGTTTTGTGGCAGCCTGCGAGACCTGTGCTCGTGCCAAGGTCCCTCATTCACGGCCATCGGATTCTCTCCTCCCTTTGCCCATTCCTTCCCTTCCTTGGACGCATCTGTCCATGGACTTCATTACGGACCTGCCTCGTTCCTCGGGGAAGACTGTGATTCTGGTGGTAGTGGACCATTTAAGCAAAATGGCGCATTTCATTCCCTTTCCTGGGTTACCCAATGCTAAGACGTTGGTGCAAGCGTTTGTTGATCACATTGTTAAATTGCATGGCATTCCTTCAGACATTGTTTCTGATAGGGGCACGCAATTTGTTTCCAGATTCTGGAAGGCCTTCTGTTCTTGCTTGGGGATTCAGTTGTCATTTTCTTCTGCTTTTCGCCCGCAGTTGAATGGTCAGACCAAACGCGTCAATCAGAATCTGGAGACATACCTGCGCTGTTTTGTGGCGGAGAATCAGGAGGATTGGTATTCTTTTTTGTCCTTTGCTGAGTTTGCTTTAAATAACCGTCGCCAGGAGTCCTCTGATAAGTCACCATTTTTTGGTGCATATGGGTTTCATCCACAGTTTGGGACATTCTCTGGAGAGGGGTCTTCTTGTTTACCTGATGAGGAGAGATTTTCCTTGTCTTTGTCATTTATTTGGCAAAAGATTCAGGGTAATCTAAAGAGGATGAGTGAGAGATATAAGCGTGTGGCGGATGAGAGACGTGTGCCTGGTCCGGACCTGAATGTGGGTGATCTGGTGTGGTTGTCTACAAAGAATATCAAACTAAAGGTTCCCTCCTGGAAGTTTGGTCCTAAGTTTATTAGGCCTTACAAGATCTTGTCCGTCATCAATCCCGTTGCCTTCCATCTTGATCTTCCTCAGACTTGGAAGATCCATAATGTTTTTCACAGGTCCCTATTAAAACCTTATGTCCAATCCACTGTACCCTCCTCTTTGCCTCCTCCTCCGATTGTTGTTGATGGTAATCTTGAATTACAGGTCTCTAGGATTGTGGATTTTCGCATTATCCGCGGTTCTCTCCAATACCTTGTTCATTGGGGGGTTATGGTCCTGAGGAGAGGATGTTGGTCCCAGTGGTGGACATTAAGGCCACTCGTCTCATCAAGGCTTTCCATAGGTTTCATCCTGAGAAGGTGGTGTCATGGAACCATGAACCAGACGTACAATAAGAGATAAGTGAAAATAAGATGGCTTTATTAAATCAAGCTGTAAGGCAAAAGTCCAAGCGGATGGCTAAACCGAAGCAGGGTCTTGCGAAGCCAGAGGTCAGGAACCAGAAGGGTAGTCAGACGAAGCCTGGATCAGGAACCAGCAGGGTAGTCAGACGAAGCCAGGATCAGGAACCAGCAGGGTAGTCAGACGAAGCCAGGATCAGGAACCAGAAGCAGCAGCAGTCTTAGAAGCATGTGAACACAGGAGGACCAAGCAGGGAACTGAAGCCACAGACCTCCTATATATATGAGCTAGGCATCCAGCTCCTCCCAGTGGGAAGGAGAAGCCGCAGGGTGGGAGGCTACAAGAAACCCAGAAACCAAGATGGCCGCCAGCACATGTCAAATGAAGGAGAACAGCAAGAAGGTAAGACCATGACAGTACCTCCCCCTCAAGGGCCCCTCCTCCACGGAGTAATGAACGGTTTCTGAGGGAAGCGTGCGTGGAAGGCTCGGAGCAAGGCAGGAGCATGGACATCTGCGGAGGGAACCCAGGAACGCTCCTCTGGACCATAACCACGCCAATGGACCAAAAACTGCACCCGACCACGGACCAGGCGTGAGTCCAGGATATTGCTCACCTCATACTCCTCACGATTGCCCACTTGGACCGGACGAGGCCGAGGAACCGAGGAAGTGAAACGATTACACACCAGTGGCTTCAACAGGGAGACATGAAACACGTTGGAGATCCGCATGCCAGGAGGAAGCGCAAGGGCATAGGCTACCGGGTTTACCCTGCGAAGCACTCGGAAGGGACCAACAAAGCGAGGCGCCAGCTTGGGAGTGGGCACTCGAAGGTTGAGGTTGCGGGTGGACAACCATACGCGGTCTCCGACCTGGTAGGAAGGAGCGGGCGCTCGTCTGCGATCAGCCTGGAGTCTCTGGCGCTGCTCAGAGACCTCAAGGGACCTCTGGATCTGTACCCAGGAAGCACGTAGGACGGAAAGGTGATCCTCCACAGCCGGAATATCCTGGGGAGAGAATACCTTCGGTAACACGGCAGGTTGGAACCCATAATTGGCCATGAAGGGAGACGTCCCAGAGGAAGAGTTCACCGCCGTGTTCCTGGCAAACTCAGCCCAAGGCAGGAGGTCAACCCAATTGTCTTGGTGATCGGAGACATAGCAACGAAGGAATTGCTCCAAGGCCTGATTGGATCGTTCTGCGGCCCCATTGGACTGAGGGTGGTAGGCCGAGGAGAAAGAGAGATGAATCCCCAACTGGGAGCAAAAGGCGCGCCAGAACCTGGACACAAACTGACTCCCCCGATCCGACACAATCTCCTTGGGCAAACCGTGCAACCGGAAGACCTCCCTGGCAAAAATCGAGGCCAACTCTTGTGCAGAGGGTAACTTCTTGAGAGGAACACAGTGGCACATTTTGGAAAACTGATCCACAATCATGAGAATGACCGTATGGCCTCGGGATGCAGGGAGGTCCACAATGAAATCCATCCCCAGGTGTGACCATGGACGCTCCCCGGTGGCTATGGGTTGCAAAAGGCCCAACGGAAGGTGCCGAGGGGACTTACTCTGGGCACAAACGGAGCATGCCGCTACATATGCGGCGATGTCGGAACGTAGAGAAGGCCACCAGAACAGACGTGAAACAGCCCAGGACAGCTGATTCTTTCCAGGATGCCCCGCGGCCTTGGAGTTATGGTAGGTTCGCAACAACCGAGTGCGCAACTCCTCAGGCACAAAACATCTGCCGTTGGGTCTCCCAGAGGGAGCACCAGATTGAGCCGCCAAAATCTGCTCACCCAGGGGAGAGGTCAGGCTGGTGCGAATAGCGGCCAGGATCTGATTCGGAGGTATGACCGAAGTCGGAATCGACTCCTCCCCGGACAGCTCGGAGTACTGCCGTGATAAGGCATCCGCTCTGATGTTCTTGGAACCGGGTAGGTAGGAGACCACGTAATTAAAACGTGACAAGAACAGAGCCCATCTGGCCTGACGTGGTGTCAATCTCTTGGCCTCAGAGAGGTAGGTCAGATTCTTGTGGTCCGTCAGGATGAGAACCGGAACCACCGAGCCCTCGAGCAAGTGCCTCCATTCTTTAAGGGCCTGCACGATGGCCAATAACTCCCTGTCACCAATCTGATAGTTGCACTCCGCGGAAGACAGTTTCCGGGAGTAAAACCCACAAGGAAGCAGAGGACCCTCTGGTGTTCTACGCTGAGACAGGAGGGCGCCTACTCCCGTCTCAGACGCGTCCACTTCGAGGACAAAAGGCAACCCAGGGTTGGGATGCGACAGAATCGGAGCCGACACAAAGGCGGACTTTAGAGCCTCAAAAGCTCGGATGGCCTCGAGCGGCCAGACCTGGGGATTACTGCCCTTCCTGGTCAGATCCGTGAGAGGCTTGGCTAGCATGGAAAAGTCCCTGATGAACTTCCGATAATAATTGGCGAAGCCCAAAAAGCGCTGCAGGGCACGAAGACCACTGGGCTGGGGCCACTGTAAGACAGCCGAAACCTTCTCAGGATCCATGGAGAACCCCTCAGCGGAAATGATGTAACCTAAGAAGGTTACCTGGGATCGGTGAAATTCGCATTTCTCAAGCTTACCGAACAGCTTGTTCTCTCGTAAGCGTTGCAACACTCATCTGACATCCAGAATGTGGGCCTCCATGGATTCAGAATATACCAAGATGTCATCCAAATAGACCACCACACACTGCTGCAATAGGTCACGGAAAACATTGTTGATGAATTCCTGGAAGACTGCGGGCGCATTGCACAACCCAAAGGGCATAACCAAGGATTCATAATGACCGGTCCTGGTGTTAAACGCGGTCTTCCACTCATCGCCCGCCTTGATCCTTACCAGGTTATATGCCGCCCTCAGGTCGAGTTTGGTAAAGACCGTGGCCCCTTTGAGGCGATCGAACAGCTCGGAAATCAAGGGTATCGGGTAAGCGTTCTTGATCGTGATGCGATTGAGACCCCTGTAATCGATGCAAGGCCTCAACTCACCGCCCTTCTTTTTCACAAAGAAAAATCCAGCCCCTGCCGGGGACGAGGATTTGCGAATGTGTCCGCGTCTCCCTCACGTACTCCTCCATGGCCTCATTCTCCGCTACCGACAGTGGATAGACTTTGCCACGAGGAGGAACGGCACCAGATTGTAACTCTATGGCACAATCGTATGGGCGGTGCGGAGGTAGGGCAACCGCACGCACCTTATCGAATACATCCCGGTACTCCTCATATTCAGGAGGCAACAGAGAGTCCGAGGAAGTACACAGCAACTTGACAGGCCCATGGATGCAACTAGCCCCACACTGCGGTGACCACGAGAGGATCTCGGCCGATCTCCAATCGAAAGTCGGATTATGCTTCTGGAGCCAGGGGTACCCCAAGACCACCGAGTAGTGTGGAGACGAAATAACCTGGAGACAGACCGACTCTCTGTGAACGGCACCAATGGCCATCCCCACTGGAAGGGTCTCCTGAGTCACGTGTGGCGGCAGAAGGGGTCTGCCGTCTATCGCCTCAAGAGCCAGTGGGGAACCTCGAGGCTGCAGAGGAATGGAATTGGCGGCAGCGAACACACTATCAATGAACAAACCACCAGCACCAGAGTCCACCAACGCCTGGGTCGTCACCGAGCCCCCGACCCAGGAGAGGACAACAGTAATCAGTGGTTTGTCAACACGGGAAACCGGGGACGAGGAGACTCCACCCAAGATCTGCCCCCGACAGGATCTCAGGTGCGAGCGTTTCCCGGACGGTTCGGGCATGCCAACCGAAAATGCCCACCGAGACCACAGTACATGCATCGGCCCTCGCGTCTCCGGAGTACCCTCTCCCCCTCGGACAGGCGAGCAAACCCCAGCTGCATGGGTTCACCCCCAGACAAGTCATCCCCAGGAGGCGTGGGAGGAGAGGGAGGCACGGGTGGGACAGCAAACGTAGGCGCCAAACTGTTAGAAGACCTCCGCAGGCTCTCCTTAAAGGAAGGTCTCTCCCTGAGTCTGGTGTCAATCAAAATCAGGAAAGAAATAAGGGACTCGAGCTCCACTGGTAGGTCCTTAGCTGCAACCTCATCCTTCAAGGCATCCGAGAGACCATGAGAGAAAGCAGCGACCAGAGCCTCATTATTCCAGCCCACCTCTGCTGCCAGGGTACGAAACTCAATGGCGTATTCAGCTACGGATCGTGAACCCTGTCTGATGGACATAAGGAGCTTCGCAGCAGAGGCAGCACGAGCCGGCACATCGAATACCTTCCGAAGAGAAGCAAAAAAACCGGAAAACTCGGCAACCACCGGATTGTTGTTCTCCCATAAAGGGCTGGCCCAGGCCAAGGCCTTGTCCGAGAGCAGCGAGATCAAGAAGCCCACCTTTGATCTCTCAGTAGGAAAGGCATGTGGCAGCAACTCGAAATAAATGCCCACCTGGTTAAGGAAACCTCGGCACTGAGTTGGCTCTCCCCCAAAGCGCTGTGGAAGGGGGGCAGAACCGGTCATGCCCCGAAACACCGCAGGCGCAGCAACAGGTGTCGGGGTAGACTCTGGCGCAACAACCGGAGCGGCAGTAGGAGCGGGCCCAGGAGCGACAACCGACCCATCGGCAACGGAAGCTAAATGAGCCGTGCGTTCAAGCAGGGTTTGCAACGCCACAGCGAACCGACCCAACAGGTGATCCTGCTGATCAAGTCTGGCAACCAGCGTAGGTAGCGAGGATGGCCCTGTACCGTCAGAATTCATGGCTTGGTCCTAATGTCATGGAACCATGAACCAGACGTACAATAAGAGATAAGTGAAAATAAGATGGCTTTATTAAATCAAGCTGTAAGGCAAAAGTCCAAGCGGATGGCTAAACCAAAGCAGGGTCTTGCGAAGCCAGAGGTCAGGAACCAGAAGGGTAGTCAGACGAAGCCTGGATCAGGAACCAGCAGGGTAGTCAGACGAAGCCAGGATCAGGAACCAGCAGGGTAGTCAGACGAAGCCAGGATCAGGAACCAGCAGGGTAGTCAGACGAAGCCAGGATCAGGAACCAGAAGCAGCAGCAGTCTTAGAAGCATGTGAACACAGGAGGACCAAGCAGGGAACTGAAGCCACAGACCTCCTATATATATGAGCTAGGCATCCAGCTCCTCCCAGTGGGAAGGAGAAGCCGCAGGGTGGGAGGCTACAAGAAACCCAGAAACCAAGATGGCCGCCAGCACATGTCAAACGAAGGAGAACAGCAAGAAGGTAAGACCATGACAGGTGGGTTCTGAGCATCCGGAGTCCACCTGTAGAGGGAGGGGTACTGTCACCGCCAGTTCTGTGAGAAGGTCTGACAGACGTCCTTTTCTACCTTTGCATGATGTTCTTTGTTTTGGTTTCACTTTCTCATCTCATTTCCTTTTCCCAGGTGTCACCTATTTAGACTAATCCTCTTTCCTTTATAATCCCTCCCATACTGCCTCACTTTGCGGTTTATACTACTTCCTGGATAGAAATGTTCACTGCTGGAGGCTTCTGCTGCTTGTTCAGATAAGTCCTTTCATGTTTTGTGTTTCCTTGCTGGCTTGATTCCAGGTAACCCTGACTCCCTCCGTATGAAGTGCAGGGAGCCGGTGGTCGTGTCCCCTCATTATTATAGGGTTTTCAGGTGTCACACAGTCTTAGGTACGTGGGCATACAATCTACCTTTGAGACCCTTGTATGTGCTTAGCAGTCAGGGTGAGCTCTTAGGGTTTTATAGGGGTCACCTATATGCTCCTTAGTTTGGGATTAAGCCAGTCGGACATTTATTCATAACTTCCAGCTATCTGCAACATCATCCGTGACACACACCCTACCATATAAATAAACCCGATCAGGCAGCCATTTTACATTCAGTCTTTTGCCAGTGAAGGGAGAGGTTGATGTGTGGATCAGGAACAGACTGTTAGAGACACGAAACACTAGCTAATAGGGCCAAAAAAGTCCTTTTAAGGAATGCTATAGGTGTGCTATCAATAAGTGCAACATACTAAGGGGTGTAATATACTTATAATATTCTTTCTAACATAGAAAGTATATTATAGTGCATTTGTATTGTGCAGCAGTTGTGTGCGGTTCTGCTGCGATACTGCAGCTATACAGAAGGACAAACGCTATTGGAACAACTGAATGTAACTTGTGTGATATACCTGTTGCCCCCCAAAAAACTGATTGAGGCAGGGGTGTGATATACAGTCATGTGAAAAAATTAGGACACCCTTTGAAAGCATGTGGTTTTTTGTAACATTTTTAATAAAAGGTTATTTCATCTCCGTTTCAACAATACAGAGAGATTAAAGTAATCCGACTAAACAAAGAAAACTGAAGAAAAGTCTTTTCAAGATCTTCTGTAAATGTCATTCTACAAAAATGCCTATTCTAACTGAGGAAAAAGATAGGACACCCTTGCCCCTAATGGCGAGTGTTACCTCCTTTGGCTGAAATAACTGCAGTGAGACGGTTCTTGTAGCCATCTACCAGTCTTCGACATCGGTCTGAGGAAATTTTACCCCACTCCTCAATGCAGAACTTTTTCAGCTGTGAGATGTTTGAGGGGTTTCTTGCACGTACAGCCCTTTTCAAGTCACCCCACAGCATCTCAATGGGATTCAAATCTGGACTTTGACTTGGCCATTCCAGGACTCTCCATTTCTTCTTTTTCAGCCAATCTTTGGTTGATTTACTAGTATGTTTTGGGTCATTGTCATGTTGCATGGTCCAGTTCCGCTTCAGCTTTAATTTTCTAACTGATGGTCTCACATGTTCTTCAAGCACCTTCTGATACACAGTAGAATTCATCGTGGATTCTATGATGGTGAGCTGACCAGGTCCTGCTGCAGCAAAGCAGCCCCAAACCATGACACTTCCACCTCCATGCTTCACAGTTGGTATGAGGTTCTTTTCTTGGAATGCTGTGTTTGGTTTACGCCAAACATGTCCTCTGCTGTTGTGTCCAAATAATTCAATTTTGGACTCATCTGTCCAAAGAACATTATTCCAGAAGTCCTGGTCTTTGTCAACTTTATCTCTGGCAAATGTCAGTCTGGCCTCGATGTTTCTCTTGGAAAGCAAAGGTTTCCTCCTTGCACACCTCCCATGCAAGTTAAACTTGTACAGTCTCTTTCTGATTGTAGAGGCATGTACTTCTACATCAACAGTAGCCAGAGCCTGCTGTAGTTCTCGAGATGACACTTTAGGGTTTTTGGAGACCTCTTTTAGCATCTTGCGGTCTGCTCTTGGGGTGAACTTGCTGGGGCGACCAGTCCTGGGCATGTTGGCAGTTGTTTTGAAAGCCCTCCACTTGTAGACTATCTTCCGGACAGTGGAATGGCTGATTTCAAAATCTTTTGAGATCTTTTTAAATCCCTTCCCAGACTCATAGGCTGCTACAATCTTTTTTCTGAAGTCCTCTGACAGCTCTTTTGCTCTCACTATGGTGCTCACTCTCACTTCAACAGTCAGGAGCACACCAAACTAAATGTCTGAGGTTTAAATAGGGCAAGCCTCATTCAACATGCAGAGTAACGATCTACTAATTATGTGCACCTGGTGTGATATACCTGTGTGAGATCTGAGCCAATTTAAGAGGGAATACATGTGAGGGTGTCCTATCTTTTTCCTCAGTTAGAATAGGCATTTTTGTAGAATGACATTTACAGAAGATCTTGAAAAGACTTTTCTTCAGTTTTCTTTGTTTAGTTGGATTACTTTAATCTCTCTGTATTGTTGAAACGGAGATGAAATAACCTTTTATTAAAAATGTTACAAAAAACCACATGCTTTCAAAGGGTGTCCTAATTTTTTCACATGACTGTATCTATAATATAATTTCTATATAGTGCATTTGTATTGTGCAGCATTTGTGTGCTGTTCTGCTGAGATACCACAGCTATACAGAGGGACAAACGCTATTGGAACAACAAATTGCAACTGGTGTGATATACCAGTTGCCCCTTAAAAAACTGATTGAGGCAGGGGTGTTATATACCTATAATATATTTTCTATATAGTGCATTTGTATTGTGCATAGAATTGAGCGGACACCTGGATGTTCGGGTTCGACTGGTTCGGCCAAATTTCACAAAAAAGTTTGAGTTTGGGACCCGAACTTGACCCCGAACCCAAACCCCAGTGAAGTCAATGGGGACCCGAACTTTTGAGCACTAAAATGGCGGTAAAAATATCATGGCAAGTGCTCTGCAAACAAATGTGGATAGGATGCGGCGGTGGAGGATGAGGAGGTAGCCTACACTGCTTTTTTGTTTTATTTTATTTATTTTTTGTTTAAATTAGGGTAGACCCCAAAACATTGGGAAATATAACCTGTTATTACCCCCTCCAGCCATGCTTAACAAACGTTCAGACAATACACAGGCTGCAGGGCAGGCCAGCACCTTCAAGGCGTAAAGGGCAAGCTCAGGCCATATGCCCAATTTGTAGACTCAGAAGTTGAAGGGTGCAGACCCATCAGTCAGTACGTGTAGGCTTGTGCACACATACTGCTCCACGATCCAATTGGATATCTGCTCTATCAACTTTCAATGTTCTTTTCTGCACCTACCATGTTGATCACAGTTAGCCGCAAATCAGGGTTACACGCCAAAGAGGGAGCGTGAGAAAGGGATACCACATCCAAGGGAGGTCAATGTATGAAATGAAATGTGATCTAAGCAGAAGGATCGAATGAAAGGAGGGGGCACACGGCAATTGCCCACTCCCGACTCGGGGAGGTAGAGATGATAAATAACAATACAGGACTCTTAAGATGCCCTGTTATTGTTATGATTAATAAAAAATTACAGGGAATGTCACTGGGGTATTTTGGATTTGGAAGCGTTAGACAGGAGAGGCCCTGCTGCTGCTTTGTGAACTCTAGATAACTTCTGCCTGATCGCACGTCCCCATGACGTCCACGATCCAATTGGATATCTTCTCTATCAACTTTCAATGTTCTTTTCTGCGCCTACCATGTTGATCATGGTTAGCGGCGAATCAGGGCTCCACGTCGGAGAGGGCGCATGAGAAAGGGAGACCACATCCAAGGGAGGTCAACGGCTGCAATGTGAACAAGCGGAAATGTGCGACAAGTAATTAAAGCAGAAGGATCGAATGAAAGGGCCAATTAAAGATGAATTTTAGAAATGTAAATCCCTGTCACCTATGCAGAGCAGCGGTTTTTCATCGCTAGAAATGGGTTAATGTCACCCACCAATGGAACAGATGATGCAGGGGTTTATTCACGGCGAAAATGGTAAAATGTCATCCAAGAATGTAACAGAAAAATTTGTGAAATGTATTAACCTGTCAACAAGGTAGAGCAGGGGTATATCACAGCCAAAAATTGGTGAATGTCACCCGACAATGTAACAGAAAAATTAGTGAAATTTACTAACCTGTCAACTAGGTAGAGCAGGGGTATATCACAGCCAAAAATTGGTGAATGTCACCCGAAAATGTAAAAGACAAATTAGTTTAATTTGTTTACCTGTCTACTAGGTAGAGCAGGGTTATATCACAGCCAAAAATTGGTGAATGTCACCCAACTATGCAACAGATAAATGAGTGAAATTAATTAACCTGCCAACTAGGTAGAGCAGGGGTATATCACAGCCAAAAATTGATGAATGTCACCCAACAATGTAACAGAAAAATGTGTGAAATTTACTAACCTGTCAACAAGGCCTAGCAGGGGTATATCACAGCCAAAATTTGGTGAATATCAGCTGAAAATGTAACAGACAAATTAGTGAATTTTTAGTTAGAACAGGGGTATATCACCAGTGGCGACTCTAGGAACAATATATAGGGGGGGGGGGGGGTACAAAGATACCACAGTCAAAAATGGGGGGGGCACTAATAATTTTCAACACTTAATCATACTACTGAAAAAAACTAAATAAGTATATACAGTATAACTAAGATTACAAAAAATACCACAGTATTGCGGTATGCAGGGATACATTTGTAATAAAACAATCTACTTACAAAAGAAGCTAATAAGTCGTCTGCTGTGCTGTCCTCTTCTTGCTTCCGCTGATTCTTTCCCCTACTTTCAGTCTCTTCTCAGTGCGCAGGCGCACTGTTATGGGGAATCTGTGGAGGACACACAGTTATGGGGGATATGTGGATGACACTGTTATTATGCCTCTCATTAGCCCCCATTCCTCTTATTAGCCCCCATATCAGCCCTTATGCCTCTTATTAGCCCACATTATGCTTCTCATTAGCCCCCATTATCAGTTCTTATGCCTCATTAGCTCCCATATGCCTCATTAGCTACCATTATGCCTCTCATTAACCCCATTATGCCTCTCATTAGCCCCCATATCATCCCTTATGCCTCATTAACCCCCATTATCAGCCTGTATGCCTCATTAGCCTCCATTATGCCTCTCATTAGCCCCCATATCAGCCCTTAGGCCTCATTAGCTCCCCATTAAGCCTCTCATTAGCCCCCCTATGCCTCTCATTAGCCCCCCTATGCCTCATTAGCCCCCATTATGCCTCTCTCATTAGCCCCATTATACCTCTCATTATCCCCCATATGCCTCATTAGCTCCCATTATGCCTTATTAGCCCCCATTATGCCTCTCTCATTATCCCCATTATACCTCTCATTTGCCCCATATACCTCATTAGTCCCCATTATGCCTCTCATTAGCTACCATTATGCCTCTCATTAGCCCCCCATATGCCTCATTAGCCCCCATATGTCTCATTAGCCCCCATTATGCCTCTCATTAAAATAAAAAAAACACTTACCTCTCCTGTTCCTGGACGCCGCCGCTCCTTGCCGCCCGCGATTTTCTTCCTCCTCAGTCGTCTGTGCTCTGAGCTGGCGTGCACAGTGTGAGGTCATAGAGCTCCCTCACGCTGTGCGCCGCCCTGCGCAGCTGACAGCCAGGGTCCAGGAAGCTGTAAGTACAGAGCGTTCATCGTTTCTTGGTCCTTCGGTACTAATGAGCGCTTCCATAATGGAAGAGCTCGTTAGTATTCGCCGGCCATTGGGGCTCAAAAAGCATTGCAGCTGCCTTGGGGAATCAGTGGGGGGGGCACCCGGGGGGGGGCAAGGAATAACCTGGGGGCAATTGACACCCCTGTAGCGACGCCACTGTATATCACAGCCAAAAATTGGTGAATTTCATCCGAAAATGTAACACACAAATTAGTGAAATTTGCTTACCTGACTACTAGGTATAGCAGGGTTATATCACAGCCAAAAATTGGTGAATGTCATCCAAAAATGTAACAGACAAATTAGTGAAATGACATAAAAAAAACATAAAATACGTACAAAATAAAATAAAAATCTTGATGTATGAGGTGGAGGTCCATATGAAGTAGTAGGTTGAGGAGGCGGTGGACGAAGCGCTGTAGGTGGAAGTGGAGGTGGAGGAGGACGAGGTAGCCAACACTGGTTTTTGGTTTTAATATTTTTTTTTTTTATTAGGGTAGACCCCAAAAGAATGGGAAATATCAAAAATACAGCAATGAGCAATTGCGCTGTAGTATAACAATGGCTAAGTAAGGCCGGTATTCTGCACAAGGTACGGACAAATCCTGTGGGATCCATGCCTGGTTCATTTTAATGAATGTTAGCTTGTCCACATTGGCTGTGGACATGCGGCTGCGCATGTCTATGATAACGCACCCTGCAGTGCTAAACAAACATTCAGACAATAAACTGGCTGCAGGGCAGTCCAGCACCTCTAAGGCTTAAAGGGCATGCTCAGGCCATGTGCCCAATTTGGAGACCCAGAAGTAGAAGGGGGCAGACCCATCATTCAGTTCGTGTAGGCGTGTGCACACTAGTGATGGCCAGTTCGCAGTGTTCGCCGACGAACACATGCCATCTGCCATCTTTATTCCTAAGCCCGGCGATGCAGAGGTAAGTCCTTTAAGTTCCGAGAACAGGCTTCATTGGGTTGTTCTCGGAACTGCCTGTACCCGGTGACTGCATGTGTTTCAGAGCGGCTAGCGGCGCAGGGACAGGTAAGCACTTACCTCTGCATCGCCGGGCTTGGGAATAAAGATGGCAGATCGCATGTGTTCGTCGGCGAACACTGCGGACTGGCCATCACTAGTGCACACATACTTCTCCACCATGTTGCTGAAATGCTGCCTCCTGCTAAGATGTTCCATATCAGCTGGTGGTGCTGGTTGTTGTGGCGTGCTGACAAAGCTTTTCCACATTTCGGCCATGCTAACCCTGCCTTCTGAGGTGCTGGTGGTGCCCCAGCTGCGTAGGCGACCTCTTCCTCCTCCTCTGCCTTCGCCTTGTGCTTCCACAGTGCCCCCAGTGTCAGTTGGGAATGACGGTACATTGTCCTTGTAATGGGGATCCAGCAGCTTGGCCACCCAGTAATCAGCACAAGTTAGAATGTGGGCAACTCGGCGGTCATTGCGGAGACACTGCAGCATGTAATCGCTCATGTGTGCCAGGCTGCCCAGAGCGACAAGCTGTCCTCTGTGGCAGGTGTATCGTCTGTGTCCTCTGTATCCCCCCCAACCATGCACCATTGATGGCCATGAGCTGGTTTGGGTGCCACCCTGCTGTGAACACGGTTTTTCCTCCTCCATCTCCTCCTTCTCATCTTCCACCTCATCATCCTCCAGAACTGTGCCCTGGCTGGACAATTGTGCACCTGGCACTTGTGGGTGCAGGAACCCACCTTCGGAGCCACTTGTAAATGACTGGCCTGAAACCCTATGAAATGATCCCTCTTCCTCCTCCTCCTCCTCCTCCTCCTGTGCCACATCCTGTTCCATTATCACCAGAAGTGTTTTTTCAAGGAGGCATAGTAGTGGGATAGTAACGCTGAGAACGGCGTTATCGGCACTGGCCATGTTGGTGGAGTACTCGAAACAGTGCAACAAGGAACACAGGTCTCGCATGGAGGTCATTGGTGGTAAAGAGGTGCTGTTCTGCAGAGCGACTCACCCGTACGTGCTGCAGCTTAAACTCGCTGCTGCTCGCAAAGTCTGGCCACCATGTGTAAGGTGGAGTTCCACCTTGTGGGCACGTCACATATGAGGTGGTGAGCGGGAAGGCCGAAGTTACACTGCAGCCCTGACAGGCAAGCAGCAGCAGGGTGAGAACGCCAAAAGCGCACACAGACGGCCCGCACTTTCTGCAGCAGCTCTGACATATCGGGGTAATTTTTAAGGAACCTCTGCACCACTAAATTCAGACGATACACCTCCCACAAGGAAGTACCTCTTGCCACCAACTACCTTGAAATTGAGGATGTTCTGTACTTCAAATTCAGATTCTTTGCTAGTAGAAACAGAAGTAGTGGTGGAGGGGGGTCTGGAAAAGGAGTTGAGGGCCAATAGTTTCAGGAGCGATACATGAGAGGAGTTTGGAATCCGGAGGGTAGGAGGCAACTGGAGTTTGTATGAAACAAGGTTGGTGCGCTCTAGGATCTCAAACAGGCCCAGAAACCGTGGAGCAAATTTGTAACAGGGTACTTTCATGCTGATGTTCCGGGAGGAAAGCCAGATTTTGTCACCAGGAGAGAACTCTACGTCTGGCATTTGCATTCTTCTTCATATGGGTAACTGCCTGAGAGAGAGTCCTTAATCTAAGACGGGAGAATGCTGCTGTAGCCAGGGCAATCCCAGAAGCACTGGGTCCGTGGAATCCGGCAGGACATAGAAAGATATTTCTTCAGACTGTAGCACCCCGACTTGGAGTTTAACAGGAGCAGTGATGAACTGAATAGGTCTGGGCAGGGGTTGTCCATTTACAATAGTTGCCACCAGAGGCTTTGCCAGACAAGTGGTGGATAACTGGCACTGGGTCACCAGGGCTTAATTAACAAAATTTCCGGAATCCAGGAAGTCAGGTACAGATATACTGGTTTTCCCAGAGGACAAGACAACAGGAACAAGAAGTTTGGGAGAATTGTCTCTTTCGCCTAGGGTCACTTCTCCCATAGAGCCTAGGCACAGAAGTTTTCCGCCTTCTGGGGACAGGTACAAACAACGTGACACTTTCTGCCACAGTAGAGGCACAAGTTTTCTGCTCGTCGCCGCTGGCGCTCCTGGTCAGAGAGCTTCAGGCGTTCCACCTGTATAGGCTCTTCAGGCAGAACCGCAGAAGTAGTCTGAGTCATCTGGAAGACAGGTACGAGTCTAGATGTCCGCCTCACCCTTGCGGCTTGAAGCTCACGTTCATTAAAATGAAAGAGGCAGGGATCCCACAGGACTTGTCCGTACCTTGTGCAGAATAGACATGTTTACAGGCCTCACCAAGCCATTGTTGTACTCCAGCGCACTTTCTCTTTGTTTTATTTTTTATATTTCCCAATGTTTTGGGGTCTACCCAAATTTAAACAAAAAATAAATAAAAAATAAAATAAAAACCAAAACTAAAATCCAGTGTTGGCTACCTCCACCGCCGCTTCCACCTACACCGCCACATCCACCGCCTCCTCAACCTCCTACTCCATGTGGACCTCCTCCTCCAAGATCAAGATAATTTTTTATTTTTACGTATTTTATGTTATTTTAAGTAATTTCCCTATCCACATTTGTTTGCAGAGCACTTGCCATGCTCTTTACCATATTTTGCCACCTTTTGATTTTTTTAGAGCCATTTTAGTGCTCTAAAGTTTGGGTACCCATTGACTTTAATAGGATTCGGGGTCAAGTTCGGGTCCTGAACTCAAACTTTTTTGCGGAGATCGGCCGAACCTGTCGAACCCAAACTTCCAGGTGTCCGCTCAACTCTACTGGTGTGATATGCCAGTTACCCCGTCGTGATATACCTATAATATAATTTCTATATAGTGCATTTGTATAGTGCACCATTTGTGTGCAGTTCTGCTGAAATGCCGCAGAAATACAGAGGAACAAACTCTATTGGAACAACTAATTGCAACTGGTGTGATATACTAAAAACTCACTAAAAAAAGTGGCCTAAACGGGTGAAAATGCTCCAAACCCAGACACTGTAGCGTGTCTATAACCGGGGGAGCAATTCCTCCGCATCCGGTCCACAGACAACGGCAATCCCCAGCAAAAAATGCGTACAATGGAGAATGCCGGGGTGGACCGCATGCACCACAAGAACATCTTACCCAAAATGATAGATTGTGCAGGTGAAAAAATATACATACAAAAATCACTGCAAAAAATGCACCAAAATGATACGCAACTGACAATACTATCTAATTCCTCAGGCCGATGTTAAAAGCTGAGAACTTTGCCAATATCTTCCAGTCAGGAACATATCGGAGCCCCTCATGCACCACGTCACGGTGCTTTAGCACGCATGGGGTCCTACCACTCAACTGCCAGTAGTGTGTGAACAGGGTCTGAATCAGTGCTAGAAATTAACCCAGCCATACTCTCACGCTTGAAATTGGACATATTCACTATTTGCTCATTATTTTTGTCATTTTATAGTATCATGTTTGACTTGTGATTTTTTTGAATAAAGATTATATATTTATAACCTATGGGACGTGAATCTACTCTCTTTTGTGTGGTATATATAGTAGGAATAGAGTATCCCAGTGAAAGTAAATGTTATATTATTTGACCCATTGGTGATTAACTATTTTCAGGCCTTGCAGCATCAGCACGTGTGAAATTACAGGCTTATATACTGCTGTCAAATTCAGTTATTAAACAAAACACTCATTTGGGCAAAAAAAAATGTGTTGGCAGCCTTTGATGCAGATGTCATTGTGAGATGCACCCTTTATACATTTGGGTTCGATTCAGATATTTGAAATACCACCATTTGGTCCACTAATTCAGGCCTACTGTGGGTCAGGCCGTGTGAAATACACCCTGTATATACAGTCATGGCCAAAAGTTTTGAGAAGGACACAAATATTAGTTTTCACAAAGTTTGCTGCTAAACTTTAGATCTTTGTTTCAGTTGTTTCTGTGATGTAGTGAAATATAATTACACGCACTTCATACGTTTCAAAGGCTTTTATCGACAATTACATGACATTTATGCAAAGAGTCAGTATTTGCAGTGTTGGCCCTTCTTTTCAGGACCTCTGCAATTCGACTGGGCATGCTCTCAATCAACTTCTGGGCCAATTCCTGACTGATAGCAACCCATTCTTTCATAATCACTTCTTGGAGTTTGTCAGAATTAGTGGTTTTTTGTTTGTCCACCTGCCTCTTGAGGATTGACCACAAGTTCTCAATGGGATTAAGATCTGAGTTTCCAGGCCATGGACCCAAAATGTCAACATTTTGGTCCCCGAGCCACTTAGTTATCACTTTTGCCTTATGGCACGGTGCTCCATCATGCTGGAAAATGCATTGTTCTTCACCAAACTGTTGTTGGAAGAAGTTGCTGTTGGAGGGTGTTTTGCTACCATTCTTTAATTATGGCTGTGTTTTGGGGCAAAATTGTGAGTGAGCCCACTCCCTTGGATGAGAAGCAACCCCACATATGAATGGTCTAAGGATGCTTTACTGTTGGCATGACACAGGACTGATGGTAGCGCTCACCTTTTCTTCTCTGGACAAGTCTTTTTCCTGATGCCCCAAACAATCGGAAAGAGGCTTCATCAGAGAATATGACTTTGCCCCAGTCCTCAGCAGTCCATTCACCATATTTTCTGCAGAAGATATATCTGTCCCTGATTTTTTTTTTTTGGAGAGAAGTGGCTTCTTTGCTGCCCTTCTTGACACCAGGCCATCTTCCAAAAGTCTTCGCCTCACTGTGCGTGCAGATGCACTCACACCTGCCTGCTGCCATTCCTGAGCAAGCTCTGCACTGGAGGCACTCCGATCCCACAGCTGAATCCTCTTTAGGAGACAATCCTGGCACTTGCTGGACTTTCTTGGACGCCCTGAAGCCTTCTTAACAAGAATTGAACCTCTTTCCTTGAAGTTTTTGATGATCCTATAAATTGTTAATTGAGGTGCATCCTTAGTAGCCACAATATCCTTGCCTGTGAAGCCATTTTTGTGCAACGCAATGATGGCTGCACAAGTTTCTTTGCAGGTCACCATGGGTAACAATGGAAGAACAATGATTTCAAGCATCACCCTCCTTTTAACAGGTCAAGTCTGCCATTTTAACCCAATCAGCCTGACCTAATGATCTCCAGCCTTGTGCTCGTCAACATTCTCACCTGAGTTAACAAGACGATTACTGAAATGATCTCAGCAGGTCCTTTAATGACAGCAATGAAATGCAATGGAAAGTTTTTTGGGGGATTAAGCTAATTTTCATGGCAAAGAAGGACTATGCAATTCATCTGATCACTCTTCATAACATTCTGGAGTATATGCAAATTGCTATTATAAAAACTTAAGCAGCAACTTTTCCAATTTCCAATATTTATGTAATTCTCAAAACTTTTGGCCACGACTGTACAGGGCTTATATTCTTTCATTAATAAAACACCCATTTGGGCAAAAAAAAGTTTATTTGGCAGCCTTTGCTGCATATGTCATTGTGAGATACACCCTTAATACATTTGGGTTAGATTCAGATATTTGAAATACTCCCATTTGGTGCACAAATCTTTAATTTTACCACATGACAGGAGGCTTCGTATTTTGCATTAAACTCTCTTTACTTACTCCACATAGCAGTAAAGAAACAGTTAAAACAGTAACCAATCAAAATGCAATAGGAGGTAATATATTCTGAGCCGTGAGACTCCTCCTCCTCCTCTTTCTTTACTGCTCCATCAGACAGACAGGTCAGAGTTTCTGCTCTCCCAGTTATAAGGCTTTTGGGGTTACGTATTTCCATTTGAATGTTTTTCTATCTATCCTTGTGGTAATATTTAATGGCTACTACTACATTTTGGGGGGTTTGTGGCTCAAGCAAAAAATTTTCTCCTCAGTTTGGTCTCCCGTCCCTGTCTGGCCTTCTCACTCGGACGTGGAGGATAAGCTTTACTAGCCAATTTATTTATTTATTTATTTACTAGCACCCCCGACCCCCCCCCCCCAAAGGATTATGGTGAGGGGTAACGTTCACCCCATCTGCGAATATCGCGTTGCGATTTTTTTTGCCGCGAATTTTCGGCAAAAATTTTCGCCGCGCATTTTTGCTCGCGGCAACGGCGGGAATTATACTCGCATCTCGCGAGAACTGTGGCCGCCATTTTGGATAGAGACTCCATGTCCTCAGTGCTCGGTTTTTGCGGTAAGTCCATTACAACCATTTCCTCTTACTATTTGATATTGTGCTCCGTGTCAGAGCCCTCACTGTGTCTCTCCTCCTTCACAGCTCGGATTGCATAAGCCTGTCAGACGACCAGGCAGGGCTCTCAAATCTGTGGCCGTTTGTCCAGGCCTCACCACTGCAGGGTTCATTCCCTGGGCTTTGGGGTGTCGCCCCGAAATTGCTGCTGCTACAGAGGTGTCAGACATACATCCTCTATTCCTGGGTGCTGCCCAGTGTAAAAATCCCAATTTACCCTGCTGGGGTTATAGGTACTGCTGGTACCATCTCTATATACTTTATACTACCCTGTGCCAGGGGGTTGTTGGACAATGGACCAGAACGCTGCTCAGCTTCAGGCCATGATTAATGAGGCAGTTGCTGCCTCGATGGAGAAGGCTTTCTCCAGAATTATGACGGCGGCTGATGGGCCAGATAACCTCGCTGAGGTACCGCAACAGGACTACGATTCCGAGGCTTCGGAGTCACAGGTTCGTGCCGACTCTCGGCCACAAAAACGCCATTGGAAAGGAGAGAAGGGCTCTGCTAATCCGGACAGGGGCAAGGCCCCCGCCAAGCGCGATAAACCGTCTCCTCTCGCTCCCTCGCCTGAACATCAATACTCTTCGGACGAGGAGGATAAGCTTTCTCCCTCCATGAATATTCTGGACTCGTGGCAGGCCGCGGACTCCGACGTTCTGGAGGACACCTGGGGCTCAGATGAGGGCGCGTTTTCCGGTGACCAAAAGGGCACCTTTCTCGACACCGCCCAGCTACCCGACGACTCGGCGCCACCGCTGGAGGATGAGGAAACCATCGGCCAACGTCTCTTCGATCCGAGAAACATCCGTCATCCACGTTCTGGGGACTGGACGCCTCCGGATCACCTCGCAAAGTTTATGCACCTATGGCTATGCAAACCTATGGACAAAACGGTTCGCAACCGTTTACGATCCGAATGCCCTCGCCCTCTGTTACCCGACTTCGTGGCGCAAACTCCGGAGTTCGACCAGATCATGACCACCTTTATGTCTAGGGGTGGTCGGGACCCTTGCAAAGGGGTTGAGAAGGCATTCCACGGCGTGCAGGATAAGCTGTTGGACTCCATTGGTCCACTTTCCCGCATTTTGTATTTGGCGGATGATGCCCTAGCGCGATCAGAGGAGTTTGACGCTAATATGGTTCGTGAATGGGCTCACGACATTAGAGAATGGGCTCAACGGTGCTTCTGCTTTGTAGGCAACGCCAACGTAGCCCTCTCTTCTGAGAGGAGGAAAGCAGCATTACTCCGTCTTGACGGAAAATTGGTGGAATTGGGCACCAAAGAACTAGGACCCCTGGCACAGGGCAAGCTATTTGGTGAGACTTTTCTGAAGGAGCTCAATAGACATGTGAATGTCTTTACCTCGCTTAACAAAGCACAGACCTCCATGAAGCGGGTCTTCCGAGCCAACTCCCAAAGGGGTGTTTTTGGAAGGGCTGGCCGCCACAGAGGCCGAGCAGCCAGCCGATTCTGGCCTTCGGGCCCCAGTTCTCAAAGGCCTCAACCCTTCTACCCAGAAACAGGCTATAGACAGCCTTTCTCCTTCACCAGAGGAGCCGACAGAGGTCGTGGATCACGTGCCCGGGGCAGGGCTCGCTTCAACTCCACCGGTAAGTCGTCACCTGTTGCAGGTACCTCTTCTCAGAGAGGACTACAGGTTGATAGCAAACGAGCTACTAGACCTCCACTCCAAGGGTGCGGTGGAGCCCGCACACGACCAGGGAGGCTTTTTCAGCAATCTTTTCTTGGTGAAGAAAAAGACCGGGGATTTCATACCAGTCTTAAACTTAAAAAAGCTCAACTCCTACGTGCGATACAGGCACTTCAAGATGGAGGGCATACACCTTCTGAGGGACCTCCTTCGAGACGGAGATTGGTTCACGAGACTGGACCTCAAAGACGCGTACTTGTCAGTACCGGTCCACTTGACCTGCCGACGTTTCCTCAGATTCCTGTGGCAAGGTCGGCCGTGGCAGTTCACGTGCCTCCCTTTCGGCCTCAGTTCAGCCCCGTGGTGTTTCACCAAGTTGCTGAAGCCTGTGGTCGCACATCTTCGTGCTCAAGGGATTCGGTGCATTATATACCTGGACGACCTGCTTCTGTTTTGCGACGACAGGTTCGGACTGACTCGGCACACACGTTTTACCGTCGACTTCCTGACCTCCCTAGGGTTCGTGGTGAACTTCTTGAAGTCGGAGTTGTCCCCGACTCAGACTGTCCAGTTTCTGGGATTCGAGATAGACTCCAGGTCCAGCACACTACGCTTACCAGCGACGAAGATCGCGGCTATCAAGAAGGAATTGCGCAGAGTCATCCGCTGCTTCTCCATTCCACTCCGTACTCTGGCTCGGATCGTAGGTCTACTATCCGCTTCCATTCAGGCCATTTTCCCGGGACCGCTCCACTACAGGGCAATGCAACGTCTGAAGACCTATTTTCTCCATCGGAATCCTTCCTACGATCAATCGATCCCGATAACGGAAGAGGTCAGGGAGGAATTCAGATGGTGGCTAGACAGCATGGAGGCTTGGAACGGCCGAGCCATCTTCGGGAGCTCTCCCGACGTCGTTTTGGAGTCGGACGCCAGCCTTTGGGGCTGGGGCGCGACGGGCGGAGGCAGATCAACAGGAGGCGCCTGGACCGCTCAAGAGAGTCTTCTCCACATCAACTGCCTGGAACTGTTGGCGGGGTCGTTCGCTATCCGCAGTCTGGCGAAGGACAAGTCACATTGCTGTATTATCTTGCGGATGGACAACATCTCGGCGGTCCGCTATATCAACCGCCTGGGCGGAGCCCGTTCCCGTCTACTGTCGGAGGTGACGAAGGAGATCTTCGACTTCTGCCTTCCCCGCAACATTTCACTCAAGGCGGAATACCTTCCGGGGGAGACAAATCTGACGGCAGACTGGTTCTCACGTCACTGGAGGGACAGCAGCGACTGGAGATTGGATCCTCAGGTCTTTCAACGACTCTCGGTCAGGAGGGGCCCCTTCCGACTGGACCTATTCGCTTCCCGCAACAACAGGCAGACTCCGGCCTACTTCAGCTGGCTACCGGATCCGGAGAGTTTAGCGGTGGACGCGTTTCTCCAACAGTGGCCAGCCAAGGGAGCGTATGCCTTTCCCCCTTTCAGCATGATCGCACGGACAATTCAATTCCTGAGGAATCAACGCATTTCTCTCCTGCTCGTCGCTCCGCTTTGGCGGAGTCAACCGTGGTTCCCGGACCTTCTGGAGCTCTCCTACATCGATCCGTTGCTTCTACCGTCTTTCCCGATGCTCCTCACGGACCCGAAAGGGAATCCGCATTCCCTGGTACTCGAGGGCCGTCTCCTTCTGGTGGCTTGGGCTCTTTCCGGGGAGCCTGGCAGACCAGCGATTTATCGCAGGCAGCTAGAGACCTCATATGGGACTCCTGGGCTCCTGGAACTAGAAGATGTTACTTATCAGCTTGGGATTCCTGGTCCTCTTGGTGCTGTGAACGGGACTTCGATCCATTTACGGCACCTGTGACCGCCATATTGAATTTTCTGTCACATTTGTTCTCTTTGGGCCGCTCCTATCGTTCTCTCAACGTGGTGCGCTCCGCTATTTCGGCGGCGCACGTTCCCTCTCTTGGTATCCCAATCGGTAGGGATCCACTTGTTTGCCGTTTACTTAGGGGTATAAGGTTGCAGAGACCTCCGGGCCCCAGATATTCTCGTCTCTGGGATGTGGCCTTGGTTCTTCAGTTTCTGAGAGATTGGCCGACTAATACCTCCCTCTCTCTAAGACAGCTGTCGGCCAAGTTGACTTTGTTACTTTGCCTCGTTTCCTTCCGTCGAGTTTCGGACGTACGGGCTTTCGATGTCGACGCCTTTTCGGTCTCTCCGGAGGGAGTTACCTTTCGGGTGTCTAGACGTACCAAGTCCAACTCTACGTCAGTCTTTTATCCCTTCTTTGCCTCAGAACCGCAACTTTGTGTCGTTTCTACCCTTACTCGGTACGTTGAGGTCACTTCCGCGCTTCGAACTTCTGCCTCGGGACAGCTTTTGGTGTCCTACGTTCGGCCTCACGTTCCCGTCTCAACTACTACACTCGCCAGGTGGATACGGTGGCTTCTGTCTCTGGCGGGCGTGGACCCTTGTTTTGGGGCACATTCAGTTCGTGGGGCGGCTGCTTCCTCGGCCTTCTCGGCAGGCGCTTCTCTGACAGACATCCTACATTCGGCGGACTGGTCGAGGGAGTCTACCTTCAGGACATTCTACTTTCGTCCAAGCACGGGGGCGGCTATGTGTCTTGTGAATCAGCGTTAAAAAATGCAAAATACGAAGCCTCCTGTCATGTGGTAAAATTGAAGATTATGCTAGCGCTAGTGTACTTATAATCTTAATTTTAGTAATGACAGGAGGCGAGTATTTTCCCACCTCTTTCCCACCCTTGGTAAGTGCTCGTGGGTAAGTATATGGTTTCATTCCCTTTTGCGTTTTAGCAGCCAAGATCCTTTTAAGTGATGTCATTTACTGTCATTTTATGTGGGTCATGCCTGCATGCAGGTTCAGTTTCGGTTCCTAACCCATTTCATATTGTTTTTCAGTATAAATGCTTGAAGTTTCCGGTCCAACTTCAGGGAGTTTCTTCGTGTCGATCGGACTTCGTCTCACGGAGATCTGAATGCGGACAGAAGGTCTTTTGATTCCGGTTACAGTTCATTCCGGATTTTCTTCATGCCTTACAGTTACAGGACAAGGAGTTCGTTCGGTGGTTCGTGGTTTAAGAGACATTGACTTTAGTTTATCCAGTTTTTTCTGATGTCGCATGCGAAAGAGGAGGAGGAGTCTCACGGCTCAGAATATATTACCTCCTATTGCATTTTGATTGGTTACTGTTTTAACTGTTTCTTTACTGCTATGTGGAGTAAGTAAAGAGAGTTTAATGCAAAATACTCGCCTCCTGTCATTACTAAAATTAAGATTATAAGTACACTAGCGCTAGCATAATCTTCAATTCAGGCCTACTGTGGGTCAGGCCTTGTGAGATATACCCTGTATATACAGGGCTTATATTCTTTCGTTAATAAAACACCCTTTTTGGGGCAAAATACACAATATTTAAGGCCTTGCAGCATAAGCACGTTTGAAATTCCTGGGTTATATACTGCTGCCTTATTGAGTTATTAAACAAACACCCGTTTGGGCAAAAAAAAGTTTATTTGGCAGCCTTTGCTGCATATGTCATTGTGAGATACACCTTTTAATACATTTGGGTTAGATTCAGATATTTGAAATACAGCCATTTTGGGCAAAGAAATCTTTAATTGAGGCCTACTGTGGGTCAGGCCTTGTGAGATACACCCTTTACATGCAGGGGTTTGATTCAGGCATTTGAAATACAGCCATTTTGGGCAAACAAATCTTTAATTGAGGACTAGTCTGTTTCAGGCTGTGTGAGATACACCCTTTACATACTGTTGTTCTATTCTACTATTAATTAAACACCCATTTAGGGCAAGATCCTAAAGTCGAGAAATATGAAGAGAGCGTCAAATAAGGGACGTGGCCAAGGTTGTGGTGCTGCTGGCGGAGCTCCTGTTGCAGGGAGAGGACGTGGTCGATCTATGCTAGCTAAACGCACAAGTGAAACCCCTTCCTCAGGTGAGAGTAAGCAACAGAACCTGCAGCAGTATTTGGTCGGTCCTAATGCGGCTCTATGAATGGTGAGGCCTGAACGAGTACAGACGATAGTAGATTGGGTTGCTGACAGTGGATACAGTTCCTTCACATTGTCTCCCACCCAGTCTCCTGCTGAAAGACCACAGTTGGCACCTGCAGCCGATGTCCATCAGTCTTTCACCTCACCCCCTTGCAAATCAACCAAGCAGTCTGAGCCCCAAGTCATGCAGCAGTCTCTTCTGCTTTTTGATGACTCTGTTAGCAGGGCTTCCAAGGGCCATCCACCTAGCCCTGCCCCAGAAGTACAAACCGGATTCCAAAAAAGTTGGGACACTATACAAATCGTGAATAAAAACTGAATGCAATGATGTGGAGATGGCAAATGTCAATATTTTATTTGTAATAGAACGTAGATGACAGATCAAAACGTTTAATCCGAGTAAATGTATAATTTTAAAGGAAAAATACATTGATTCAAAATTTCACGGTGTCAACAAATCCCCAAAAAGTTGGGACAAGTAGCAAAGAGGCTGGAAAAAGTAAATTTGAGCATAACTAAGAGCTGGAAGACCAATTAACACTAATTAGGTCAATTGGCAACATGATTGGGTATAAAAAGAGCTTCTCAGAGTGGCAGTGTCTCTCAGAAGCCAAGATGGGTAGAGGATGACCAATTCCCATAATGTTGCACAGAAAGATAGTGGAGCAATATCAGAAAGGTGTTACCCACCGAAAAATTGCAAAGACTTTGCATCTATCATCATCAACTGTGCATAACATCATCCGAAGATTCCGAGAATCTGGAACAATCTCTGTGCGTAAGGGTCAAGGCCGTAAAACCATACTGGATGCCCGTGATCTCCGGGCCCTTAAACGACACTGCACCACAAACAGGAATGCTACTGTAAAGGAAATCACAGAATGGGCTCAGGAATACTTCCAGAAACCATTGTCAGTGAACACAATCCACCGTGCCATCCGCCGTTGCCAGCTGAAACTCTACAGTGCAAAGAAGAAGCCATTTATAAGCAAGATCCACAAGCTCAGGCATTTTCACTGGGCCAGGGATCATTTAAAATGGAGTGTGGCAAAATGGAAGACTGTTCTGTGGTCAGACGAGTCACGATTCAAAGTTCTTTTTGGAAATCTGGGACGCCATGTCATCCGGACCAAAGAGGACAAGGACAGCCCAAGTTGTTATCAACGCTCAGTTCAGAAGCCTGCATCTCTGATGGTATGGGGTTGCATGAGTGCGTGTGGCATGGGCAGCTTGCATGTCTGGAAAGGCACCATCAATGCAGAAAAATATATTTAGGTTCTAGAACAACATATGCTCCCATCCAGACGTCATCTCTTTCAGGGAAGACCCTGCATTTTTCAACAAGATAATGCCAGACCACATTCTGCATCAATCACAACATCATGGCTGCGTAGGAGAAGGATCCGGGTACTGAAATGGCCAGTCTGCAGTCCAGATCTTTCACCTATAGAGAACATTTGGCGCATCATAAAGAGGAAGGTGCAACAAAGAAGGCCCAAGACGATTGAACAGTTAGAGGCCTGTATTAGACAAGAATGGGAGAGCATTCCTATTTCTAAACTTGAGAAACTGGTCTCCTCGGTCCCCAGACGTCTGTTGAGTGTTGTAAGAAGAAGGGGAAATGCCACACAGTGGTGAAAATGGCCTTGTCCCAACTTTTTGGGGATTTGTTGACACCATGAAATTCTGATTCAACATATTTTTCCCTTAAAATGGTTCATTTTCTCAGTTTAAACTTTTGTTCCGTGATTTATGTTCTATTCTGAATAAAATATTAGAAGTTGGCACCTCCACATCATTGCATTCAGTATTTATTCACGATTTGTATAGTGTCCCAACTTTTTTGGAATCCGGTTTGTAAAAGAAATTGAGTGCACCAATGCCCAACCACTTATCTTTCAAGATGAGTACATGGGAGGACCATCGCAGCATGTCTCGGATGATGACGAAATACAGGTGCCAACTGCTGGGGCTTTCGAAAGTGTGCAGTCTGACAAGGAAGGCAGGGGTAAAGACTGGGTGGAAGATGATGTGGAGGACAATGAGGTCCTTGACCCCACATGGAATCAAGGCCATGAGAGTGACCTATGTAGTTCGGAGGAAAAAGGCGGTGGTCGCACAGAGCCACCATCACAGCAGAAGAGGGAGCAGGGTGCAAAAGCGGAGCGGACGTCCTCTAGACAGTACGCCTGATACTGCCCACCACAGCAAGGGACCGAGCACACCAAAGCCAGCTCCAAGGAGTTCCCTGGCATGACAGTTCTTCAGACAATGTGTTGACAACAAGACACGAGTGGTTTGCACGCTGTGCAATCAGAGCCTGAAGCGAGGCATAAACGTTCTCAACCTGAGCACAACCTGCATGACCAGGCATTTAAGTGCAAATCACGAGCTGCAGTGGAGTAGACAACTTAAAAACCAAGAAAGGTCTCTGGATCCTCCTGCTTCCTCTTCTGCTGCAGTCTCGGCCTCTTCATCCACCTATGGAGTGACAGTGACACCTGCTACCCCGCAAACAGAGGATCTTCCAGCAACACCATCACCTGGGTCACCAAGCATATCCCCAATGTCCCATGGAAGCGTTCTGCTCTTCATCTCCCAAACGCTGGAGAGGAAGAGAGGAAGTACCCACCTACCCACCCACGATCACTAGCCCTGAAGTCAGAAATTCAAAATTACTGGCCTTTGAAATGCTGTCATTCTGTCTGGTGGAGACGGATAGTTTTAAAGACCTTGAGGCAGTGGCTGTCACACAGCCACCACTACTTTTCCAGGAGAGCCATCCCTTCCCTGCACAACCAAGTAGGGGACAAAATCAGGTATCCACTACGCAACATTATCTGTGGCAAGGTGCATCTCACTACAGATACGTGGTCCAGTAAGCACTGTCAGGGACGTTATATCTCCACAACAGTGGCAGCTGGTCCTGAGGCGGATAGCAGTTTTGCGCATGTCCTTCCACCACCGAGGATTGCAGGGCGCTTCAGTTTGCCTCCTGTTGCTTCCTTCTCCTACTCTGCTTCCTCATCCTCTACCAGCTCCTTATCCGGTCAGCGTAACACCTTCACCACCAACTTCAGCACAGCCAGGGGTAAATGACAGCAGGCAGTTTTAAAACTTATCTGTTTGGGGGACAAACCGCGCAGGAGCTGTGGACGGGCCTTGAACAACAGATCGATGAGTGGTTTGTGCCAGTCAGCCTCAAGCCCAGCCTGGTGGTGTGCAATAATGGGCAAAATCTCTTCTCTAATGGGTAGTTCTGGAACTAGCCGGTTTGATGCACATCCCTTGCCTGGCGCATGTGCTGAATTTGGTTCTGCAGAGATTCCTTAAAAATTACCCCGCTATGTCAGAAATGCTGCATAAAGTGCGGGCTGTCTGTGCGCACTTTCGGCGTTCTCACCCTGCTGCTGCTCGCCTGTCAGCGCTGCAGAATAACTTCAGCCTTCCTGCTCACCACCTCATATTCGACGTGCCCACAAGGTAGAACTCCACCTTGCACATGCTGGCCAGACTGTGCGAGCAGCAGCAGGTGATAGTGGAGTTTCAGCTGCAGCACGCACAGGTGAGTTGTTCGGTGGAGTAGCACCACGTCACCACCAATGACTGGGCCTCCATGTGAGACCTGTGTTCCTTGTTGCGCTGTTTTGAGTACTCCACCAACATGGCCAGTGCCGATAACGCCATTCTCAGCGTTACTATCCCACTTCTATGCCTCCTTGAAAAAATGCTCCTGGCGATGATGGAAGAGGATGTGGCACAGGAGGAGGTGGAGGAAGAGGGATCATTTCGTAGGGTTTCCGGACAGTCATTCCCAAGTGGCTCCGAGGGTGGGTTGCTGAACCCACAAACCCAAGGTACACAATTGTCTAGCCAGGGCACAGTTCTGGAGGATGACAAGGTGGAAGATGAGGAGGAGGAGATGGAGGAGGAGGAACCATGTTCTCAGCAGGATGGCACCCAGACCAGCTCATGGCCATCACTGGTGCATGGATGGGAGGATACAGAGGACACAAACGATACACCTCCCACAGAGGACAGCTTTTCGTTGCCTCTGGACAGCCTGGCACACATGAGCGATAACATGCTGCAGTGTCTCTGCAACGACCGCCGAGTTGCCTACATTCTAACTTGTGCTGATTACTAGGTGGCCACGCTGCTGGATCCCCGTTACAAGGACAATGTATTGTCCTTAATTCCGTCACTGGAGCATGATTGTAAGATGCCCGAGTACAAGCACACGCTGGTAGATGCGCTGCTGGTGGCATTCCCAAATGACAGCGGGGGCACAGTGGAAGCACAAGACGAAAGCAGAGGACGAGGAAGAGGTCGCCAACTCAGCTGGGGCACCGCCAGCACCTCAGAAGGCAGGGTTAGCATGTACAAAATGTGGAAAAGCTTTGTCAGCATGCCACAACAACCAGCACCACCAGCTGATATGGAACGTCTAAGCAGGAGGCAGCATTTCACCAACATGGTGGAGCAGTATCTGTGCACACACCTACACGTACTGAATGACGGGTCTGCCCCCTTCAACTTCTGGGTCTCCAAATTTGGCACATGGCCTTAGCTTGCTTTTTACACCTTAGGAGGTGCTGGCCTGCCCTGCAGCCAGTGTATTATCTGAACGTGTGTTTAGCACGGCAGGGGTCGTCATCACAGAAAAGCGCAGCTGCCTGTCCACAGCCATTAAAATGAACCAGGCATGGATCCCGCAGGACTTGTCCGTACCTTGTGCAGAATAGACATGTACACTACGTGCAGAATTATTAGGCAAATGAGTATATTGACCACATCATCCTCTTTATGCATGTTGTCTTACTCCAAGCTGTATAGGCTCGAAAGCCTACTACCAATTAAGCATATTAGGTGATGTGCATCTCTGTAATGAGAAGGGGTGTGGTCTAATGACATCAACACCCTATATCAGGTGTGCATAATTATTAGGCAACTTCCTTTCCTTTGGCAAAATGGGTCAAAAGAAGGACTTGACAGGCTCAGAAAAGTCAAAAATAGTGAGATATTTTGCAGAGGGATGCAGCACTCTTAAAATTGCAAAGCTTCTGAAGCGTGATCATCGAACAATCAAGCGTTTCATTCAAAATAGTCAACAGGGTCGCAAGAAGCGTGTGGAAAAACCAAGGCGCAAAATAACTGCCCATGAACTGAGAAAAGTCAAGCGTGCAGCTGCCAAGATGCCACTTGCCACCAGTTTGGCTATATTTCACAAGCTGAAACGTCAAGACTGGGCCAAGAAATATCTCAAGACTGATTTTTCTAAGGTTTTATGGACTGATGAAATGAGAGTGAGTCTTGATGGGCCAGATGGCTGGATTGGTAAAGGGCAGAGAGCTCCAGTCCGACTCAGACGCCAGCAAGGTGGAGGTGGAGTACTGGTTTGGGCTGGTATCATCAAAGATGAGCTTGTGGGGCCTTTTTGGGTTGAGGATGGAGTCAAGCTCAACTCCCAGTCCTACTGCCAGTTTCTGGAAGACACCTTTTTCAAGCAGTGGTACAGGAAGAAGTCTGCAAGGTAAGAAAAACATGATTTTCATGCAGGACAATGCTCCATCACACGCGTCCAAGTACTCCACAACGTGGCTGGCAAGAAAGGGTATAAAAGAAGAAAATCTAATGACATGGCCTCCTTGTTCACCTGATCTGAACCCCATTGAGAACCTGTGGTCCATCATCAAATGTGAGATTTACAAGGAGGGAAAACAGTACACCTCTCTGAACAGTGTCTGGGAGGCTATGGTTGCTGCTGCACGCAATGTTGATGGTGAACAGATCAAAACACTGACAGAATCCATGGATGGCAGGCTTTTGAGTGTCCTTGCAAAGAAAGGTGGCTATATTGGTCACTGATTTGTTTTTGTTTTGTTTTTGAATGTCAGAAATGTATATTTGTGAATGTTGAGATGTTATATTGGTTTCACTGGTAAAAATAAATAATTGAAATGGGTATATATTTGTTTTTTGTTAAGTTGCCTAATAATTATGTACAGTAATAGTCACCTGCACACACAGATATCCCCCTAAAATAGCTAAAACTAAAAACAAACTAAAAACTACTTCCAAAAATATTCAGCTTTGATATTAATGAGATTTTTGGGTTCTTTGAGAACATGGTTGTTGTTCAATAATAAAATTAATCCTCAAAAATACAACTTGCCTAATAATTCTGCACTCCCTGTATACTTGCACTAACCAGCCATTGTTATACTGCAGCCCAATTGCTCATTCTTGTATTTTGGACATTTCACACTCTTTTAGAGTGTACCCTAATTTTAAAAAATTAAATTAAAACCAAAAACCTGTGTTGGCTACCTCGTCGTCCTACACCGTTACGTCCACCGCCTCCTCAAACTCCTACTCCATATGGAACTCCACCTCCTAAATCAAATTTTTTTTTTATTTGTACGTATTTTATTTTATATCATTTCACTACTTTGTCAGTTACATTTCCGGGTGAAATTCAGCAATTTTTGGGTGTATAGTACCACTGCTATACCTAGTAGGCCGGTTTAAAAAAAAATTGTCAGTTACATTTTCAGTTGAAATTCAACAATTTTTGGGTGTGAAGTACCACTGCTATACCTAGTAGACCGGAAAAATAAAAATAAAAATTGGCAGTTACATTTTCTGGTGAAATTCAGCAATTTTTTGGTGTGATGTACCACTGCTATACCTATTAGACCAGTAAAAAAAAAAAAAAAACATTTGGCAGTTACATTTTAGGGTCAAATTAACAAATTTTTGGGTGTAATGTACACTGTAAATACACTTCCTCTACCTATTTGACAGCTTAATAAATTTCAATAATTTTCATTTGACATTTTCGGGTGACAACAATTGTTTTCTGTCATAGACCCCTGCTCTACCAAGTAGACAGGTTAATACATTTCTGTAATTTTTCTGTTACTTTCTTGGGTTGATTCAATGCTTAAACTTAAACAAGTTGTACCACATTTGCACTTCAATAATTTGTCCCACATTTCCGCTATAATCTTTTGGTCAACATTTGCGCCTCAATAGCTTTTCCCACATTTCCGCTTGACTCTTTTGGCCCACATTTGGGCTTCTGTAATTTGTCCCACATTTGCACCTCGATCCCAATTTTTTTAAATAAATGTATCTCCCTTAAATTTGGTCTCTTTTTCTCACGCTCCCTCTCCTGCTTGGAACCGATTCCCACCCGTTATCACCGTGGTAAGCGCATAAAAGAACATCGAAAGTTGATAGAGCAGATATCAAATTGGATTGTGAACATCACGGGGACGTGCGACATGGTGGGGCAGTAAGTATGCACACGCCTACACGAACTAACTGACAGGGGTCAGCCCCTGCAACTTCTGGGTCTCCAAATTAGGCACATGGCCTGAGCTTGCCCTTTACGCCTTGGAGGTGCTGGCCTGGCCTGCAGCCAATGCATTGTCTGAACGTGTTTTTAGCATGACATGAGGGTTATATTTCCCAATGTTTTGGGGTGTACCCTAATTTAAAAAAATAAAATAAATTTTAAACCAAAACGCAGTGTAGGCTACCTCCTCCACCGCCACTTCCACCTACACCGTCTCCTCAACCTCCTACTTCAATTGGACCTGGTCCTCCTAAATCAAGATTATTATTTTTTATTTTTACATATTTTATCTTATTTTAAGTCATTTCCCTATCCACATTTTTTGCAGAGCACTTGCCATGCTCTTAACCACATTTTGACGACATTTGCAGCTCTCTAGCCCTTTCCATGACCTTTTTACAGCCTTTTTAGTGCTCAAAAGTTTGGGTTCCCTATTGACTTCAATGGGGTTCGGGTTTGGGGTCACGTTCGGGTGCCGAACTCAAACTTTTTTTCGAAGTTCGACCGAACCCGTCGAACCCGAACAATCAGGTGTCCGCTCAACTTTACTGTCAAAGCATAAGTCGCGGCAAGCCCAACACTCACCTATGGATGACCGCCCTAAAAAGGCACCTGACCTCCCATCACTAAGCCCAGTGGGAGCAATGCCGTCAGAACCCGCAAAGCCACACTCCCGGCGCTCCATGTCCTGCCTCCTCTCTTCTCCCATTTGTCCTCCACTCCACCTTCCACCGCGCTGTCGTCGCGTTCATCTGGCAAAAGGAAGGCTTCCGTGGCCCTAATGTTTGAATGTAAAAAGTTGATGACACCGGTTAACTCTCTACGCCTGCTTGTTGGAACTGCTAGCCCGCCAACTACTGCCATATAAACTGGTGGACTTGGAGGCCTTTAGAAAATTTGTGGCCATTGGCACACTGCAATGGAAGGTTCCTGGAAGGGCATCCCAGAGCTATATGTCCACGTTCATCGCCAAGTAAATGTATCTCTGGCACACAGTGTTCGTGCCAAGATACATCTGACCACAGACATGTGGTTTAGCAAACACAGGCAGGGAAGGTACATCACTTTTACTGCCCACTGGGTGAACCTTATGATGGCCGTCAAGCATACAACCCGTGTCACCCATGTGGATTTGGTATTACCACCACGGATTGCATGCAGGCCTGCCTATTCTTCTCCTCTTTCTCCATCCTCCGTCTCCTCCTCGGCTGACTCCTCCTTTTCCACTGCTACCGCCTGTTCCGCTGCACCCCTCAAGCTCCCCAGAACCTATTCAACATGCCAGGTGAGACATTGCCATGCTGTGCTGTGGCTGTTGTGCCTGGAAGCCAAGAGCCACACCGGTCATGCACTGCTTTCAGCTCTGCGGTCACAGGCTAATCAATGGCTAACCCCACTCAATTTGACAGTTGGTAAAGTGGTGTCCGACAACGGTGCCAATCTGCTGAGCACGCTGAAACAGGGCAAAATGACACATGTGCATGGCACATGTCGTGAACTTAGTCGTGCAGCGATTTGTTGCCAAATACCCAGGGACCAGGAAGTCTTGTGGCAGGCGAGGAAAATCTCTGGCCATTTTAGAAGATATTACATGGCCATGGCTCGCCTTGCTGACATTCAGCGGCGACACCATTTGCCTGTCAGATGTCTGATTTGTTACTGCCCTATGCGCTGGAACTCCACCTTGTATATGCTTAATAGGCTGCTCCAGCAAAAACGTGCCGTGAACGACTACCTGTACGAACGCTGAGGCAGGACAGGTTCTGGGGAGCTTGTTTTTTTTCACTGCGCCAGTGGCTGCTCATGCATGACGTATGTAGACTTCTCTGGCCATTTCATGAGATCGCCAAACTGGTCAGTTGCAGCCAGGACGCCATCAGTGACATCGTACCTTACACCTTCTTTTTGGAGCGTGCATTGCGTTGTGACATTGATCAAGCCGTCGAGGAGCAGGAATCTGAAGAAATTTCAATGCTGAATAAATTCCCAGGAGGGGCTACTCCATCTGAGACAAGTCAGCAGGAGTCTGAAGAGGAGTCAGAGAAGGATGGTGCCTCGGGGGAGGAGGAGAAGGAGGAGCAAGAAGAGTAAGCTTTAAACTTTTCTGGGATCCCTGGTGTTGTCCGTGGATGGGGGGAGGAGACCGAGGACGACATTCTCCTGGGCGATGAGCAGTAGCCAGTCTTCTCCACTGCTTCCAATTTATTGCAAATGGTGTCCTTTATGCTCCAATGTTTGAAGAGGGACCCTCGTATGAAAAACATAAAGGGCAAGGACCAGTACTGGGTGGCAACGTACTTAGACCCCCATACAAACATAAATTGGCGGACATGTTACCAGCATCACAGAGGGCTGTCAGAATGCAGCATTTCCAGGCCTTGCTTCGAGAGATGCTGCATTCTGCTGTTGCGGGCGCTGGCAGAGGAATTTCCACCCACAGAGAAACAGTTGCAAATACCAATCCTTCAGCGCATGCAAGAAGAGGGCGATTTGAAGATGTGATATGAGATCATTCTTCCAGCCAATCCATCAACAGCCGCCCTCCAGATCAAGCCTCAGGGAACGCCTAGACTGATAGTTGTCTGATTACATCGGGTTAACAGCTAATGTGAACGCTCTGAGAAGCGAGGAACCCCTGGACATCTGGGTGTGCAGGCTTGACCTGTGGCCAGAGCTGGTACAATTTGCCATTGGCTTGCCACTCGTCCAGTGTCCTGTCCGAAAGACATTCAGTGCAGCAGGGGGGATTGTGACTGATAAGCGCACTCGCCTAGCTCACGACAGTGTGGACTACCTCACATTTCTCAAAATTAATAAAGCATGGATCTCGGAGGAATTAAACACCTGTGATGACCACATTTAATTGAATTTCCTCATGCCAGCCCACACATATCCGCCACAACCCAGAACAAATAATGGTCCCTGTCTTATGTAAATACAGCGGCATAAAAGGCCTTTTCTGTCTGGTGAAATCCTAATGTTTGTGACCTGGGAGGAATTCAACACCTGTTATGACCACGTGTTATCGTATTTCTCTAACTATTATCATTTGGAGTTTTTTAAGGAGTGGGGATTTCGTTAGCCATGTTTTTAATCCAATTTTATATATATATATATATATATTTTTTTTTTTAACATATGTATTTGACATGCATTTGTACTGGCCTGCAGTAAAATTGAATGAATAATTTTTGGGGCCTGTAGTCTACTGGCCTGCAGTAAAATTTATATCCATTGACCGTCTAATATACCTCCGGCCACATAATCACTTGATCTTTTAGGTACGGTGAATGCATAATTTTTGGGGCCTGTAATCTAACTGGCCAACAGTAAAATTGTTATACGGTGACCGCTTAATGTACTTCCAGCCACATTATCAATTGTTCTTGAGTGTACGGTGAATTAAAATATTTTTGGGGCCTGTACTTCAGGCAGTAAAATTGTTATCCAATGATCGTCTAATATACCTCCAGCCACATCATCACTTGATCTTTTCTGTCCGGTGAATGCCTAATGTTGGGGCCTATACTCCAATGGCCTGCAGTAAAATTAATATCCATTGACCATCTAATATACCTCCAGCCCAGGGGTCAAGTCCTGGGAAAAAAAGTGTGGGAACTCACCCAAGATCTACTGCAACCCCCCCCCCCCCTCCAAAAAATAAAAAAGCACAGAAAATCTAGCACTTTTAGAAAAGTTTGTCCTGGGATTCGATCTCATGACCTCTACACATCAGAGGCGAGGCAAGGCATATGTCCTCACAGCTATGAAAGCTGTCTAGCGTGTTACTTAAAAAAATAAAAATATAAGACTTCTACTGTAGGTAACTTTGCCCACTGTGTACGGATGTAGCAGAGCTGGGTGTGTTGGGGCAGCTGTCATGTGTATGGTTGTACACTAGGTATCAGTAGAAGTATCAGAAAAAAAAAAAAAAAACACTTTTAGAAAAGTTTGTCCTGGGATTCGAACTCATGACCTCTACACATTACAGGCAAGGCATTTGACCTCACAGCCATAAAAGCTGTTGAGGTAGTTGCTTAAAAAAAAAAACTAAGACTTCTACTTATACCTAGTGTACAACCATACACATGACAGCTGCCCCAACACACCCAGCTCTGCTACATCCATACACAGTGGGCAGCTGTCATGTGTATGGTTGTACACTAGGTATCAGTAAACTAGGTATCAGTAGAAGTCTTATAAAAAAAAAAAAACACTTTTAGAAAAGTTTGTCCTGGGATTTGAACTCATGACCTCTACACATCAGAGGCAAGGCATTTACCCTCACAGCCATAAAAGCTATCTAGGTAGCTGCTTAAAAAAAAAATAATAAGACTTCTACTTATACCTAGTGTACTGATACCTAGTGTACAACCATACACATGACAGCTGCCCCAACACACCCAGCTCTGCTACATCCATACACAGTGGGCAGCTGTCATGTGTATGGTTGTACACTAGGTATCTGTACACTAGGTATCAGTACACTAGGTATAAGTCTTATATTTTTTTTTTTAAGCAACTACCTAGACAGCTTTCATGGCTGTGAGGGTAAATGCCTTCTTCTGATGTGTTGAGGTCGTGAGTTCGAATCCCAGGACAAACTTTTCTAAAAGACATTCTAAATGATCTCGTAGTGAAGGAGATGATGTCATTAGGGGGCGGGGCGCCATGAGAGGAGGCAGCGGCACCGCACAGACAGCTTCCTCTCAACTTAGCCTGCCCTGCACAGTGCGCTCCGTCTCCCCCTGTGAATCTCCTGGCTTGAGTCTGAAAGGGAACGGCGTTCCTGCCATGAAAAAAGTGCAGGAATGCCGTTCCCATGCGTTCCCCCTCCACTCGACCCCTGCTCCAGCCACATAACCATTTGTTCTTTCCTGTACGGTGAATGCCTAATTGTTGTGGCCTCGGAGGAATTCAACACCTGTGATGACCATGTGTTATCGAATATCTTCTATTATCATTTGGGGTTTATTCAAGAGGGGGGATTTCGTTAGCCATGTTTATAATCACATTTTATATTTTTAGTTCTTTTAAATGTGTACATATGAATTTGGTAGTAAAATTTATATCCAATGATTGTCTAATATACCTCCAGCCACATAATCATTTGTTCTTTTCTGTACATTGAATGAATAATTTTTGGGTCCTGTACTCCACTGGACTGAAGTAAAATTGTTATCTAATAACCGTCTAATATACCTCCAGCCACATAATCACTTGATGTTTTCTGTCCAGTGAATGCCTAATGTTTGGGGCCTGTACTCCACTGGCCTAAAATAAAAATGTTCTATGCTCCAGCAGGCCACATTTTTGACAGTCTCCCTTTAAGATGCATAAAAATGGCCCCTGATTAAAATACATATTTTTTGTGGGAATTTTTGCCATTGATCCCCCTCTGGTATGTCACTGTCCATGTTGTGGGACGATATGTGCACTTCTTGTAAGTATTTGGTGGCTGCAATAATGACCTGAAGGTTTTTCAGGTTAGCCTGCTATTAAAGTGAATGGGGCCCACTGTGAACCTGTGGTTCTCGAACATTTGATTGCGTTTGCGAATCGTCCCGGCAGATGTTCGTCCATCACTAGTAATAGTAGTCCAAGATGCAACCAGACGTCCTCCCCATGCTGTTTAAAAACCATTTTGGTGGTGTCTCCATCAATTTCTAACCTTTTTCTGTGAACCAGACACCCTCTCCTCTTCAGAGCAGGGGGTGCCTGGTTTAATACTCAGTTTCTCCCATTGACTTCCATTGTGCTCGGGTGCTCTGTAGAGCACCCGAGCATCCTGATGTGTTTAACCCGAGCACTTCGGTGTTCGATCAAAACTAATTACCACATAAAGTGACACATGTCAGATTTGCAAAAAATAGCCTGGGCAGGAGGGCGAAAACCGGCCCGGGGTAGAAGGGGTTAAGCAGCAGCCTACATCATGCCACTAATGCCTCCCATTGTCAGTTTATGTGTATTCAGTTTCCACACGGTTAAAATGTAAAAATTATTTTGGTGGGGTACATTTATTTAAGCAGCATACATACATGATTACTGCATCAATACTGACATTTTCTCCCAGCTCAGACTGATTCCGAATGAATAGAACTCATTTTTCCGGCGATGCCCCATCTTGTCACTTGTCTGCTTTGGCATGAATCATGCCACTAATGCCTCAATCGTCTATTTACGTGTATACAGTTTCCACACAGTTGAATTTTTAATTTTTTTGGGGTGGGTGGGTGCAGTTTCATTAAGCAGCATACATAAATCAGTACTGTATCAACCTGACAGCTCAGACTGAGGCCTCATGCACACGAACGTTGTGCATCCTTTCCGTGCGGTGGCCGGGACGGATCGAGAACCATTCAACTTGAATCGGTTCGTGATCTATTCGCTCTGCAAAAAAATAGAACATGTTCTATCTTTTTTGCGGTGCGGAGGCATAGACAGAAATATGACGGAAGCACTCAGTAGTGCTTCAGATCCGTGCTTCTGTTCCGCATCTCAGTCATTGTGGACCAGTTCAAGTGCACACGGCCGGTGTGCATGAGACCTAAATGTGATGAATACATATTGCCTTGGAGCCGGTGGCCCATCTTGCCACTGTTGCTGTCTGTCTGCCTAACTACCATCGTGCTGTGTATGGCTGCAGCCTACATCATGCCACTTTCCAACCAACATGTTATGTATTTGCTGCTGCTGCGGCATGCATCATATTACTAATGCCACTTGCTAACCATCACGTTCCTCCAACACTTCTTGACATTTTTTTTTTAAAAAGGGGCTTGTTTAACCTCCCTAGCGGTAATCCTGAGTGTGGCTCGGGGTTAATTTACACTGCAAGAAGCGGTAACCCTGAACCACACTCGGGATTACCATGGGTTAATTAGAACAGGGCAGGAATGGATGCGGACAGAACACAGTGTGCTGTCCGCATGAGCATTTCCAGAGCGCGGCGTGAACCTCCGGCCGCAGCTCCGGAAGAATGTACCGCTTTGGGTATGAAAATACTGCACAAATTAGACTGCCAGGGAGGTTAAACATCATCTTCGCCCTTGGGACAATTTTTGGAAGCTTTGGAATATGAAATAGCATGAGACGTGTGCTGGTGTGATGTGTTTTTAAACATGCTGTATGTTAAAACTGTCAAATGTGTGTTTACCCATATGAATGTCAGGATCACTAATACATCATTTACTATTGCTGTCATTGTGTCTGAGAGCTTGGGAGGCTTGAGGGGGTTATATGCCAACTTTCAGGGCACTTGGAGCAACTTCATTCAACCCGAATGGATTTCCAAAATTCGGGGAACCGGACCCAATAGAAATCTCAATTGGTTTGCCTATCTCTAGCTCCCAACCATCCCTTTAATGCCTTATTAACCAGCCTGTTTTTGGCCTTACTGACCAAGCGTTTTTCTTCCTTTTTTCATCATGGCGCTCCAAGAGCTATAACTTTTTTATTTTTCCGTCTATGAAGTCTTGTTTTTTGCAGCAAAAGTTGTACTTTTTAATTGCTCCATTTTAGGGTAGACATAACTTTCTGATGAACTTTTATTAACTCTTTCTGGGAGGGAGATGGGAAAAACAGCAATTCTGCCACTGCATTTTTACATTATAAATTTTACGGCATTCATTTTTCGGTATAAATAACATAATATCTTCTCTGGGTCAGTACGATTACAGTGATAACAAATACATATAGTTTTTTTTTTACGTTTTACAACTTTTTAGCATTTTTTAAAAGGGAATTTATTTGCATTGCTGCTTCCCAAGACCCAGAACTTTTTTTTTTCTCTTTCTATGGAGTAAACAACTTGATTTTTGAGGGACAACTTGTATTTTTCATTGGCATCATTTTGGAGTAAATTACACTTTTTGATAGCTTGTTTTTTTAGTTTTTTCATGGCAACTAAGAATAAATGAGCAATTCTGTAATATTTGAAAAAAAATTACGGCGTTCACGGTATAATTTACATACATGATTTGTAGTCCGGGTCGTTACAGACGCGGCAATACAAAACATATGGGGAGATTTTGTTTGCAATTTTTTTCATTGAAAAACATATTTTCAATGGAAAGAAAGCTTTTTTTAATGGAATTTTTTTAAATGTAATAAATAGTTTTAATGGCAATGCTATTCTAATATTTACCATTAGGCTGCACCAGAGAAGCGCAGCCTGCTGGAAATTACTCAAGGCTGGTTTGGGGCCTACATCAGACCCCAGCCAGCCTTCACACACATTGGCACACCTCAATCGTATTTGCAGGGTGCCAATGGGAGAGGGAGTCCGCTCTCTCTGTAATTGCTTTTGCATGCGGTGGGCGCCATTGCCCGCAGCATGTAAAGTGTTAAACAGCCTGCATTGGCACTACTGCCGGTCAGGGCTGTTAGAGCAGGGCCGCGGCTCACATGTGAGAGCTGGGTTCCCTGCTCCCCGCTGCACAGGGGATCTGTGCAGCACTTAGACTAGGCCGCCGTAAAAAAGAGGTGGCCCAGCCTAAGGCCCATAATGACCACTGTAAAAACACGTATCAGTGTCCACTAAGGGGTTAATAGACTGTTTTAAATGGCAATCCTGAGAGCCTTTACAATGCCCCACTGCAAATAATTGGCACAAATTTTGTGTGGGGTGGCTAATTGGAGCTCAGAGGGAGTAAGCTCAACCACTCAGATGCTGTGGTCGTTACTGACCTCCATAATGTATATATATAAGGGCATTTTGTATTTTAGCCAAGGTAGCGTGCACCTGCACCCTTATCTATATACATTATGGAAGTGCTGGTTTAATCCTCCTTTTTTTGGTGTATACCATTGGGCAGTGGTGTCTCTTATGAACTGTGCACCCCCACCCATCTACCTGGTGCTTTTAATCAGTAGAATTACATAGCTGGATCCTACTTTGCCCAATTGTAGGCCACAAGCCCAGAAGAGGCATGTATTTGAGTAGGCAGTATCTCATAGCTGGACCTTACTTCGCCCAGATCGTAGGCTGATAGCCCAGGAGAGGCATGTGTTAGAGTAGGTCCCATCTGTTTGAAGCCACCTTGTCACGAGTAGGTGGGCCAAACATATTTTTCATCAATAATATGCGTAAAGAGCTTCTACTTTTTCTTACAGTAAGTATAGCAACAATGCAGTTTACTTTTTTCCCCCCATGAATTCACCTTTTACTTATGTCTTTGTGCATTAAGCAGTGTGCTGTTACTTGTAGTTCTATGTATGTATTGTATTTTAGCCAAGGTAGTGTGCCCCTGCGCCCGTATCTATATGCATTATGGAGTTGCTGGTTTCATCTTCCTTTTTATGGTTCTGTGATGTCATATGTAAAAAAGACAATGCATTTTAATATATAATCATGTATTTTAAAAATAAGATAACCTTTAGAAACATCAGTTAACTACATACAGTAGAACTTACAGTCTGTGTTCTGCAGTTGTAATATTATTGTCTTATTATTGTCTCATTTACTGTTTATGATTTATGCTTCATGCACATGTGACTGTATTTTGTACCCATGTCTAATCTGGAGTGCACATAGATCCATTCATTTCTATGGATCTGCAGAAAAAACTGATCGCACACAAATGTCATCCCTGTGCTGTCCACATCCATGTGTCTCTTACGCAAATTATAGAACATGTCCTATTCTTGTCCATATTGCAGTCAAGAATAATTATTTCTAGTAATGGGAGTGCAAAAAATGCAGATCACACACTGATGTCCATATTTTGCGGATTTGGGATTTGCAGACACAGAAGTTTGCATGAAGCCTTATTTATATATTTAATAACAATGTAGTATTGTAATTTGGTGTTAATGTTGCTAAAATGTTACATCATCAGTCTTTACTGAGCAACATACCAGTAAAAAGCATTTGAAAAAAAATAAGGTTTTGGCATTGTGTTTCAAACTCTTTCGTTTTAAAAATGGCACATTTTCTAATTATAAATGTTGTTATCTCTTAGCATCTATTGCCAAAATTAACATGTGCCTTGCACTAAGAAATCCCAGGATTGTCACAACTTGTGCCAGCTGTTGAGGTTATGACACCTGTGCCAGTATCGCCAGCTCTGCCCACTGTCATCTGTTCTAACCGTTCCATCTGTACTGTTTGTACCAATTCTCCCATTACTGCATCTGTACCTTCTGCAGAAACTGTTCCAATAATGCCAGCTGTGTCATTGGTGCCAAATATGCCAGATGTTCTATTCATCCATCCTGGGCCAGATCTATGTATTTTTTGCTCATTAGTTTTAGCTGGTAGACTCTATTCAAATAATTTTATACTTTAAGATAATTCAATGTAAAAATATCACTTTAAGCAGGTTTATGTTGAGTTATTTGTGTATCTGGACGGCTTAAATATCGGGGCACACTGGTCATTCTGTTTGATCAGTTTTGTAAATATGACAGATTTGGGGGAGGTGCAAGAGTTTTTTTTTCAGTTCTGTAAATTCTGGCTGATAAGAAATAATCATACTACAGTGCTCATAAAGCACAGACAGCTATTACTCTGAAGCAATATGCAAGAGTCAGATAACTGAAGCCAACTTGCATCATATTTTTCCAAATTAAAATAATTTAAGTTATCATGGGTGAATGAAATGACTTCTGAGTAAGAAAAAAAGAAATCATAACCATCATCTATTGCAGGCACCAGCAAATAAAGTAAAAAAATAAAAACTCTGATTTTCAAAATTCTATTTAATGTGTGTGCGATGAGTAATGCAGCAGACCTGTAAGTGAAAAGTGCTTGTTTTCTATACATTTATGTAAGTAAATATGACAGCTTAAGCTTATTCCAAGTTCATGATGTAACATAATGAAATGACAAGCAAGAAAATATCATGTTTCAGTTAAGGTAACCTTAACCTTAACATAACATTCATTTATAACCGCTTATCAATGACGCAAATAATTTTGATTATCTCATTAAAATAGCACTTGTGGCAGAAATGCGGTGTACCTTCCATAGCAGATTTGTGTGCAGAAAATCTGCTGCATTTTAAGTAGCAGCAAAGTGGACAATATTTTTAACCCCTTCAAGACCAAGATAGTTTTCAGCTCCCTGACACAGACAAATGTCTGCTGTGTCACTTTATGCAGTAAAACCTTTGGAATGCTTTTACTTATCCAAGCATTCTGATTTTTCATGAACATTGTACTTCATGTTAGTTGCATTACGAATTTCAGAAAAGGTCCTATGCAAACTGAATTTGAAGATTTTTGATTTGTTTTGGATGAATTGCGTAAAAAGGTTTGCTGCATCATTTACTGTCCATAGTCACAGGCAAAACCACAAGCGAGGAAAAAGAAGGATGGTCACATGACATTGTAAGGAAGTGAGGGGGACTTGCCCTGATTGGCTAAGAGGCTAATGGGAGCAGCATTGTAAAGTGTACAAGTTTGCATCAACATTATGGATTCTGCTATGGCTTTTATAACGGAAAATAACGGAATCCATAAGACGAAAGTCAAAACGGAAACCTTTAAGTGGCATTCCATTTAGATCCGTCTTAATAGAAGTCTATTTGCAATTCTAATAGATCCGTCTGGTTCCCGTTATGCAAAACGGAGAACAGAGTCCTGTCGACAGGACTTTGTTTTCCGTTTTGCATAACGGAAACGGGATGGATCCGTTATGATTCCCATAGACTTCCATTATGATAGAAAGAAAAATGGAATGCCTTTCGTTTTGCATTCTGTCATAATACAAGTTTATGGGTAGCATAACGGATCCGTTATGGACTGGACTCCTGCATAATGGAAACCAGGATGGATCCGTTCTGCTGCCCATAGACTTGTATTATGAAGGCTCAAAACGGAATGCCTCTTAAAGGCTTTGACTTCCGTCTTATGGATTCCGTTATTTTCCATTATAACCATGTTATAACGGAAAGCCATAACGCTGATGTGAACCCACCCTTAGCAGTGTGTTTGTGGAAGGGGAGGGATTCAGGACATTTAACTATGTTTCTGTCTTTAAATTGCAAAAAAAATGTATAAATAAATAAAACCCTTGCAATTTTGCTAGTACCATTTAATAATCAGTGTGTATTATACCCTTGACTTTTCATTTATAGGCCTCATAATAAAATGTCTGGAAAATGGAAGAGTACAAGATGAAAGACTCATGCCTCGTCCTTTCAGAGTCAGACTATGGGTAGCAGCAGAACTAGTCATACAGCCAGAAGTAGTAGCAGTAGGCTACACTTCTCCCTGGTTTAGAAAAGGTCCTTTATTATTAAGCACAAAAAGGATGAGTTTGTGGATTGGATGGCTTACTCCTCCTCTCAGTCACAGCAAGATGATGTGGAAGTCACTTCTAAGTCTGACACCATGCCTTGGAGCAAGGGGTAACAGCCCTCCTCTTTGCAAATCAGGAGTAGCGTTTAATTTTTAGTTGCATCCTCTCCGTCTTCACTATTTGTCCTTGTGGGCCAAAGAGATCACATTGACATAACAGTCTGATAAAAGTGGTAGGAAGGGTGAGGACTATAATGTTGACTGTGTGTTGGACAGGAACTGGTAGGGGAGCACCATCAATGAGGCCATGTGAGGGGGTTGCCTTAGGTGGTACCATTTAATAGAATGTGTTGGCAGAAGCAATCCGCAGGGCTGGATTAAAAGCAGGGCACACGGGGCCCTCCACCACTTTACTAAATGAAGAGGCCTCCACCAACTGTAGGGCACTGGGTGCATGTGTGCGGGTCATGAGCAGTGAAAGTGCCGGCCCTGAAAGCCAGCGAAACAGTGAAATGTATGCTCCACATTCCATAATGTGGAACGTACATCTTACTCAGCAGACACAGCAGAACCTAATACTTCATGTGGGAACTAGTGTTGAGCGAGCATGCTCAGCCGAATAACAGTTTGGCTCGAGCATCGCTATGCTCGACACATGGCGGTACTCGGCTGAGTACCGCATGTGCTCGAGCACCATGCTCGAGTCTCCTCCATGGCTAGTGGCATTACAGTGACCTGAACGCGTCATCTATATAGTACACGATGACGCAGGTTCGGTTCATTGCGAGTCAGGGAGAGCTGCGCTTAGGAAGGGACAGATAGTGTAGGGACTATCTGTTCTTTTAAGGACTATTGTGTGTGGTGGCAGCAATTTAATTGTGCAAAGTTGCACTCAATAATTTTTTTTTATACTTTGCAAAATAGTGATTACTTTGCTATATAGAAGGTATCTGCAGTGACTTGTGACATCTGTGCAGCAATACCTTCTGTGTGTCAGGGGCAGAGATAGGAAGAATATTAGTGAAAACAAGATTCTTTTTTCCCATAATCCACATTTTTGCTGTCAACGGTGTGATCCGTGAATTCTCTGATCTGCGCTTCAATACCTTGTGTTTTTGTCAGGCCTAGATAGAGGGAAAAAAGTTAAATACAGGAAAAAAAATACAGAAAAAAAAATTCTCCCATAATCTAGACACATTTTTGCTGTCAACGGTGTAATCCGTGAATTTTGTGATCTTCGCTTCAATACCTTGTGTGGTTGTCAGGCCTATATATTGGAGAAAAAATGTAAATACAGAAAACAATTTTTCTCCCATAATCTATCCACATTTTTGCTGTCAACGGTGTAATCCGTGAATTGTGTGATCTGCGCTTTAACACCTTGTACAGGCCTAGATATAGTGAAAAATCTGAATATAAACTACATAAAAAAACTGTGTCTGTACCACGGATTACAATGATCTGGGCCTAAAATAATGTCCATATTCTGTGGTGTTCTGTGACATATACAGTACGCCATCTGAAAACTGTTTCTTTAGGGCAAATTCCAAAAATCTGTGCCTAATATAGTGTCCATATTCTGTTTGTTTCTATGACTTATAATGTCCTGCATCTGAAAACTCTTTCTTTAGGGCAAATTCCAATATGCAGGGCCTAATTATAGTGTCCATATTCTGTGTGTTTCTGTGACATATACTGTCCTGCATAAAAAAAATCTTTCATTAGGGTAAATTCCAAAAATGTGGGCCTAATATAGTGTCCATATTCTGTGTGTTTCTGTGACATATACTGTCCTGCATCCAAAAACTCTTTCTTTAGGGCAAATTCACAAAATCTGGGCCTAATATAGTGTTCATATTCTGTGTGTTTCTGTGACATATACTGTCCTGCATCTGAAAACTCTTTCTTTACAGCAAATTCAAAAAATCTGGGACTAATATAGTGTCCATATTGTATTAGCTTCTGTGACATATAATGTCCTGCATTCGAAAACTCGTTCTTTAGGGCAAATTCCAAAAATCTGGGCCTAATATAGTATCCATATTCTGTGTGTTTCTGTGACATATACTGTCCTGCATCCGAAAACTTCTTCTTTAGGGCAAATTCCAATAATCAGGGCCTAATATAGTGTCCATATTCTGTGTGTTTCTGTGACATATACTGTCCTGCATCCGAAAACTCTTTCTTTAGGGCAAATTTCAAAAATCTGGGCCTAATATAGTGTCCATATAGTGTCCTGCATCCGAAAACTCTTTCTTTAGGGCAAATTCCAATAATCAGGGCCTAATATAGTGTCCATATTCTGTTAGCTTCTGTGAGATATACTGTCCTGCATCCGAAAACTCGTTTTTTAGGGCAAATTCCCAAAATCTGGGCCTAATATAGTGTCCATATTCTGTGTGTTTCTGTGACATATACTGTCCTGCATCTGAAAACTCTTTCTTTAGGGCAAATTCCAAAAATGTGGGCCTAATATAGTGTCCATAATCTGTGTGTTTCTGTGACATATTTTGTACTGCATCTGAAAATCTTTCTTTAGGGCAAATTTAAAAAATCTGGGCCTAATATAGTGTCCATATTCTGTGTGTTTCTGTGACATATACTGTCCTGCATCCGAAAACGCTTTCTTTAGGGTAAAATCCAATAATCAGGGCCTAATATAGTGTTCATATTCTGTTAGCTTCTGTGAGATATAATGTCCTGCATCTGAAAACTCTTTCTTTAGGGCAAATTCCAATAATCAGGGCCTAATATAGTGTCCATATTCTGTTGTTTCTGTGACATATACTGTTCTGCATACAAAAACTCTTTCCTTAGGGCAAATTCCAAAAATCTGGGCCTAATATCTTCCCTCAGCTGCAGCTAGAGAACGACCCAAGTGCTACCATCTTGATTGAAATTCTGAGCATCTCCTCCTCCTCCTTGCCCAGTGTCCGTCCTTTATTGACTAACAAAAGGTGTAAAAGGGGCTGGCCCAAGACAAGGATACTATCACGGACGGTGTACAGAAAACAAGACAAAGCAACATGCATATATGACTCACTGGATCCAAAGCTAAGGAACCATAAGGGAGACCCCTGCACAAGACCTGAGACTTTCCCTGGCTGCTCAGCCTATGCAACGATCCCAGAGGTGGATGGTTGCATATCCACGTACCTCGACTATATAACCCCTGAACACCCTACAATAGTGAGGGGACACGACCACCGACTCCCTACACCAGACACCTGGGACACTATATTAGGCCCAGATTTTTGGAATTTGCCCTAAAGAAAGTGTTTTCGGATGCAGGACAGTATATGTCACAGAAACAACAGAATATGGATACTATTGTTGTGGGAATTTTATTATGTGGACATTTTACCTTAGGATGTGTGTGTGTTTTTATAGATTGTCACCTGTCTTCCTGTGTCGGTTTTAGCCAAAGAACACTCTAGCAGAGGGTACTTTGGCTAAATCGGGACCAGTGGCAAAACCGTCAATATGAAAACCTTCTCATGGGCGTGGAGTGCTATCCCTTTCTGGATACATATCTGCTTTTAAGACATGCATATCTGCCTTGTCGGTATACTTGTACCGTATACTGACAATAGCCGTAGCAATGCCTCGCAGATAATCTCAAACCTATGAGAACCAGTAGAATGATCTTTATTAGATACTGATCACTCTGGAGCAGTATTAAATGAGGTCCATGCTGACAGTGATGGGGGGGGTGGGCGGCCACCTGGCTGGTCGGGTAGTGGGCATGACTCATCCTTCCTTATACAGGGATGGGGTGTGTCCATTGTCTGCCCAGCCACATTGGCTGCCCCTCCCTGTCCTTTAATATGTCATCACTTCCTGTATCTGTCACAACCAGTGACATTTTATCTGGGAGTTGCTGAATACATACATCCTATTAATACATGCTGAGTACATCAATGTAAAATGCTCTATGTGCAGGATCCCAAATTTGTCTGGGAGCTGCTGAATACATCTCAAATAGAGTTGAGCGGACACCTGGATGTTCGGGTTCAGCAGGTTCGGCTGAACTTGAAAAAATAATTCTTGACCCCAACCCGAACCCCATTGAAGTCAATGGAGACCCGAACTTTTGAGCACTAAAATGGCTGTAAAAATGTCATGGAAAGAGCTAGAGGGCTGCAAAAGGCAGCAAAATGTGCTTAAGAGCGTGGAAAATGCTCTGCAAACAAATGTGGACAGGGAAATGAATAAAAAAAACATTAAAAGACCTTAAAAAAATAAAAATTTGGAATGATGTAGGAGGAAGAGGTTGAGGAGGCGGTAAATGGGGGGATGTGGCCGTGTAGGCTCACGTGGCAGTCTAGGTGGAAGCGGCAGCAAAGGAGGAATAGGTAGCCAACACAGATGTGTGTTATTTAGCATTTTTACATAGGGGAATCCCCCAAAATATTGGGACATATAAAAAAGAAAAAAGGAATAAGTGCACTTGAGTACAAGGATGGATGGTTGAGGCTGTTAGAATTATCTATTCTGCACAATGTACAGACAAGTCCTGAGGGATCCAAGCCTGGTTCATTTTAATGAACGTGAGCTTGTCTACGTTGGCTGTGGACAGGCGGCTGCGTCTGTCTGTAATGACGCCTCCTGCTGTGCTAAATACACGTTCAGAGAGAACACTGGCTGCAGGGCAGGCCAGCACCTCCAAGGCATACAGGGCAAGCTCTAGCCATGTGGACAATTTGGATAACCAGAAGTTGAATGGGGTAGAACCATCAGTCAGTAGGTGTAGTTGTGTGCACAGGTACTGTTCCACCATGTTGTTCAAATGCTGCCTCCTGCTAACATGCTCCAAATCAGCAGTTGGGGCCAGTTGTTGCGGCGAGGTGACAAAGATTTTCCACATGTCGGCCATGCTAACCCTGCCTTCTGAGGTGCTGGCGCTGACACAGCTGCGATGGCGACCTAATCCTCCTCCCCTGCCACAGCCTTGTGCTTCCACTGGCATCAGTCGGGAATGCTCTCAGGAGCGGGGCTACCAGCGTGCGCTTGTAGTCGCGCATCTTCCGATCATGCTCCAGTGAGGGAAATAAGGACGGCACATTGTCTTTGTAATGGGGATCCAGCAGGGTGGCCACCCAGTAGTCAGCACACGTTAAAATGTGGGCAACTCTGCAGTCGTTGCGCAGGCACTGCAGCATGTAGTCGCTCATGTGTGACTGGCTGCCCAGAGGTAAGGACAAGCTGTCTTCTGTGGGAGGCGTATCGTCTGCGTCCTCTGTATCCCCCCAGCCACGCACCATTGATGGGCCCAAGCTGCGTTTGGTGTCACCCCGCTGTAAACATGCTTCATCCCCATCCTCCTCCTCATCCTCCTTTGGCGGGCTAAATTTGTACTTGGCCTCTGCTGTTGCAAAAACACTCCCTCTGATCCACTTCTAAAAGACTGGCCTGAAAGTGTTAGAGGTGACCCCTCTTCCTCCTCCTCGATCCTGGGCCACATCCTCTTCCATCAGTGTTTTCTCAAGGAGACATAGAAGTGGTATTGTAACGCTGATAATGGCGTCATGGCCACTGGCCATGTTGGTGGAGTACTCGAAACAGCGCAACAGGGCACACAGGTCTCACATGGAGGCCCAGTCATTGGTGGTGAATTGGTGTTGTTCCGCAGTGCGACTCACCCGTGCGTGCTGCAGCTGAAACTCCACTATGGCCTGCTGCTGCTCGCACAGTCTCTCTAGCATGTGCAAGGTGGAGTTCCACCTGGTGGGCACGTCGCATATGAGGAGGTGAGCGGGAAGGCTGAAGTTACGCTGTAGAGCAGACAGCCGAGCGGCGGCAGGATGAGAACGCCAGAAGCGCGCACAGACGGCCCGCACTTTATGCAGCAGCTCAGACATGTCGGGATAATTGTGAATGAATTTCTGCACCACCAAATTCAGCACATGCGCCAGGCAAGGGATGTGCGTCTAGGACCTCATCGTCCCCTGCATTGTCTTCCACCCAGTCTTCCTTCCTGACCTCCTTTTTGGTCTCCACACCGCAGAAAGACGCAGCAGTTGGCACCTGTGTTTCGTCATCATCAGAGACGTGCTGAGGTGGTATTCCCATGTCCTCATCAGGAAACATAAGTGGTTGTGCGTCAGTGCATTCTATGTCTTCCACCCCTGGGGAAGGGCTAGCTGCATGCCCTTGGGAAACCCTGCCAGCAGAGACTTCAAACAGCATAAGAGACTGCTGCATGACTTGAGGCTCAGACAGGTTCCTCAATATGCATGGGGGTGATGTGACAGACTGATGGGCATGGGTTTCAGGCGCCACCTGTGTGCTTTCTTCAGAAGACTGGGTGGGAGATAATGTGAACGTGCTGGATCCACTGTCGGCCACCCAATTGACTAGCGCCTGTACTTGCTCAGGCTGTACCATCCTTAGAACGGCATTAGGTCTGACTAAATATCGCTGTAGATTCTGGAAGCAACTGGGACCTGAGGTAGTAGGTTCAGTAGGACATGTAGCTGTGGCAGAACGGCCACGTCCTCTCCCTGCACCAGAGGCTCCACCAACACCACCACCACGACCATGACAGCATCCCTTATTAGATGTTTGCCTCATAGTTAGCGTTTACAAAGCAAAGTAAAAAGTGGTTAAGTCTGTTAAAAACAATTAACCGCCAATAAAAACCCTGATGTAGGGTATTGCACTCATTTTTAACTCTATATGACAGCGGTAATTGTGGCCTAAATGTGACACTCACTTATGCTTGTCTAATCCTAGATGTGCAGTATATTAGAGGGATTTTTCACCCTAGTAACGTAAAAGCCGTATTTCTGGCCTAAATGTGACACTCACTTATGCACATGTAATCCCAGATGTGCAGTATATTAGATAATTTTTTTTACCCCAGAAACCAAAAGGCCGTATTTCTGGCCTAAATGTGACAGTAACTTATGCTTGTCTAATCCCAGATGCGCAGTATATTAGATGTTTTTTTCACCCCAGTAACCAAAAAGCCATATTTCTGGCCTAAATGTGACAGTCACTTACGCTTGTCTAATCCCAGATGTGCAGTATATTAGAGGGTTTTTTCACCCCAGTAAACAAAAAGATGTATTTCTGTCCTAAATGTGACAGTCACTCATGCTTGTCTAATCCTAGATGTGCAGTATATTAGAGGGCTTTTTCACCACAGTAACCAAAAAGTTGTATTTCTGTCCTAAATGTGAAACTCACTTATGCATGTCTTATCCCAGATGTGCAGTATATTAGAGGGTTTTTTCACCCCAGTAACCAAAAAGCTGTATTTCTGGCCTAAATGTGATACTCACTTATGCACGTCTTATCCCTATATTAGAGGGGTTTTTTCACCCCAGTAAGCAAAAAGATGTATTTCTGGACTAAATGTGACAGTCACTTATGCTTGTCTAATCCTAGATGTGCAGTATATTAGAGGGTTTTTTCATCCCATTAACGAAAAATCTGTATTTCTGGCCTAAATGTGACACTCACTTATGCACGTGTAATCCCAGATATGCAATATATTAGAGGCTTTTTTCACCACAGTATGCCAAAGCCGTATTTCTGGCCGAAATGTGACAATCACTTATGCAAGTGTAATTTCAGATATGCAGAATATTAGAGGTTTTTTTCACCCCAGTAACCAAAAAGCCATATTTCTGGCCTAAATGTGACAGTCACTTATGCTTGTCTAATCCCAGATGTGCAATATATTAGAGGGCTTTTTCACCCCAGTAAGGAAAAAGATGTATTTTTGGCCTAAATGTGACACTCACTTATGCATGTCTTATCCCAGATATGCAGTATATTAGAGGGTTTTTTCACCCGAGTAACCAAAAAGCTGGATTTCTGTCCTAAATGTGACAGTCACTTATGCTTGTCTAATCCCAGATGTGCAGTATATTACAGGGTTTTTTCACCCCAGTAACCAAAAAGTAGTACTTCTGGCCTAAATGTGACACTCACTTATGCATGTGTAATCCCAGATGTGCAATATATTAGATGCTTTTTTCACCACAATATGCCAAAGACATATTTCTGGCCTAAATGTGAAAATCACTTATGCATGTGTAATCCCAGATGTGCAGTATATTAGAGGGTTTTTTCACCCCAGTAACCAAAAAGCCGGATTTCTGGCATAAATGTGACACTCACTTATGCATGTCTTATCCCAGATGTGCAGTATGTTAGAGTGTTTTTTCACCCCAGTAACCAAAAAGCCATATTTCTGGCCTAAATGTGACAATCACTTATGCATGTGCAATCCCAGATGTGCAATATATAAGAGGCTTTTTTCACCGTCCCCAGTATGCCAAAGCCGTATTTCTGGCCTAAATGTGACAATTAGAGTTGAGTGAACCCGAACTGTAAAGTTTGGGTTCATTCCGAACTTTAGGGTTTTCGGCACCCGGACCCGAGCAATTGCGTAAAAGTTCGGGTTCAGTGTTTGGAGATTTTTATGGTGCTTTTTAAAAGGCTGCAAAGCAGCCAATCAACAAGCGTTATACAACTTGCTCCAAAAGGTCATCACAGACATGCCTACTATTGGCATGGCTGTGATTGGCCAACTGCAGCATGTGACCCAGCCTCTATTTAAGCTGGAGTCACGTAGCGCCGCCTGTCACTCTGCTCGGATTAGTGTAGGGAGAGGCTGCAGCTGCTGTGACGGAGAGGTTAGGGAGAAATCTTATCCAGAACTGGTTTATGTACTCAGTGATCTACAGAAAAAAGGTTTTGTGGGTGCAGTGCACAATATTTTTAAGCCTGCTCTGAGCCAACTACTGATGAAAACAAACTTTTTTTTCTTCAGTTAGTCAATATCAATACATGATCGGCAGCCATTTTATGCAACGATAGTGCACCAGCATAGGCTATCTGCAAGTCCAGAAATACAGCTTTGGCATACTGGGGTGAAAAAAAAACTCTAATATACTGCACATCTGGGATTAGACAAGCATAAGTCACTGTCACATTTAGGACAGAAATACAGCTTTTTGGTTAGGAGACAAGTATAAGTGACTGTCACATTTAGGACAGAAATACAGCTTTTTGGTTAGGGTGAAAAAACCCTCTAATATACTGCACATCTGGGATTACACATGCATAAGTGACTGTCACAATTAGGATAGAAATACAGCTTATTGGTTAGGGTGATAAAACCCTCTAATATACTGCACATCTGGGATTACACATGCTTAAGTGACTGTCACAATTAGGCCATAAATACGGCTTTCGCATACTAGGGTGAAAAAAGCCGCTCATATACTGCACATCTAGTATTACACATGATTATGTGACTGTCACATTTAGGACAGAAATACAGCTTTTTGGTTAGGGTGAAAAAACCCTCTAATATACTGCATATCTGGGATTACACGTCCATAAATCAATGTCAAATTTTGGACAGAAATACGGCTTTTTGGTTAGGGTGAAAAAACTCTCTAATATACTGCAGATCTGGGATTACACGCGCATAAATCACTGTCACATTTAGGACAGAAATACAGCTTTTTGGTTAGGGTGAAAAAACCCTCTAATATACTGCAGATCTGGGATTACACGCGCATAAATCACTGTAACATTTAGGAAAGAAATACAGCTTTTTGGTTAGGGTGAAAAAAAACTCTAATATACTGCACATCTGGGATTACACATGCATAAATCACTGTCACGTTTAGGACAGAAATACGGCTTTGGCATACTGGGGTGAAAAAAGCCTCTCATACTGTAAATCTGGAATTTCACTTGCATAAGTGACGGTCACAATTAGGATAGAAATACAGCTTTTTATTTAGGGTGAAAAAAGCCTCTAATATACTGTACATCTGGGATTACACATGCATAAGTCATTGTCACATTTAGGACAGAAATACAGCTTATTCGTTAGGGTGAAAAAACCTTCTAATATACTGCACATCTGGGATTACACGTGCATAAATCACTGTCACATTTTGGACAGAAATACAGCTTTTTGGTTAGGTTGATAAAACCCTCATATATATTGCAAATCTGGGATTACACTTGCATAAGTGACTGTCACATTTAGGCCATAAATACGGCTTTGGCATACTAGGGTGAATAAAGCCTCTCACATACTGCACATCTGGGATTACACATGCATAAGTCAATGTCACATTTAGGATAGAAATACAGCTTATTGGTTAGGGTGATAAAACCCTCTAATATACTGCACATCTGGGATTACACATGCTTAAGTGACTGTCACAATTAGGCCATAAATACGGCTTTCGCATACTAGGGTGAAAAAATCCGCTCATATACTGCACATCTAGTATTACACATGATTATGTGACTATCACATTTAGGACAGAAATACAGCTTTTTGGTTAGGGTGAAAAAAACTCTAATATACTGCACATCTGGGATTACACATGCATAAATCACTGTCACATTTAGGACAGAAATACAGCTTTTTGGTTATTGTGAAAAAACCCTTTAATATACTGCATATCTGGGATTACACGTCCATAAATCAATGTCAAATTTTGGACAGAAATACGGCTTTTTGGTTAGGGTGAAAAAACTCTCTAATATACTGCAGATCTGGGATTACACGCGCATAAATCACTGTAACATTTAGGAAAGAAATACAGCTTTTTGGTTAGGGTGAAAAAAAACTCTAATATGCTGCACATCTGGGATTACACATGCATAAATCACTGTCACGTTTAGGACAGAAATACGGCTTTGGCATACTGGGGTGAAAAAAGCCTCTCATACTGTAAATCTGGAATTTCACTTGCATAAGTGACGGTCACAATTAGGATAGAAATACAGCTTTTTAGTTAGGGTGAAAAAAGCCTCTAATATACTGCACATCTGGGATTACACATGCATAAGTCATTGTCACATTTAGGACAGAATTACAGCTTATTCGTTAGGGTGAAAAAACCTTTAAATATACTGCACATCTGGGATTACACGTGCATAAATCACTGTCACATTTTGGACAGAAATACAGCTTTTTGGTTAGGTTGATAAAACCCTCATATATATTGCAAATCTGGGATTACACTTGCATAAGTGACTGTCACATTTAGGCCATAAATACGGCTTTGGCATACTAGGGTGAATAAACCCTCTAATATACTGCACATCTGGGATTACACATGCATAAATCAATGTCAAATTTTGGACAGAAATACAGCTTTTTGGTTAGGGTGAAAAACCATCTACTATACTGCACATCTGGGAATACACTTGCAAAAATTACTGTCACATTTAGGACAGAAATACAGCTTTTTGGTTAGGAGACAAGTATAAGTGACTGTCACATTTAGGACAGAAATGCAGCTTTTTGGTTAAGGTGAAAAAACCCTCTAATATACTGCACATCTGGGATTACACATGCATAAGTCAATGTCAAATTTAAGACAGAAATACAGCTTTTTGGTTAGGGTGAAAAAACGCTCTAATATGCTGCATATCAGGGATTACAAGTGCATAATCACTGTCACATTTAGGACAGAAATACACAGTTTTGGTTAAAATGAAAAAACCCTCTAATATGCTGCATATCTGGGATTACACGTGCATAAGTCACTGTTACATATAGGACAGAAATATGGCTTTTGGTTAGGGTTAAAAAAATCCTCTAATATACTACAGATCTGGGATTACACGTGCATAAATCACTGTAACATTTAGAAAATAAATTAAGCTTTTTTGTTAGGGTGAAAAAACCCTCTAATATACTGCAAATCTGGGATTACACATGCATAAGTGACTGTCACATTTAGGCCATAAATACCGCTTTGGCATACTAGGGTGAAAAAAGCCTCTCATATACAGCACATCTGGGATTACACATACATAAGTGACTGTCACATTTAGGACAGAAATACAGCTTTTGGGATAGGGTGAAAAAAACTCTAATATACCGCACATCTGGGTTTACACATGCATAAGTCAATGTCAAATTTAGGACAGAAATACAGCTTTTTGGTCAGGTTGAAAAAATCCTCTAATATACTGCAACATCTGGGATTACACATGCATAAATCAATGTCAAATTTAGGACAGAAATACAGCTTTTTGGTTAGGGTGAAAAACCCCTCAAATATACTGCATGTCTAGGATTACACGTGCATAAGTCACTGTCACATTTACGACAGAAATACAGCTTTTTAGTTTGGGTGAAAAAACCCTCTAATATACTGCAGATCTGGGATTACACGTGCATAAATCACTGTCACATTAAGGACAGAAATACGGCTTTGGCATACTGGGGTGAAAAAGCCTCTCATATACTGTACATCTGGAATTACATGTGCATAAGTGACTGTCACATTTAGGATAGAAATACAGCTTTTTGGTTAGGGTGAAAAAACCCTCTAATATACTGCACATCTGGGATTACACATGCATAAGTGACTGTCGCATTAAGGCCATAAATATGGCTTTGGCATACTGGGGTGAAAAAAGCCTCTCATATACTGCATATCTGGGATTACACGTGCATAAGTCACTGTCACAATTTGGACAGAAATACAGCTTTGGCATACTGGGGTGAAAAAAGCTTCTTATATACTGCACATCAGGGATTACACTTGAATAAGTGACTGTCACATTTAGGACAGAAATACAGCTTTTTGATTAGGGTGAAAAAAGCCTCTAATATACTGCACATCTGGGAATGCACATGCATAAATCACTGTCACATTTAGGACAGAAATACAGCTTTTTAATTAGGGTAAAAACACCCTCTAATATACAGCACATCTGGGATTACATGTGCATAAGTCAATGTCAAATTTAGGACAGAAATACAGCTTTTTGGATAGGGTGAAAAAAACCTCTAATATACTGCACATCTGGGATAACACTTGCATAAATCACTGTCACATATAGGACAGAAGTACAGCTTTTTGGTTAGGGTGATAAAACCCTCTAAAATACTGCACATCTGGGATTACACATGCATAAGTCACTGTCACATTTAGGGCAGAAATACAGTTTTTTGGTTAGGGTGAAAAAACCCTCTAATATACTGCATATCTGGGATTACATGTGCAAAAGTCACTATCACATTTAGGATAGAAATACAGTTTTTTTGTTAGGGTAAAAAAAAACTCTTATATACCGCACATCTGGGATTACACGTGCATAAGTCACTGTTACATTTAGGACAGAAATACGGCTTTTTGGTTAACGTGAAAAAACCCTCTAATATACTGCACATCTGGGATTAGACATGCAAAAGTCAATGTAAAATTTAGAACAGAAATGCAGCTTTTTGATTATGGTGAATAAACGCTCTAATATACTGCACATCTGGGATTACACATGCATAAGTCAATGTCCAATTTGGAACAGAATTACAGCTTTTTGGTTAGGGTGAAAAAAAAAACTAACATACTGCACATCTGGGATTACACATGCATAAATCAAAGTCACATTTAGGACAGAAATACAGCTTTTTGGTTAGGGTGAAAAAACGCTCTAATATGCTTCATATTTGTGATTACATGTACATAAATCACTGTTATATTTAGGAGAGAAATACGGCTTTTTGGTTAGATTGAAAAAACCCTCTAATATACTGCACATCTGGGATTACACATGCATAAATCAATGTCAAATTTAGGACAGAAATACAGCTTTTTGATTAGGGTGAAAACCGCTCTAATATACTGCACATCTAGGATTACACATGCATAAGTCTATGTCAAATTTTGGACACAAATACAGCTTTTTGATAACGGTGAAAAAACACTCTAATATCCTTTATATCTGGGATTACAAGTGCATAAATTACCGTCACATTTAGGACAGAAATACACCTTTTTGGGTAGGGTGAAAAAACCCTCTAATATGCTGCATATCTGGGATTACATGTGCATAAGTCACTGTTACATTTAGGACAGAAATATGGCTTTTTGGTTAGGGTGAAAAAAAAACTATAATATACTGCAGATCTGGGATTACACGTGCATACACAACTAACACATTTAGGACAGAAATACAGCTTTTTGGTTAGGGTGAACATACTCTCTAATATACTGCACATTTGGGATTACACATGCATAAATCACTGTCACATTTAGGACAGAAATACGGCTTTGGCATACTGGGGTGAAAAAAGCCTCTCATATACTGTACATCTGGAATTACACATGCATAAGTGACTGTCACATTTTGGACAGAAATACAGCTTTTTGGTTAGGGTGAAAAAACCCTCTAATATACTGCACATCTGGGATTATGCTTGCATAAGTGACTATCACTTTGAGGACAAAAATACAGCTTTGGCATACTATAGTGAAAAAAGCCTCTCATATACTGCACATCTGGGATTAGACAAGCATAAGTGATGGTTACATGTAGAACAGAAATGCAGCTTTTTGGATAGGGTGAAAAAACCCTCTAATATACTGCACATCTGGGATTACACATGCATAAGTCACTGTCAAATTTAGGACAGAAATACAGCTTTTTGGTTAGGGCGAAAAAACCCTCTAATATACTGCATATCTGGGATTACACATGCAGAAGTCACTGTCACATTTAGGACAGAAATACAGCTATTTGGTTAGGCTGAAAAAATCCTCAAATATACTGCAGATCTGGGATTACACGTGCATAAATCACTGTAACATTTAGGACAGAAATACGGCTTTGGCATACTGGGGTGAAAAAAGCCTCTCATATACTGCACATCTGGGATTTAATTTGCATAAGTGACCTTTACATTTAGGACAGAAATACAGCTTTTTCGTTAGGGCGAAAAAACCCTCTAATATGCTGCATATCTGGGATTACACGTGCATAAGTCACTGTCACATTTAGGACAGAAATAAGGCTTTGGCATACTGGGGTGAAAAAAGCCTCTCATATTCTGCACATCTGGGACTTCACTTGCATAAGTGACTGTCACATTTAGTACAGAAATACAGCTTTTTGGTTAGGTTGAAAAAACACTCTAATATGCTGCATAACTGGGATTGTGTCAGGATCGGCTGGCTGAGAACTACGTACCTGTACCTACCTGAAGCAGCAGAGTTATGCCGGAACTGCTGTATTGAGGGTAGCCTGAAGGGGCCAAAAACCACACGGATGCAGGAAAGGTTAGGATCTGTGTATTCTAAGTGAAATTACAACAACAAATGATTGAAAGCAAGTGACATTTCCTGTTGAGGATCGGGAACATAACGAGTGTAGCATGCAGATTTCCACCTGCCCAATTTCTGAATGACGTGTGCCGGTACATTATTTTTGGAGGCAGCGGAGGCAGCACCTATACGAAATGAATGCCCGGTGATGGCTAACGGGTTGCCACCTGACGAGGAGACCAAAAGGCGAACGTATCTGAGAAAAGTCTGAATGTTCAAGGGAAACCCATCCAGCTGGAACAGGGGGGCCTCCGCGGGCATGTTCCCGGTATATTGCAACCACTCGCGTAGGATCGTCACTGGGCACCACTTGTTGATGACGAAGTACCTGACCTGCACGGATTCCCCAGGTCGGCCCGTCTTGCTGGAGTCCAAGCTGAGGATGAGGTGCGTACCGTCCCAAAACAGTTGGTTCCTCCGCAAGAATTTTTTAGATGATTTTACACAAGTGAACTCACCTGGCCTGAGGAACCCGTAGAATGCCAGATACAAAGCCGCCCTGACGAGTGAGCTAATATATTGGCCGAAGGGGTCATTGGCCAGTGGGTCAGAAACTGTCTTAACCATGTTGCAGGTGAAAGGTTGCCTGGCAGGTCTTCTTTTGATGGCCTCTTTCTGGATGCCCCTCAGCAAGGATTTGATCGGATGGGCCGTGAACAGTGATGGTTGATCCGGGAACTGTACATACCAATGATGCTGTATGCCCGCGAGGTACAGCTTAATGGTGCTATAAGATAGATTTAGCTGTGAGTGGCAAAAAGCTATAAACGCCAGCTGGTAAGTGATAGGACCTTCCCCGGCTGGAGGGTAAGAGAATTTGAACCTGTTAAACAAACGCCAGGCTGTCCTGTACGCCTTTCGTGTATTGCTGGACAGAGAATCGGACATGAGGTTCTTAGCCATCTGGAGAAATGGTGCTACTCCAACAATAGCTGGCCATGAGGTGGGGTTGGTGTTTGGGAGAGATCTGCAACTGGAAAGACCTGAAAGAAGAGGGGAAAGTTTAATCGAGATAGAGCATCGGCTGCGACATTACGCTGGCCACTTATGTGTGTGCATATGAAATTGAAATTGTTTTGCAGAGCCAGCCACACAAGCTTTCGCACGAACGCAATGATGTGCCTGGAGGCTGACCTGCCCTTCATTAGAATGTCAGCGAGAGCCTCATTGTCGGTCAGAAACAGGACTGTCTGGTTGCTCCACTGTGCCCCCCACGTGACGGCCGCTGCTACTATGGGATAAATCTCAAAGAGTGAGGAACTCCTTGAAAACCCTGAGATGCTGGTGACCTCTACCGGCCATGATTGGGCGAACCAGTGAGTGCCATGGATGGCTGCAAAGCTGGCAGTGGGCGAGGCGTCTGTGTGGATCACTGGGGAATTACTGGATGCCACCGGGATGAACAGGGAAACCCCATTCCATTGGGAGAGGAAGATGTCCCACATCAATAAGTCAGCGATGGCGTCTTGGTCCAATGGACTGGGCTGTCTTGGCAGGGTGCTAGCGGGAGGAGTGCCAGGAGCCTTGAAATGAAGGACCTGCCCTGCGGCATGATGCGCATGGCAAAATTCAACATTCCAAGGAGTGACTGAAGATCTGCCCTGGTAGTTACCCTCACTTGTGCTAGTCTGTGAACAACCGTCTTGATTCTGGCCAGCTTATCCTGAGGAAGACTGGCCTTCATGTCCACTGTGTTCAAGCGGATGCCTAGAAAGGTGATCTCTGTGCTGGGTCCCTCCACCTTGTGTGGGGCCAACGGAATTCTCAGGTCTGAAAACACTGTGCGCAGGACTTGTAGATCTTGAGGTACTTGATCTGGGGATTCTATTAGGAGAAAATCATCTAGGTAGTGGATGACGTGGTTTGCCCTGAAGTTGTTGGTCAACACCCAATGCAGCGCGCTGGCCAGCTGGTCGAACAACCAGGGGCTGGACTTTGACCCGAAGGTCAGTTCACTGGCGAAATAATAAGCACCCTGCCATTTCATGCCATGCCACTGCCATAACTCAGGATGGATGGGAAGTAACTTGAAGGCATCGGTGATGTCTGCTTTTGACAGCCAGGTGCCTCTGCCTAATCTGATTATGACCTGTATTGCTTTGTCTATTGATGCGTATCTCATGGTGAATTCCTCGGATGGAATCAGAGAGTTCAAGCTTGGTATGTGTAAAGAATGTGGGGCGGACAAGTCATAGATTAGGCGTTTTTTATTATTGAATTTGCCGGTCACGATGCCTACTGGATTGACTCTCCAGCATGCGAAGGGAGGTTGGTTGAACGGCCCTATCAAGTACCCCCGGTCTAGCTCAGTGTGGATCAACTGAGTCACTGCCTCTGGGTCTCTGGCTGCGGACTGCAAATTGTCACATTCGAATGTGGTTAGAGGGAGCGCGAGAAGCCCTGTATGGAAACCGTGTGTCAAGCCGTGGATGATGAACTGGACCCAGGCCGGGTGTGGATGTTCAGCCAAGAATAACGCCAGCAGACCCACGTTGACCACACTTAGTCACGCTGGGCCTTGATTCCTTTGAGGGCATGCTGCGCGTCGATGGGCCCTAAAACAAGTCGCACACAGGTATAACAACCTGCACTGGTTGTAGTGACAAATGGCGTAGTTATAATTGTTACATATCTGGCTCCTGCCAAGGTATTTAATGGGATGACCTAACTTGTCTACCCCGGATGCTGGCTTGGTGTTTGAGTTGCAGACCGTGCAGGTCGGAGCTTTGAGCCCTGCAAAATGGCGGCAGAACAATTCTGTGTCTATGCCAGACCAATCCAGTACGTGCTGACACTGTATGAGGGCAGCTGCTGCTTTGGCTGAGAATGACCGGTGATAGTCGAAGAATGCTGTGCCGCCATATTTGTAACTTAATTCCACCACCATGTACATATACGGATCTAGCTTGGCCCTCCTATGCGGGTTGACTGTGCAAATCACGTCCCGATATAAGCTGAATGCTAGAACGAATTCCGTGACGTTCAATTTCTTGTTAAGCCTAGCGTCTTTAGACTTCAGGATTACCGAGACCTCCCCACACGCAATGGTTCTATTGTCCGGGGCCTCATGTGTCGCAATGAGCAGGGACGCCAGGTTGACGTCTTTGCCCTCCAATATGTCCTGCCTGATACTGGCCGGAATGAAATGGGACGGGGCGAATGAGGGAAAGTGGGATGACCCACCCGAAGCACCGGATGGCCCTGCCGCAGGTTCCGCAGGTGTCGGTGTCGCTAATGCTGCCGCCGCAGACCTGGCTTCCACCGATTCCATTCTGGCCTGAAGGTCTGACATGGATGACGCCATACTGTTGATCACGGCGTGTAGTTGGGTGAGAGACGTCTGAATGGTACCCATGGAAACCTCGTCCTGACTCACTGGTGGTACATCTGACATCAGAACTAGAGTTGAGCGGACACCTGGATGTTTGGGTTCGAGAAGTTCGGCCAAACTTCCCGGAAATGTTCGGGTTCGGGATCCGAACCCGATCCGAACTTCGTCCCGAACCCCATTGAAGTCAATGGGGACCCGAACTTTTCGGCACTAAAAAGGCTGTAAAACAGCCCAGGAAAGGGCTAGAGGGCTGCAAAAGGCAGCAACATGTAGGTAAATCCCCTGCAAACAAATGTGGATAGGGAAATGAATAAAAATAAAAATAAAATAAATAAAAATTAACCAATATCAATTGGAGAGAGGTCCCATAGCAGAGAATCTGGCTTCACGTCACCCACCACTGGAACAGTCCATTCTCAGATATTTAGGCCCCTGCACCCAGGCAGAGGAGAGAGGTCCCGTAACAGAGAATCTGTCTTCATGTCAGCAGAGAATTAGTCTGCATGTCATAGCAGAGAATCAGGCTTCACGTCAGCCACCACTGCAACAATCCATTGGCAGATATTTAGGCCCAGCACCCAGGCAGAGGAGAGAGGTCCCGTAACAGAGAATCTGTCTTTATGTCAGCAGAGAATCAGTCTGCATGTCATAGCAGAGAATCAGGCTTCACGTCAGCCACCAGTGCAACACTCCATTGTCATATATTTAGGCCCAGCACCCAGGCAGAGGAGAGAGGTCCCGTAACAGAGGATCTGGCTTCATGTCAGCAGAGAATCAGTCTGCATGTCATAGCAGAGAATCAGGCTTCACGTCAGCCACCAGTGCAACAGTCCATTGGCAGATATTTAGGCCCAGCACCCAGGCAGAGGAGAGAGGTCCCGTAACAGAGAATCTGTCTTCATGTCAGCAGAGAATCAGTCTGCATGTCATAGCAGAGAATCAGGCTTCACGTCAGCCACCAGTGCAGCAGTCCATTGTCATATATTTAGGCCCAGCACCCAGGCAGAGGAGAGAGGTCCCGTAACAGAGAATCTGTCTTCATGTCAGCAGAGAATCAGTCTGCATGTCATAGCAGAGAATCAGGCTGCATGTCATAGCAGAGAATCAGGCTTCACGTCAGCCACCACTGCAACAGTCCATTGTCAGATATTTAGGCCCAGCACACAGGCAGAGCAGAGAGGTCCCGTAACAGAGAATCTGTCTTCATGTCAGCAGAGAATTAGTCTGCATGTCATAGCAGAGAATCAGGCTTCACGTCAGCCACCACTGCAACAGTCCATTGGCATATATTTAAGCCCAGGCACCCAGGCAGAGGAGAGAGGTCCCGTAACAGAGAATCTGTCTTCATGTCAGCAGAGAATTAGTCTGCATGTCATAGCAGAGAATCAGGCTTAACGTCACCCAACATTGGAACATTGGTCCATTGGTCCATTGGCATATATTTAGGCCCCGGCACCCAGACAGAGGAGAGGTTCATTCAACTTTGGGTAGCCTCGCAATATAATGGTAAAATGAAAATGAAAATAGGATTGAATGAGGAAGTGCCCTGGAGTACAATAATATATGGTTAAGGGGAGGTAGTTAATGTCTAATCTGCACAAGGGATGGACAGGTCCTGTGGGATCCATGCCTGGTTCATTTTTATGAACGTCAGCTTGTCCACATTGGCTGTAGACAGGCGGCTGCGTTTGTCTGTAATGACGCCCCCTGCCGTGCTGAATACACGTTCAGACAAAACGCTGGCCGCCGGGCAGGCCAGCACCTCCAAGGCATAAAAGGCTAGCTCTGGCCACGTGGACAATTTAGAGACCCAGAAGTTGAATGGGGCCGAACCATCAGTCAGTACGTGGAGGGGTGTGCACACATACTGTTCCACCATGTTAGTGAAATGTTGCCTCCTGCTAACACGTTGCGTATCAGGTGGTGGTGCAGTTAGCTGTGGCGTGTTGACAAAACTTTTCCACATCTCTGCCATGCTAACCCTGCCCTCAGAGGAGCTGGCCGTGACACAGCTGCCTTGGCGACCTCTTGCTCCTCCTCTGCCTTGGCCTTCCACTTGTTCCCCTGTGACATTTGGGAATGCTCTCAGTAGCGCATCTACCAACGTGCGCTTGTACTCGCGCATCTTCCTATCACGCTCCAGTGCAGAAAGAAAGGTGGGCACATTGTCTTTGTACCGTGGATCCAGCAGGGTGGCAAACCAGTAGTCCGCACACGTTAAAATGTGGGCAACTCTGCTGTCATTGCGCAGGCACTGCAGCATGTAGTCGCTCATGTGTGCCAGGCTGCCCAGGGGTAAGGACAAGCTGTCCTCTGTGGGAGGCGTATCGTCATCGTCCTGCCTTTCCCCCCAGCCACGCACCAGTGATGGGCCCGAGCTGCGTTGGGTGCCACCCCGCTGTGACCATGCTTCATCCTCATCCTCCTCCACCTCCTCCTCATCCTCGTCCTCCTCGTCCTCCAGTAGTGGGCCCTGGCTGGCCACATTTGTACCTGGCCTCTGCTGTTGCAAAAAACCTCCCTCTGAGTCACTTCGAAGAGACTGGCCTAAAAGTGCTAAAAATGACCCCTCTTCCTCCTCCTCCTCCTCCTGGGCCACCTCCTCTTCCATCATCGCTCTAAGTGTTTTCTCAAGGAGACATAGAAGTGGTATTGTAACGCTGATAACGGCATCATCGCCACTGGCCATGTTGGTGGAGTACTCGAAACAGCGCAACAGGGCACACAGGTCTCGCATGGAGGCCCAGTCATTGGTGGTGAAGTGGTGCTGTTCCGCAGTGCGACTGACCCATGCGTGCTGCAGCTGAAACTCCACTATGGCCTGCTGCTGCTCACACAGTCTGTCCAGCATGTGCAAGGTGGAGTTCCACCTGGTGGGCACGTCGCATATGAGGCGGTGAGCGGGAAGGCCGAAGTTACGCTGTAGCGCAGACAGGCGAGCAGCGGCAGGATGTAAACGCCGGAAGCGCGAACAGACGGCCCGCACTTTATGCAGCAGCTCTGACATGTCGGGGTAGTTGTGAATGAACTTCTGCACCACCAAATTCAGCACATGCGCCAGGCAAGGGATGTGCGTCAAACCGGCTAGTCCCAGAGCTGCAACGAGATTACACCCATTATCGCACACCACCAGGCCGGGTTTGAGGCTCACCGGCAGCAACCACTCGTCGGTCTGTTGTTCTATACCACGTCACAACTCCTGTGCTGTGTGGGGCCTGTCCCCCAAACATATGAGTTTTAGAATGGCCTGCTGACGTTTACCCCGGGCTGTGCTGAAGTTGGTGGTGAAGGTGTGTGGCTGACTGGATGAGCAGGTGGAAGAAGAGGAGGAGGAAGCCGAGAAGGAGGAGGTGGCAACAGGAGGCAAAGAATGTTGCCCTGCGATCCTTGGCGGCGGAAGGACGTGCGCCAAACAGCTCTCTGCCTGGGGCCCAGCTGCCACTACATTTACCCAGTGTGCAGTTAGGGAGATATAGCGTCCCTGGCCGTGCTTACTGGTCCACGTATCTGTGGTTAGGTGGACCTTGCTACAGATGGCGTTGAGCAGTGCACACTTGATTTTATCGGATACTTGGTTGTGCAGGGAAGGCATGGCTCTCTTGGAGAAGTAGTGGCGGCTGGGAACAACATACTGTGGGACAGCAAGCGACATGAGCTGTTTGAAGCTGTCTGTGTCCACCAGCCTAAATGACAGCATTTCATAGGCCAGTAGTTTAGAAATGCCGGCATTCAGGGCCAGGGATCAAGGATGGCTAGGTGGGAATTTACGCTTTCTCTCAAATGTTTGTGAGATGGAGAGCTGAACGCTGCCGTGTGACATGGTTGAGATGCTTGGTGACGGAGGTGGTGGTGGTGTTGGTGCTACATCCCCTGTTTGCTGGGCGGCAGGTGCCAACGTTCCTCTAGAGGCGGAGGAAGAGGCCGAGGCGGCAGCAGCAGAAGAGGCCGAGGCGGCAGCAGCAGAAGAGGCCGAGGCGGCAGCAGCAGAAGAGGTAGCAGGGGGAGCCTGAGTGACTTCCTTGTTTTTAAGGTGTTTACTCCACTGCAGTTCATGCTTTGCATGCAGGTGCCTGGTCATGCAGGTTGTGCTAAGGTTCAGAACGTTAATGCCTCGCTTCAGGCTCTGATGGCACAGCGTGCAAACCACTCGGGTCTTGTCGTCAGCACATTGTTTGAAGAAGTGCCATGCCAGGGAACTCCTTGAAGCTGCCTTTGGGGTGCTCGGTCCCAGATGGCGGCGGCCAGTAGCAGGCGGAGTCTCTTGGCGGCGGGTGTTCTGCTTTTGCCCACTGCTCCCTCTTTTGCTACGCTGTTGGCTCGGTGTCACCACTGCCTCTTCCTCCGAACTGTGAAAGTCAGTGGCACGACCTTCATTCCATGTGGGGTCTAGGACCTCATCGTCCCCTGCATCGTCTTCCACCCAGTCTTGATCCCTGACCTCCTGTTCAGTCTGCACACTGCAGAAAGACGCAGCAGTTGGCACCTGTGTTTCGTCATCATCAGAGACTTGCTGAGGTGGTATTCCCATGTCCTCATCATCAGGAAACATAAGTGGTTGTGCGTCAGTGCATTCTATGTCTTCCACCGCTGGGGAAGGGCTAGGTGGATGCCCTTGGGAAACCCTGCCAGCGGAGTCTTCAAACAGCATAAGAGACTGCTGCATAACTTGAGGCTCAGACAGTTTCCCTGATATGCATGGGGGTGATGTGACAGACTGATGGGGTTGGTTTTCAGGCGCCATCTGTGCGCTTTCTGCAGAAGACTGGGTGGGAGATAATGTGAACGTGCTGGATCCACTGTCGGCCACCCAATTGACTAATGCCTGTACCTGCTCAGGCCTTACCATCCTTAGAACGGCATTGGGCCCCACCATATATCGCTGTAAATTCTGGCGGCTACTGGGACCTGAGGTAGTTGGTACACTAGGACGTGTGGATGTGGCAGAACGGCCACGTCCTCTCCCAGCACCAGAGGGTCCACTAACACCACCACGACCATGTCCACGTCTGCGTCCCTTACTAGATGTTTTCCTCATTGTTATCGTTCACCACAACAACAAAAATATTATTTGGCCCAATGTATTGAATTCAAATTCAGGCCTTTTTTTACAGACACCTAACACTATCTGGCTATCTATTTAGGTACCGTATTACACTAATACAGGCACAGCAGTAACCACAGATTTAGCTGACTATGAATTTGAGGCCTAGTATTTAGGCGCTGGGTGACAGGTATACGTTTTACGGACAGAATTAGACTGGGATATGCACAGTAGCGTGTGTGTGAAGTTATTGAGAATGACCCTATCAGCACCTTGATTCTGATATACCCTTTTAGGGATGTATTTAAAGTAGGCCTGATACAGCAGAAACCACTAAATTAGGAAATTGCTAAATTGGGAATTGTATTTCAACCCAGAACAAAAACTGTGCTTTGACGGACACTAAATAACTTGCCCAGCCACAACAGTACAGCAGTAACGACAGATTTAGCAGGATATAAATTTGAGGCCTAGTATTTAGGCGCTGGGTGACAGGTATACATTTTACGGACAGAATTAGACTGGGATATGCACAGTAGCGTGTGTGTGAAGTTATTCAGAATGACCCTATGTGCACCTTGAATCTGATATACCCTTTTAGGGATAAATTTTAAGTAAGCCTGATACAGCAGAAACCACTAAATTAAGAAATTGCTAAATTGGGAATTGTATTTCAACCCAGAACAAAAAATGTGCTTTGACGGACACTAAATAACTTGCCCAGCCACAACAGTACAGCAGTAACGACAGATTTAGCTGGATATAAATTTGAGGCCTAGTATTTAGGCGCTGGGTGACAGGTATAGGTTTACTGACAGAATTAGACTTGGAAATGCACAGTAGCGTGTGTGTGAAGTTATTCAGAATGACCCTATGTGCACCTTGAATCTGATATACCCTTTTAGGGAAAAATTTAAAGTAGGCCTGATACAGCAGAAACCACTAAATTAGGAAATTGCTAAATTGGGAATTGTATTTCAACCCAGAACAAAAAATGTGCTTTGACGGACACTAAATAACTTGCCCAGCCACAACAGTACAGCAGTAACGACAGATTTAGCTGGATATAAATTTGAGGCCTAGTATTTAGGCGCTGGGTGACAGGTATAGGTTTACTGACAGAATTAGATTGGGATATGGCCAAAAAATAACCACACTATTGATGGTTAAATGCACTTGGTGTGACAGCTTGACCAACTACACTACTGAGGGTTAAATGCACTTGGTGACAGGCGCAGCTTGCCCCTGATGTAGTATATGGCCAAAAAATAAACAGACTATGGCTGGTTAAATGCACTTGGTGTGACAGCTTGACCAACCACACTACTGAGGGTTAAATGCACTTGGTGACAGGCACAGCTTGCCCCTGATGTAGTATATGGCCAAAAAATAAACAGACTATTGCTGGTTAAATGCACTTGGTGTGACAGCTTGACCAACCACACTACTGAGGGTTAAATGCACTTGGTGACAGGCGCAGCTTGCCCCTGATGTAGTATATGGCCAAAAAATAAACAGACTATTGCTGGTTAAATGCACTTGGTGTGACAGCTTCACCCTGATGTAGGATTTAGCCAAAAAACAACCACACCATTGAGGGTTAAATGCACTTGGGGACAGCTTGCCCCTGATGTAGTATATGGCCAAAAAATAAACAGACTATTGCTGGTTAAATGCACTTGGTGTGACAGCTTCACCCTGATGTAGGATTTAGCCAAAAAACAACCACACCATTGAGGGTTAAATGCACTTGGTGACAGGTGCAGCTTGCCCCTGATGTAGTATATGGCCAAAAAATAAACAGACTATTGCTGGTTAAATGCACTTGGTGTGACAGCTTGACCCTGATGTAGGCTTTAGCCAAAAAACAACCACACCATTGAGGGTTAAATGCACTTGGTGGCAGCTTGTGCTGGCGCAACACAAGACACAAAATGGCCGCCGATCACCCCAGAAAAAAGTGACTGACAAACGCTCTGGGCAGCCTATAAACAGTGAGCAATTCAATAGCAGCAGTTCAATCATCCACAGCTGCAGATCGATCACTGGATGGAGTCTTTTGGCGGAGTTAATCAGCCTAATCTCGCCCTACTGTCGCAGCTGCAACCTCTCCCTACGCTAATCAGAGCAGAGTGACGGGCGGCGCTATGTGACTCCAGCTTAAATAGAGGCTGGGTCACATGGTGCTCTGGCCAATCACAGCCATGCCAATAGTAGGCATGGCTGTGACGGCCTCTTGGGGCAAGTAGTATGACGCTTGTTGATTGGCTGCTTTGCAGCCTTTCAAAAAGCGCCAAGAAAGCGACGAACACCGAACCCGGACTTTTACGAAAATGTCCTGGTTCGGGTCCGTGTCACGGACACCCCAAAATTCGGGTTCGCTCATCCCTAATCAGAAGACGATACAACTCGGCTTTCCTTGCTGATGCTGGAAAGGGGATGCCCCTTCAGTGCAGCTCGGCGGACAACTTCGGGATGGTCCAGGAACGTAATGAGGGTCCCACGCTTCGCTCCGACTGGGTGTCCCTACTATCCCGCGAAGCGGAAGAGCCTCCAGGTGTGACTTCTTGCGACATCTTCCTATTGGTTATTAATTGAGAGCCATTAGAACCCCTCTTTTCCCGAGCTGCGAAGTATGACCTCGTGCCCGTGTGCCTGGCCACTAAGGGGGCCTGTCCGCCCTGCGGGTGCCGTGGCGGACAAGCGTGCTACCGCCACCTGCATGATAGCACCCAGTGGTCTCCCGGGCTGTGAGGCCCGAAGACGGGACAGGCTGTGGCCAGTGTTGGAATAGCCCAGGTGGCACCTGTGGAGTGACCATGACTGAGAAGTCGTTCCGGTACGTGTGCCTGTGGTCGTGACAGGACTTTGTGCTGATATTTGGATGAGCGGTGGTGTGCCTGTAGGCGTGACAGGACTTTGACCAGTCTGTGGACGTGCAAGTTGTGTATGACAAGACTGCCTGTGGTCGTGACAGACGTTGAAATACGAACACCTGTAGTCGTACCAGGGTTTTATTTTTTTCTTTATCGAATGCCTGTAGTCGTGACAGTTTTTTTTTTTTTTTTTTTATCGAATGCCTGTAGTCGTGACAGGGTTTTTCTTTTTTTTTTCTTTATCGAATACCTGTAGAGGTGACAGGGTTTTTTTTTTTTTTTTTTTTTTTTCTATCTTTATCAAATGCCTGTAGTCGTGACAGGATTGTATCGCAAGTCTGAAGACGTGACAGACGCGTATGAATGCCCGTGGTCGTGACAGGACTTATGTGAGTCTGAGGTCGTGACAGACTTTTTTTTTAAGCGTAGCCCAACCCTCCACCGTGGACTTAACGCCATGGATGACTGACTGCTTGTGCTAAGTCGGAACCTGATACATACCTTGTCTTCCGTGTATACCTATGGTGCCACACAACGTGACACGAACTGTGAAAACAGAATATGGGTTTGTTTCTTGTTTTATTTATTTTTTTTAAACCAGCACCTAGACTCTGACCCCCCCGCCCAGAAAGAGTGGCTGGTGACCGGGATTGCCAACGGAACGCACCCCAGGCCGCTGCCTAGTGAGGCCATGGTAAGTTGTATGTGACCTGATTGTGCGGTCGCTTAAAGACCTGGTGCGTGGATGCGACGGCCTGGGTATGATGAGGCTGCTGGGGTAATTATCGGATGAACAATTTTGCGTAGTAAAGAACCACCTATTGCTGAAAAAAAAACTCCTAAATGACATACATGGCGTGCAGGCGAACTTTGTAATACTGTATATACTGACTATGCAGCCCCACAGAACATGCGGTACATGGCGACATTCTTATGCAAACAGGGGGGGGGGAACCAATGGACAACGACCCTGGGGAGTTAACTAGCGGCAGCATATACCTGATGCCAGATCTCTGGCCTGCCGCTGAACCCCCCCCAACCATAGCCGCTAGTGGCCACCAGGTGGCGCTGTGCAGTGCAAGTCCCGCCGCTAGAGCCGTGCGGCCAAGGAATGCGGTCTGCACTGCCCACCGTCCGCCGCCGGTCAGCAGACCGGAGCACGCCTAGCGGGCTCTGCCACCCCCTCTCCTGTCAGCGAGCTGCCGTCCCCGTCTTACTTGGAGTCGCGATGATGCGACCTGCACGTGCTGCCAGACCCGAACCTGAACGACCCGGAAGTGCTCTGCCTCAGACGTGCCGGAGACCGTGCAGCAGCAGGTACCTTTGGCTGCCTTTTAACCCTGTGTGGCCCCGCCTCCCCTAGCACAAACCCAGCAATGCCATCATTGCTTAACACTTACACGTGCATAAGTCACTGTTACATTTAGACAGAAATACGGCTTTTTGGTTAGGGTGAAAAAACCCTCTAATATACTGCCGATCTGGGATTACACGTGCATAAACAACTGTCACATTTAGGACAGAAATACGGCTTTGGCATACTGGAGTGAAAAAAAGCCTCTCATATACTGAAAATCTGGAATTACACATGCATAAGTAAATGTCACATTTAGGACAGAAATACAGCTTTTTGGTTAGGGTGAAAAGACCCTCTAATATACTGCACATCTGGGATTACGCTTGCATAAGTGACTATCAATTTGAGGACAAAAATACAGCTGTGGCATACTATAGTGAAAAAAGCCTCTCATATACTGCACATTTGGGATTAGACAAGCATAAGTGATGGTCACATTTAGGACAGAAATACAGCTTTTTGGATAGGGTGAAATAACCCTCTAATATACTGCAGATCTGGGATTACACGTGCATAAATCACTGTCACATTTAGGACAGAAATACAGCTTTTTGGTTATGGAGAAATCCCCTTTAATATAATGAACATCTGGGATTAAACATGCATAAATCAATGTCAAATTTAGGGCAGAAATACAGCTTTTTAGTTAGGGTGAAAAAACCCTCTAATATACTGCATATCTGGGATTACACGTGCATAAATCACTATCACATTTAGGACAGAAATACAGCTTTTTGGTTAGGGTAAAAAAAAACTCTAATATTATGCACATCTGGGATTACACATACATAAGTCAATGTCAAATTTTGGACAGAAATACAGCTTTTTGTTTAGGGTGAAAAAACGCTCTAATATGCTTCATATCAGGGATTACGAAAGCATAAGTCACTGTCACATTTAGGACAGAAATACACCTTTTTGGGTAGGGTGAAAAAACCCTCTAATATACTGCATATCTGGGATTACACAGGCATAAGTCATTGTTACATTTAGGACAGAAATGCAGCTATTTGGTTAGGCTGAAAAAAACCTCTAATATACTGCAGATCTGGGATTACACGTGCATAAATCACTGTCACACTTAGGACAGAAATACGGCATTGGCATGCAGGGGTGAAAAAAGCCTCTCATATACTGCACATCTGGGATTACACTTGCATAAGTTACTGTCATATTTAGGACAGAAATAAAGCTTTTTCGTTAGGGTGAAAAAACCCTCTAATATACTGCACATCTGGAATTAAACACGTGCATAAGTCACTGTCATATATTGGACAGAAATACAGCTTTTTGGTTAGGGTGAAAAAACACTCTTATATGCTGCATATCTGGGATTACAAGTGCATGAGTCACTGTTACATTTAGGAAAGAAATACGGCTTTTTGGTTAGGGTAAAAAAAAAACTCGAATATACTGCCGATCTGGGATTACACGTGCATAACTCACTGTCACATTTGAGACAGAAATGCGGCTTTTTGGTTAGGCTGAAAAAAACCTAGAATATACTGCAGATCTGGGATTACATGTGCATAAATTACTATCACAATTGGGACAGAAATACAGCTTTTTGGTTAGGGTGAAAAAACCCTCTAATATACTGCACATCTGGGATTACTCGTGCATAAGTCACTGTCATATTTAGGACAGAAATACAGCTTTTTAATTGCGGTGATAAAAACCCTCTAATATACTGCACATCTGGGATTACACATGCATAAATCAATGTCAAATTTAGGACAGAAAAACAGCTTTTTGATTAGGGTGAAAAAACCCTCTATTATGCTGCATTTCTGGGATTACACCAGCATAAGTCACTGTTACATTTAGGACAGAAATACGGCATTTTCGTTAGGGTGAAAAAAAAACTATAATATACTGCAGATGTGGGATTACACGTGCATAAGTAACTATCACATTTAGAACAGAAATACAGCTTTTTGGTTAGGGTGAAAAAATCCTGCATATACTGCATATCTGGGATTACACTTGCATAAGTGACTGTCACTTTGAGGACAAAAATACAGCTTTGGCATACTATAGTGAAAAAAGCCTCATATACTGCACATCTGGGATTAGACAAGCATAAGTGAGTGTCACATTTAGGACAGAAATACAGCATTTTGGTTATGGAGAAAAAACCCTCTAAAATACTGCACATCTGGGATTACACATGCATAAATTAATGTCGATTTTAAGACAAAAATACAGCTTTTTGGTTAGGGTGAAAAACCCTCCAATATACTGCATATCTGGGATTACACGTGCATAAGTCACTGTTACATTTAGGACAGAAATATGGCTTTTTGGTTAGGGTTAAAAAAAACTCTAATATACTGCCGATCTGGGATTACACATGCATAAATCACTGTCACATTTAGGACAGAAATACAGCTTTTTGGTTAGGGTGAAAAAACCCTCTAATATACTGCACATCTGGGATTACACGTGCATAAGTCACTGTCACATTTTGGACAGAAATACAACTTTTTGGTTAGGGAGAAAAACCCCTTTAATATACTGAACCTCTGGGATTAAACATGCATAAGTCAATGTCAAATTTAGGGCAGAAATACAGCTTTTTGGTTAGGGTGAAAAAACCCTCTAATATACTGCATATCTGGGATTACACCAGCATAAATCACTATCACATTTAGGACAGAATTACAGTTTTTTGATTAGGGTGAAAAAACGCTCTAAAAAGCTTCATATCTGGGATTACAAGTGCATAAACCACTGTCACATTTAGGACAGAAATACACCTTTTTGGATAGGGTGAAAAAACCCTCTAATATGCTGCATATCTGGGATTATACGTGCATAAGTCAGTGTTACATTTAGGACAGAAATACGGCTTTTTGGCTAGGGTGAAAAAAACCACTAATATACTGCACAACTGGGATTACACATGCATAAGTCAATGTCAAATTTAGGACAGAAATACAGCTTTTTGATTAGGGTGAAAAAACGCTCTAATATGCTGCACATCTGGGATTACACATGCATAAATCACTGTCACATTTAGGTGGTCAGAAATACAGCTTTTTGGTTAGGGTGAAAAAACGCTCTAATATACTGCACATCTGGGATTAGACATGCATAAATCAATGTCAAATTTAGGACAGAAATACAGCTTTTTGGTTAAGGTGAAAAAAAACCTCTAATATACTATATATCTGGGATTACACTTGCATAAGTCACTGTTACATTTCGACAGAAATACGGCTATTTGGTTAGGCTGAAAAAACCCTCTAATATACTGCAGATCTGGGATAACACGTCCATAAATCACTGTCACATTTAGGTGGTCAGAAATACAGCTTTTTGGTTAGGGTGAAAAAACGCTCTAATATACTGCACATCTGGGATTACACGTGCATAAATCACTGTCACATTTAGGACAGAAATACAGCTTTTTGGTTAGGGTGAAAAAACGCTCTAATATGCTGCACATCTGGGATTACACATGCATAAATCACTGTCACATTTAGGTGGTCAGAAATACAGCTTTTTGGTTAGGGTGAAAAAACGCTCTAATATACTGCATATCTGGGATTACACGTGCATAAGTCACTATCACATTTAGGACAGAATTACAGCTTTTTGGTTAGGGGGAAAAAAAACTCTAATATAATGCACATCTGGGATTACACTTACATGAGTCAATGTCAAATTTAGGACAGAAATACAGCTTTTTGATTAGGGTGAAAAAAACACTCTAATATGGTTCATATCTGGGATTACAAGTGCATATATCACTGTCACATTTAGGACAGAAATACACCTTTTTGGGTAGGGTGAAAAAACCCTCTAATATGCTGCATATCTGGGATTACACGTGCATAAATCAGTGTTACATTTAGGACAGAAATATGGCTTTTTGGTTAGGGTGAAAAAACCCTCTAATATACTGCACATCTGGGATTACACATGCATAAGTCAATGTTAAATTTTGGACAGAAATACAGCTTTTTGATTAGGGTGAAAAAAGCTCTAATATGCTGCACATCTGGGATTACACATGCATAAGTCACTTTCACATTTAGGTCAGAAATACAGCTTTTTGGTTAGGGTGAAAAAACGCTCTAATATACTGCACATCTGGGATTACACATGCATAAGTCAATGTCACATTTAGGACAGAAATACACCTTTTTGGGTAGGGTGAAAAAACCCTCTAATATGCTGCATATCTAGGATTACACGTGCATAAGTCACTGTTACATTTAGGACAGAAATATGGGTTTTTGGTTAGGGTGAAAAAAACCTATAATATACTGCAGATCTGGGATTACACGTGCATAAATAACTGTCACATTTAGGACAGAAATACAGCTTTTTGGTTTGGGTGAAAAAAAACCTCTTAAATACTGCACATCTGGGATTACACATGCATAAATCACTGTCACATTTAGGACAGAAATACGGATTTGGCACACTGGGGTGAAAAAAGCTTCTCATATACTGAAAATCTGGAATTACACATGCATAAGTGACTGTCACATTTAGGACAGAAATACAGCTTTTTGGTTAGGGAGAAAAAACCCTCTAATATACTGCACATCTGGGATTACACTTGCATAAGTGACTATCACTTTGAGGACAAAAATACAGCTTTGGCATACGATAGTGAAAAAAGCCTCTCATATACTGCACTTCTGGGATAAGACAAGCATAAGTGAGTGTCACATTTAGGACAGAAATACAGCTTTTTGGATAGGGTGAAAAAACCCTATAATATGCTGCACATCTGGGATTACACATGCATATGATAATGTCAAATTTAAGACAGAAATTCAACTTTTTGGTTAGGGTGAAAAAACCCTCCAATATACTGCACATCTGGGATTACACTTGCATAAGTGACTATCACTTTGAGGACAAAAATACAGCTTTAGCATACTATAGTGAAAAATGCCTCTCATATATTGCACATCTGGGATTAGACACGCATAAGTAAGTGTCACATTTAGGACAGAATCACAGCTTTTTGGATAGGGTGAAAAAACCCTATAATATGCTGCACATCTGGGATTACACATGCATAAATTAATGTCAAATTTAAGACAGAAATACAGCTTTTTGGTTAGGGCGAAAAAACCCTCCAATATACTGAATATCTGGAAATACACATTCATAAGTCACGGTCACATTTAGGACAGAAATACAGCTTTTTCGTTTAGTGTGAAAAAACCCTCTAATATACTGCACATCTGGGATTACACGTGCATAAGTCACTGTCACATTTTGCACAGAAATATAGCTTTTGGTTAGGGTGAGAAAACACTCTAATATGCTGCATATCTGGGATTACACGTGCATAAATCACTGTTATATTTAGGACAGAAATACGGCTTTTTGTTTATGGTGAAAAACCCCTCTAATATACTGCACATCTGGGATTAAACTTGCATAAATCACTGATACATTTAGGACAGAAATACGGCTTTTTGGTTAGGCTGAAAAAACCCTTGAATATACTGCAGATCTGGGATTACACATGCATAAATCAGTGTCACAATTGGTACAGAAATACAGCTTTTTTGCTAGGGTGAAAAAAACCCTCTAATATACTGCACATCTGGGATTACTCATGCATAAATCACTGTTACATTTAGGACTGAAATACAGTTTTTTGATTACGGTGAAAAAAACCCTCTAATATACTGCACATCTGGGATTACACGTGCATAAATCATTGTCACATTTAGGACAGAAATACGGCTTTGGCATACTGGGGTGAAAAAAACCTCTCATACTATACATCTGGAATTTCACATGCATAAGTGACTGTCACATTTAGGACTGAAATACAGCTTTTTGTTAGGGTGAAAAAAACCTCTAATATGCTGCATATCTGGTATTACACATGCATAAGTCAATGTCAAATTTAGGACAGAAATACAGCTTTTTGATTAGGGTGAAAAAACCCCTCAAATATGCTTCATATCTTGGATTACAAGTGCATAAGTCACTGTCACTTTAAGGACAAAAATACAGCTTTGGCATACTATAGTGAAAAAACCCTCTAATATACTGCATATCTGGGATTACACTTGCATAAGTGACTGTCACTTTGAGGACAAAAATACAGCTTTGGCATACTATAGTGAAAAAACCCTCTAATAGACTGCATATCTGGGATTAGACAAGCATAAGTGAGTGTCACATTTTAGACAGAAATACAGCTTTTTGGTTATGGGAAAAAAAAACTCTAAATTACTGCACAGCTGGGATTACACATGCATAAGTCACTGTTACATTTAGGACAGAAATACGGCTACTTGGTTAGGCTGAAAAAAACCTCTAATATACTGCAGATCTGGGATTACACGTGCATAAATCACTGTCACATTTTGGACAGAAATACTGCTTTTTTGTTAGGGAGAAAACCCCCTCTAATATACTGCACATCTGGGATTACACATGCATAAGTCAAAGTCAAATTTAGGACAGAAATACAGCTTTTTTTATTAGGGTGAAAAAACGCTCTAATATACTGCACATCTGGGATTACACAAGCATAAATCACTGTCACATTTAGGACAGAAATACAGCTTTTTGGTTAGGGTGAAAAAACACTCTAATATGCTGCCGATCTGGGATTACACATGCATAAGTCAATGTCAAATTTAAGACAGAAATTTAGCTTTTTGGTTAGGGTGAAAAAACCCTCCAATAAACTGCACATCTGGGATTACACTTGCATAAGTGACTATCACTTTGAGGACAAAAATACAGCTTTGGCATACTATAGTGAAAAAAGCCTCTCATATACTGCACATCTGGGATTAGACAAGCAGAAGTAAGTGTCACATTTAGGACAGAAATACAGCTTTTTGGATAGGGTGAAAAAACCCTATACTATGCTGCACATCTGGGATTACACATGCATAAATTAATGTCAAATTTAAGACAGAAATACAGCTTTTTGGTTCGGGTGAAAAAAAAACTCCAGTATACTGCATATCTGGAAATACACATTCATAAGTCACTGTCACATTTTGGACAGAAATACAGCTTATTCGTTAGTGTGAAAAAACCCTGTAATATACTGCACATCTGGGATTACACGTGCATAAGTCACTGTCACATTTTGGACAGAAATACAGCTTTTGGTTAGGGTGAGAAAACACTCTAATGCACGTGTAATCCCAGATATGCAGCATATTAGAGTGTTTTCTCACCCTAACCAAAAGCTGTATTTCTGTCCAAAATGTGACAGTGACTTATGCACGTGTAATCCCAGATGTGCAGTATTTTAGAGGGTTTTTTCCCCATAACCAAAAAGCTGTATTTCTGTCCAAAATGTGACACTCACTTATGCTTGTCTAATCCCAGATATGCAGTCTATTAGAGGGTTTTTTCACTATAGTATGCCAAAGCCGTATTTCTGTCCTAAATGTGACAATGATTTATGCACGTGTAATCCCAGATCTGCAGTATATTATAGTTTTTTTTCACCCTAACTAAAATGCTGCATTTCTGTCCTAAATGTAACAGTGATTTATGCAGGTGTAATCCCAGATATGCAGCATAATAGAGGGTTTTTTCACACTAATCAAAAAGCAGTTTTTCTGTCCTAAATTTGACATTGACTTATGCATGTCTAATCCCAGATCTGCAGTATATTAGAGGGTTTTTTCACCCTAACAAAAAAGCTGTATTTCTGTCCCAATTGTGACAGTGATTTATGCACATGTATCCCAGATCTGCAGTATATTCGAGGGTTTTTTCAGCCTAACCAAAAAGCCGTATTTTTGTCCTAAATGTAACAGTGACTAATGCACGTGTAATCCCAGATATGCAGCATATTAGTCACTGTTACATTTAGGACAGAAATACGGCTACTTGGTTAGGCTGAAAAAAAAAACTCTAATATACTGCACATCTGGGATTACACATGCATAAATCAATGTCAAATTTAGGACAGAAATACAGCTTTTTGATTAGGGTGAAAAAACCCTTTAATGTACTGCACATCTGGGATTAGACAAGTTTAAATGACTGTCACATTTAGGACAGAAATACAGCTTTTTGGTTAGGGTGAAAAAACACTCTCATATACTGTACATCTGGAATTACACATGCATAAGTGACTGTCAAATTTAGGACAGAAATACAGCTTTTTGGTTAGGGTGAAAAAACCCTCTAATATTCTGCACATCTGGGATTACACATGCATAAGTGACTGTCATATTTGACAAGGCATCTACATGCGAGACATGGGCTGCAGTGGAGTAAGCACTTTCAAAACCAAGAACGGGCTCAGGCTCCTCCTGCTCCATCTTTTGCTGCTGCCTCGGCCTCTTCCTCTGCCTCTGGATAAACGTTGGCACCTGCTGCCCAGCAAACAGAGGATGTGCCACCAACAACACCACCTCCGTCACTAAGCATCTCCACCATTTCAAACGGAAGCGTTCAGCTCTCCATCTCACAAACCTTTGATAGAAAGCGCAAATACCCACCTAGCCACCCTCGATCGCTGGCCCTGAATTCCAGCAGTTCTAATCTGCTGGCCTTTTAAATGCTGTCATTCAGGTTGGTGGAGACGGACAGCTTCAAACAGCTCATGTCTCTTGCTGTCCCACAGTGTGTCGTTCGCAGCCGCCAGTACTTCTCCAGGAGAGCAGTGCCCTCCCTGCACAACCAAGTATCGGATAAAATCAAGTGTGCACTGCGCAACGCCATCTGTGGCAAGGTCCACCTAACCACAGATACATGGACCAGTAAGCACGGCCAGGGTCGCTATATCTCCCTAACTGCACACTGGGTAAATGTAGTGGCGGCTGGGCCCCAGGCGGAGAGCTGTTTAGCGCACATCCTTCCGCCGCCGAGGATCGCAGGGCACCATTCTTTACCTCCTGTTGCCTCCTCTTCCTACTCGGCTTTCTCCTCCTTTTCTACCACCTCCTCATCCGGTCAGCGACAGACCTTCACCGCCAACTTCAGGACAGCCAGGGGTAAACGTCAGCAGGCCGTTCTGAAACTAATGTGTTTGGGGGACAGGCCCCACACCGTGCAGGAGTTGTTGCGGGGTATAGAACAACAGACCGACGAGTGGTTGCTGCCAGTGAGCCTCAAGCCCGGCCTGGTGGTGTGCAATAATGGGCAAAATCTCGTGGTAGCTCTGGGACTAGCCGGTTTGACGCACATCCCTTGCCTGACGCATGTGCTGGATTTGGTGGTGCAGAAATTCATTCACAACTACCCCGACATGTCTGAGCTGCTGCATAAAGTACGGGCCGTCTGTGCACGCTTCTGGCGTTCTCATCCTGCGTAACTCCGGCCTTCCCGCTCACTGCCTCATATGCGACGTGCCCACCAGGTGGAACTCCACCTTGCACATGCTGGAGAGACTGTGCAAGCAGCAGCAGCAGGCCATAGTGGAGTTTCAGCTGCAGCACACACGGGTCAGTCGCACTGCGGAAAAGTACCAATTCACCACCAATGACTGGGCCTCCATGTGAGACCTGTGTGCCCTGTTGCGCTGTTTTCAGTACTCCACCAACATGGCCAGTGGCGATGACGCCATTATCAGCATTACAATACCACTTCTATGTCTCCTTGAGAAAACACTTAGGGCGATGATGGAAGAGGATGTGGCCCAGGATCGAGGAGGAGGAAGAGGGGTCATCTCTAACACTTTCAGGCCAGTCTTTTAGAAGTAGATCAGAGGGAGTTTTTTTGCAACAGCAGAGGCCAGGTACAAATTTGGCCCGCCAGGGCCCACTACTGGAGGACGAGGAGGATGAGGAGGAGGATGGGGATCAAGCATGTTCACAGCGGGGTGGCACCCAACGCTGCTTGAGCCCATCACTGGTGCGTGGCTGGGGGAATACAGAGGACGCAGACGATACGCCTCCCACAGAGGACAGCTTGTCCTTACCCCTAGGCAGCCTGGCACACGAGCGACTACATGCTGCAGTGCCTGCGCAACGACTGCAGAGTTGCCCACATTTTAACGTGTGCTGACTACTGGGTGGCCACCCTTCTGGATCCCAGTTACAAAGAAAATGTGCCGTCCTTATTTCCCTCACTGGTTTTCACTTCACAGGTGTGCCTTGTCAGGTTTAATAAGTGGGATTTCTTGCCTTATAAATGGGGTTGGGACCATCAGTTGCGTTGTGGAGAAGTCAGGTGGATACACAGCTGATAGTCCTACTGAATAGACTGGTTGAATTTGTATTATGGCAAGAAAAAAGCATCTAAGTAAAGAAAAACAAGTGGCCATCATTACTTTAAGAAATGAAGGTCAGTCAGTCCAAAAAATTGGGAAAACTTTGAAAGTGTCCCCAAGTGCAGTCACAAAAACCATCAAGCGCTACAAAGAAACTGGCTCACATGCGGACTGCCCCAGGAAAGGAAGACCAAGAGTCACCTCTGCTGCGGAGGATAAGTTCATCCGAGTCACCAGCCTGAGAAATCTCAGGTTAACAGCAGCTCAGATTAGAGACCAGGTCAATGCCACATAGAGTTCTAGCAGCAGACACATCTCTAGAACAACTGTTAAGAGGAAACTGTGTGAATCAGGCCTTCATGGTAGAATATCTGCTAGGAAACCACTGCTAAGGACAGGCAACAAGCAGAAGAGACTTGTTTGGGCTAAAGAACACAAGGAATGGACATTAAACCAGTGGAAATCTGTGCTTTGGTCTGATGAGTCCAAATTTGAGATCTTTGGTTCCAACCACCGTGTCTTTGTGCGACGCAGAAAAGGTGAACGGATGGACTCTACATGCCTGGTTCCCACCGTGAAGCATGGAGGAGGAGGTGTGATGGTGTGGGGGTGCTTTTCTGGTGACACTGTTGGGGATTTATTCAAAATTGAAGGCATACTGAACCAGCATGGCTACCACAGCATCTTGCAGCGGCCTGCTATTCCATCCGGTTTGCGTTTAGTTGGACCATCATTTATTTTTCAACAGGACAATGACCCCAAACACACCTCCAGGCTGTGTAAGGGCTATTTGACCATGAAGGAGAGTGATGGGGTGCTGCGCCAGATGACCTGGTCTCCACAGTCACCGGACCTGAACCCAATCGAGATGGTTTGGGGTGAGCTGGACCGCTGAGCGAAGGCAAAAGGGCCAACAAGTGCTAAGCATCTTTGGGAACTCCTTCAAGACTGTTGGAAGACCATTTCAGGTGACTACCTCTTGAAGCTCATCAAGAGAATGCCAAGAGTGTGCAAAGCAGTAATCAAAGCAAAAGGTGGCTACTTTGAAGAATCTAGAATATGACATATTTTCAGTTGTTTCACACTTTTCTGTTATGTATATAATTCCACATGTGTTAATTCATAGTTTTGATTCCTTCAGTGTGAATCTACAATTTTCATAGTCATGAAAATAAAGAAAACTCTTTGAATGAGAAGGTGTGTCCAAACTTTTGGTCTGTACTGTATATATATATATATACCTTATATACAAATTGCATGTCTAACACATGTGGCGGCCTTCCTCCGATACTTGGAAACTCACTGAAGACTAGGAAAATGTCCGTCCATTTTATCTTGCAGGTTACCTGTCTCTGTGGGGTGGATCCTCCTCTCTCCGGTGGTGCTGTCATGGGCTCTGTAAAATCAAATTACCGGTAAGTAATGCCATTTTTTCCCATAATATCCACACTTTGCATATAAATGATGTCTGTAGTGAATTATCACTTCTGCGTTGCAATTGAGTTTTTTCAGGGCCAGATATTGGTAAAAATATTAGCAAAAGCAATTATATTTTTTCCATCATTCATCCACACTTTGCCTATAAACGGTGTCTGCAGTAAATTGTCACATCTGCGCTGCAATAGCTTGTGTCAGGGCCAGATATGGGAAAAAATATTAGCGAAAACAATTATATTTTTTCCTTCATTTATCCACACTTTGCCTATAAATGGTGTCTGTAGTGAATTGTCACTTCTGCGTTGCAATAGAGTTTTGTCAGGCCCAGATATTGGGAAAAATATTAGCGAAAACAATTATATTTTTTCTATAAATTATCCACACTTTGCCTATAAACGGTGTCTGCAGTGAGTTGTCACATTTCAGCTGCAGTAGCATGTGTTATCCACACTTTGCCTATAAACGGTGTCTGCAGTAAAATGTCACATCTGCATTGCAATAGTGTGTCAGTGCCAGATATTGGGAAAAATCTTAGCGAAAACAATTATAGATTTTGTTATAATTTATGCACACTTTGCCTATAAACGGCGTCTGAAATAAATTGTCACATCTGCGCTTCAATAGCATGTGTCAGTGCCAGTTATTGGGGAAAAATCTTAGCGAAAACAATTCCGGTATATTTTTTTCAATTTATCTACACTTTGCCTATAAATGGTGTCTGCAGTGAATTGTCACATGTGTGCTGCAATAGCGTGTGTTAGGGCCAGATATTGCGAAAACAATTATATTTTTTCCATAATTTATCCACATTGTTCCTATAAACGTTCCCTTATAACATATAACATTTAATATAAAGAAGATGAGCATTAAGGGACGGGGAAGTGGCCGTGATGCTGATGGTGCATGCAGATGCCGTGGCCCTGTGCACGGTGAAACTGTGCCTGCTGCCAGTTCACAAGAAAGCAAAAAGACATAAAGGGAGAGTAGGAGCTCATAAGGTGAGTATGTGTAAGATCCTCACCTGCTTTGCACTCCAGGGGAACCAAGAGGGGTCCTCGTGGAGTTGCGGGACAGGTTATGCGTGTCTCTGATGCACCAGCGCTGACCCCTTTGCGAGCCAGTGCGGAGATGCGTTCGCGTGGACATCGGAGGGGAGGACCGTCGGAGTCCCGGGGACAGAGTGGCCAGGCGAGTGACAAGACGCCGCGGCCAGGGTTGTCTCCGGTGTCTCCTGCGACTTACGTTTCCGCATCTGGGTCCACGCGCTCGAATACTCGCGCTAAGTCAATCATGCGTCCGTGCATACGCACGAGGGCAGGTTCGCAAAGGGATACACGGTCGCGAGTACGCGCTTCTTATGCACTTCGTTGACCAGTGGCGCATATTATACTGACTCACAAGAGCAAAGTGGATTAGGGAGCCAGCCATGGGTTAATCAACTTGTGATTGCCTTAGGCCTTGTACTCAGGTGCAGGGCAATTTGTTCACCTATGGTAGTGGACACTTGGCACCCTGGGATTGGTCAGCAGGCATTTAAAAGGAGGTCTCTCAGGGTGATCAGTGCCTACTGTTATTTTCCCTCAACCAGGTATAGGTCACAACTCCTAGTGACTGAAGACTGCCAGGAACTTTGTCCTTACAGCGGACCCAAGATCTGGAGTGACTCGACTGCCAAGTGCACAGCATCATTCAGCACTGGTTGGGACTATTCCTGGAATCTCCTTGCCTGTTTTTTTGTTATTATTCCTTGTTACCAGCAAGTGTCCTGGACGTTTATGTTTCTGGTGAATAAACACCTTTTTGCTTTCATCACTGGTCTGTTTGTTGGTGCCTTGCATTACAGTATGTCAGTTAGCAGTGCTTTTTTTTTTGTGATGGTAGAGTGCTCACCTTTTTTGGTTGCAGCAAATTGGGTGCAACCGCAGTTTAGGCCAAACGAGAGGATAGTTGGTTGGTGCGGCCGAACTCTTTCAATGACCTGGGGCAAGAGCCAAGTCGCCGGTCAGGTAAGTATTGGGTAGAAGATAAGCTAGACCAGGACCGTCCAGCAGGCTTGTGGACGACAAAGGGCGCAGAGTCACAACCAGGCATGATATTTATCTTGTTTTATTTATAGACAACGCATTTAGGGGTGCATGACCCCTTTCTCAAGTCTAAAAAGGTATAAAAAGTATAACAAAAAGGAAAATAAATAGTCATAATATACATCTGTGGGCAGAAATGGAGCATAATCCACTTCTAATTGGATGAGTGACTGAATAAATAAGCAATAAAATAAATAATAATTTATGAGGTGGAGTTCCATATGTAGGCGTTTGAGGAGGCAGTGGACGTAGAGGTGTAGGTGGAAGCGGCGGTGGAGGAGAACGAGGTAGCCAACACTTTTTAAAAAAAAATAAGGCCTCTTTCACATGGCTGTTGCGGAAACATGTGCGGGTGCGTTTCGGGAACACCCACGATTTTTCCGTGTGAGTGCAAAACACTTGAACTCGCGTGAGAAAAATCGTACATGTTTGGTACCCAAACCCGAACTTCTTCACAGAAGTTCGGGTCTGGGATCAGTGTTCTGTAGATTGTATTATTTTCCCTTATAACATGGTTATAAGGGAAAATAATAGCATTCTGAAAACAGAATGCATAGTAAAATAGCGCTGGAGGGGTTAAAAAAAATGTAACTTATCTTTATCCACTTGTTCGCGCAGCCGGCATCTCCTTCTGTCTCTAACTGTGAGCAATAGGACCTTTGATGTCACTGCATTCATCACATGATCCATCATCCACGCAGTGACATCATCAAAGGTCCTATTGCTCACAGTTAAAGACAGAAGCGATGCCGGGCTACGCGAACAAGTGGATTAAGGTTAGTTAATTTATTTTATTAATTTTTTTTAACCCCTCCAGCGCTATTTTACTAAGCATTCTGTATTAAGAATTATATTATTTTCCCTTATAACCATGATATAAAGGGAAATAATAATGATCGGGTCTCCATCCCGATCGTCTCCTAGCAACCGTGCGTGAAAATCGCACCGCATCCGCACTTGCTTGCGGATGCTTGAGATTTTTACGCAGCCCCATTCACTTCTATGGGGCCTGCGTTACGTGAAAAACGCAGAATATAGAGCATGCTGCGATTTTTACGCAACGCACAAGTGATGCGTGAAAATCACTGCGCCCCATAGAAATGAATGGGTCGGTATACTCGCCCGTGTGAAAGGGGCCTTAGGGTACACTCCAAAAGAGTGTGAAATATCCAAAATACAACAATTAGCAATTGCGCTGTAGTAAAACAATGGCTGGTTAAGGTCGGTATACATGTCTATTCTGCACAAGGTACGGACAAGTCCTGTGGGATCCATGCCTGGTTCATTTTAAACATGAGCTTGTCCACATTGGCTATGGACAGGCGGCTGCACTTGTCTGTGATAACGCCCCCTGCCGTTCAGACAATACACTGGCTGCAGAACAGGTTCAGACAATACACTGGCTGCAGAGCAGGCAAGCACCTCCAAGGCGTAAAGGGCAAGCTCAGGCCATGTGCCCAATTTGGAGACCCAGAAGTTGAAGGGGGCAGACTAGGGTTGAGCGAATCCAAACTGTAAAGTTTGGGTTCATACCGAACTTTAGGATTTTTAGACCCTGGACCCAAACCCGAACATTTCTGCAAAAGTTTTGGTTCGGTGTTCGGCGCTTTCTTGGCGCTTTTTGAAAGGCTGCAGAGCAGCCAATCAACAAGCGGTTAACTGTCTGACCTTAAAAGTCATCACAGCCATGCCTACTAATGGCATGGCTGTGATTGGCCAGAGCAGCATGTGACCCAGGCTCTATATAAGCTTGAGTCACATAGCGCTGCATGTCACTCTGCTGTTACTAGTGTAGAGAGAGGATGCTGCTGGACTTGTGATTTCAGGGAGAGGATTACAGGCTTATATACTGCTGTCAAATTCAGTTGTTAAACAAACACTCATGTGGGCACAAAAAATTTAGTTGGCAGCCTTTGATGCAGATGTCATTGTGGGATACACCCTTAATACATTTGGGTTGCATTCAGAGATTTTGAATACCGCTATTTGGTGCACCAATATTGAATTCAGGCCTACACTGGTTCAGGCCCTGTGAGATACCACCTCTACATACAGGGGTTTGATTCAGTCATTTGAAATACAGCCATTTGAAATACAGCCTTGTTGGGCAAATAAATATTTAATTCAGGCCTAAACTGTTTCAGACCGTGAAAGATACACCCTCTACATACAGGGGTTTGATTCAGGCATTTGAAAAACAGCCATTTCGGGCAAAAAACTTTAATTGCGGCCTAGTTTGCATCTGTACGTGTGAGAAACCCTTTACATACTGTGGTTCTATTCTGTTATTTGAAAAACAGCCATTTGGGGCAAAAACATTTAATTGCGTCCTAGTCTGGATCTGTACGTGTGAGATACACATTTTTTGATTCTGTGGTTCTATTCTGTTTGAAAAACAACAATTTTAGGCAAAAATCTGTAATTAAGGCATAGTTTGCATCTGTACGTGTGAGATTCACCATTTACATACTGTGTTTCTATTCTGTTATTTGAAAAACAGCCATTTATGGGTCTATTCTGTTATTTGAAAAACAGCCATTTTGGGCAAAAATCTGTAATTGCGGCCTGATCTGGATTTCTACGTGTGAGGTATACCATTTACATACTGTGGTTTTATTCTGTTATTTGAAAAACAGCCATTTGGGGAAAAGATCTATAATTGCGGCCTTGTTTGCATCTGTACGTGTGAGATACACCCTTTACATACTGTGGTTCTATTCTGTTATTTGAAAAACAGCTATTTTTGGTTCTATTCTGTTATGTGAAAAACAGCCATTTGGGGAAAAAATCTTTAATTTCGGCCTACTTTTGCATCTGTACGTGTGAGATACACCCTTTACATACTGTGGTTCTATTCTGTTATTTAAAAAACAGCCATTTTGGCCAAAAATCTTTAATTGCGGCCTAGTCTGGATCTGTACATGTGGGAAACACCCTTTACATACTGTGGTTCTATTCTGCAGTTAATAAAACACCCATTTAGGGCAAGATCCTAAATTTGAGAAATATGAGGAGAGCGTCAAAAAAAGGGACGTGGCCCAGGTCGTGATGCTGCTGGTGGAGCTCCTGTTGCAGGGAGAGGGCGTGGTCGATCTGTGCCAGCTACACGCACAAGTTAAACCACTTCCTCATGTGCGAGTAGGCGACAGAATGTGCAGCGGTATTTGGTTGGGCCTAATGCTGCTGTACGAATGGTGAGGCCAGAAAAAGTACAGGCGATAGTAGATTGAGTTGCTGACAGTGCCTCCAGTTCCTTCACATTGTCTCCCACCCAGTCTCCTGCTGAAAGATCAGAGTTGGCATCTGCAGTCGATGTCCATCAGTCTTTCACCTCACCCCCTTGCAAATGCACCCGTATCTCTGCCCAGAAGTGGAAGAGATTGAGTGCACCGATGCCCAACCACTTATGTTTCAAGATAAGTACATGGGAGGTCCATCACACCACATCCTCGGATGATGGCGAAACACAGGTGCCAACTGCTGTGGCTTTCGAAAGTGTACAGACCGACAAGGAGGGCAGTTGTGAAGACTGGGTGAAAGATGATGTGGAGGACGATGAAGTCCTCGACCCCACATGGAATCAAGGTCATGCGAGTGACGTGTTTAGTTCGGAGGAAGAGGCGGTGGTCGCATAAAGCCACTAGCACAGCAGAAGAGGGAGCAGGGTGCAAAAGCGGAGCTTCCATCCCCTAGACAGTACGCCTGCTACTGCTCACCGCAACAAGGGACCGAGCACACCAAAGCCAGCTCCAAGGAGTTCCCTGGTGTCGAAGTTCTTCAGACAATGTGCTGACGACAAGACACGAGTGGTTTGCACGCTGTGCAATCAGAGCCTGAAGCAAGGCATAAACGTTCTTAACCTGAGCACAACCTGAATGACCAGGCATCTAAGTCAAAAGTAGACACCTCAAAAGCTAAGAAAGGTCTCTGGCTCCTCTTGCTTCCTCTTCTGCAGTCTCGGCCTCTTCATCAACCTCTGGAGGGACAGTGCCACCTGCCACCTCACAAACAGAGGACCTGCCAGCAACACCACCACCTGGGTCACCAAGCATCTCCGCAATATCCCACAGAAGCGTTCAGCTCTCCATCTCCCAAACACTGGAGCGGAAAAGAAAGTACCCCCCCACCCACTCGCGATCCCTGGCCCTGAATGCCAGCTTTTTAAAATTACTGGCCTTTGAAATGCTGTCATTCCGTCTGGTGGAGACCAGGAGTTTTAAAAGCCTTATGGTGGTGGCTTTCCCACAGTACGTGGTGCCCAGCCGCCACTACTTTTCCAGGCATGCCATCACATCCCTGCACAACCAAGTAGGGGCCAAAATCAGGTTCGAACTGCGCAATGCCATCTGTGGCAAGGTTCACCTCACTAGAGATACATGGACCAGTAAGCACGGTCAGGGCCATTATATCTCCATAACAGCACACTGGGAAAATGCAGTGGCGGCTGGACCTGAGGCAGATAGAAGTTTGGTGCATGTCCTTCCACCACCGAGGATTGCAGGGCGCTTCAGTTTGCCTCCTGTTGCTTCCTCCTCCTACTCCGCTTCCTCATCCTCTACCGCTTCCTCATCCGGTCAGCTTAACACCTTCTCCACCAACTTCAGCACAGCCAGGGGAAAACTTTTTTGTGGACGAGTCTTGAACAACAGACCAATGAGTGGTTGGGGCCAGTAAGTCTCAAAGCCGGCCTGGTGGTGTGCGATAATGGGCGAAATCTAGTACCAGCTCTCAGACTAGCCAGTTTTACGCACATCCCTTGCCTGGCGTATGTGCTGAATGTTGTGGAACCTTGTGCAGGATAGACATGTATACTGGCCTACTAATTTGTCTGTTACATTTTAGGTTGAAAATCACCAATTTTTGGGTGTGATATACCACTACTATACCTAGTAGAGAGGTAAAAAAAATTCACGAATTTGCCTTACATTTTTGGGTGAAATTAACCAATTTTTGGGTGTGATATACCCCTCATCTACCTAGTTGACAGCTTAATAAATTTCACTAATTTTTCGTTTATATTTTCGGGTGACATTCAACAATTTTTGGCTGCAATAGACCCCTGCTCTACCTAGTAGACAGGTTAATAAATTTCAAAAAATTTCGGTTACATTGTTGGGTTGACATTTTACAATTTTTGATGTAAATAAACCTCTGCTCTGCATAGGTGACAGGGACAGAAATATTTTTAAAATAATCTGTTCCATTGATGGGTGACGTTAACCCATTTCTGGTGAAAACCCCCTACTCTGCATAGCTGACAGGGACTTACATTTCTAAAATTCGTCTTTAATTGGCCCTTTCCTTCAATTCTTCTGCTTTAATAACTTTTCCCATATTTCTGCTCTATTAGAATAAAATTTCATCCACTTATCTCCCTTGGATGTGGTCTCTTTCTCATGCTCTATCTCCGGCGTGGAACCCTGATTCGCTGCTAACCGTGATCAACATGGTAGGCTCAGAAAAGAACATCGAAAGTTGATAGAGAAGATATCCAAATGAATGGTGGACGTCATGGGGCACCTCTGCATAGGTGACAGGAACATAAATTTCAAAAAATCGTCTGTTACCGTACATTGTCAAGTGACATTTTTCAAATTTTGCCGGATAGAAACCCCTGCTCTGCATAGGTGACAGGGAATGAAATTTCAGAAATTCTTCATTAATTGATGCGCAACACCTCCTTTCAATCAATAGACTTTAACAAGTTGTCCCACATTTGCGCTTTAATAATTTGTCCCACATTTGCGCTTTAATAATTTGTCCCACATTTGCGCTTTAATAATTTGTCCCACATTTGCGCTTTAATAATTTGTCCCACATTTGCGCTTCAATAATTTGTCCCACATTTCCACTATATCATATTTAATTTGAAACAATTAACCTCCCTTGGATGTGGTCTCTTTCTCACGCTCCCTGATGTTTTAGTGTCTCCATGTTCTGAGAGCTATAGTTTTTTTAAAATTTTTTGAGCGATTTTCTTATGTAGGGGCTCATTTTTTGCCGCTCATTTTTTGCCGAATGAGGTGACTGTTTTATTGGTGCCATTTTGTGGGACATACGCCTTTTTGATCACTTGGTGATGCACTTTTTGTGATGTAAGGTGACAAAAATTCCTTTTTTTGACAGTTTAAAAAACAAAATGATGATGTTTATCGGACTGGGTCGATCATGTGATATATTTATAGAGCCGACCATCACGGACGCGGCAATACCAAATATGTCTATTTTTTTTATTTTTACTAATTTTTTAATTCATTGCTTGGGGAATTTTTTCTTTATATGTGAAACCTTTAATTTTTTATTTTACAATTTTCGTCCCCCATAAGATCATACAAGACCTCTGGGGGACGTTTAACTGTTGATTTCTCCTGTAACTGGGGCTGACATAGTAGCCCCAATTACAGGAGAAATACACCCCCAGAGAGGCTGTACCAAGCAATACAGCACTGTACAGCCTCAGTGCAGAGCTGATCGAGGTCTGTAAAATACCTCACAGCTCCTGCACTCTCCCGGCTTCGGCGATCACATGATCTACCTCCCGGACATTTTTAGTCTATGGGCGGACGGGAGGTGGTTAAACAAAAAAATTTGAAAGTCAAATACTGTATTTTTTTCATGTTAGCCCATTCCTGCTGCACACTGACAACATGATGCTGTCAGAGGTGTCTTGTTTTTTTTTTTGGTGTTGTCCTGGTCTGGTGGGGGCCCATTCCTGGGAACAAATTCCTGCTGCACACTTCAAACCTGCTGCTGGCTGTCATGCTGAGTTAGGCCGAACTATGTGTAGGCCTTATACTGTACCCTTAACATCTACCTGCTGCTGAAGTCTGTCCTGACCCTGATGACTTATGTGTGGGCCTTATACTCCACCGTTACCAATACTTGCTGTTGTAAGTCCTGACACTACTGAGCTATGAAGACCTCATACTCCACCGTTACCGATACGTGCTGAGTTAGGCAGAACTATGTGTAGGCCTTATACTGGACCCTTAACATCTACCTGCTACTGATGCTGAAGTCTGTCCTGACACTGCTGAGTTATGTGTGGGCCTTTTACTCCACTGTTATGGATACTTGCTGTTGTAGGTCCTGACACTGCTGAGTTATGTGTGGGCCGTATACTACAGTGTTACCATGTACCTACTGCTGTCTGTTCTGCTGTCTGTCCTGATCAAGATAAGTTTGACCCTGGAATAAAGAGGCCTTACAGCTAACTTATTACTGCAAGGCACAGTGTTCTACACCACTATAAAGGCTCTCTGCAGCCAGAAAATAGCCATTTTTAACACGATTCGCCATGAATAAATTTGCATCAAACAACTTTTTTTTCAAATTTAGAATTTTTGAAAAATTCGCTCATCTCTAATTACAGCAGCTTATATACGACCACTGACCATTGCGGTATTTTCAAATGTTGCAGTTGAGGTGCAGTTGAAATGCAGACTTATTTGCTATGATTTTCTGATGCGATAATTTGCTATAAAGTTTTTACTGGTGAATCTGTAAAATAATATATTTATAATAATTTATTTTTGTATAATATGTATTTGTCATTTCATTTCTGTTTTGTGCTCAAAGTTCACAGTTTTTTAAACAATGCACCCTAATGTCTTAGTCATATCATCACTTTGTAGTATTTAGGATTTCAGTGAAAAAAAACACTGCAGTGTAGTTTGCTTCTTTGGAAAAGTGACATTGAGTAAGTATTAAACGCCGAGTCATGTAAAGTGAACAACTAATTATAGTAATCACAGCTGGTTTCAAACTACTTGTAACAGTTTGTGCATAATTCGTACTCAAAAGCATCATTCTGGTGTTACTTGTGAAACAGAACACCTGTTTGTTGTTTAGCATGTGTTTATGCAGATGACTGCTGTTGTCAAAGCACCTTGATGCAGACTAGTCTTGTTTACAATTTTTCCCTAAAGGAATAACAGTGTTCTTTCAATAAATTTTCAGTGTATTCTAATTTCACAAGCTGCAATTCATGGGGTGGAGAGAACTAAGCAACAAGTGTACTTATTTGCTAAATGTAATGCAAGCTGCCCAAAGTTAGTATATGCTATCACTCTGAGTTAAATCTCTTCACAGCGATAAATATTTTACATGTTTATAATCAGGCCACCCACCATACTGTATCACAGTTTGGTAGACTTACTCCGAAACAGTTCGCTTTATTGGACATGCTTTGATAACAAATATTTCATAATGACATGATGTAATATTTTCTTTACAGAAAGTAATTAGTACAACAGTAGCAGTGGTGTAGTTTATTACACAGCTTCTCGATCTTTTTGCAATGGGGCCTTACAAAGTTAGGGTATATTCACATGGCAATGAGAAAACACCCGTAATGTCAGTTTTTAATGGCCATTTTGCGTCCTTGTGTTTATCCATTTTCTGTCCATCTATCTGTTTTATGGACTGTTTCGTATCCATTTTTAACAGCTGTGAAAACTGGCCATTAAAAATGGATGTAGTTATTTGGCTTTTTTTTAAACCCAACCCCTTCAATGCCCTCAGTAGACATATTGCCCCTATAGTGCTGCCTGGACATCCATTTTACTCCCCCCCCCCCCCCCATAGTGCCTCAGCATAATTAAGTGCCTCCATATATTGATATATATATATATATATATATATATATATATTGAAGAAAAATCCAACGGGAGCACCATCCAGGGAGCGGGTACAATGTCCAACAATGGGTTTCAGCAATACCCAATATTATAATAAAGAAAAAAAGTTGGACTGCACTCCTGAATTGTAGTAAAAACAATAAAAACTTTATATATATATATATATATATATATGTGTATATATGTGCCCCATGTAGTACACCAGTATATATAAGTGCCCCCCATTATGCCACAGTATATCTAATGTCCTCTATCTAGTGCTGACAGATGTTTAAAAAGAAAAATACTCGTCTCAACAGTTGCACACGTGAGAACTGAGAACACAAAGACCTGATGCTCCCCACTTGATGATGTGATGCTGGAAGCGTAAGGCCCTACTTCCTCCAGTGCAGACCAAGTGTTTCCTCCATTGTAATGGATAAGGAAAGTATTATTTTTATTTTACCTCCAAAAGGGCCCTTTTTTGCATAGTGTACCTATTAACAACCTTTAGACGGGTGGACTCCTTGTCTAAATGACCATTAAAATGGGTCCATTGATTTCAATGGGGTCCATCAACCCAGAAAAATGGCCACAAATAGGACATGCCCTATTTTCTAAAGGCTGCTATTCGCTGGCTGGTTAAAAAAAAAACGGCCTTGTATGTTGCCACTCTGAATCTTTGGGGGAATACAGCCCCCCCCCCCCCCTCCCCCCCTGGAGAACATTGATTTTAACACTAGCCTGAAAACTGGCTTTATGGAAGTGGTAACGAGATGGTCTCCTGGACACTCAAACCTAATGCGAATGTATTGTCTGAGACACCGTGTGTCCAAAAGCTTTTCCAGCTTGAATACCAGAGGATAATATATCATAAGTAGGGATGAGCGAACTCGAACTGTATAGTCCGTAAAAGTCCGGGTTCGGGTTCGGTGTTCGTCGCTTTCTTGGCGCTTTTGTGACGCTTTCTTGGCGCTTTTTGAAAGGCTGCAAAGCAGCCAATCAACAAGCGTCATACTACTTGCCCCAAGAGGCCGTCACAGCCATGCCTACTATTGGCATGGCTGTGATTGGCCAGAGCACCATGTGACCCAGCCTCTATTTAAGCTGGAGTCACATAGCGCCGCCCGTCACTCTGCTCTGATTAGCGTAGGGAGAGGTTGCGGATGCGACAGTAGGGCGAGATTAGGCAGATTAACTCCTCCAAAGGACTTCACTTGATTAATCGATCGATCTGCAGCTGTGCATCATTGAGCTGCTGAAATTCAAATGCTCACTCACTGTTTTTAGGCTGCCCAGACCGTTTGTCAGTCACTTTTTTCTGGGGTGATCGGCGGCCATTTTGTGTCTTGTGCGGTGCTGCGACCAAGTGCATCCAAGCTGCGACCAAGTGCATTTAACCCTCAATGGTGTGGTTGTTTTTTGGCTAAAGCCTACATCAGGGTGAAGCTGTCACACCAAGTGCATTTAACCAGCAATAGTCTGTTCATTTTTTTGGCCATATACTAAATCAGGGGCAAGCTGCGCCTGTCACCAAGTGCATTTAACCCTCAATGGTGTGGTTGTTTTTTGGCTAAAGCCTACATCAGGGTGAAGCTGTCACACCAAGTGCATTTAACCAGCAATAGTCTGTTCATTTTTTGGCCATATACTACATCAGGGGCAAGCTGCGCCCGTCACCAAGTGCATTTAACCCTCAGTAGTGTGGTGCGTCAAGCTGTGACACCAAGTGCATTTAACCAGCAATAGTCTGTTCATTTTTTGGCCATATACTAAATCAGGGGCAAGCTGCGCCCGTCACCAAGTGGATTAACCAGCAATAGTGTGGTTATTTTTTGGCCATATCCCAGTCTAATTCTGTCACTAAATCCATACCGGTCACCCAGCGCCTAAATACTAGGCCTCAAATTTATATCCCGCTAAATCTCTCGTTACCGCTGTCCTGTTGTGGCTGGGAAAGTTATTTAGTGTCCGTCAAAGCACATTTTTTGTTCTGGGTTGAAGTACAATTCCCAATTTAGCAATTTCATAATTTAGTGGTTCCTGCTATATCAGAGCTATTTGAAATCTATCCCTAAAAGGGTATATAATATTCAAGGTGCACATTGGGTCATTCAGAATAACTTCACACACACCCGCTACTGTGTATTTCCAAGTCTAATTCTGTCACTAAACCCATACCTGTCACCCAGCGCCTAAATACTAGGCCTCAAATTTATATCCTGCCAAATCTCTCGTTACCGCTGTCCTGTTGTGGCTGGGAAAGTTATTTAGTGTCCGTCAAAGCACATTTTTTGTTCTGGGTTGAAATACAATTCCCAATTTAGCAATTTCATAATTTAGTGGTTTCTGCTATATCAGAGCTATTTGAAATCTATCCCTAAAAGGGTATATAATATTCAAGGTGCACATTGGGTCATTCAGAATAACTTCACACACACCCGCTACTGTGTATTTCTAAGTCTAATTCTGTCACTAAACCCATACCTGTCACCCAGCGCCTAAATACTAGGCCTCAAATTTATATCCTGCTAAATCTCTCGTTAACGCTGTCCTGTTGTGGCTGGGAAAGTTATTTAGTGTCCGTCAAAGCACATTTTTTGTTCTGGGTTTAAATACAATTCCCAATTTAACAATTTCATAATTTAGTGGTTTCTGCTATATCAGAGCTATTTGAAATCTATCCCTAAAAGGGTATATAATATTCAAGGTGCACATTGGGTCATTCAGAATAACTTCACACACACCCGCTACTGTGTATTTCCAAGTCTAATTCTGTCACTAAACCCATACCTGTCACCCAGCGCCTAAATACTAGGCCTCAAATTTATATCCTGCTAAATCTCTCGTTAACGCTGTCCTGTTGTGGCTGGGAAAGTTATTTAGTGTCCGTCAAAGCACATTTTTTGTTCTGGGTTTAAATACAATTCCCAATTTAACAATTTCATAATTTAGTGGTTTCTGCTATATCAGAGCTATTTGAAATCTATCCCTAAAAGGGTATATAATATTCAAGGTGCACATTGGGTCATTCAGAATAACTTCACACACACACGCTTCTGTGCATTTCCAAGTCTAATTCTGTCACTAAATCCATACCGGTCACCCAGCGCCTAAATACTAGGCCTCAAATTTATATCCCGCTGAATTTGAATACAATACATTGGGCCAAATAATATATTTGTTGTTGTGGTGAACCATAACAATGAGAAAAACATCTAGTAAGGGACGCGGACGTGGACGTGGACATGGTCGTGGTGGTGTTAGTGGACCCTCTGGTGCTGGGAGAGGACGTGGCCGTTCTGCCACATCCACACGTCCTAGTGTACCAACTACCTCAGGTCCCAGTAGCCGCCAGAATTTACAGCGATATATGGTGGGGCCCAATGCCGTTCTAAGGATGGTAAGGCCTGAGCAGGTACAGGCATTAGTCAATTGGGTGGCCGACAGTGGATCCAGCACGTTCACATTATCTCCCACCCAGTCTTCTGCAGAAAGCGCACAGATGGCGCCTGAAAACCAACCCCATCAGTCTGTCACATCACCCCCATGCATACCAGGGAAACTGTCTCAGCCTCAAGTTATGCAGCAGTCTCTTATGCTGTTTGAAGACTCCGCTGGCAGGGTTTCCCAAGGGCATCCACCTAGCCCTTCCCCAGCGGTGAAAGACATAGAATGCACTGACGCACAACCACTTATGTTTCCTGATGATGAGGACATGGGAATACCACCTCAGCATGTCTCTGATGATGACGAAACACAGGTGCCAACTGCTGCGTCTTTCTGCAGTGTGCAGACTGAACAGGAGGTCAGGGATCAAGACTGGGTGGAAGACGATGCAGGGGACGATGAGGTCCTAGACCCCACATGGAATGAAGGTCGTGCCACTGACTTTCACAGTTCGGAGGAAGAGGCAGTGGTGACACCGAGCCAACAGCGTAGCAAAAGAGGGAGCAGTGGGCAAAAGCAGAACACCCGCCGCCAAGAGACTCCGCCTGCTACTGACCGCCGCCATCTGGGACCGAGCACCCCAAAGGCAGCTTCAAGGAGTTCCCTGGCATGGCACTTCTTCAAACAATGTGCTGACGACAAGACCCGAGTGGTTTGCACGCTGTGCCATCAGAGCCTGAAGCGAGGCATTAACGTTCTGAACCTGAGCACAACCTGCATGACCAGGCACCTGCATGCAAAGCATGAACTGCAGTGGAGTAAACACCTTAAAACCAAGGAAGTCACTCAGGCTCCCCCTGCTACCTCTTCTGCTGCTGCCGCCTCGGCCTATTCTGCTGCTGCCGCCTCGGCCTCTTCCTCCGCCTCTGGAGGAACGTTGGCACCTGCCGCCCAGCAAACAGGGGATGTACCACCAACACCACCACCACCACCTCCGTCACCAAGCGTCTCAACCATGTCACACGCCAGCGTTCAGCTCTCCATCTCACAAACATTTGATAGAAAGCGTAAATTCCCACCTAGCCACCCTCGATCCCTGGCCCTGAATGCCAGCATTTCTAAACTACTGGCCTATGAAATGCTGTCATTTAGGCTGGTGGACACAGACAGCTTCAAACAGCTCATGTCGCTTGCTGTCCCACAGTATGTTGTTCCCAGCCGGCACTACTTCTCCAAGAGAGCCGTGCCTTCCCTGCACAACCAAGTATCCGATAAAATCAAGTGTGCACTGCGCAACGCCATCTGTGGCAAGGTCCACCTAACCACAGATACGTGGACCAGTAAGCACGGCCAGGGACGCTATATCTCCCTAACTGCACACTGGGTAAATGTAGTGGCAGCTGGGCCCCAGGCGGAGAGCTGTTTGGCGCACGTCCTTCCGCCGCCAAGGATCGCAGGGCAACATTCTTTGCCTCCTGTTGCCACCTCCTCCTTCTCGGCTTCCTCCTCCTCTTCTTCCACCTGCTCATCCAGTCAGCCACACACCTTCACCACCAACTTCAGCACAGCCCGGGGTAAACGTCAGCAGGCCATTCTGAAACTCATATGTTTGGGGGACAGGCCCCACACCGCACAGGAGTTGTGGCGGGGTATTGAACAACAGACCGACGAGTGGTTGCTGCCGGTGAGCCTCAAGCCCGGCCTGGTGGTGTGTGATAATGGGCGAAATCTCGTTGCAGCTCTGGGACTAGCCAATTTGACGCACATCCCTTGCTTGGCGCATGTGCTGAATTTGGTGGTGCAGAAGTTCATTCACAACTACCCCGACATGTCAGAGCTGCTGCATAAAGTGCGGGCCGTCTGTTCGCGCTTTCGGCGTTCACATCCTGCTGCTGCTCGCCTGTCTGCGCTACAGCGTAACTTCGGCCTTCCCGCTCACCGCCTCATATGCGACGTGCCCACCAGGTGGAACTCCACCTTGCACATGCTGGACAGACTGTGCGAGCAGCAGCAGGCCATAGTGGAGTTTCAGCTGCAGCACGCACGGGTCAGTCGCACTACAGAACAGCACCACTTCACCACCAATGACTGGGCCTCCATGCGAGACCTGTGTGCCCTGTTGCGCTGTTTCGAGTACTCCACCAACATGGCCAGTGGCGATGACACCGTTATCAGCGTTACAATACCACTTCTATGTCTCCTTGAGAAAACACTTAGGGCGATGATGGAAGAGGAGGTGGCCCAGGAGGAGGAGGAGGAGGAGGAGGAAGAGGGGTCATTTTTAGCACTTTCAGGCCAGTCTCTTCGAAGTGACTCAGAGGGAGGTTTTTGGCAACAGCAGAGGCCAGGTACAAATGTGGCCAGCCAGGGCCCACTACTGGAGGACGAGGAGGACGAGGATGAGGAGGAGGTGGAGGAGGATGAGGATGAAGCATGGTCACAGCGGGGTGGCACCCAACGCAGCTCGGGTCCATCACTGGTGCGTGGCTGGGGGGAAAGGCAGGACGATGACGATACGCCTCCCACAGAGGACAGCTTGTCCTTACCCCTGGGCAGCCTGGCACACATGAGCGACTACATGCTGCAGTGCCTGCGCAACGACAGCAGAGTTGCCCACATTTTAACCTGTGCGGACTACTGGGTTGCCACCCTGCTGGATCCACGCTACAAAGACAATGTGCCCACCTTACTTCCTGCACTGGAGCGTGATAGGAAGATGCGCGAGTACAAGCGCACGTTGGTAGACGCGCTACTGAGAGCATTCCCAAATGTCACAGGGGAACAAGTGGAAGCCCAAGGCCAAGGCAGAGGAGGAGCAAGAGGTCGCCAAGGCAGCTGTGTCACGGCCAGCTCCTCTGAGGGCAGGGTTAGCATGGCAGAGATGTGGAAAACTTTTGTCAACACGCCACAGCTAACTGCACCACCACCTGATACGCAACGTGTTAGCAGGAGGCAACATTTCACTAACATGGTGGAACAGTACGTGTGCACACCCCTCCACGTACTGACTGATGGTTCGGCCCCATTCAACTTCTGGGTCTCTAAATTGTCCACGTGGCCAGAGCTAGCCTTTTATGCCTTGGAGGTGCTGGCCTGCCCGGCAGCCAGCGTTTTGTCTGAACGTGTATTCAGCACGGCAGGGGGCGTCATTACAGACAAACGCAGCCGCCTGTCTACAGCCAATGTGGACAAGCTGACGTTCATAAAAATGAACCAGGCATGGATCCCACAGGACCTGTCCGTCCCTTGTCCAGATTAGACATTAACTACCTCCCCATAACCATATATTATTGGACTCCAGGGCACTTCCTCATTCAATCCTATTTTTATTTTCATTTTACCATTATATTGCGAGGCTACCCAAAGTTGAATGAACCTCTCCTCTGCCTGTGTGCTAGGCCTAAATATATGCCAATGGACTGTTGCAGTGGTGGCTGACATGAAGCCTGATTCTCTGCTATGACATGCAGACTAATTCTCTGCTGACATGAAGCCAGATTGTCTGTTACGGGACCTCTCTGCTCTGCCTGTGTGCTAGGCCTAAATATATGCCAATGGACTGTTGCAGTGGTGGGTGACGTGAAGCCTCATTCTCTGCTATGACATGCAGACTGATTCTCTGCTGACATGAAGCCAGATTGTCTGTTACGGGACCTCTCTGCTCTGCCTGTGTGCTAGGCCTAAATATATGCCAATGGACTGTTGCAGTGGTGGGTGACGTGAAGCCTCATTCTCTGCTATGACATGCAGACTGATTCTCTGCTGTCATGAAGCCAGATTGTCTGTTACGGGACCTCTCTGCTCTGCCTGTGTGCTAGGCCTAAATATATGCCAATGGACTGTTGCAGTGGTGGGTGACGTGAAGCCTCATTCTCTGCTATGACATGCAGACTGATTCTCTGCTGACATGAAGCCAGATCGTCTGTTACGGGACCTCTCTGCTCTGCCTGTGTGCTAGGCCTAAATATATGCCAATGGACTGTTGCAGTGGTGGGTGACGTGAAGCCTCATTCTCTGCTATGACATGCAGACTGATTCTCTGCTGACATGAAGCCAGATTGTCTGTTACGGGACCTCTCTGCTCTGCCTGTGTGCTAGGCCTAAATATATGCCAATGGACTGTTGCAGTGGTGGGTGACGTGAAGCCTCATTCTCTGCTATGACATGCAGACTGATTCTCTGCTGTCATGAAGCCAGATTGTCTGTTACGGGACCTCTCTGCTCTGCCTGTGTGCTAGGCCTAAATATATGCCAATGGACTGTTGCAGTGGTGGGTGACGTGAAGCCTCATTCTCTGCTATGACATGCAGACTGATTCTCTGCTGACATGAAGCCAGATTGTCTGTTACGGGACCTCTCTGCTCTGCCTGTGTGCTAGGCCTAAATATATGCCAATGGACTGTTGCAGTGGTGGGTGACGTGAAGCCTCATTCTCTGCTATGACATGCAGACTGATTCTCTGCTGTCATGAAGCCAGATTGTCTGTTACTGGACCTCTCTGCTCTGCCTGTGTGCTAGGACTAAATATATGCCAATGGACTGTTGCAGTGGTGGGTGACGTGAAGCCTCATTCTCTGCTATGACATGCAGACTGATTCTCTGCTGACATGAAGCCAGATCGTCTGTTACGGGACCTCTCTGCTCTGCCTGTGTGCTAGGCCTAAATATATGCCAATGGACTGTTGCAGTGGTGGGTGACGTGAAGCCTCATTCTCTGCTATGACATGCAGACTGATTCTCTGCTGTCATGAAGCCAGATTGTCTGTTACGGGACCTCTCTGCTCTGCCTGTGTGCTAGGCCTAAATATATGCCAATGGACTGTTGCAGTGGTGGGTGACGTGAAGCCTCATTCTCTGCTATGACATGCAGACTGATTCTCTGCTGACATGAAGCCAGATCGTCTGTTACGGGACCTCTCTCCTCTGCCTGGGTGCTGGGCCTAAATTTATGACAATGGACTGTTGCAGTGGTGGCTGACGTGAAGCCTGATTCTCTGCTATGACATGCAGACTGATTCTCTGCTAACATGAAGCCAGATCCTCTGTTACGGGACCTCTCTCCTCTGCCTGGGTGCTGGGCCTAAATTTATGAAAATGGACTCTTACAGTGGTGGGTGACGTGAAGCCTGATTCTCTGCTATGACATGAAGACTGATTCTCTGCTGACATGAAGCCAGATTGTCTGTTACGGGACCTCTCTCCTCTGCCTGGGTGCCGGGGCCTAAATATCTGAGAATGGACTGTTCCAGTGGTGGGTGACGGGAAGCCAGATTCTCTGCTATGGAACCTCTCTCCAATTGATTTTGGTTAATTTTTATTTATTTAATTTTTATTTTAATTAATTTCCCTATCCACATTTGTTTGCAGGGGATTTACCTACATGTTGCTGCCTTTTGCAGCCCTCTAGCCCTTTCCTGGGCTGTTTTACAGCCGTTTTAGTGCCGAAAAGTTCGGGTCCCCATTGACTTCAATGGGGTTCGGGTTCGGGACGAAGTTCGGATCGGGTTCGGATCCCGAACCCGAACATTTCCGGGATGTTCGGCCGAACTTCTCGAACCCGAACATCCAGGTGTTCGCTCAACTCTAATCATAAGCTTTAACTCATTCCTGGTATAACACACATATTAATACATATTACACTTCCTACAGTCTTGAAGGAGTTCCCAGAGATGCTTAGCACTTGTTGGCCCTTTTGTCTTCACTCTGCTGTCCAGCTCACTCCAAACCATCTCGATTGGGTTCAGGTCCGGTGACTGTGGAGGCCAGGTCATCTGGCGCAGCACCCCATCACTCTCCTTCATAGTCAAATAGCCCTTACACAACCTGGAGGTGTGTTTGGGCTCATTGTCTTGTTGAAAAATAAATGATGGTCCAACTAAATGCAAACCGGATGGAATAGCATGCCGCTGCAAGATGCTGTGGTAGCCATGCTGGTTCAGTATGCCTTCAATTTTGAATAAATCCCCAACAGTGTCACCAGCAAAGCACCCCCACACCATCACACCTCCTCCTCCATGCTTCATGGTGGGAACCAGGCATGCAGAGTCCATCCGTTCACCTTTTCTGCGTCGCACAAAGACACGGTGGTTGGAACCAAAGATCTCAAATTTGGACTCATCAGACCAAAGCACAGATTTCCACTGGTCTAATGTCCATTCCTTGTGTTCTTTAGCCCAAACAAGTCTCTTCTGCTTGTTGCCTGTTCTTAAAAGTGGTTTCCTAGCAGATATTCTACCATGAAGGCCTGATTCACACAGTCTCCTCTTAACAGTTGTTCTAGAGATGTGTCTGCTGCTATAACTCTGTGTGGCATTGACCTGGTCTCTAATCTGAGCTGCTGTTAACCTGCAATTTCTGAGGCTGGTGACTCTTGGTCTTCCTTTCCTGGGGCGGTCCGCATGTGAGTCAGTTTCTTGTAGCGCTTGATTGTTTTTGTGACTGCACTTGGGGACACTTTCAAAGTGTTCCCAATTTTTCGGACTGACTGGCCTTCATTTCTTAAAGTAATGATGGCCACTTGTTTTTCTTTACTTAGCTGCTTTTTTCTTGCCATAATACAAATTCTAACAGTCTATTCAGTAGGACTATCAGCTGTGTATCCACCTGACTTCTCCACAACACAACTGATGGTCCCAACCCCATTTATAAGGCAAGAAATCCCACTTATTAAACCTGACAAGGCACACCTGTGAAGTGAAAACCATTTCAGGTGACTACCTCTTGAAGCTCATCAAGAGAATGCCAAGAGTGTGCAAAGCAGTAATCAAAGCAAAAGGTGGCTACTTTGAAGAAACTAGAATATGACATATTTTCAGTTGTTTCACACTTTTTTGTTATGTATATAATTCCACATGTGTTAATTCATAGTTTTGATGCCTTCAGTGTGAATCTACAATTTTCATAGTCATGAAAATAAAGAAAACTCTTTGAATGAGAAGGTGTGTCCAAACTTTTGGTCTGTACTGTGTATATATATATATATATATATATATATGCACACACACAGGTGAAACTTGAAAAATTTGAATATTGTGCAAAGTTCATTTATTTCAGTAATGCAACTTAAAAGGTGAAACTAACATACAGTTCTGATCAAAAGTTTAAGACCACTTGAAAAATGGCAAAAAATCATATTTAGCATGGCTGGAAGGTTCCAAGTAGAGCTATAACATGCAACAAGAAGAAATGGGAGTGAGACAAAACATTTTTTTATTATTCAATTTAATGAAAACAATGAATAAACAGAAACAGGCTGTTTTTCAGCTGATCAAAAGTTTAGGACCACACCTCCCCCAAAAAAACTAACCCCCCCCCAAAACAGAAATCCAACTTCCAAACATGAACTCAGTAATGAGTAGCTCTGCCGTTATTGTTTATCACTTCAAAAATTCATTTCAGCAAGCTTTTCCATGAGGTGAGTGGGAACATTTCTCCAAGTGGTGAAGATGGCCGCACAAAGGCCATGTACTGTCTAGAACTGTTGTCCATTTTTGTAAACTTCCCTTGCCATCCATCCCTAAAGGTTCTCAATTGGATTTAGATCAGGGGAACACGCAGGGTGGGCTAAAAGAGTGATGTTGTTCTCCTAAAAAAAGTCCCTTGTCCTGCGGGCATTGTGTACTGTAGCGTTGTCCTGTTGAAAAACTCAGTCGTTACTACACAGACGAGGGCTCTCAGTCATGAGGAATGCTCTCTGCAACATCTGGACATAGCCAGCGGCCGTTTCATGCCCCTGCACTACCTGAAGCTCCATTGTTCCACTGAAGGAAAAAGTACCCCAGACCATTATGGCGCCCCCTCCACTGTGGCGCGTAGAAAACATCTCAGGTGGGATCTGCTTGTCATGCCAGTAACGTTGGAAACCATCAGACCCATCAAGGTTAAAAAAAATTCTCATCAGAGAATAAAACTTTCTTCCACCTTTGAATGTCCCATGTTTGGTGCTCTCTTGCAAAGTCCAAACAAGCAGTTCTGTGGCGTTCAAGGAGACGAGGTCTTTGAAGACATTTTTTGTTTTTGAAGCCCTTCAGTCTCAGATGCCATCTGATGGGTATGGGGCTACAGTCAGCACCAATGAGGGCCTTAATTTGGGTCGAGGATCGTCCAGTGTCTTGACGGACAGCAATTGGATCCTCTGGCTCAGTGCTGATATTATTTTTTGGGGTCTTCCACTTTACTTTTTTGTTCCATAACCCTCAGGATCATTAAAAAAATTCCAAATGACTGTCTTACTGCATCCAACCTCAGCAACGATGGCGTGCTGTGAGAGACCCTGCTTATGCAGTTCAACAACCCGACCACGTTCAAAAAGGAGAGGTTTTTTTTTGCCTTTGCCATCACAACGTGTGACTACCTGACAGAAAATGACAATGAATCCACATCTTTGCACAGATTTGGCCTTTTAAAGTAATGTGGTCCTAAAATTTGGATCAGCTGAAAAACAGCCTGTTTCAGTTTAATTGATATTTTCAATTAATTGAATGCTCAGAAAATGTTTTGTCTCACTCTCATTTCTTCTTGTTGCATGTTGAAACTCTACTTGGAACCTTGTTAAGAAACATGCTAAGGGTCCATTCACACATCTGTGGTGTGTTGCGGACCCGCAAATTGCAGATCCGCAACACACCCAGCCAGCACCCGCTATAGAAATGCCTATTCTTGTCCGCAGCTGCGGACAAGAATAGGACATGTTCTATCTTTTGCGGAGCTGCGGACCGGAAGTAGGCCGAAATAGTGTGCTCTCCGCTTCACGTCCGGGCCCATAGTGAATGAATGGGTCCGCACCCGTTCTGCAAAATTGCGGAACGGGTGCTGACCCTTTTGCGGACGTGTGAATGGACCCTTAACCACCTCAGCTCCCCTAGCTCAAACCCCCTTAATGACCAGACCACTTTTTACAATTCTGCACTACACTACTTTCACGGTTTATTGCTCGGTCATACAACTTACCACCCAAAAGAATTTTACCTCCTTTTCTTCTCACTAATAGAGCTTTCATTTGGTGGTATTTATCTGCTGCTGACATTTTTACTTTTTTTGATATTGATCAAAATTGACCTAAATTTTTGCAAAAAAATATACATTTTTCATTTTCTGTTGTAAAATGTTTCAATTTAAACTACATTTCTATATAAATTTTTCTCAAAATTTATTGTTCTACATGTCTTTGATAAAAAAAAATGCAATAAGTGTATATTTATTGGTTTGGGTAAAAGTTATAGCATTTACAAACTATGGTACAAAAATGTGAATTTACGCACTTTGACTTTCTGAGCACCTGTCATGTTTCCTGAGGTTCTACAATGCCCAGACAGTAGAAACACCCCACAAATGACCCCATTTCGGAAAGTAGACACCCTAAGGTATTCGATTATGGGCATAGTGAGTTCATGGAAGTTTTTATTTTTTGTCACAAGTTAGCGGAAAATGTTTTTTTTTTTCTTACAAAGTCCCATATTCCACTAACTTGTGACAAAAAACAAATTTTACATGAACTCACCATAGCCCTCACGGAATACCTTGGGGTGTCTTCTTTCCAAAATGGGGTCACTTGTGGGGTATTTATACTGCCCTGGCATTTTAGGGGACCTAAAGCGTGAGAAGTAGTTTGGAATCCAAATGCGTAAAAATGCCCTGTAAAATCCTAAAGGTGTTCTTTAGAATTTTGGCCCCTTTGTGCACCTAGGCTGCAAAAAAGTGTCACACATGTGGTATCGCCGTACTCAGAAGAAGTATGGCAATGTGTTTTGGGGTGTATTTTTACATATACCCATGCTGGGTGAGATAAATATCTCTGTAAAAGACAACTTTTCCAATTTTTTTATACAAAGTTTATCATTTTACAGAGATATTTATCTCACTCAGCATGGGTATATGTAAAAATACACCCCAAAACACATTGCCCTACTTTTCCTGAGTACGGCGATACCACATGTGTGACACTTTTTTGCAGCCTAGGTGCGCAAAGGGGCTCAAATTCCAATGAGTATCTTAAAGGAGGGCATTTTTAGGCATTTGGATTCTCATGCTTTAGGGCCCCTAAAATGCCAGGGCAGTATAAATACCCCACATGTGACCCCATTTTGGAAAGAAGACACCCCAAGGTATTCCGTGAGGGGCATTGCAAGTTCTTAGAAGTTTATTTTTTTTGGCACAAGTTAACGGAAATTGATTTTATTTTGTTTTTTCTCACAGTCTCCCTTTCTGCTAACTTGTGACAAAAAGTTCAATCTTTCATGGACTCAATATGACCCTCAGCCAATGCCTTGGGGTGTCTACTTTCCAAAATGGGGTCATTTGTGGGGTGTGTTTACTGTTCTGGCATTTTGGGCGGGGCTAAATTGTAAGAAACCCTGTAAAGCCTAAAGGTACTCTGACTTTTGGCCCCTTTATGCACCTAGGCTGCAAAAAAGTGTCACACATCTGGTATCGCCGTACTCAGGAGAAGTTCGGGAATGTGTTTTAGGGTGTCATTTTACATATACCCATGCTGGGTGAGAGAAATATCTCGCTAAAAGACTTCTCTCACCCAGCATGGGTATATGTAAAAAGACACCCCAAAACACATTGCACTACTTCTCCTGAGTACAGCGATACCAAATGTGTGACACTTTTTTGCAGCCTAGGTGTGCAAAGGGGCCCAAATTCCAATGAGTACCTTTTAGGAGGGCATTTTTAGGCATTTGGATTCCAGACTTCTTCTCACGCATTAGGGCCCCTAAAATGCCAGGGCAGTATAAATACCCCACAAGTGACCCCATTTTGGAAAGAAGATACCCCAAAGTATTCCATGAGGTATTCCATGAGGGGCATGGCGAGTTCCTAGGATATTTTTATTTGGGCACAAGTTAGAGGAAAATGATGTTGTAAGAGAAAAAAAAAAAACATTTTCCGCTAACTTGTGCCAAAAAAACAATATATTCTAGGAACTCGCCATGCCCCTCACGGAATACCTTGGGGTGTCTTCTTTCCAAAATGGGGTCACTTATGGGGTATTTATACTGCCCTGGCATTTAGTCTGAAATATAAATGTCTAAAAAATTTTAGGCATTTGGATTCCGTGAGGGGTATGGTGAGTTCATGTGAGATTTTAATTTTTGTCACAAGTTAGTGGAATAACAGACGCACAAGATCAGGCCTGATCGGGCAAACACTGCGTTTTTTGTAGAGCCTATAGAACATGTCCTATTCTTGTCCGCAATTGCAGACAAGAAAAGGCATTTTCTATATAGTTTTGGCAATGTGCGGATCCGCAAAATGCGGAAAGCACATTGCTGGTGTCCGTGTTTTGCAGATCCGCGGTGTCCGTGTTTTGCGGATCCACAGATCCGCAAAACACATACGGACGTCTGAATAGAGCCTTACAGGGGGGTGATCAATGACAGGGGGTGATCAGGGGTTAATAAGGGGTTAATAAGTGACAGGGGGGGTTGTAGTGTAGTGTGGTGCTTGGTGCTACTTATTACAGAGCTGCCTGTGTCCTCTGGTGGTCGATCCAAGCAAAAGGGACCACCAGAGGACTAGGTAGCAGGTATATCAGACGCTGTTAACAAAACAGCGTCTGATATACCTTTCAAGCGTTAAAAAAAATCACATCTACAGCCTGCCAGCGAATAATCGCCGCTGGCAGGCTGTAGATGCACTCGTTTACCTCCGGATCCTGTGAACGCGCGCTCCTGTGTGCACGCGTTCACAGGAAAACTCGCCTCTCGCGAGATGACTCGCCGGCACGTCCAAGAGAAATAATAGGGCCGCTGCCAGGACGCAATCCTGAGTGCGGCAGTCCTGAGGCGGTCTTAAACTTTTGATCAGGACTGTATGAGACAGACTCATTACATGCAAAGTGAGACATTTCAAGACTTTATTTGTTATAATTTGGATGATTATGGCTTACCGCCTATGAAACCCCAAAGTCTCAATTTTGAGGTATTCTTTGCTTAGGGGATATGGATTAATTAGCTTACTAGAGTGTGACACTTTGAGCCTAGAATATTGAAGCGTTTAACAAAATTCTAATTTTAAGCTGCATTAATGCAATTCCTTTTAATTTGCATTACTGAAATAAATGAACTTTTGCATGATATTCTAATTTTTCGAGTTTCGAGTATATATCGGTGTATATGTGTATATATACACTCACCTAAAGAATTATTAGGAACACCTGTTCTATTTTTCATTAATGAGATTATCTAGTCAACCAATCACATGGCAGTTGGTTCAATGCATGTAGGGCTGTGGTCCTGGTCAAGACAATCTCCTGAACTCCAAACTGAATGTCAGAATGGGAAAGAAAGGTGATTTAAGCAATTTTGAGCATGACATGGTTGTTGGTGCCAGACGGGCCGGTCTGAGTATTTCACAATCTGCTCAGTTACTGGGATTTTCACGCACAACCATTTCTAGGGTTTACAAAGAATGGTGTGAAAAGGGAAAAACATCCAGTATGCGTCAGTCCTGTGGGCAAAAATGCCTTGTGGATGCTAGAGGTCAGAGGAGAATGGGCCGACTGATTCAAGCTGATAGAAGAGCAACGTTGACTGAAATAACCTCGTTACAACCGAGGTATGCAGCAAAGCATTTGTGAAGCCACAACACGCACAACCTTGAGGCAGATGGGCTACAACCAGCAGAAGACCCTACCGGGTACCACTCATCTCCACTACAAATTAGAAAAAAAGGCTACAATTTGCACGAGCTCACCAAAATTGGACTGTTGAAGACTGGAAAAATGTTGCCTGGTCTGATTAGTCTCGATTTCTGTTGAGACATTTAAATGGTAGAGTCCGAATTTGGCGCAAACAGAATGAGAACATGTATCAATCATGCCTTGTTACCACTGTGCAGGCTGGTGGTGGTGGTATAATGGTGTGGGGGATGTTTTCTGAGCACACTTTAGGCCCCTTAGCGCCAATTGGCCATCGTTTAAATGCCACGGGCTACCTGAGCATTGTTTCTGACCATGTCCATCCCTTCATGACCATCATGCACACATCCTCTGATGGCTACTTCCAGCAGGATAATGCACCATGTCACAAAGCTCAAATCATTTCAAATTGGTTTCTTGAACATGACAATGAGTTCACTGTACTAAAATGGCCCCCACAGTCACCAGATCTCAACCCAATAGAGCATCTTTGGGATGTGGTGGAACGGGAGCTTCGTGCCCTGGATGTGCATCCCTCAAATCTCCATCAACTGCAAGATGCTTTCCTATCAATATGGGCCAACATTTCTAAAGAATGCTATCAGTACCTTGTTGAATCAATTCCATGTAGAATTAAGGCAGTTCTGAAGGCAAAAGGGGGTCCAACACCGTATTAGTATGGTTTTCCTAATAATTCTTTAGGTGAGTGTATATATATATATATATATTATTAGGGTTACCCCTGCAGTACATAACTCTTTTGCTAGTGGTAGTTGTGCTTGTTTTTGTCTCCATATTCTAAAAGCCATATTTTGTATTGTATTATGGACAATTGTCTTAGGTCTCATTTTGAGATGATGGTTTGATTGGTACCATATTGGGGCACATATGACTTTTTGATTGCTTGATATGACACTTTTTTATGTAAGATGAGAAAAAATTGCTTTTTGACACAGTTTTTATATTAATTTTTTTATGGCATTCTCCAGATGGGTAGGATCACATGATATTTTTATAGAGTAGGTTGTTATGGATGGGGCAATACCTAATACGTGCATTTTTTTTATTTTATCTTGGTTTTACAAAATAAAAGCATTTTAGAAAACTACAAATGCCATTTTGGGGTGTGTATGACTTGAACACTTTTTATTTAATTTTATTGTAAGATAAAGTGATGAAAAAATGTTGTATCAGCCTTTTTTTATTAATTTCTGTGATGCCTTAGGCTAACTTTTTTATACTTCCATAGTACTGGCATTTTCGCATGCGGCGATGCTCATGATGTTGTTTTTTCTTTTTCTTTTTTTCTTTTGGGAAAAAGTGGGTGATTTGAATTTTTATATATTCTTTTATATTTTTAAAACTTGTTTTTACTTTTTATTTATTTTTTATACTTTTTGTTAGATCCCCAAGTTGGTCCACAATTTACAATCATCAGATTGCAATTTATACAGAACATTGGAAATTGCTCCATTATTCTGTATAGAAATCACTATTGAAAAATCAGGCAAATGGTTGCTATTGCACCAGCTCTGCTCCAGAGTGGGAACTATCTTTAAAGACCAGGCATGCGCCGTACATTTACAGCAGATATTGAAAAAGGGGTTAATGGTCACATGACCAAATGTGTATAGCACAGAGCTTTCTTTCTGCATGGACTGCTGGAGCTCATGGAGGTACTTCGGGAGAAAGGGTCTGTATATGCCTGCAAGAAGCCAGATGAGGGAGGTTCCAGTGGTGCTCAACACAGTCCTGGGGTACATGGTGTATAATTACCTGCTCCATTGCTGTAGCTTTTTGTGAGGAAGGGGGCATGTGGCCTATTCTGGGGCCATGAGGGTGCAGATCTGTGTGAGGATCTTTATGGGGTGTAAATCTGAGGTAGAGCCAGAATCAACAGAATGTAACTGTGTTGGTAGTACATAATTGCATGACTTGGGCAGTGGCGTACCGCCAATAATGGCAGACCACGCAACTTCTACGGGGCCCAAGGCAAGGGAGGGCCGGGAGTGGATGGAATGCCTGATTCCCTCAGTATGGCGGCTCAACTTCAGTTTGGCTTGGGTGGGCCCTAGTACACCAGTGCTCAAGCCCCCCCCCCCCTTCCCCTTCTCCTCTTCTTTTACATACATTGTGTTATGTGCACTGCAGACACACAGTGCATGGACCGGAGGCCATATCTGCAGAAGGGGCGTTGCTAGGGTCTGAAAACATCCGGGGCACAAGCCCACTGTATCACGCCCCCACCCAATGAAGCATTGCAATGGGGAAGGCCCTTCACAGTAGTTATTAACCCCTTTCAGGAGTCCCCCCTTCACAGTAGTTATTAGTCCTTTTAAGCAATCCCCCTTTCAGCGAATGGGGAACTGCTGAAAGGGTTTAATAACTACTGTAAAGGGCCTAGCTGTCTGGGCAACCCCATAGATCATCCCTCCACCCCCTTGTACTTTAACCCCTTTCAGCAGTCCCCCCTTCACAGTAGTTATTAATCCTTTTCAGTAGTCCCCCCTTCAGTGAATGAGGGACTGCTGAAAGGGGTTAATAACTACTGTGAAGGGACTAGCCATTTGGGCAACCCCACAGATCATCCCCTCATCCCCCCTGTACTTGTTCCGCTGGCTGCATGGGCAAGAGTTCAACTTCATTCACTTCGGTGTGCAATCCCGTCCTGCGGCACATGATCCCGCGAGACCAGTAACCTACAGCGACGGGTCCCACGGGATCACATGCTGCAGGAGGGGATTGCTCGCAGAAGTGACTGAACTCATGCCTGTGCAGCACGCAAGTAGCGGAACAAGTAAAGGGGGGTGGGGCCAGCATAACATTCGGGGCATTGGACAAAACATCCGGGGCTCAAGCCCCGAATGTTTTGACCGAACGCTGCCCCTGGTCTGCAGTCAAGTGAGGGTGCCACTTGCTCTCCTCTGTCTCCTGGGCACTGCACTGGCCAATCAGCGTTTAGCAGTGCTAGGCTCCTGCTGCTGATTGCTGCAGCAGGAGAAAGAACTGAATGGGCTGAATGTGCTTAACGCTCACTGGACTCCAGCCCCCAGCAAGAAGAACTCCCCTCGCTCGCTATGCTGCAAGTTAAAAATAAAAAGTTAATGACCTGGTGGTGGGGGAAAAGGGGGGCTGTGATACTTAACAGCAGCAGCAGGGACCAGAGTTTATTTGGGGGGGGGGAGTGGGGAGGTGCACTGTTCTCTATATAAGCATCAGCCACAAGCAGAGTTTATGGGAGAGATGGCCCCCACCCCATGAACTCTGAGAGATCAGTGTGCCCAAGGACCCCCACCCCTAATGAACTCTTAAATTGTACTTTATATTTTTGTGGGGAGGGAGGGGCCCAAAAAGTTTTGCTATGGGGCCCCATGATTTCTATGTACGTCCCTGGATTTAGGGCCCCACTTTTGATTTTGCCAGGGCCATATTTTGTCTAAAACCGGCCCTGCATTGGGAGTATGCTGGTTCAGATTCACTAGGTTTGTTCCATGCATGAACTCTGTGTGTCTCCATTTAGTAAATGCCTCTGGAAACCTCGTCTCTGCTCTACAGTTGCACCGTGTGTGGCCTCAGATCGGACCTTGGATACTTCACCTTAGGTATTTGGTTTCACTGACTATTCTGTATGAACTTTAGCCTGGTCTGGATTTTCTCTGACGTTTTCCCACAGAGGTTATTATTTGGACTACGTTAGTTCTGTATGATTTCTGGCTTGGACTTTACTGCTGTGTTTTCAATAAATCCATGTTTGTTCAGATCTTTGCCTGGTTTCTTGGGGTTCTGCAGCATTACATGGTCGTAAGCTGGTGTATGGGCACTTGGCAGGGCACAGAAGGAAAGGAGCGCCATATGGATTTCAATGGGATAATTTTAAGCTGCCATGTGACACTTAAAGTCCCCCTAATACACCCCTACAGTAGAAACTCCCCAAAAGTGATCCCATTTTGGAAATTACGGGATAAGGTGACTGTTTTATTGGTACTATTTTGGGTACATATGATTTTTATTGCACTATATTACGCTTTTTGTGAGGTAAGGTAACCAAAAAATGGCTGTTCTGGCAGTTTTTATTTTTTGTTTTTTTACGGTGTTCACCTGACGTTTATATCATGTGCTATTTTTATAAATATTTAGTTTTATTTTTCTTTTGTTTCAGTTTTACATAATAAAGCATTTTTGAAAAAAGAAAACATGTTTTCGTGTCTCCATTTTCTTAAAGACATATTTTTTAAATTTTTCTGCCAATCATCCTTTTGTAGGGGCTCTTTTTTTGCAGGAAGAGTTGGCATTTTTATTGGTACCATTTTTGGGTACATATGATTTTTTGATCAGTCAATATTACACTTTTTCATGCAAGGTGACCAAAAAATTGATGCTTTGGCACAGTTTCTATTTATTTTTTTACAGCATTCACCTTAGGGGGTAGATCATGGGATATTTTTATAGAGCATGTTACAGATTTTTTATTATTTACTTTGGTTTTACACAATAAAAGCATTTTTGAAAGAAGACAATCCTTTTTATGTCTACATTTTCTGAAAGCCTTTTTTCATTTTCCTGCTATTATCTTATGTAGGGGCTCATTTTTTGCGTCATGAGGTGACGGATTGATTAGTACTATTTTGGGGTACATGTGACTTTTTGATTGGTTGGTATTACACTTTTTGTGATGTAAGGTGAAAAAAATAGCATTTTTTTACTTGGCTCTTTAATGTTTAATGTTATTGTTTAAAAAAAAAAGTATTTTCCCCCCAAAAAAATTGTCCCACTATGGGGGTACAACATTTTAGGATTTGATTCTTGTTTCAATGCAGTACAATACATCTGTATTGTACTGCATTGACTATCAGTGTATTACACAGTGTAAGGGCTTGTACACATGACCGTGCCGTGTTTTGCGGTCCACAATTTGCAAAACACGGATGCCGCCCATGTGCCTTTCGCAATTTGTGTAACGGAATGCACGGCCCTTTATAGAAATGCCTATTCTTATCTGCATAGGACATTACTTATAATTTTTGCGGGGCCACGGAACGGAGCAACAGATGTGGACAGCACACGAAGTGCTGTCTGCATCTTTTGCTGCCATATTGAATTAAATGGGTCCGCACCGGAACCTCAAAAAATGTGGCTCGGATGTGGAAACAAACCATGGTCGTGTGAATGAGCCCTAATACACTGACGGTTTGCCTATGAGACCCAGCCTAGGGGCTGGGCCTCATAGGTCTCAGTAGCTGCTGGGCCCCAAGGCCTTTGAAAGGCTTGGGGCTGCCATGGCAACCATTGTGTCCCTGCCACCGCAGCTCAGGGACCCAATGGATCAGGAGATGGAGCGCAAACCACTCATATGCTACTGTCAGTGCTGACCTCGGTATATGAGTTGTCACCAATGCTGGTGGATGCAACAGAGGCCCAGCTGTCAGTAACAGCTGCGCCTGTGCTGCTGATGAAGTGCCGGTAATTTTGGACAAGCATTCTCATCCTAGGTCCGTATGGTGTTAAAGGCAGATGTCATATATTGCAGTGTGCATCACTGTGCACTGCATCAACAATCAGCGTTAATCCATCATTTTAGTGATACAGTTAGTGTTTTAGTATTAAAGACATATATCGCCATGTGCATCACTGTGCACTGCGCTGACATTCATACATAATCCGTTCTGTTAGCTGTAGCATTACATTGCGTCCATATTAGGTGCAGGTGTAATTCATTACTTTGTATATAAGTGTGCAGTGGAGTAAAATTTATCATATCTATTCCCATATCTATTGTTAGCAATACAGTTGTTATACACTATGGCCAACGAACAGTTGCCTCGGCCCTCCAAAGGAATGGGCAGCTGCAAAAATGAGAGAAAAAGTAAGTATAACAGTTGCACTGTTTGTTTTATTTTTTATTAATTCACTGTTTATGTCTGTGTGCATTAAGCAGTGTGCTGCTACTTATACAGACGTGGACAAAATTGTTGGTACCCTTTGGTCAATGAAAGAAAAAGTCACAATGGTCACAGAAATAACTTTAATCTGACAAAAGTAATAATAAATTAAAATTCTATAAATGTTAACCAATGAAAGTCAGACATTGTTTTTCAACCATGCTTCAACAGAATTATGTAAAAAAATAAACTCATGAAACAGGCATGGACAAAAATGATGGTACCCCTAGAAAACACAGAACATAATGTGACCAAAGGGACATGTTAATTCAAGGTGTGTCCACTAATTAGCATCACAGGTGTCTACAACCTTGTAATCAGCCATTGGGCCTATATATATGGCTCCAGGTAATCACTGTGTTGTTTGGTGATATGGTGTGTACCACACTCGACATGGACCAGAGGAAGCAAAGGAAAGAGCTGTCTCAAGAGATCAGAAAGAAAATTATAGACAAGCATGTTAAAGGTAAAGGCTATAAGACCATCTCCAAGCAACTAGATGTTCCTGTGAGTACAGTTGCACATATTATTCATAAGTTTAAGATCCATGGGACTGTAGCCAACCTCCCTGGACGTGGCCGCAGGAGGAAAATTTATGACAAATCTAAGAGACGGATAATCCGAATGGTAACAAAAGAGCCTAGAAAGACTTCTAAAGAGATTCAAGGTGAACTTCATGCTCAAGGAACATCAGTGTCAGATCGCACCATCCGTCGTTGTTTGAGCCAAAGTGGACTACATGGGAGACGACCAAGGAGGACACCATTGTTGAAAACGAATCATAAAAAAGCAAGACTGGAATATGCCAAACTACATGTTGACAAGCCACAAAGCTTCTGGGAGAATGTCCTGTGGACAGATGAGACAAAAATCGAAGTTTTTGCCAAGGCACATCAGCTGTATGTTCACAGACGAAAAAATGAAGCATATCAAGAAAAGAACACTGTCCCTACTGTGAAACATGGAGGAGGCTCTGTTATGTTCTGGGGCTGCTTTGCTGCGTCTGGCACAGGGTGTCTTGAATCTGTGCAGGGTACAATGAAATCTCAAGACTATCAAGGAATTCTAGAGAGAAATGTACTAGCCAGTGTCAGAAAGCTTGGTCTCAGTCGCAGGTCATGGGTCTTGCAACAGGACAATGACCCAAAACACACCGCTAAAAACACCCAAGAATGGCTAAGAGGAAAAAATTGGACTATTCTAAAGTGGCCTTCTATGAGCCCTGACCTCAATCCTATTGAGCATCTTTGGAAGGAGCTGAAACATGCAGTCTGGAAAAGGCACCCTTCAAACCGGACACAACTGGAGCAGTTTGCTCATGAGGAGTGGGCCAAAATACCTGCTGAGAGGTGCAGATGTCTCATTGACAGTTACAGGAAGCGTTTGATTGCAGTGATTGCCTCAAAAGGTTGCGCAACAAAATATTAAGTTAGGGGTACCATCATTTTTGTCCATGCCTGTTTCATGAGTTTATTTTTTTACATAATTCTGTTGAAGCATGGTTGAAAAACAATGTCTGACTTTCATTGGTTAACATTTATAGAATTTTAATTTATTATTACTTTTGTCAGATTAAAGTTATTTCTGTGACCATTGTGACTTTTTCTTTCATTGACCAAAGGGTACCAACAATTTTGTCCACGTCTGTAGTTCTATGTATATATTGTGTTGCAGCCAAGGTAGTGTGCATCTGCGTTCTTATCTATATGTATTATGGAGGGGCTGGTTTACTTTTCCCCCTTTTTTTTTGGTGTATACCGTTGGGGAGTGGCACCGTGAACCGTGCACTCCCGCCCATTGTAGGCCAAAAGCCTAGGGGAGGCATGTATTTGAGTAGGAAGTATCACACAGCTGGGCCTTACTTCGCCCAGATTGTAGGTTGAAAGCACAGGAGAGACATGTGTTAGAGTAGGTCCCGTCTGTTTGAAGCCACCTGTCATGATGCGGTTCACTGTGACAGTTGTGACCGTGTAGGCTGGCTGCATGCCCACTCACGTACTGGCTGCAGGCTGACTCCTGTGTATTCTGGTTGCTTGGGGCTACGTGCTGGCTGCGGTGTCTTGTTTGAACTATTGCCTGTGAATGTGTATACTCCCTGTGTCTGCATCTCAGTGCAGTTCTAGTCACTGTTGCCGTGTAGGCTGGCTGCAGGCTGACTCCTGTGTATGCTGGTTGCTTGGGACTGCTTATTGGCTGCTGTGGACTTCGTGTGTGCATGTTGCTATAGCTGAAAACAAAACATAGAACAAAACATACAATGCAACAGCTCTCTGCAAACCAAATAAAGTACAAAAATGCACTATAATTGCTAATGCTATGCTTATAAATTAGAGATGCTTGGCAAATACATTTTGTACAAAATTATTTGAGCCTGTCTGCCACACGTCAAGGCGATCTCTGTAAGATGGAACCTAACACTAAATTCTACCTGTTATGTGCCATGACCGCTACCAATTCAGGGAGTGTAGGTTCCACATGCATGCTGGGTCCACCTTAATTTGCATCTTTGGTGCCAAAATGGCCTCCATTATATGCAGATACCAACATGCATGCTGAGCCCACTCCACACCTCTCCTGGTGCCAAATGGCTTACAGTGATTGAGGGAGAGCAGGCTAAGCTTTATACTCACACTAATTAAAATAAGCCTATGGGGCAAACAGGCTGGTCAGGAGTGCACGACTGAAGTGTCAGCCACTGCTTCTGATCTAGTCTGTTCCTTGTTTGTCCTGCCTTCTTGAGAGGGTCCCTGGATTCTCTGGAGGGAGAATCTCTAGTCTGTGTGCAGCTCTGCCTGAGACTGTCATGCTTTCATTCCGCTTAGGGTCCAGGCATCTGCTTCTGTGCTGGTTCTAGTTTGTCTTATTGTCTGATCCATGCCCAGTGTTTGCTTGGGTTCCAGTTCTGTTGTCTGTTCCGCTGGTGCTTGCACCAGCGTGATTCTTTGCAGGTAGGGGCCAACTGTACCGGGACCTTTCTGGAGGTGCAACCAGTGAGCCCTCGGGCAGTTCATTCCCACCACCATTGGCTCTGTGAAGAAATAGGCTAGCTGGCTCTCTGCCTCCTGCGTTTTGCCTCTGGTCTGCCAGTGCACTTGGTTCTGTGGTAGTTCTATACAATAAGTAAAGCAGTTACGCAGTTTTTTCTCAGGAATTCACCATTTACTTATGTCTTTGTGCATTAAGCAGTGTGCTATTTGTAGTTCCATGTATATAGTGTGTTTCAGCCAAGGTAGCACGCACCTGCATTTGTATCTCTATATATCTATATATCTATATATATATATGCAGTAAGTTTATGTTGATGTCACTGTTTATTTTTCCCTTCTTTTGATCCATCACAAGAACAACCCCCAACCACTGGGGCGGGGCCTTCACAGTAGTTATTAACCCCTTTCAGCAGTCCCCCCTTCAGTGAAGACGTTCTCAAACATTATATGCGAGTGCCTGCAGATGAGCAGATGCTCTAAAAAAAAATTGAGTTGAGGGCCTGCAGTTGAGCAGACCCAGTAAAAAAAATTTGAGTGGAGTGAATATATACAATCTGGATGAGGAGGAGCAGCAAAAAACAAGATTCAACCATACACTCTTTTTGTGGTGGAAAAGATGCATGGGAATACGCTACAGTAGATTGAGTATATTATAAATGATTGAAATTGCCTTTATGTTCATCTCGGCTCAGCTCTCCTCTGGTGGAGTTAAGAAATCTGGGGCAATCTAGGCCTTGTTAATTTAACTTGTTAAACCTGTCAGCATTGCCAGCGGACAAGCGGATCTGCTTATCTGGTATGATGCAACCAGCAGCACTAAATAAACACTCAGACAAAACGCTGGCGGCAGGGCAGGCCAGCACCTCCAAGGCGTAGAGCGCAAGTTCGTGCCACGTGTCCAGCTTGGATGCCTAGTAGTTGTAAGGCACTGAGGGATCATTTAGGATGCTGACACAGTCTGCTATGTATTCCTTCACCATCTTCCAAAACTTTCCCCTCCTTGTACTACTAGGCCGCACTTCAGGATGAGGTTGCTGGTGGGGTGTCATAAAAGTGTCCCATGCCTTGGAGAGTGTTGCCCTGGCTTTGTTGGAACTGCTGTGTGTTCCCATTGTCTCCCTTCCCCGGTTGCCTAAGGAAGTACGGACTCTGCCGCCAGTGTTGTCAGATGGAATATTCCGGAGCGATCTCTCAACAAGTACCTTCTGGTATTGCACCATTTTACTCGTCCTTTCCACCACAGGAATGAGAGATGGGAAGTTCTCTTTGTAGCGGTGGTTGAGAAAGGTGAAAACCCAGTAATCCGTGTTATCTAAAATGTGTATCTCACGAGGGTCGCGGGAAAGGCAGCCTAACATGAATTCAGCAATGTGTGCCAGAGTACAAACAGGCAAGACGTCGATGTCGACATCAGGATGACTCTCCATCTCCTTATCCTCTTCATACACGCGGCACGCCTTCACTAGTAGCTCTGGAAAATACATGGGCTAGGCATAGGATGTGTATCAGGTTGCCGAGCTCCAAAGCAACCACCAAGTTACGGCCATTGTCAGACACAACCATGTCTGGTTGTAGGTTGAGTGTCAAGAGTCACAGCTCGGTCTGGTCCCTTATACCCTGCCAAAGCGATGTGGCAGTGTGCTGTTTGTCCCCTGAGCAGATCAGATTCAGCGCGGCCTGTTGACGCTTACCCACAGCAATGCTACACTGCTTCCAGCTAGCGACTGACTGCTGCTGGAGGTGGAAGTGGAGGAGGATGAGGAGGAGAAGTGCGGGTTGGATCCAGTAACATAGCTGCTGGCGGAGATCCTGATGGACATAGGTCCCGCAATCCTGGGCGTGGGTAGCACCTGTGCCATCCCAGGGTACGAATTACTCCCGGCCTCCACCACACTCACCCAGTGTGTGGTCAGGGAAATGTAGCGTCCCTGGCCACCAGCACTTGTCCATGTGTCCGTGGTTAAGTGGATCTTCACAGTAACTGCGTTGGTCAGGGCACGGATGATGTTCTGGGACAGATGCTGGTGTAAGGCAGGCACGGCACACCATGAAAAATATTGGTGGCTGGGGAGTACTGAGGGAGGGCGCCGACATCAGGTTGTGGAAGGCCGCAGTGTCCACAAGCCTAAATGGCAACATTTCAAGGGCCAGGATTTTTAAAGTTGGCAGTTTAGTGCTATGGCCTGTGGGTGGGTATTTGCGCTTGCGTTCAAATTACTGTTATGGACATTTGGACGCTGAGCTGGGACAGGGAAGTGGATGTTGTTGCTGATGGTTCATGCAAAGGTCCAGGTGCAGGGCGAGAGAAATCCGGGCCTGCGTCTTGGACAGGGGATTGGACAGCACGTAATAAAGGGAAAGAGGAGGCAGTGGTGTGACCCGCAGACCCAGATTGTTGACCCAGGCATTCGCTCCACTTAAAAAGGACCTTTCACCTGGCAAAAAATTGTGAACGAAGTGTCACTGAGGCCTCCAAACGTGTATTCGGACGAGCATGCTCGCTCATCACTACTCCCCTGCATAATGTAAACAGGACGGATCTGTTTTGCAGCCCCATAGTCTTCTATTATGACGGAATGAATAACGGAATGCCTCTAAAGGCATTCCGTTATGCATTCCATCATAGAATTGAGTTATGGTCCGTGGTACCCAACAAACAAAGTGTGAACGAATTTCAAAATATGACATTCGCTCATCTCTAGTGGTGAGGATGGCAACCACATGAGTCTACATAGTGGACCAGTCACAGAGTGGAGATGGTGGCAACTGCATGAGGAGTCTACATAGTGGCACAGTCAGAGTGGGGAGGTGGGGGGCAACATCGGTAGCAGAAACAGCACAAGATGGTGGGTGGCAGCAGAGGCAACAGGTTTGTGGCATCATGTGGTGGCAGCATCAGAATAGTGGCTGAAGCAGGTGGCCAGTAGTTTTCAGCGGCATGTCCCATATTCAAATTCACAATATTTGGTGAATGTTCAAAAGAATATTCGTAAAATATTAGCGAATATTCAAATTCGATATTAATTCGCATATGCGATAAATCGTAATTTAAAAAAAATCGCATAATGCGACTTTCTTCAAGAAAGAAAATATAGCATTAATTTTTGTGCTATATTTTCTTTAGAAGAATATTCATCGTATTATAAAACACTAATATATACCAATATAGTGAATAGACTATTAGATTCTACCACTATTAGTTAAACTACTAATTTTTATTTATTTAGCGAAAATTCTTTATCATACTTACTATACAGGGAGTGCAGAATTATTAGGCAAGTTGTATTTTTGAGGATTAATTTTATTATTGAACAACAACCATGTTCTCAATGAACCCAAAAAACTCATTAATATCAAAGCTGAATATTTTTGGAAGTAGTTTTTAGTTTGTTTTTAGTTTTAGCTATTTTAGGGGGATATCTGTGTGTGCAGGTGACTATTACTGTACATAATTATTAGGCAAATTAACAAAAAACAAATATATAGCCATTTCAATTATTTATTTTTACCAGTGAAACCAATATAACATCTCAACATTCACAAATATACATTTCTGACATTCAAAAACAAAACAAAAACAAATCAGTGACCAATATAGCCACCTTTCTTTGCAAGGACACTTAAAAGCCTGCCATCCATGGATTCTGTCAGTGTTTTGATCTGTTCACCATCAACATTGCGTGCAGCAGCAACCACAGCCTCCCAGACACTGTTCAGAGAGGTGTACTGTTTTCCCTCCTTGTAAATCTCACATTTGATGATGGACCACAGGTTCTCAATGGGGTTCAGATCAGGTGAACAAGGAGGCCATGTCATTAGATTTTCTTCTTTTATACCCTTTCTTGCCAGCCACGTTGTGGAGTACTTGGACGCGTGTGATGGAGCATTGTCCTGCATGAAAATCATGTTTTTCTTACCTTGCAGACTTCTTCCTGTACCACTGCTTGAAGAAGGTGTCTTCCAGAAACTGGCAGTAGGACTGGGAGTTGAGCTTGACTCCATCCTCAACCCAAAAAGGCCCGACAAGCTCATCTTTGATGATACCAGCCCAAACCAGTACTCCACCTCCACCTTGCTGGTGTCTGAGTCGGACTGGAGCTCTCTGCCCTTTACCAATCCAGCCATCTGGCCCATCAAGACTCACTCTCATTTCATCAGTCCATAAAACCTTAGAAAAATCAGTCTTGAGATATTTCTTGGCCCAGTCTTGACGTTTCAGCTTGTGTGTCTTGTTCAGTTGTGGTCGTCTTTCAGCCTTTCTTACCTTGGCCATGTCTCTGAGTATTGCACACCTTGTGCTTTTGGGCACTCCAATGATGTTGCAGCTCTGAAATATGGCCAAACTGGTGGCAAGTGGCATCTTGGCAGCTGCACGCTTGACTTTTCTCAGTTCATGGGCAGTTATTTTGCGCCTTGGTTTTTCCACACGCTTCTTGCGACCCTGTTGACTATTTTGAATGAAACGCTTGATTGTTCGATGATCACGCTTCAGAAGCTTTGCAATTTTAAGAGTGCTGCATCCCTCTGCAAGATATCTCACTATTTTTGACTTTTCTGAGCCTGTCAAGTCCTTCTTTTGACCCATTTTGCCAAAGGAAAGGAAGTTGCCTAATAATTATGCACACCTGATATAGGGTGTTGATGTCATTAGACCACACCCCTTCTCATTACAGAGATGCACATCACCTAATATGCTTAATTGGTAGTAGGCTTTCGAGCCTATACAGCTTGGAGTAAGACAACATGCATAAAGAGGATGATGTGGTCAAAATACTCATTTGCCTAATAATTCTGCACGTAGTGTATATTCATGTTTTAGAATATTATGAATATTCTATAAAAAACAATATATTGCCCTAAAGCTAATATATTCTTTATTTAGAATATAATTTATTTTTATTTTTTTAAATCTATCTTTACAGTTTTTAACATACTCCTCCCCGACAAGCATCACATCACTGTGGTTAGAATATACTATCGGATCTGAGTTTTCCATTCGTTCGTGAAAACTCCGATCCGATGGTATATTCTAACTACTGAGGCAGGGTTAATAATATTTTTCAAATATTCACCTCATTGCTGTTCGATAATTTGCGTATTCGATAATTTGATAATTCGCTTATTCGCTACACCACCTAAGTTAATAATAGTGTGATGCGCATGTTGCGCGCCATTGTAGGTGTGGTTAAGCGTGCTCACGCACATTAGTTCCTTTTTTCAGAGCCTGCGAATTTTGACAGAGAAAATGGTGGACAGAAAATTCAGAGATGAAGAGGATGAACTCCTGCTAGCTGTAAGTATAACACTGTATGTGATAACATTTTGAATGCATGTTCGAACCATATCTGTGTAGTAACTAATTAGTGAGCAATAGCGTATTTAAATATTCACGAATGAGCAAATATGAGAATATATTTGCACACTAAATATAACTTCATCTTTTATCATGTCTGATTAGATATTCATCATTGTTGTAATAAGTATTGTTTTGACATCACAGCACTTTTTGTAGCAAGTATGTATGTATGGACAGCAAAGAAATATCAAGCACATGCACATTGCATATAAATTTTCCTACCACACACTGTATACCACACGCAAACACAAACACATAGTCTATATATTAGAGTTTATGTTTTGTTGGTCTGGAGAAAAATAAAAAATTTCTTCCGCCTGTATTTGCTGGTTCATTTAGCGTTACCCAGGGTGCACCATGTGGAGACGAACCAGCTGTACACCCCATACCGTACCGTCACTTCGCTCGACAGGTACATCTCTGCTCAGCTGGCCAATATCCGATTGCTCAGACCAAATACACATACAACAGGAAAACAATTTGATCTTATAATGTGAACATTAAATCTAATATTTCCACCTTCTAACAATTAAATAATTTTTGCTGTGTTTTTGATGATATTTATTAATAATCCTTGTATTTCATAAATTTGGGATTATATGTTTGCATATTTATCCTGCAGCCCATGTTTAAGGGTATGACCGTACTCGGAAGCAGGCCGAGAAGAAGGCAATAGTCTTGGGGGTCAAGAATATCCTCGAACGAAAATTTGGCCGCAGCCACAAAGAAATCGCCATTGTCAAGAACTGGTCGGATCTCAAGAGGCGGCACCACCAGGACTGGGTTAATGAGCTCAGTCACAGAGTCTGCCCAGGTATTTATTTTTATTTTTTTGTGTCCGTGGATCTGAAAAACACATTACGGACATTTAAATAGATCCTAGAACGTTGTGTGATTACAGGGCTTCCAGTGCCAACCGTCCACCGCCGTATCGCCACGGTCGATTTGGATGTGGTGGAGGTCTCCGCAGAGGAGGAGGATGAGCAGGCGGGCCCCTCCCACAGTATAATTGGTGCCACCAACCCACCTGATGTGGGCAATGATGTGGAGGTGGCAGCTGAAGAGCCCGGACCCTCCAAAGGGGCCCCAGCTCCTGCTGAGGAAGATATCCCCACCCCAGCTCCTGCCGAAGTGGAGGACTTAATTACCACCACTCAAAAGGAGGGTAAATATGTGCACACATCATTCTAATTATGTATGCATCACATATTTTGAAACATTAACCCTCTGTACCCCATGCCTGTTTTTATCTTAATGCTCATTTAATTGTTTCTTAAATATGAAAGGTATCTATTTTTGTGCTAATAACTTTAAAATGAGTTTTTAATTTTCACGGGCATAGTTCTATTTTATCGTCACACATTGTACTTCATGACAGTGGTAAAATTTCGTCTTACAAAAATTAGCTAATTTTTAAAAATATGAATAAAAAAAATCAAAATTGTAATTTCTTATTGTGCTACATATACATATTTCATGTTTAGATCATTTATTAACTGAAATATATATTTTTTTGTTACATAGAAGGCTTAGAAATTGAGAAGAAATCAATTTTATCATTAAACACTGTTTTAATTTTTTTTTTTTTTTCAATAACAGTTTGGTTATGCAGTCACTTTTTGTGCCTTACATAGTGTAAACGACAAATAAATAACCCCATTTCAGAAACTACACACCCTCTAGCTAATCCAAATTGATTCTATAAACTCTGTTAACGATTTAACTGTCCAACGCTAATCTAATGATAAGTTAAAAAAAATCGAAATAATTTTAGCAAATTATAAATTTCAATATATTTTATTTGAAAACATTCAAGTGTTAAGATCATAAAAAATCTTAAACGTATTACCCAGAATATGTATTTTTTAGACAGAACAAAGTTGTGCACAAAACTGATCTTTGGTCGCACAGCAGGCCTCAGACTGCAAGGAGCACAATATGGCTTTAGGCTAGAGGATTTAGCTATGTCGCATGTTAAGAGAAGACACCCTTATGTGACTCTAGAGTTGTAAACAAAACATAGTGACTGAATTAGGCTAACTACACCCTGCAATGAATATACCAAGCAATTAGATCAATCTGACATTTAACATAATGAGGCAATGATTGTCTTTAAAAAAAACAGTTGTAATTGAATTAAAAAACAAAACAAAGGATTCACCTGAACACCACCCCATATGTGAATTTATGCCTCTCCCTGTGCAGCTATAGCGCTGCCATTGGTTGTAGAGTTGTAACCACCAATATCAGCGCTTGCAGGGGAACAAAACACTGGTGTCCCCCTGCCTCACCTCTGAGGAGACAGGTGCTGTCGTACAGTCTTTTTTAGCATCGGTCACCTCAACATGACGCCTCCCCCCCCCCCTTCAGCTCCGTAGCTGCAATGCTTATGTCTTAGTAATCGGTCCAATAGGAGAGATCGAGGCAGCAGGTGTTTGCCAAAAACTGAAAAAGGCCTTATTTTATATAATTGGCTACCTGCTCTGGACTAGTAGATCAGCTATTGGGCCACGGTTCATGGGCCATTTTGTCCAGGGAACTTTTTTTTTTTTTTTTGCAAAAGTAGTACGGTGCAGTTCCGAAAGTCAGGAAACGCTGCACCGTACAATTATATAGCAGGTGATGAAGAATATAAAAGTAACAATAATAATGGGACAACAAAAACCACAGTAATGTTAAACAGCCATGTACAAGAACTCTTTAATCTACATAAACTAATATTATATAACACAACAAATTTAATTCTACACTACTAAACTGTCACTAAATCTAATATATAACTGCATTAAATATGGTATACTTTATATATAAATTATCTGCACTTAACCACATAATACACAAAATTCAATAATTGCCTCTTATTGTTAATTGATATATTTATTTTTTGTGTTTTCATAACAGTAATCAAGAAAATTGCTAGTAAAATCATTACCATGAAAAAGAGGCATTGCAAAACCATAAAAGAATTCCGAGCCCACAGTCAGAAATCGCAAGCGATGCTGCAGTAGTTCCATGAGAAATACAGAGGACCTCCAAGAATTATCATTCTTGCAGGAACAACTGCAAAATTTGCCTTAAAGTTATTTTACATTTTTATTTTTTTATTAAAAAAGCGGTTTTCAGTTATTGATTCCTTTCTTATTTTTCTATAAGTTTCTTTTTGTCTAATTTTAACTGCAGACTTATCAGTAAGGAGCCTTTAGTCCACGTTCAAAGTCAGCAGGATTCGGACAGACAACAGCAGTAGGCACATGTTAACAGTGTAGTATAAGGCCTACACATAAATAAGATTTTTGAGGACAGCAGCAGCAGGTAGTGTTGTATTAACGAATCAACTTGATCAGGACAGCAGCAGCAGGTAGAGCTAACGTTGTATTCTGAGGCCTAGAAGCCAGCTTGAAATGGACAGCAGCAGCAGGTAAAGTTAACATTGTAGTTTGATGACTATATTAACAAATCAACTTTGTTGGCATAACTGAGCAGTAATAGAGAGTGGCATGTTATTATTTTGCAGCAGACAATATTTTGTCACAAATGGGGCTGCGAAAGACCGATTAAATAAGTATAAAAAAAATGATACAACCCCCAACTGCAGCATGTGTATTCATCGCTTACATAAACACTGTTGTACCATTAAAATAAACCATTTATATAAAAAAAATAACAGTTCATTAGTATTTTTTTTTATTGAAAAGGCCAATATAACATTGAACAATATATCATTTATCTTAAAGGGCTTCCGTCGCCCCACTAAACCGTTTTTTTTGTTTTGTTTACTTATAATCCCTATACTGCGATTTATGCCTACATAATCTAATTAATAATTTCGGTTCAGTAGATTGTCTTAAAAACGTGCTTTTAAAATATGCAAATTACCTTGCTACCAGCAAGTAGGGCGGCTACTTGCTGGTAGCAGCCGCATCCTCCGATCCTAAAGACGCGCCCTCCGCATGTTGATTGACAGGGCCAGTGAACGGGATCGTCCTCTGCTGGACCTGTCTGCTATCAAGATCTCGCGCCTGCGCCATAACGGTATTCAGTCGGCGCAGGAGCACTGAGAGGCGGCCGCTCGCTCGGCCGCTCCATCCTCAATGCGCCTGCGCCTATGACGTCACATCTACACCCGGCGCAGGCGCATTGAGGAGCGGACGAGCGAGCGTCCACCTCTCAGTGCGCCTGCGCCGATTGAAGACAGGTACGGCGCAGGCACGAGATTTTGAATGCAAACAGGGCCAGCAGAGAACGATCCCGTTCCCTGGCCCTGTCAATCAACATGAGGGGGCGTCTTTAGGATCGGAGGATGCGGCTGCTACCAGCAAGTTGCCACCCTACTTGCTAGTAGCAAGGTAATTTGCATATTTTAAAAGCACGTTTTTAAGACAATCTACTGAACCGAAATGATTAATTAGATTATGTAGGCATAAATCGCAGTATAGGGATTATAAGTAAACAAAACAAAAAAACGGTTTAGTGGGGTGACAGAAGCCCTTTAAGATAAATGATATATTGTAAGTTTATTAGAAAATAATTGTTTACTGCACATTAATTAACCTTTTTGTGAACACACTATTACCTTTCTAATGTATTATTGACCAAACCTTTATATTATGAACTACAAATATAAATTCCAAATGTGTAATAAATAAAAAATATATATATAGATTATCAACCAAATTTTAACATAAAATGATACTTTAAAAAAGTAGCTGATATGAAAAAAATTGGATCCACCTATCCATACTGTGATCAAAATCTCATCCTCAATAAGACTATCTTGTATAGTAAAATTGGCTTAAGTTAAATTAGTGACAGTTTTAACAAATATGTTAAACATCAAATGTGTCTGAAATATATAAGTATTACATTTTTTTTTAACAATTGATGAGTGGGCAAAGAACTAACTAGCATAAATCAGATATAGTGTCCCATTTGTTAAACTGGGCATTTTCGGAGCATAGCTTCCTCAATAAAGACATTAACATGTGATGCAATGAGTAGAATCACTCACAAAATGGTGACATGGCTTGAAGATTATTTTACTGTTAGCAGTTTATTCTGAAAGATTTAAATCTGGGTTTATATTACACTAGCATGTGAAAATATTCATTATATAATTATGGGAGAGGCTTAACTGTGATGAGTGGGTGAAGCGCTTCCCCTGACCTAGCTGGCTGTGTTGTGCCGGAAGCCAGGAGCGAGGGTAGTGGGCAAAAATAAACGAGGAGAGCAGAGTAGTGACCAAAAGCCTTCAAAACCACCCAGAGAGCAAGATTACAAAATGCCTGGGAAATCTCAACATGCGGGTTCGGGATGTATCTCGTGAAGCAAGAAGAGCGCCACCTACCCAAGCATTTAACCCGTGCGCCAATACCCCGTTTTCGATGCTGAGGGCGCAGCTCCAGTTCAGAGCGAGTGTCCCGTGGTGGCCAGCGGGTTACGACCGAGACCTGAGGCCAGCGTTATGATGTGGGCCACAAAACTGGATTGATGACAGGGGCCCCCAACGCCAAGGAAGCAGCGGGGCCTCTGGGGAGGCCATTGCAACGGGGCCAGCAATTGACGGGGGACCATGACTGGGCACCAATCGTTGGAGGTTTTAAAACCTGACCTCCGAGGATGGTCCATGCTGATTGGCCTTCGTGGAAGGGAGCCAGAGGCCACAAAGGTCATGGGCCCAGGACAACTGTCGCACCGGCAACCCCTAACGTTTAGGGGAGGTGCTGGTGAACTCACCTGGCCCGAGGAACCCGCAAAACCCGAGATACACGGCTGCCCTAACAATCAAACTAGGAGAGTGGCCAAAAAGGAAATCCATCCAGCGCGGACGAGAGTCTCCCAAACATCTCACCGGAGACAGGCTGCGCGCCACCTACCCGCATGGCGCAGTGCTGTCTCCCCACTAGGTACAGCTTGATGGTGTTAAATGACAGCCTGAGATTTGCAGTGACAGTGGGCTATGAACGCCAGGGTGTAGGAGACATCGTTCAAGCCACCTGCGGGTGGGACCTTAAAAAACTTTGGAAACCTTGACGCCGGCTTGGTAGTTTCCTGATGGTACGGGAAAACCTCTGAGCGTTTCAGGCAAATATATTGGATCCTGACCGATTCAGGCAAATGCGAACAACCTGTGGGAAATAAGACCTGAGCGATTTCAGGGAAATACGTGACCTGAGTGAATCAGGAAAATACATAGTAACATAATAACATAGTACATAAGGCCGAAAAAGACATTTGTCCATCCAGTTCGGCCTGACATCCTGCAAGTTGATCCAGAGGAAGGCAAAAAACCCCTGTGAGGTAGAAGCCAATTTTCCTCATTTCAGGGGAATAAAAAATTCCTTCCCGACTCCAATCAGGCAATCAGAATAACTCCCTGGATCAACGATCTCTCTAGTAGCTATAGCCTGTAAAATTAATACATACACCCTGGAAATACCGACAACCTGAAGAGACAGGAAAATACAAACCTGAGCGATTCAGGGAAATACATGACCTGAGTGATTTCAGGGAAAATACGTGAAACCTGAGCGATTCAGGGGAATACATAAAACCCAAGCGATTCAGGGAAATGAGACCTGGGGTGCGTCAGAAACCCCCTCCCCGGAAACCCCCCCAAAAATATATACATATTTCCCCCCTTTTTTTTTTTTTTATATATATATTTTTTTTTATGGAGGTGCGTAAAGCCGCCACCCGGCTCGACCTTACCTGAAACCTGGCACCGTGGAATAACCAGACACGGAGACGCCCTGTGACACAATTGAGGAAGGATCGAAATTCCGGTGGCCTGAGGCCCTGCTTACCTGAAATAAACTAGCGTTGGTACGAGACCCGGAGAGAGGTGTGATCTGGTGGCACTGGAATGAAGCGACGGAGAACCAGGATGCAGCCTGGGCATCATGGCCAACTGCTGGATGACCCTGAACTGCCAGAATCAGGGCCCGAAGTCGCGCTGCATGCAACAAGACCTGTGGGAAACAGAAATCCAGACGTGCCGGACACGAACCGGGTAACCAGGAACCAGCCGGACCCTGCTGAGAAACCCCCGAGCGTTCCAGGCAGCTGCATGGAACCTGAGCGATTCAGGCAAATACATTGAATCCTGAGCTTACCTACACCTTTCGGGGAGGATGACAGGCCTGGGTGAACCAGGAGGCAGAGGTAGGAATGAGCCTGGGCGAACCAGGAGACAGAAGAAGGTGCGTGCCTGGGCGATCCAGGAGGCAGAGGTAGGTATGAGCCTGGACGAACCAGGAGGCAGAGGTAGGTATGAGCCTGGACGAACCAGGAGACAGAGGTAGGTATGAGCCTGGACGAACCAGGAGACAGAGGTAGGTATGAGCCTGGACGAACCAGGAGACAGAGGTAGGTATGAGCCTGGGCGAACCAGGAGGCAGAGGTAGGTGCGTGCCTGGGCGATCCAGGAGGCAGAGGTAGGTGCGTGCCTGGGCGATCCAGGAGGCAGAGGTAGGTGCGTGCCTGGGCGACCCAGGAGGCAGAGGTAGGTGCGTGCCTGGGCGACCCAGGAGGCAGAGGTAGGTGCGTGCCTGGGCGACCCAGGAGGCAGAGGTAGGTGCGTGCCTGGGCGACCCAGGAGGCAGAGGTAGGTGCGTGCCTGGGCAATCCAGGAGGCAGAGGTAGGTGCGTGCCTGGGCAATCCAGGAGGCAGAGGTAGGTGCGTGCCTGGGCAATCCAGGAGGCAGAGGTAGGTATGAGCCTGGCGAGCCAGGAGACAGAAGTAGGTAGTAGATGAGACAGCAGTATATCACGTGAAGCATAGATATATAACATGTGGCATGTCGCCCATAGAGTAGAAGACTGCGGTGAGCGTATGGTGACCGCTGAATGGGTATGGCGAGTAATGATGGCCTGGACTACTTATGGTGAGACCCCCAATTTTTATTTTTTATTTTTAACCCGTGCTAACCTGGTCCCTTCCAGCCCAGCGGAATGAGGAACCAAGGATGACTGCCTCGCTCCCGCACGGCGGGAGTGCGTATGAAATGGCTGGAGATTGGAACCTACCGATTAACTTGTAGATCTATTTAAATTTCTTTATAAAATAAAATAAAATTTTATTATATAATTTTTTTTTTTTTTTTATATATTGTAAGAGAATGTCTGGAGTGGTAGTGGATGGAAGATACGTACCACCGGGGGTCGTGGCCCTGGTGGAGTAAGAGCAGGGTGGGTGTCTGTTCCCCACGGACCACCACGGGTGGACAGGTTTCAGTTGTTGGTGTCAGTCTACACTGATCCTGGCAGGTTGGTTATCTCTGGCCTTAGTTGGGTAGGGAAGGAGTTAATCCTTCACTATGCTTGCTGGGTGTGGTCTGCCTGCTACACCCAGGGCTGTGAATATAGGTTTGATGCTCACTGACTGTGGGGCTGCTGATGAAGTGTGGTCTCCTGTCTCACTGCAGGAAGCTGTATGGGAGGCTGATCGCTCGGTCGGGCTGAGCGCTGTAGTCCGCTCGTCTACCAAGGACTGCCCAATTGCTGCAGGCTCAGCGAAGGACCAAAAGAAGGGGATCCTGTGGCCGGAGCCAATCCCTTGTCCAGGCCGACACGTGGCCTGTCTAACTTGCATGAACTTGGACAAACCCACCCCATGACAAGGTGTAGTACTGACCACGGATGTGAGACTGTGTGAACAGGCGCCAAGACGCCTGCAGCGTTTGGGGATCCTTTGTGGGAGGTGGGGGTTTATGGACATTGCTGTTGTGTTGAATTGCACAGTTTTGATGTGATGCACTGGAGTGAATAAAAGAGCACGGTTTTTCCCTTAACAAAAGAGTCATGGTGCATAGTGATTTTAACTTTGACAGGGTTTCTGATGTACATTTATGGGCCCAGGCCTGACGGAAGCACTCCGGCGTGCGCTCCAAGCTGGAACGCACGCCGCACACGCGACCAGGCCCAGACCCGGCCGAGGGACTCCGGCGTGCGCTCCAAGCCGGAACGCACGCCGACCACGTGACCCGGCCCATGCCTTGCGGCGGATTTCCGGCGTGCGCTCCACGCTGGAACGCACGCCGGCTTGCAGTGGGGCCTGAGGTGAGGACGGGGAGGCCGTGTGGAGAGGGGGATCTGCGGGCCAGACCCTGCCCCCCCTGCTATCTCGGGAGGAAGTTGGAGGGGAACACAGGGAGGGAACCAAGGAAGGAGACAAGAAGAAATTTGGTGCGGACATGAGAATTGGCACGCGTTCCACGCTGGAACGCATGCCAACTCGGGGAGCCGGGAGTATGTGACCGCGGCTGATGGAGCCCTTGTGGCGCATTGTTTGCGCAAAATTACCTCTCCTGAAGACGCGTATGAAAACGAAACCAAACGAACCGAACCGAACCAGATGAAAGCTACTCACAACATGCACAGATGCAGCACCAGAGCAGGCGACTCCCTATCCAGAATGTGAACAGAAGCGCCCTGAGGAGCTGGAGGCTGGGGCTTAAGAAGGTAATATGCCCCTCCCACAAATTCAGGCTGACTTTTCAGCCTTCCACTTGTCAAGAAGTAAGATTACATATAAATGTATATATTTATATATACATGTGGCAATAACGCTCCATTACCAAAACCGGATTACCACACGGATGAGTATAACGCCAGTCACACCCAACCATGTAGAGAGGTCAACACGGAAGCCAGGCATCCTTTCCAGGACAACAGACAACCCATGTTAGAACCTTAGGCCGTATTGAAATAATAAATAAAAAACTTTTATTAGGTTTATCAATCAGTCCTGTACAATGTTAAGTGCACAAAACCTTTTGAAAATGGAAGCCCACATGCGGTCCCTACCTTGCTACAGTAAGAACCACAACATGGACGCCAAAAACCCAATTAAAGCAAAATTTAAACAAAATAAATAATATTGGTGAATAAAGCTTAAAACCGCATGAATGTACAGTACAGACCAAAAGTTTGGACACACCTTCTCATTCAAAGAGTTTTCTTTATTTTCATGACTATGAAAATTGTAGATTCACACTGAAGGCATCAAAACTATGAATTAACACATCTCGCTCTCCCTTCTCGCTCTCCCTTCTCGCCAGCCTCCTCCCTCCACGCTCCTGTGCCGAACAGCTGATGCCCTGAATGCGGTGATGCCGTGACTCGGTGCGGCTCATCTTCCTCTCTGCTGGCTCTGCTGCCGGCCGCTCTGTCTGCTGCTGCTGTCGAGGTGTGCCTTCCCGGTCTGTGGTTCTGGCCGGTCCTGGGGATCTCCTGGCTTTCTTCTCCGGCGGTCTCCGTCTCTCTGTCCTGGTGTGCGGCGTTGCCGGCGCCTGCCTCGAGCTGGCTGCTCCCTGGTGTGCCTGCCCTCTACTGGTGACTTGTGGGACTTCACCCTTTCATCTTTTCTGCTGCCTCCTCCTTGCTGGCCCAGGTCTTTGCTCTGTGGTTGGAGGCAGGTATCTGGATCTGTGGACTTTTTGGCCCATTTGCTACCAGGGTGACCAGCAACTTGCTATCCGGGTGACCAGCGGGAGATTCCTCGCCTCCTCTTTTCCGGCCGACCCTGGACTTTCTGCCTGGTTTGTGGCGTATACTAGGACTGTGAGCGCATTGGACACGTGAGAATATTGTTACCTGTTATCTGTGACTTTATTTTTGTTATATTGAGCTCCCTGCTAAACTGGAGCAGAATTTTTTCTGGTCTTGCCCCTTTTCTTTCGCGCAGTTTGGAAAGGAGGGGATAGAGGCCTCATAAAGAAAGGGAAGGGAGAAAAAGGGGGAAGAAATAGGACAAGAGGAGGGGGAAAAAAATATATAAGAAGAGAAGGAGGAAAGAGAAGGAAAGAAAAGAAAGGGGGAAAAAAAAGAAAAAGAAAAAAAAGATAAGAAAAAGGGGGAAGGAAGAAAAAAGAAAAAAAAAGGGAAGAAAATGGCCCCAAAACGACGGTCGGTGGATTCCGCTGCAGCAAAGATGGTGTCTAAGGGCCGCTTCACACGAGCGGATGCCGTGCGTGGCATCCGCTCCGTGAAAGAGTGCCAAGACCCGCTGCAGACTGCAGAGGCACGGAGCAGTAACATGACTGTTACTGCTCCGTGCCTCTCTGTGATCTCTTTACTACGAAATCACAGTTGTCACTGTGATTTCGTAGTAAAGAGATCACAGAGAGGCACGGAGCATTAACTCGTGTGAAGCGGCCCTAAGACTCCCGAGAACAAAATTGATAGGTTTTTGAAATCACCCCTCCCAAATGATAAGAATACAGTTAAGGGCCCTTTCACACTTGCGTTGTCCGGATCCGGCGTGTCCTCCACTTGCCGGAGGTACACGCCGGATCCGGAAAAACGCAAGTGTACGGAAAGCATTTGAAGACGGATCCGTCTTCAAAATGCTTTCAGTGTTACTATGGCAGCCAGGACGCTATTAAAGTCCTGGTTGCCATAGTAGGAGCGGGAAGCGGGGGAGCGGCATACTTACAGTCCGTGCGTCTCCCGGGGCGCTTCAGAATGACGTCAGCGCGCCCCAGGCGCATGGATGACGTGTACATGCAATCACGTCATCCATGCGCCTGGGGCGCCCTGACGACACTCTGGAGCGCCCCGGGAGCCGCACGGACTGTAAGTATGCTGCTCCCCCGCTCCCCGCTACACTTTACCATGGCTGCCAGGACTTTAGCGTCCCGGCAGCCATGGTAACCATTCAGAAAAAGCTAAACGTCGTATCCGGCAATGCGCCGAAACGACGTTTAGCTTAAGGCCGGATCCGGATCAATGCCTTTCAATGGGCATTCATTCCGGATCCGGCCTTGCGGCAAGTGTTCAGGATTTTTGGCCGGAGCAAAAAGTACTGCATGCTGCGGTATTTTCTCTGGCCAAAAAACGTTCTGTTCCGGAACGGAAGACATCCTGATGCATCCTGAACAGATTTCTCTCCATTCAGAATGCATTAGGATAATCCTGATCAGGATTGTTCCGGCATAGAGCCCCGACGACGGAACTCTATGCCGGAACCGGCCAACGCAAGTGTGAAAGGGCCCTAAAACAAAATTGTCTGCTAATCTGAAGAAACCCGTGAAAATTCCCCAAACGGATGAACTATCTGATGATGAATCAGTAGAGGCAGGCCAGGGGGCAGGCGAGGAAAGTCTCTCTGCACAAATGCAAGTTGCACAAATGCGAACCCTTCAGTTTGAATAAAATCTTGTGTGCCGTGGAAAATAACGGCACCTTAGTGCAAGGGATGTCTACTCAGTTCAGTGTTCAGTGCAGAGCGATATTGCCTTAATAAGAGAAGATCTAGTTAATATCCGGGACCGAGTTCATAATGTGGAAAAAATTGTTGTCTCCTTGCAAATTGATATAGATATTTTAAAATCTAAAACCGTGCTGCTAGCCTCAGAAAATCAATCACTACAAAATAATCTGGAGGATCTGGAAAACAGGGCAAGGCGAAATAATGTTCGTATAATTGGTTTTCCAGAAGGAGTTGAAGGCCGACAGCTAGAGGAACAACTTAAAGATGTGGTTTTGAACAATTTTGGTAGTGATTACTTTTCCTCTACGTTTCAAATAGAAAGAGCCCACCGAATACCAGGAGGGAAACCTATCCCAGGGAGGCCGCCACGAGCCATCTTAATGAAATTATTATTGTCTGTCGATAGAGATATGATATTGAGAAGAGCAAGAGAGTGCACACCTATTGAATATCAGGGCACCAAACTGCTTTTTTTTCCAGACTTTGCCCGGCAGACTCAGGAAAAAAGAAACTTCATAGAGATAAAGAAACGCTTGGCGTCTAAGGACATTAAATATTCTCTACAATATCCAGCAAAACTAAGAGTGATTTATAATGGGACTTCCCAATTTTTTGAAAAGCCACAACAAGTGCTAGATTGGATGGACCAACGGAGAGGGGAGGGGGGGGGGAACCCACCTTGCAGGTATGTTTTTGTTTTTGTTTTTTGCAGTGAAGGATGTCCACTAGAATTGTAACTTGGAACATCAGAGGGCTGGGGGAAAGGGTTAAAAGACAAGCTATTATGGATGCATTAAAGAGATACCTTCCAGCAATTATTTGCATGGTAGAAACTCATCTCACCACAGAAACTGTGTTCCGCCTGACAACGGGATGGTATTCCCAATCTTATCATTCTACCTTTAGCAGCTCCTCTAGGGGTGTCTCAGTTCTGATTCATAATTCTGTGGACTTTACCCTTATAGAATCTTATATAGATGACCAGGGTAGGTTTATTTTTTTGCATGGTAAGCTGCATGGGTGCAGCTATATTCTCGCTTTCTTTTATATACCTCCGCCTTTCTCAATGTACCCACTGATCCAGCTAACACGCTTCTCTGAAGGGAGATCAGAATGCCGGCTAGTTCTGATGGGGGACTTTAATGCGGTCATGGACCCCAATAAAGATAGATTCACACTAGATGCAGAACGGGTGAGGAATGTAAGTAATTCCCCGCTGGCACAGTTCTGTTTAGAGGTTGGACTGGTGGATATATGGGAATATCTTGGTGGAGGAAAGAGAGTATACTCTTGTGTTAGCAGGGGTGGTAGAGCAATGTCTAGGATCGATTTAGCATTTACTAATGAGAGTAATTTGAGTAATATCCGGAAGATACGATATGGGGTAAGAACAGTTTCGGACCATTCACCCGTACTGGTTGAGGTTTGCACTGGGAAGAATAAGGATAATAGGGGGTTAGGATTTAGGCTGAATCCATACTGGCTTACTATCATGGATAACCTTCAGTCCATTAAATCCCTGATGTCCTCCTTTTGGGAGGTGAATCTTCCCTCTGCTAACATCAATGTAGTATGGGACGCCCTGAAAGCATATTTGAGGGGGGTCTTTATAAGCGAGATTGCTGCAGCAAAGAGAACATTTAAAAAAAAAGAGGAGGAACTGGCCAAGGCTGCTGCAGGTACAACTGAGCGATTCACCAGTCAACCTACTGAGTATAACAGGGAAGAGATGCAGAAGGCCAGCTGCTCCTTGGAGAACTATATAATAGAGAAAGCAAACCATAGAGTATTCTTTAAGGGCTTAAAATATTTTTCGGAGTCTGGACGTCCTGGTAGGCTTTTAGCTAGGATAATCACACAACAAGACAAGAAAAACCAATCTATTGTCTCGATCCGCAATACAGTGGGGGAAACTATAACGGACCCAGAAGGAATCAGGGACACCTTTTTACAATACTTTACTCAGATATATAGTCCCTCTTCTGGCTTGTCACCCGACCTGGTGACGCGGTTCCTGGAGAGGATTCCTCTTTCTACCTTAAATGAAGCCCAAATAGAATATCTGGAAAAGGAGTTATCTCTTTCGGAGCTCCAGGAGGCTTTGGGATCTGTCTCGGGGAACTCGTCGCCTGGGATGGATGGCCTTCCATATGAGGTTTACCGTAAGTATAGCAATGTGATTCTTCCTCAGCTGTTAGAGGTTTTTTCCCAGGCAATACAGGGAGGGAGCCTACCATGCTCTATGATGGAGGCTCTTATTGTTCTAATTCCTAAAAAGGACAAAGACCCGATAGAAATGAGTTCTTATAGACCAATCTCGTTATTGAATACAGACGCTAAGTTACTATCCAAAGTTTTGGCTAGGAGGCTTTCACGGGTCATATCCACTATTATTCACCCAGACCAAAATGGCTTCATGCCAAAAAGGGGTACCCATCATAACTTGCATAGGCTATTTATGAATATCCAGTCCCCGGGATGTGGTACCCGCTCCATCCTGTCGTTGGATGCTACTAAAGCCTTCAACAGGGTGGAGTGGACCTTTCTTTGGGAGGTGATGAAAAAAATGGGCTTTGGCCCAAGATTTATGGCGATGGTTCAGTTATTATATAGCTCCCCAGTTGCTAGGATTAGGATTAACGATACGATCACAGAGAGCTTTACCTTAGGAAGAGGTACCCGTCAAGGCTGCCCTCTTTCCCCTCTCTTGTTTAATATTTACATTGAACCTTTAGCAGCTAGCATAAGGCAGGATCTGCAGGTGGCCGGCTTCGGCATAATGGGGAAGCATGACCGGGTATCCCTTTATGCAGACGATATCTTGGGTTTTGTTCATCAAACAGAAACCACTCTCCCTCGTATAATGGATTTGGTAGGTTCCTTTTCTGTGCCGTCTGGTCTGGAGATTAATTGGGAGAAGACTGTTCTCCTTCCCATAGACGAGCTGCGAGGTGACTGGGATAACCAGTTAACAGTTTCTGACTCAATAAAGTACCTGGGGATTTCAGTTTCTGCCAAACCTCAGGAATATTTACAACTTAATCTGATTCCCCTGCTGACAAAACTGAGGGCTAAAATCAAGATATGGCAAAAAATTGTATATGCAAGAGCGGACAGAATCTCTTTAATAAAAATGGTAGTACTGCCTCAGGTCCTCTATGTCCTGCGTAACTCGCCCGTATGGATTACAGACAAGTATTTTAGATTGATAGAGCGGATGCTTAATGACCTACTATGGGGGAGGAAGCGGGTGAGATTGAAGGCACTCTATTTCTCCATGCCCTACAACCAGGGAGGTCTTAACCTCCCCTTATTTTAGGGGTTACTTTATGGCCTCCCAACTTTGCTTTTTTAATGACTGGGAAAATAACCATTTCTGCAACAGGGTGGTGAAAGACTCAGGTTTTATGGACTTCTTTACTGTATTGGAGTCCGATTATTTACTAAACATACAGACTGGGTATACACTTTTTTGCAGAATGGCTATAAAGACCTGGCAGGCTATTAGGAGTTGGTGTGGAGTTAAGGCATCACTTATTTGTACCCCACTATGGCATAATTCAAAGCTTTTGAATCTGAGGGATTTGAATTGCTGCCAGTATTGGAGGACTAAGAATGTTCAGTACCTACATCAGGTGGTTAGTGGTGGACAAATTTTGCCCCCGATGGAGCTAGGGCAAAGGGTAAATTTGGGCGAGGTGGCTTGGTATGCATATTTCCAACTGAGGTCAGCACTCTCTAGCACCTTGAATAGTCACCTTCTTCTTATAGATACTGCTGAATTCTTACATGATTTAATTACTAAGAAAGCTGTCACGAAAATTAAAATATCACATTGTTATAGACACTTAATGAAAAAAATTTTTATGGGTCTTCTTTCTCCAGGACAGAAATCCTGGTCCTCGACACTCTTAGAGGTGGGTCCCCCAGAATGGGAGAACATAGGGGAAAGCTTAAAACTTGTTTCACAGAATTTTAATCACATTGTTGTACAATTCAATATTTTGCACAAAATATATGTGACACCTATGTGGTTATATAGGAGAGGACTCAGAGCCTCCTCTGACTGCCCACGCTGTGGAGACTCCGAGGCAGATCATCTACATCTGTTTTGGGGCTGCCCAATGGTGGGTAGCTATTGGAGATCGGTCCAAACTACCTTGGCTCGTAAACTTAATATTGAGGTTCCTTTGTCCCCCAGGATATGGGTCCTGGGAGACCTATCGGAGGTTAACTACCAGCCCATAAAACGCCAATTATTGATTAAGGTTATGTTCTTGGCCAGGCTTCTGGTCTCTAGACTATGGTTTTGTTCTTCCGCTCCAGACTGTAGTAACTGGTTGGCCCTGGTTGAGAAAGTGAAAAACTACGAGAGGATTTTGTATAAACAAAGAGGATCCTATTCAAAGTGGGATAAACTGTGGGAAGATTGGGACATGGACAATTAATTAATCTGGAACTGCCCTTTTTTATCATATCTATCTCTTTCCTTTTTTTTTTTTTTTTCTCTGTAAGGTGGGGGGGGGGGGGGGTCGGGGATGATCTTATTAGTCCGGCTTTTCTGTATGCATTGTAATTGGTGAAGGATGTGAAGTCTTATCTTAGTATTGGAGTATCTCTAGGGAGCTGGAGGATGGCGGGACTCTCCAGCATTGAACAATGGCCAAAGTTTTTGTCAAATCAGGGCACTGTGCGCTTCATGGGCGGGGACCCGGGGCTCGGGGCCCTAGGCGGCCCGGGGGCCAGGTGTGACCCGAAATGCGGTTCTCTCTGTCTGATATGTGGTTTGACTACAGGCAGTGATACGATACATGTTGCATGGGTGCTATTAGGGGACAGGTCCGGTCGCCGGTGGTGTTTTTGTTTACATCCTGTTTAAATGCCGGTGATGGCCGAGTGATACTCGACCTGAGTCCCCTTGCACCTGAGATACTGGTGTGATGGTATGCGAGGCACAGTTAAGTTGGGCACTAATTTTCAATCTTAACTATCTGGGGATGAGGCAGTAAAATATGCATGTGGTTTTTTTTCTTTCTCCACTGCGGTAGAAGACTGCTGGACCCCCCAGGTTGCCTCAAGAAATGTCCCTGATCAAAGATTGCTGTAAGCCCGCTATGCGTGGTTAATGTGAGCACCAGGCGAATGGATCTGTCATGGTCTTACCTCCTTGCTGTTCTCCTTCGTTTGACATGTGCTGGCGGCCATCTTGGTTTCTGGGTTTCTTGTAGCCTCCCACCCTGCGGCTCCTCCTTCCCACTGGGAGGAGCTGGATGCCTAGCTCATATATATAGGAGGTCTGTGGCTTCAGTTCCCTGCTTGGTCCTCCTGTGCTCACATGCTTCTAAGACTGCTGCTGCTTCTGGTTCCTGATCCTGGCTTCGTCTGACTACCCTGCTGATTCCTGATCCTGGCTTTGTCTGACTACCCTGTTGGTTCCTGATCCTGGCTTCATCTGACTACCCTTCTGGTTCCTGATCTCTGGTTTCGCAAGACCCTGCTTCGGTTTAGCCATCCGTTTGGACTTTTGCCTTGCAGCTTTATTTTCAATAAAGCCTTCTTATTTCCACTCATCTCTTGTTGTACGTCTGGTTCATGGTTCCATGACATTAGGACCAAGCCATGAATTCTGACGGTACAGGGCCATCCTCGCTACCTACGCTGGTTGCCAGACTTGATCAGCAGGATCACCTGTTGGGTCGGTTCGCTGTGGCGTTGCAAACCCTGCTTGAACGCACGGCTCATTTAGCTTCCGTTGCCGATGGGTCGGTTGTCGCTCCTGGGCCCGCTCCTACTGCCGCTCCGGTTGTTGCGCCAGAGTCTACCCCGACACCTGTTGCTGCGCCTGCGGTGTTTCGGGGTATGACCGGTTCTGCCCCCCTTCCACAGCGCTTTGGGGGAGAGCCAACTCAGTGCCGAGGTTTCCTTAACCAGGTGGGCATTTACTTCGAGTTGCTGCCACATGCCTTTCCTACTGAGAGATCAAAGGTGGGCTTCTTGATCTCGCTGCTCTCGGACAAGGCCTTGGCCTGGGCCAGCCCTTTATGGGAGAACAACAATCCGGTGGTTGCCGAGTTTTCCGGTTTTGTTGCTTCTCTTCGGAAGGTATTCGATGTGCCGGCTCGTGCTGCCTCTGCTGCGAAGCTCCTTATGTCCATCAGACAGGGTTCACGATCCGTAGCTGAATACGCCATTGAGTTTCGTACCCTGGCAGCAGAGGTGGGCTGGAATAATGAGGCTCTGGTCGCTGCTTTCTCTCATGGTCTCTCGGATGCCTTGAAGGATGAGGTTGCAGCTAAGGACCTACCAGTGGAGCTCGAGTCTCTTATTTCTTTCCTGATTTTGATTGACACCAGACTCAGGGAGAGACCTTCCTTTCAGGAGAGCCTGCGGAGGCCTTCTAACAGATTGGCGCCTACGTTTGCTGTCCCACCCGTGCCTCCCTCTCCTCCCACGCCTCCTGGGGATGACTTGTCTGGGGGTGAACCCATGCAGCTGGGGTTTGCTCGCCTGTCCGAGGGGGAGAGGGTACTCCGGAGACGCGAGGGCCGATGCATGTACTGTGGTCTCGGTGGGCATTTTCGGTTGGCATGCCCGAACCGTCCGGGAAACGCTCGCACCTGAGATCCTGTCGGGGGCAGATCAGATCTTGGGTGGAGTCTCCTCGTCCCCGGTTTCCCGTGTTGACAAACCACTGATTACTGTTGTCCTCTCCTGGGTCGGGGGCTCGGTGACGACCCAGGCGTTGGTGGACTCTGGTGCTGGTGGTTTGTTCATTGATAGTGTGTTCGCTGCCGCCAATTCCATTCCTCTGCAGCCTCGAGGTTCCCCACTGGCTCTTGAGGCGATAGACGGCAGACCCCTTCTGCCACCACACGTGACTCATGAGACCCTTCCAGTGGGGATGGCCATTGGTGCCGTTCACAGAGAGTCGGTCTGTCTCCAGGTTATTTCGTCTCCACACTACTCGGTGGTCTTGGGGTACCCCTGGCTCCAGAAGCATAATCCGACTTTCGATTGGAAATCGGCCGAGATCCTCTCGTGGTCACCGCAGTGTGGGGCTAGTTGCATCCATGGGCCTGTCAAGTTGCTGTGTACTTCCTCGGACTCTCTGTTGCCTCCTGAATACGAGGAGTACCGGGATGTATTCGATAAGGTGCGTGCGGTTGCCCTACCTCCGCACCGCCCATACGATTGTGCCATAGAGTTACAATCTGGTGCCGTTCCTCCTCGTGGCAAAGTCTATCCACTGTCGGTAGCGGAGAATGAGGCCATGGAGGAGTACGTGAGGGAGGCGCTTTCACGCGGACACATTCGCAAATCCTCGTCCCCGGCAGGGGCTGGATTTTTCTTTGTGAAAAAGAAGGGCGGTGAGTTGAGGCCTTGCATCGATTACAGGGGTCTCAATCGCATCACGATCAAGAACGCTTACCCGATACCCTTGATTTCCGAGCTGTTCGATCGCCTCAAAGGGGCCACGGTCTTTACCAAACTCGACCTGAGGGCGGCATATAACCTGGTAAGGATCAAGGCGGGCGATGAGTGGAAGACCGCGTTTAACACCAGGACCGGTCATTATGAATCCTTGGTTATGCCCTTTGGGTTGTGCAATGCGCCCGCAGTCTTCCAGGAATTCATCAACGATGTTTTCCGTGACCTGTTGCAGCAGTGTGTGGTTGTCTATTTGGATGACATCTTGGTATATTCTGAATCCATGGAGGCCCACATTCTGGATGTCAGACGAGTGTTGCAACGGTTACGAGAGAACAAGCTGTTCGGTAAGCTTGAGAAATGCGAATTTCACCGATCCCAGGTAACCTTCTTAGGTTACATCATTTCCGCTGAGGGGTTCTCCATGGATCCTGAGAAGGTTTCGGCTGTCTTACAGTGGCCCCAGCCCAGTGGTCTTCGTGCCCTGCAGCGCTTTTTGGGCTTCGCCAATTATTATCGGAAGTTCATCAGGGACTTTTCCATGCTAGCCAAGCCTCTCACGGATCTGACCAGGAAGGGCAGTAATCCCCAGGTCTGGCCGCCCGAGGCCATCCGAGCTTTTGAGGCTCTAAAGTCCGCCTTTGTGTCGGCTCCGATTCTGTCGCATCCCAACCCTGGGTTGCCGTTTGTCCTCGAGGTGGACGCGTCTGAGACGGGAGTAGGCGCCCTCCTGTCTCAGCGTAGAACACCAGAGGGTCCTCTGCTTCCTTGTGGGTTTTACTCCCGGAAACTGTCTTCCGCGGAGTGCAACTATCAGATTGGTGACAGGGAGTTATTGGCCATCGTGCAGGCCCTTAAAGAATGGAGGCACTTGCTCGAGGGCTCGGTGGTTCCGGTTCTCATCCTGACGGACCACAAGAATCTGACCTACCTCTCTGAGGCCAAGAGATTGACACCACGTCAGGCCAGATGGGCTCTGTTCTTGTCACGTTTTAATTACGTGGTCTCCTACCTACCCGGTTCTAAGAACATCAGAGCGGATGCCTTATCACGGCAGTACTCCGAGCTGTCCGGGGAGGAGTCGATTCCGACTTCGGTCATACCTCCGAATCAGATCCTAGCCGCCATTCGCACCAGCCTGACCTCTCCCCTGGGTGAGCAGATTTTGGCGGCTCAATCTGGTGCTCCCTCTGGGAGACCCAACGGCAGGTGTTTTGTGCCTGAGGAGTTGCGCACTCGGTTGTTGCGAACCTACCATAACTCCAAGGCCGCGGGGCATCCTGGAAAGAATCAGCTGTCCTGGGCTGTTTCACGTCTGTTCTGGTGGCCTTCTCTACGTTCCGACATCGCCGCATATGTAGCGGCATGCTCCCCTCGGCACCTTCCGTTGGGCCTTTTGCAACCCATAGCCACCGGGGAGCGTCCATGGTCACACCTGGGGATGGATTTCATTGTGGACCTCCCTGCATCCCGAGGCCATACGGTCATTCTCATGATAGTGGATCGGTTTTCCAAAATGTGCCACTGTGTACCTCTCAAGAAGTTACCCTCTGCACAAGAGTTGGCCTCGATTTTTGCCAGGGAGGTCTTCCGGTTGCACGGTTTGCCCAAGGAGATTGTGTCGGATCGGGGGAGTCAGTTTGTGTCCAGGTTCTGGCGCGCCTTTTGCTCCCAGTTGGGGATTCATCTCTCTTTCTCATCGGCCTACCACCCTCAGTCCAATGGGGCCGCAGAACGATCCAATCAGGCCTTGGAGCAATTCCTTCGTTGCTATGTCTCCGATCACCAAGACAATTGGGTTGACCTCCTGCCTTGGGCTGAGTTTGCCAGGAACACGGCGGTGAACTCTTCCTCTGGGACGTCTCCCTTCATGGCCAATTATGGGTTCCAACCTGCCGTGTTACCGGAGGTATTCTCTCCCCAGGATATTCCGGCTGTGGAGGATCACCTTTCCATCCTACGTGCTTCTTGGGTACAGATCCAGAGGTCCCTTGAGGTCTCTGCGCAGCGCCAGAGACTCCAGGCTGATCGCAGACGAGCACCCGCTCCTTCCTACCAGGTCGGAGACCGCGTATGGTTGTCCACCCGCAACCTCAACCTTCGAGTGCCCACTCCCAAGCTGGCGCCTCGCTTTGTTGGTCCCTTCCGAGTGCTTCGCAGGGTAAACCCGGTAGCCTATGCCCTTGTGCTTCCTCCTGGCATGCGGATCTCCAACGTGTTTCATGTCTCCCTCTTGAAGCCACTGGTGTGTAATCGTTTCACTTCCTCGATTCCTCGGCCTCGTCCGGTCCAAGTGGGCAATCGTGAGGAGTATGAGGTGAGCAATATCCTGGACTCACGCCTGGTCCGCGGCCGGGTGCAGTTTTTGGTCCATTGGCGTGGTTATGGTCCAGAGGAGCGTTCCTGGGTTCCCTCCGCAGATGTCCATGCTCCTGCCTTGCTCCGAGCCTTCCACGCACGCTTCCCTCAGAAACCGCTCCTTACTCCGCGGAGGAGGGGCCCTTGAGGGGGAGGTACTGTCATGGTCTTACCTCCTTGCTGTTCTCCTTCGTTTGACATGTGCTGGCGGCCATCTTGGTTTCTGGGTTTCTTGTAGCCTCCCACCCTGCGGCTTCTCCTTCCCACTGGGAGGAGCTGGATGCCTAGCTCATATATATAGGAGGTCTGTGGCTTCAGTTCCCTGCTTGGTCCTCCTGTGCTCACATGCTTCTAAGACTGCTGCTGCTTCTGGTTCCTGATCCTGGCTTCGTCTGACTACCCTGCTGATTCCTGATCCTGGCTTCGTCTGACTACCCTGTTGGTTCCTGATCCTGGCTTCATCTGACTACCCTTCTGGTTCCTGATCTCTGGTTTCGCAAGACCCTGCTTCGGTTTAGCCATCCGTTTGGACTTTTGCCTTACAGCTTGATTTTCAATAAAGCCTTCTTATTTCCACTCATCTCTTGTTGTACGTCTGGTTCATGGTTCCATGACAGGATCTAAGACTGTTAATCCTGCCGTTTCTTTACCCATATTCGGGAGGGGACGCGTGGGGTGCGCGCTCGCTCCCTGGTGGCCGCCCGGGCCGCGGGCCCCCGATCTCTGCCCTTTATAGATATTAACATGCTAAGTTGGATGCTGTATGTGTTTGCCGATCGGGCTGTCGATGCCGGGTGAGCCCCGCTCTCCTCTCAGCAAGTGAGATCTCCATTTTGACTTGTATTATCCCCATAAGTATGGGTACTTGTACAAAATTATTATTAACCATGCTTATAAATCAGAAACTCACGGACTTTAGGATTTTATAATAGCATAAATGTTATATGGATATGTATTTTTGTATTACAAATAAAATATTTAAATAAAAAAAAAAAAAAAGAAAAATCAATGACACGAAGTGTTACCAAGGACAGTGTAGAGAGCCTCTAGTAGGAAAGCTCCTGCAGACAAGAAGTGGCAGCAGTCTTCATAGCAAACAGTCAGATACCTAGTTCATCCTGGAAGAAGAAACAGAAACTTGTAACTTGCAATTTCATCTGTTCCTATGGAAATGGCCTCTCTAACACTTTTGTTTGCATTATATTTAAATTTGATTTACTACATAGGGTTGGACGATATCAAAAATATTCAGACGATAACGATATTAAAAAAGTTATCGCGATAACGATATATATCGCGATAAATGCCCATTTAAAAGAAAAAAAAACACAAGGCGTTATACTGTATGGGGACAGCCACAGGGAGACGTTACACTGTATGGGGGCAGCCACAAGGAGACGTTACACTGTATGGGGGCAGCCACAAGGAGACGTTACACTGTATGGGGGCAGCCACAAGGAGACGTTACACTGTATGGGGGCAGCCACAAGGAGACGTTACACTGTATGGGGGCAGCCACAGGGAGACGTTACACTGTATGGGGGCAGCCACAGGGAGACGTTACACTGTATGGGGCAGCCACAGGGAGACGTTATACTGTATGGGGGCAGCCACAGGGAGACGTTACACTGTATGGGGGCAGCCACAGGGAGACGTTGTTACACTGTATGGGGGCAGCCACAGGTAGACGTCGTTACACTGTATGGGGGCAGCCACAGGGAGATGTCGTTACACTGTATGGGGGGCCACAAGGAGGCGTTACACTGTATGGGGGGCCACAAGGAGGCGTTACACTGTATGGGGGGCCACAAGGAGGCGTTACACTGTATGGGGGGCCACAAGGAGGCGTTACACTGTATGGGGGGCCACAAGGAGGCGTTACACTGTATGGGGGGCCACAAGGAGGCGTTACACTGTATGGGGGGCCACAAGGAGGCGTTACACTGTATGGGGGGCCACAAGGAGGCGTTACACTGTATGGGGGGCCACAAGGAGGCGTTACACTGTATGGGGGGCCACAAGGAGGCGCTACACTGTATGGGGGGCCACAAGGAGGCGCTACACTGTATGGGGGGCCACAAGGAGGCGTTACACTGTATGGGGGGCCACAAGGAGGCGTTACACTGTATGGGGGGCCACAAGGAGGCGTTACACTGTATGGGGGGCCACAAGGAGCGTTATAATAAGGTCTTATGGGAGCGAGGAGGAGGGAGAGTCAGGGCGGCCGCTGCAGGAAGTAGTAGGTTTATAATTTCGTCATCAGACAGAGCACACACTAGTGAGACAGCCGCAGAAAAAGTCTCTCCAGAGACACCAGTACTCACACAGGGGATCGCCAGTTCGCCACACACAGAGCCGGCACTGGTGTATGACGACGTCAGATGGTGGGTGGAGACTTGACTAAGGGAGGCGGAGCAAGAAGGAGGCAGGCCAGGAGCGAGAGGAAGTAATTACCCAGCGCTATGCAAGGTGCAGGGGCGGGCGGACGCACGTTTAGAAGAGGTCAGTGATGTCAGAAAATACCGCGGTATTTAGGAAACGGCGATATCGCCATATCGCCGTTTTTTTAATACCGCGGTATATCGTGATACCGGTATATCGCCCAACCCTATTACTACATGGAAACCACATTTCCTGGATTTCTAACCCTTACAGGACCAGGCCATTTTCCATTTATGTGTATCAATTCTTTTACTTCCAGCCTTCGCAAAACATTTTTATTGTTTCGTTCACATAGCCATATGTGGGCTTGGTTTTTGAGGAACGAGTTGTTCTTTCTAATGGCACTATTTAATATTGTGTATAGTGTAGCTTAGGCCTGGAAAAAAATCCAAATAGGATGGAATTGGAAAGAAAACGCAACTCTTCTATGGTCTAATGGGTTTTGTCTTTACAAAAAAAAAAAAAAAACGATGGATCTTTTTTTCTATCCTCATATTCTGACTCCCATAACACTATTATAGTTATGTCTATCAGCTCTGCAGTGAGGCTGTACAGCTCTGCACAACCTCTTTGAGGGGTGTATTCCCCTGCAACAGCGGCTACTAAAAAATTTAATGTTACATGTCCTCCTGGACGTCTTGTATGACCTTACGGGAGGCACAACATGTAAGAATAAATTAAGACAAGATAAAAACATTAAAAAAATAAAAATAAAAAATAAATAAAAAAAACACATGTGGGATTATATACATATCAAAAAAGTGTGAAACAACTGAAAATATGTCATATTCTAGGTTCTTCAAAGTAGCCACCTTTTGCTTTGATTACTGCTTTGCACACTCTTGTCATTCTCTTGATGAGCTTCAAGAGGTAGTCACCTGAAATGGTTTTCACTTCACAGATGTGCCCTATCAGGTTTGATAAGTGGGATTTATTGCCTTCTTGTGGAGAAGTCAGGTGGATACACAGCTGATAGTCCTACTGAATAGACTGTTAGAATTTGTATTATGGCAAGAAAAAAGCAGCTAAGTAAAGAAAAACAAGTGGCCATCATTACTTTAAGAAATGAAGGTCAGTCAGTCCGAAAAATTGGGAAAACTTTGAAAGTGTCCCCAAGTGCAGTCACAAAAACCATCAAGCGCTACAAAGAAACTGGCTCACATGCGGACCGCCCTAGGAAAGGAAGACCAAGAGTCACCTCTGCTGCGGAGGATAAGTTTATCTGAGTCACCAGCCTCAGAAATCGCAGGTTAACAGCAGCTCAGATTAGAGACCAGGTCAATGCCACACAGAGTTATAGCAGCAGACACATCTCTAGAACAACTGTTAAGAGGAGACTGTGTGAATCAGGCCTTCATGGTAGAATATCTGCTAGGAAACCACTGCTAAGGACAGGCAACAAGCAGAAGAGACTTGTTTGGGCTAAAGAACACAAGGAATGGACATTAGACCAGTTGAAATCTGTGCTTTGGTTTGATGAGTCCAAATTTGAGATCTTTGGTTCGAACCACCGTGTCTTTGTGCGACGCAGAAAATGTGAACAGATGGACTCTACATGCCTGGTTCCCACCGTGAAGCATGGAGGAGGAGGTGTGATGGTGCTTTGCTGGTGACACTGTTGGGGATTTATTCAAAATTGAAGGCATACTGAACCAGCATGGCTACCACAGCATCTTTCAGCGGCATGCTATTCCATCCGGTTTGCGTTTAGTTGGACCATCATTTATTTTTCAACAGGACAATGACCCCAAACACACCTCCAGGCTGTGTAAGGGCTATTTGACCATGAAGGAGAGTGATTGGGTGCTGCGCCAGATGACCTGGCCCCTACAGTCACCGGACCTGAACCCAATCAAGATGGTTTGGGGTGAGCTGGACCGCAGAGTGAAGGCAAAAGGGCCAACAAGTGCTAAGCATCTCTGGGAACTCCTTCAAGACTATTGGAAGACCATTTCAGGTGACTACCTCTTGAAGCTCATCAAGAGAATGCCAAGAGTGTGCAAAGCAGTAATCAAAGCAAAAGGTGGCTACTTTGAAGAACCTAGAATATGACATATTTTCAGTTGTTTCACACTTTTTTGATATGTATATAATCCCACATGTGTTTTTTTTATTTATTTATTTATTTTAATGTTTTTATCTTGTCTTAATTTATTCTTACATGTTGTGCCTCCCGTAAGGTCATACAAGACGTCCAGGAGGACATGTAACATTAAATTTTTCCAGCTCACCCCAAACCATCTCGATTGGGTTCAGGTCCGGTGACTGTAGGGGCCAGGTCATCTGGCGCAGCACCCAATCACTCTCCTTCATGGTCAAATAGCCCTTACACAGCCTGGAGGTGTGTTTGGGGTCATTGTCCTGTTGAAAAATAAATGATGGTCCAACTAAACACAAACCGGATGGAATAGCATGTCGCTGAAAGATGCTGTGGTAGCCATGCTGGTTCAGTATGCCTTCAATTTTGAATAAATCCCCAACAGTGTCACCAGCAAAGCACCATCACACCTCCTCCTCCATGCTTCACGGTGGGAACCAGGCATGTAGAGTCCATCTGTTCACATTTTCTGCGTCGCACAAAGACACGGTGGTTCGAACCAAAGATCTCAAATTTGGACTCATCAGACCAAAGCACAGATTTCAACTGGTCTAATGTCCATTCCTTGTGTTCTTTAGCCCAAAAAAGTCTCTTCTGCTTGTTGCCTGTCCTTAGCAGTGGTTTCCTAGCAGATATTCTACCATGAAGGCCTGATTCACACAGTCTCCTCTTAACAGTTGTTCTAGAGATGTGTCTGCTGCTATAACTCTGTGTGGCATTGACCTGGTCTCTAATCTGAGCTGCTGTTAACCTGCGATTTCTGAGGCTGGTGACTCAGATAAACTTATCCTCCGCAGCAGAGGTGACTCTTGGTCTTCCTTTCCTAGGGCGGTCCGCATGTGAGCCAGTTTCTTTGTAGCGCTTGATGGTTTTTGTGACTGCACTTGGGGACACTTTCAAAGTTTTCCCAATTTTTCGGACTGACTGACCTTCATTTCTTAAAGTAATGATGGCCACTCGTTTTTCTTTACTTAGCTGCTTTTTTCTTGCCATAATACAAATTCTAACAGTCTATTCAGTAGGACTATCAGCTGTGTATCCACCTGACTTCTCCACAAGAAGGCAATAAATCCCACTTATCAAACCTGATAGGGCACATCTGTGAAGTGAAAACCATTTCAGGTGACTACCTCTTGAAGCTCATCAAGAGAATGACAAGAGTGTGCAAAGCAGTAATCAAAGCAAAAGGTGGCTACTTTGAAGAACCTAGAATATTACATATTTTCAGTTGTTTCACACTTTTTTGTTATGTATATAATTCCACATGTGTTAATTCATAGTTTTGATGCCTTCAGTGTGAATCTACAATTTTCATAGTCATAAAAATAAAGAAAACTCTTTGAATGAGAAGGTGTGTCCAAACTTCTGGTCTGTACTGTATGTAACCAAAAAGTTTTTATTAAATATATATAAAAATCTAATTCTTGACAATATAAGATGAATAGTGCACATGTGCAAATATTAAACATGAACACCATTTTACGAGAAATATAATACTTAATACTTGTCATATTACAAGTGGTCCATGCTGGTTGTCCTTTGCATGACAAAAATTCAACTGTTACTTTTTAATCCTATACTATATTTCAGACACATTACTTGACAGCATTAGGCCAGACAGTAGCAGTTAAATAGTAACGCAACAGTAGAAGGCATACAAATTAAAGGCCCAAACAATGAAGGATAACGACAGGAAGTAGCATGTAAATGGAAAATCTGTAGTCTAAGGGCCACACATAGCTAAACTAAACTCTGCTGGACCAGGGCAGACAAAAGCAGGCAAATGGTAACACCATAGTAAAAGGTCTACACCAAGTTCGCCTAACCCTGCAGGAAAGGCAGCCTCATAATTTAATGTTAAAATTGTACTATAAAGAGTAATCATAACTCTGCATGTTCAGGACAGATAGCTGCAGCATCAACAGGATGGAAGTTGGAAATAGTTGAGCATAAGGTCTACACATAACTTGGCATAACTCAGTAGGAAATGCATTATCAACATTTAAAGCTAATGATGTAGTGTAAGGACTAAACAAAAATCAGCAGGATCAGCAAATTCAATAGCAGCATCAACAGGATGGAAGGTGGAAAATGTCTAGTATAAGGCCTAAACATAGCTCTGAATAACTCACCAGGACAGGCAGCAGCAGGTTCAAAGTGGGCAGCAGGAATGGGTACCCAAGAATGGCCCCCCACCAGACCATGGTAACACCATAAATAAAATAAGACATGTCATACAGCAGCACATTCAAAGTTGACAGCAGGAATGTGTACCCATGAATGGGAACCCACCAGACCAGGGCAACACCATAACTTAAAAAAATGCACCTCTGACAGCAGCAGGTATTCAGTGTGCTCAAGGAATGTGATGACATGCATAATAATTGAAATAGTTTGCATTATAAATTAATTATTTAGATTATTGTAAAATTTTGCTACCACAACAAAAATTATTGATAAATTAAGTAGATACGCCGCATGCATTGGTAGTCAACAATTTTTTCTTTAAAGCATATTGAGTCAGTATCAGAACACTGAGGCTACACAGCCAGCCTAACCGTGTGATGATTCATACAGGTCAGAGGGCACTAGTAGTGGTGGTGTTTATCAGTGGCTATCTCATCCTCTTTTTGTCTGTGAGGAGTAATGGGTACCGCCGCTCTCCACACCCATACATGATCTTCACCGCACACACGCTGGGCTCCAGGCCCACGACAGAACCTATCCATCCGCTCTCCACACCCATACATGATCTTCACCGCACATACGCTGGGCTCCAGGCCCACAACAGGACCTATCCATCCTGTGCCCGTCTGAGCACAGAAGGCACTGATGAGCCAGCTATCCTCGGCCAGGGTCTTGAAGTGTCTCCTGCTCATGCACTGAGATTAGTTCACTTTCCCAGCGTCGAAGAATCTTCTGCGTTCCCTTGGCTGCTGTGGGTGACCCAGGCGTTTGGGTCCAATGCGCATCCTGGATGATCGATTGCACGTCATGGTGCAGAATAAGACTTTAAATCCGAGGCTTGTCTACAAACCGGGAAGGGGGGAGTTCTGACAGCCGGTGGCAGACTTCACAGTTAAGGGGATGAGAGGCAAAGTGGAGCACCTTCTCTCTCATTCAGCAGAGTGCATTTAGGAGTCTCTTGCAAAGGCACTATGTTTAATGGAGTAAAATAGAACCATAATGAAACTTTCACCGCATTACGAATGCAGCTGTGCTTAATTTTTGTTTGTACTTTAAATTTAAATTATTATTCCTTTCAGTTCAAGAAAAACATACATTAATTTTGTCCTCTACAATGATGATGTCTCAAAGGGGGAGAAAATTTGATGGCTTCCATTGAGAGATGGGTTAGATAAATATATTACAGCAGGACAGACCACCGTCATATCTCTATCTACCCCATCTCTCCCAGGAAGCTCTGCATCATTCTACTCCTCCATACATCAAAATTGTATAGGACCTGATTAATGTATGTTTATCTTGAACTTAAAGGAATAATAATTGATATTAAAATTTAAAAAAAATATGCACAGCTTCATTCATAATGCAGGGAAAGTTTTATGGCAGTTTTATGTTACTCTATTAAACATTGTTCCTTCTAATGACAATCAAAAATGCACTCTGCTGAATGACAGATAAGGTGCTCCACTTTCCCTGTCATCACCTTAAAGGCCTCTTTCCCACGGGCGTGTGTGCCCCCTTGTCATGCTGCGGCCCGCAAAATGCGGTCCACAGTTCACAAGCTCAGTATGTGGGGCAGCCCCAGCGGATCGCAGACGCATTCACTTAAATCAGTACCTGATTGCCGTTACGCAAAAAGATAGCACATGATCTATATTTTTGCAGAATGGAAGTACGGGACGAAACCACACGGAAAAACACCATAGTGCATCCGTAGGGTTCTGTTCCGCATCTCTGGATTAGCGGACCCATGGAAGTTAATGGGTCCGCATCAGTGATGCGGAATGCCCATGGAACAGCAGCCGCGTATTGCGGTTCCGCAAATGCGTTCTGCGCATTACGGCAAATGGGGCACACACGACAGTGGTAAACAGGCCTAAACTGTGAAGTCTGCCACGGGCTGTTTGACCCCCCCCCCATGCCTCACATTTAAAGTATTATTCTGCACCATGACGTGCCATAGTTCATCCAGGATGCACATTGGAGCTAAACGCCTGGGACACCCACAGCAGCCAGGGGAACGCAGCTGAGTCTTCGATGATGGGAAGGTGAACTAATCCCGGCTCATGAGCAGAGGACACTTCAAGACCCTGGCCGAGGATAGCTGGCTAATCAGTGCCTTCTGTGCTCAGACAGGCACAGGATGGATAGGTCCTGTCGTGGGCCTGGAGCCCAGCGTGTGTGCGGTGAAGATCATGTATAGGTTTGGAGAGCGGCAGGACCCATTACTCCTCACAGACAAAAGGAGGATGAGATTGCCGCTGATAAACACCACCACTACTAGTGCCCTATGGCTTGTAGCAATCATCACTCGGTTAGGCTGGCTGTGTAGCCGCAGTGTTCTGATACTGACTCAATATGCTTTAGGCCCCTTTCACACGAGCGAGTTTTCAGGGCGGGTGCAATGTGTGACATGAACGTATAGCACCCGCACTGAATCCTGACCCATTCATTTTAATAGGGCTGTGTACATGAGCGTTGTTTTTCACGCATCAGTTCTGCTTTGCGTGAAAATCGCAGCATGTGCGGGTGCGATGAGTTTTTCACTGAGGTTGCTAAGAGATGTTGTTTGTAAACCTTCAGTTTTTTATCACGCGCGTGAAAAAACGCATCAAAACGCGGAAAAAACTGAACAACTGAACGCAATCGCAGACAAAACTGACTGAACTTGCTTGCAAAATAGTGCGAGTTTCACTGAACGCACCCTGAATGCATCCGGACCTAATCCGTCACGCTCGTGTAAAGAAAAAAATGTTGACTACCAATGCATGCGGCGTTTCTACTTAATTTATCAATAATTTTTGGTGTGGTAGCAATCAATTTATGTCGAATTACATTGAGTAAATAAATAAATATAAAAATATATAAAAATATTTAAACAAATTTAAAATAACAGCGTTAATTAAAAACAAATATATACATCAATAAATAAATTTAAGAATTCATCAATAATTAAATAATTCATAATTCATAGACAACAATAAATAAAAATCAAACAATTTCATAATTTAAGATTTCTAATATATACATAATAAATAGATCAATAAATTATTATATTTTTTTTTTTAAAACAACAGTTTAGGAGGGAGAGACCAGGAGAGGGATGGACAAGGGACCCTTCAATGGCCTTAATCAACAGCGGGGGCCAAGAAGTCACTGCTGATCCAGGGTTCATTTTAATGAATGTAAGTCTGTCCACTGAGTCTGTGGACAGATGGGTCCGCTTTTCCGTGACCACCCCACCTGCCGTGCTAAATGTCCGCTCAGACAGTACGCTTGAGGGGGGTTGCAAGATAGTAACTCCAGCGCATACTGAGCAAGCTCACGGCAGGTGTCCAGCCTGGCAACCCAGTACTCCATGGGGTCGTCAGTGCTCATGCTGTTGAAAGCACCAACGGACCCCATGTAGTCTGCAACCATGCGGGCCAGCCGCTGGTGGTGACTGCTGCTACTGGGTCGTGCAGACTGGTAGAACAAACCAATCTCACCCATAAGGTCACCTGCTCAGCTGGTGCTGCTGGGGCCAGCCACCTGCTGAGTGAGATGGGCGGGAAGAACTGGAGTGTGAGGTCGAGGGTCGGCCTGCTCCAGCCGCTTGATCAGACAGGCCCGCAGTTGATCCATCCAGGCCTGTCTACGGCTAGCTGGGATGAACTGCTCCAGTTTCCCCTTGCAGCGAGGGTCTAAAAGGGTGGCAAACCAATAATCTTTCCTCTTGATTTTCTTGATCCGGGGGTCCCTCCGGAGGCATCGCAGCATGTAGGTAGCCATAGGGAAGAGGACTGCCCGCTGTGACTGTTCATGGCTGCCTAGGACCATGACCTCTTGGTCCTCCTGCTGCTGTTGCTGCTTCTCCCGGTGGGAGCTGCCCCACCCCCAGGATAACAGTGCCCCCAACACAGTCTCTCCCTCCTGACCAGGCCCAGACTCCTGGACGTCTACAAATTCTTCCTCCGCCTCCTCCTTGTCCTAGGCCTGGTCCTGGTGGAGCATTGCTGCCTCCTCTTGCTCCAACAAGGCACTCTCCCCAGCCTCAAGCAGGTGATCTAGTGTCCTGTCCAGCAGGAACACTATGGGGAGCACGTCATTAAGACCGACATGCTCCCCGCTGACCATCTTGGTCGCCTGCTCAAATGGGGCCAACGCGTTGCAGACCTGCTGTGTCTGCCCCCACTCCACATTAGTGATGTAGGGGAGTGGGTGTGCTGGCTCTGGAGTGCCTTGGTCCAGCAGGTATTCCCTCACTGCCCTTCGCTGCTCCCACAACCTCTCCAGCATGTGGAGGGTGGAGTTACACTGCGTCACACTGTCCACAATCAGCCTGTGAGGTGGCAGACTGCTGTCCTGCTGCAGTTTGGACAGGGACACGGCAGCAGTTTGGAAGCGTCGGAAGTGGCTGGCAATCCTCCGTACCCTTGGCACAATGTCACGCAACCCTTGGTATGTTCGGAGTAATTTCTGTACAACAAGGTTGAGGACATGTGCCATGCAGGGCATGTGTGTTATACTGCCAGCATGGAGGGCGGCGAGTAGGTTGCTGCCGTTGTCACAGACAACCCTACCTGTCTCTAGCATGCGGGGTGTCAGCCACTTCTGGACCTGAGCCTGTAGTGCGGCCAGAACATCAGGTCCAGTGTGTCTCTGTTCCCTTAAGCTCACAAGCTAGTCAGCCTCCTGCATTACCTCCCCCAAGGTGTCCCTCTCACTGTCTCTGTCAAACAGGAGCAGGGACGATTCTTGGGGGCTGGAGGTTGGTCTTGCAGGAGACGAACTGCTGCTGCTGCTCGGAGCCGGGTCAGCAGACTCCGTGGCACTGGCTTGTGCCAAGAGAGACACTACTTCCTTGGTATCCTGAGAGGGAATTTGCCTGCTACCAGTGGCAAAAAAATCTGGAATAAGGGGGGTTTCCACTATGTAAGCCCCACAAAGTGACTTCAGACCTGAACTGGTCCTTAAAAAGTGGGTTTTGGAAATTTTAAGAATTGCTTCTAAACTTCTAAGCCTTCTAACATCCTAAAAAAATAAAATGACATTTCCAAAATGATGCCAACATAAAGTAGAGATATGGGAAATGTTAAGTAATAAATATTTTATTAGGTATGACTTTCTGTTTTAGAAGAGAAATTGAAATTTAGAAAATTGTGAATTTTTGATAAATTTGTTTTTTTTCATAAATAAAGGTGAAATATATTGACTCAAATTTATGACTATCGTGAAGTACAATATGTCACGAGAAAACAATCTCATAATGGCTTGGATAAATAAAAGTGTTCCAAAGCTATTACCACATAAAGTGAACCATGTCAGATTTGTACATTTTGACCTGGACACTGGGGCATCAATGACCCTTGGTCATGAAAGGGTTAAGATAGAAGGATCTTCTATCTTCATTCAGAAGGACCTGCTTTGAAGTCAAAGGTCCTTTTGAAGGTCCTGAAGGAAGAAAGGTGAGGTGAGTTATTTATTTTTTATTTTTTAACCCCTCAAGGCATATTTTACTAAGCATTCTGTATTAAGAATGCTATTATTTTCCCTTATAACAATGTTATAAGAGAAAATAATACAGTGAATAGACTTTAATGGGGTCTGGTGTTGCTCATCCCTATAATCTCCTAGCAACCATGCATAAAAATCGCACAGAATCCGCACTTGCTTACGAATGCTTGCGATTTTCACACAGCCCCATTCAATTCTATGTGGCTTGCGTTGTGTGAAAAATGCAGAATATAAAACATGCTGCGATTTTCACGTAACTCACAAGTGATGCGTGAAAATCACGGCTCATCTGCACAGCCCAATTGAAGTGAATGGGTCCGGATTCAGTGTAGGTGCAATGTGTTCACCTCACACATTGCACCCGCGTCAATTTTTCTCTTAATATCTCTAGAAATATGGCAATAAACGCTTTTAGCGCAAGTAACACAAAATGTGAACTGCATCTATTTTTCTTGTATAGTAGGGAAAAATTACAATAAACACTTTTAGCACAAATAAGACCAAAAGTGAACTGCGTCTATTTTTCTCGTATTGTAGTGAAATATGACAATAAACGCTTTTAGGGCAAATAACAGCAAATATGAACTTAGTCTATTTTTCTCTTTATCTCTAGAAATATGGCAATAAACGATTTTAGCGCAAATAACACCAAATGTGAACTGCGTCTATTTTTCTCGTATTGTAGGAAAATATGACAATAAACGCTTTTAGCGCAAATAACACCAAACTGCGTCTATTTTTCTCGTATTGTAGGGAAATATGACAACAAACGCTTTTAGCAGAAATAACACCAAATGTGAACTGCGTCTATTTTTCTCGTATTGTAGGGAAATATGACAATAAACGCTTTTAGCAGAAATAAGACCAAATGTGAACTGCGTCTATTTTTCTCGTATTGTACGGAAATATGGCAATAAACGCTTTTAGCAGAAATTACACCAAATTTGAACTGCGTCTATTTTTATCTTATTGTACGGAAATATGGCAATAAACGCTTTTAGGGCAAATAACAGCAAATATGAACTTAGTCTATTTTTCTCTTTATCTCTAGAAATACGTCAATAAACCCTTTTAGTGCAAATAAGACCAAATGTGAACTGCATCTATTTTTCTCGTATTGTAGTGAAATATGACAATAAACGCTTTTAGGGCAAATAACAGCAAATGTGAACTGCGTCTATTTTTCTCGTATTGTAGGGAAATATGACAATAAACGCTTTTAGCAGAAATAACACCAAATGTGAACTGCGTCTATTTTTCTCGTATTGTAGGAAAATATGACAATAAACGCTTTTAGCGCAAATAACACCAAACTGCGTCTATTTTTCTCGTATTGTAGGGAAATATGACAACAAACGCTTTTAGCAGAAATAACACCAAATGTGAACTGCGTCTATTTTTCTCGTATTGTAGGGAAATATGACAATAAACGCTTTTAGCAGAAATAACACCAAATGTGAACTGCGTCTATTTTTCTCGTATTGTACGGAAATATGACAATAAACGCTTTTAGCAGAAATTACACCAAATTTGAACTGCGTCTATTTTTATCTTATTGTACGGAAATATGGCAATAAACGCTTTTAGGGCAAATAACAGCAAATATGAACTTAGTCTATTTTTCTCTTTATCTCTAGAAATACGTCAATAAACGCTTTTAGTGCAAATAAGACCAAATGTGAACTGCATCTATTTTTCTCGTATTGTAGTGAAATATGACAATAAACGCTTTTAGGGCAAATAACAGCAAATGTGAACTGCGTCTATTTTTCTCGTATTGTAGGGAAATATGGCAATAAACGCTTTTAGCAGAAATAACACCAAATGTGAACTGTGTCTATTTTTCTTGTATTGTACGGAAATATGGCAATAAACGCTTTTAGCGCAAATAACACCAAATGTGAACTGCGTCAATATTTCTCACATTGTAGTAAAATATTACAATAAACACTTTTAGCAGAAATAACACCAAATGTGAACTGCGTCTATTTTTCTCGTATTGTAGGGAAATATGACAATAAACGCTTTTAGGGCAGATAACAGCAAATGTGAACTGCATCTATTTTTCTCATATTGTAGGGAAATATGACAATAAACGCTTTTAGCAGAAATTACACCAAATTTGAACTGCGTCTATTTTTATCTTATTGTACGGAAATATGGCAATAAACGCTTTTAGGGCAAATAACAGCAAATATGAACTTAGTCTATTTTTCTCTTTATCTCTAGAAATACGTCAATAAACGCTTTTAGTGCAAATAAGACCAAATGTGAACTGCATCTATTTTTCTCGTATTGTAGTGAAATATGACAATAAACGCTTTTAGGGCAAATAACAGCAAATGTGAACTGCGTCGATTTTTCTCGTATTGTAGGGAAATATGACAATAAACGCTTTTAGCAGAAATAACACCAAATGTGAACTGCGTCTATTTTTCTCGTATTGTACGGAAATATGGCAATAAACGCTTTTAGCGCAAATAACACCAAATGTGAACTGCGTCAATATTTCTCACATTGTAGTAAAATATTACAATAAACACTTTTAGCAGAAATAACACCAAATGTGAACTGCGTCTATTTTTCTTGTATTGTAGGGAAATATGACAACGCTTTAAGCGCAAATAACGCCAAATGCGAACTGTGTCTATTTTTCTCGTATTGTAGGGAAATGGCAATAAACACTTTTAGCAGAAATAACACCAAATTTGAACTGCATCTATTTTTCTCGTATTGTACGGAAATATGGCAGTAAATGCTTTTAGGGCAAATAACAGCAATTATGAACTTAGTCTATATTTCTCTTTATCTCTAGAAATATGGCAATAAACGCTTTTAGTGCAAATAACACCAAATGTGAACTGCGTCTATTTTTCTCGTATTGTAGGGAATAATTACAATAAATACTTTTAGCGCAAATAACACCAAATGTGAACTGCGTCTATTTTTCTCGTATTGTAGTGAAATATGACAGAAAACGCTTTTAGGGCAAATAACAACAAATATGGACTTAGTCTATTTTTTTCTTTATCTCTAGAAATATGGCAACAAACGCTTTTAGCACAAATAACACCAAATGTGAACTGCGTCTATTTTTCTCGTATTGGAGTGAAATATGACAAGAAACACTTTAGCGCAAATAACAGCAAATATGAACTGCATCTATTTTTCTCGTATTATAGGGAAATATGACAATAAACGCTTTTAGCAGAAATTACACCAAATTTGAACTGCGTCTATTTTTATCTTATTGTACGGAAATATGGCAATAAACGCTTTTAGGGCAAATAACAGCAAATATTAACTTAGTCTATTTTTCTCTTTATCTCTAGAAATACGGCAATAAACGCTTTTAGTGCAAATAAGACCAAATGTGAACTGCATCTATTTTTCTCGTATTGTAGTGAAATATGACAATAAACGCTTTTAGGGCAAATAACAGCAAATATGAACTGCGTCTATTTTTCTTTTATCTTTAGAAATATGGCAATAAACGCTTTTAGTGCAAATAACACCAAATGTGAACTGCGTCTATTTTTCTCGTATTGTAGGGAAATATGACAACGCTTTTAGCGCAAATAACACCAAATGCGAACTGTGTCTATTTTTCTCGTATTGTAGGGAAATATGACAATAAACACTTTTAGCAGAAATAACACCAAATGTGAACTGCATCTATTTTTCTCGTATTGTACGGAAATATGGCAGTAAATGCTTTTAGGGCAAATAACAGCAATTATGAACTTAGTCTATATTTCTCTTTATCTCTAGAAATATGGCAATAAACGCTTTTAGTGCAAATAACACCAAATGTGAACTGCGTCTATTTTTCTCGTATTGTAGGGAATAATTACAATAAATACTTTTAGCGCAAATAACACCAAATGTGAACTGCATCTATTTTTCTCGTATTGTAGTGAAATATGACAGAAAACGCTTTTAGGGCAAATAACAAATATGGACTTAGTCTATTTTTCTCTTTAGCTCTAGAAATATGGCAACAAACGCTTTTAGCACAAATAACACCAAATGTAAACTGCGTCTATTTTTCTCGTATTGGAGTGAAATATGACAAGAAACACTTTAGCGCAAATAACAGCAAATATGAACTTTGCCTATTTTTCTCTTTATCTTTATAAATATGACAAGAAACGCTTTTAGCGCAAATAAAACCAAATATGAAATGCATTTATTTTTCTCGTATTGTAGTGAAATTTGACAATAAACACTTTTAGTGCAAATAACACCAAATATGAACTGCATCTATTTTTCTCGTATTGGAGTGATATATGACAAATGCTTTTAGCGCAAATAACAGCATTTATGAACTTAGTCTATTTTTCTCTTTTTCTCTAGAAAATGATATCAGCGCAGTTAACAGCAAAAATGACCTGCGTATATATTTATCTTTTTCCACAGATAAAAGCCACTATAGGCTTTTCAGCATAGCACTTGCACCCCAATAACTAATTGCTGGAATGACAGAGCTGTATTATGAGACTATCTGGATCCCAAAGTAATGTTTACCTGCACTTGTAAATCAATTTTTTTCACAATGTGGATTTTCCTATGACTGTCCTAGCATCTCCACATGTCTCTGAAATGATTCCTCTCACTATCCTTTCCCTGCACTAGTAAATCGCTTCTTTCCTTTTTTTTTACAATTAGTTTTTGTTTCCCTTTCCCTAGTGCCTGCATACACCTCTGTCTGTGAACAAAGTACAATAGTAAATGGCAGACTCTAAGATGGGCGCCGTATTTATAGGGCTGTGACATCACCGGGCTTGCTGGCTGTTGATTGGCTGCATGCATGACATTATGGGTCATCCCGCCTTCCCAGAGTTCCTTGCCCCATGTCCTCACACGTGTAGCCACCATTTTAGCCGCCATCGTATCCGCCCCCCCTCTCTTCTCCAATCTTGAAACAAAGAGGGGGGTGGGAGGCACTTGAAGAAGAAAAAGCTAACTCATTACAGCCCTAGAGATACAAAATATAGAATAAAATTCACACATCTTTAACAAGACCATGGAGATGATAATAGACTTCAGGAGATCTCCTCCCCAGCACCCGCCCCCCCTAATAATAAATGGAACTACAGTAACCTGAGTAGAGTCATACAAGTTTCTTGGGACCACAATTTCCAACAACCTAAAATGGAACAACAGAGGATGTACCACCTACAGCAGCTGAAAATGTTTGGTCTACCACAAAAATTAATAGTGCACTTCTACACCGCGATTATCGAATCCATTCGAACAGTGGAAAGAATAATTGGCTGTAGCTTACCTTCCCTGCAGGATCTTCACGCTAGCTGATGCAGAAAGAGAGCGGCTAAGTTTGCCTAAGACCCCTCTCACCCTGCTCACTCCATCTCCCAGCCTATGTCTCCAGGAGTGGCTACTAAAACTTTCTAGGCAGAGGAACAGATTTTTTCCTCAGGCAGTTTCCTTTCTTAATGCAGAACCACACTAAAGCTGCTATGACTTGAAAGCATTACAGCATAGACCTGAAAACGATCACCTCTCCCTGTTTATTGACACTAAAACTCACATACTGTCCTTATCCTGCATTATCCCTACTATATGTCCTTGTACTGTTTTGTTTGTGTCTGTCAAGCAACTGCCAAGTCATATTCCTTGTAAGTGCAAACTTATTTGGCCAAATAAATTGATTCTGATTCTGATTTCACAATCGCGTTTGGTGCGGATCTGTTATAGATCTGCACAAACGCATCCGTTCAGATAATACAACCGCATGCATTTGTTCAGAACGGATCCGTTTCTATTATCTTTAACATAGCCAAAACGGATCCGTCTTGAACACCATTGAAAGTCAATGGGGGATGGATCAGTTTTCTATTGTGCCATATTGTGTCAGTGGAAATCCATCCCCATTGACTTACATTGTGTGTCAGGACGGATCTGTTTGGCTCAGTTTCGTCAGACAGAAACCAAAAGGCTGCAATCAAGCCGAATGGAGACGGAACAGAGCCTAACCGATGCATTCTGAGCGGATCATTATCCATTCAGAATGCATTAAGGGCAAAACTGATCCGTTTTGGACCGCTTGTGAGAGCCCTGAACAGATCTCACAAACTGAAACCAAAACGCGAGTCTGAAAGTAGCCTTAAAATGCCCGGAAATAATACTGTGTGATAGAATCCTAAAGGGGATTTCCAGCACATTGATACTGATGGTTTAACCTTTAGGCCATCAATTTCAGATCAGTGGGAGATTAGCTGCTACAAAATGTATGGATCTGTATCTGGCAAACAATGAAGAATACTTATTGGAGCACTGTAGCCCCTTAAATCAGCTAAAACCCTACCCATCTGATGTCAATGGCCTATCCTTTGGAGAGGCCATCAATATCAAAGTCCCAGGGTTCAATGTGTACCAAACTCTAAGTACTATACTTTAAAAATATATACACTACGTGCAGAATTATTAGGCAAATGAGTATTTTGACCACATCATCCTCTTTATGCATGTTGTCTTACTCCAAGCTGTATAGGCTCGAAAGCCTACTACCAATTAAGCATATTAGGTGATGTGCATCTCTGTAATGAGAAGGGGTGTGGTCTAATGACATCAACACCCTATATCAGGTGTGCATAATTATTAGGCAACTTCCTTTCCTTTGGCAAAATGGGTCAAAAGAAGGACTTGACAGGCTCAGAAAAGTCAAAAATAGTGAGATATCTTGCAGAGGGATGCAGCACTCTTAAAATTGCAAAGCTTCTGAAGCGTGATCATCGAACAATCAAGCGTTTCATTCAAAATAGTCAACAGGGTCGCAAGAAGCGTGTGGAAAAACCAAGGCGGAAAATAACTGCCCATGAACTGAGAAAAGTCAAGCGTGCAGCTGCCAAGATGCCACTTGCCACCAGTTTGGCCATATTTCAGAGCTGCAACATCACTGGAGTGCCCAAAAGCACAAGGTGTGCAATACTCAGAGACATGGCCAAGGTAAGAAAGGCTGAAAGACGACCACCACTGAACAAGACACACAAGCTGAAACGTCAAGACTGGGCCAAGAAATATCTCAAGACTGATTTTTCTAAGGTTTTATGGACTGATGAAATGAGAGTGAGTCTTGATGGGCCAGATGGATGGGCCCGTGGCTGGATTGGTAAAGGGCAGAGAGCTCCAGTCCGACTCAGACGCCAGCAAGGTGGAGGTGGAGTACTGGTTTGGGCTGGTATCATCAAAGATGAGCTTGTGGGGCCTTTTTGGGTTGAGGATGGAGTCAAGCTCAACTCCCAGTCCTACTGCCAGTTTCTGGAAGACACCTTCTTCAAGCAGTGGTACAGGAAGAAGTCTGCAAGGTAAGAAAAACATGATTTTCATGCAGGACAATGCTCCATCACACGCGTCCAAGTACTCCACAACGTGGCTGGCAAGAAAGGGTATAAAAGAAGAAAATCTAATGACATGGCCTCCTTGTTTACCTGATCTGAACCCCATTGAGAACCTGTGGTCCATCATCAAATGTGAGATTTACAAGGAGGGAAAACAGTACACCTCTCTGAACAGTGTCTGGGAGGCTGTGGTTGCTGCTGCACGCAATGTTGATGGTGAACAGATCAAAACACTGACAGAATCCATGGATGGCAGGCTTTTGAGTGTCCTTGCAAAGAAAGGTGGCTATATTGGTTACTGATTTGTTTTTGTTTTGTTTTTGAATGTCAGAAATGTATATTTGTGAATGTTGAGATGTTATATTGGTTTCACTGGTAAAAATAAATAATTGAAATGGGTATATATTTGTTTTTTGTTAAGTTGCCTAATAATTATGTACAGTAATAGTCACCTGCACACACAGATATCCCCCTAAAATAGCTAAAACTAAAAACAAACTAAAAACTACTTCCAAAAATATTCAGCTTTGATATTAATGAGTTTTTTCGGTTCATTGAGAACATGGTTGTTGTTCAATAATAAAATTAATCCTCAAAAATACAACTTGCCTAATAATTCTGCACTCCCTGTATAGTATTAACTAATTGTGTAACTGATTTGTATGATATTTTATATAATACTCGTTCATGCTTTATGTACCAGCCATAACAAGTATGTGTTACCATCAAAATTATCTGCGTAAATAAAATGCTTATATATACACATATAATGAAAGTTGAGCATACAGTCTTCTCAGAAAGTACATGGTTCAGGACTGAGACAATTTATGCACTGTAGAAACATATGTGATCCTTAGAGAACTCCCACTCTCTCGGCAAATGGAAAAACAGCTGCAAGGTAAACAACAGGGACTGTATTGTAATAATTACTGATTTAGTGAGGGAGATTAGCACAAACATAAAACATCTCTGATCACCATATTGCGTTGATAGATATTGTACTCTCCATGGATACCTGACATTCTTATACAGCAGCTGGCTTATTCTTACTAGGCTATAAAGGCAAGAATCGGGGCCTTTAAATCAGCATTTTAATCAATATAACCATTTTGCTTAACATATTCTCCAAGCAATTCATTTAACCTTCAGTTTCTATAAATGTGTTTACCATAGTAACCAAAATAAAGGTACACAAAGACAACATTTTACTATATTTTTTGATAACTTAATTTTTTTTTTAAATACATACAAAAAAAAATGTATATACCAACAGATTTTAATACAAACCCCAAAACCCCACTGCATTATAATAATATCACACAACCTTGAATTTCTTAAGTCATTTTGCCCAGCATGCATTTAGGTCTGGTTCACACCTGAGAGTTTTACAGCGCATTGCCACGCGCTGTAAAACGCTCAACAGGCGGAAACCCATGCTTCCTTATGGGCATGGTTCTTACCTGTGCGTTTTACAGTGCATACGAACGCGTTGTAAAACGCCCTACGCCAAAAGAAGTACAAGAGCTTCTTTGGGGCGTATTGTCGCGCCCATAGACTTCAACCGGAACGCAGCAAAATACGTTGTCGTTTGCAGAGACCCACACCAACACACTCTCCTCTGTACATAAACACACAGGAAAGGGTGATGGTGCGCCACAGGAAGTCGCTTTCATTGAACACCTCAGTGTAGACATGGCTGCTTTTCATTGGACGCCTCTGTGGTCAATTGCAAGAACGCCTGTACGATGCGCGTTTCCTATTTCCAAAAACGCGCTGTAATACGCCCCGAAAACATCCGACAAAAACGATCAAATACGCTCAAGTGTGAACCAGGCCTTAGAGAATGTGCTGTTGTCATAGCATTCAGTTTCTCCAGTATGGCTTCATTTGACGCTAAACATTTCCGTAATAAACTGAAGGTTGTGAATGAAGATGAGCGAAACAGTTTGTACCAAACCGGGTTCAGTCTGAACATTGCTATTTTTCGCATTGCAGACGAACCTGAATCTTTTTAGGTTCCTTTTGGATGAATCCACGAAAGCACCTTTTTAGTGCACATATCGGTGGGAAAAAAGCACTGGGGAGGAAGACAAAGAGTTCTCACATGACCTTAAGAGGAAGTAGATGGAGGACTCGCCCTCATTGGCTCCCAAGCTGACAGACAGCCTGGATGAGCCAATCAGTGCTGCAGCATGCAAGGAGGTACCCTAGCAGAACGAACATCATTCTGTACTGGACTATGAATGAGGTTGGGTCTTAAAGTGCCTGCCAGAAAAACCATCTTAGAGAGAGTTTACACTACCATTATTTTTCCTGTCTTCCGATCCATAAGAAGAACAGAAGAAAAAAAACAGGATCCTGGGGGAAAAAAAAAACTGTGCATCAATTATGCACATTTGACATCTATTTGAGCGATTTCAATCTCATATCCACTTATTTCTGACATTTAAGACCACGTCATTTAGTTAGCTTGTTTGTATATGTGTACCTGGAGGTGTGGAAGTCCAGGTTGGATTATTTAGGTGCACCTGTGCATCCTGCACCGCTTGAGTCAGTGATAAGTGGGATTTACAGCCTCTTCTCTCCTCCCATTGTATGTGTGATTTCACGCTGGAGGTACCCTGGGAGCTGTTTGCTGTGTGTTGGAGCTCATGCTCTTGTAATTGCCCATACGGCCCCTGTAGTTGCCCACTGGCACAGGTACCTTAGCATTAGGTCCTGTGCCACTATGAGAAACCTCCGGTATGTTCTTGATATAAGAATACAGGTCCTTCTAAAAAAATTAGCATATTGTGATAAAGTTCATTATTTTCTGTAATGTACTGATAAACATTAGACTTTCATATATTTTAGATTCATTACATACAACTGAAGTAGTTCTTGCCTTTTATTGTTTTAATATTGATGATTTTGGCATACAGCTCATGAAAACCCCAAATTCCTATCTAAAAAAATTAGCATATTTCATCCAAACAATAAAAGAAAAGTGTTTTTAATACAAAAAAAGTCAACCTTCAAATAATGATGTTCAGTTATGCACTCAATACTTGGTCGGGAATCCTTTTGCAGAAATGACTGCTTCAATGCGGCGTGGCATGGAGGCAATCAGCCTGTGGCACTGCTGAGGTGTTATGGAGGCCCAGGATGCTTCGATAGCGGCCTTAAGCTCATCCAGAGTGTTGGGTCTTGCGTCTCTCAACTTTCTCTTCCCAATATCCCACAGATTCTCTATGGGGTTCAGGTCAGGAGAGTTGGCAGGCCAATTGAGCACAGTAATACCATGGTCAGTAAACCATTTACCAGTGGTTTTGGCACTGTGAGCAGGTGCCAGGTCGTGCTGAAAAATGAAATCTTCATCTCCATAAAGCTTTTCAGCAGATGGAAGCATGAAGTGCTCCAAAATCTCCTGATAGCTAGCTGCATTGACCCTGCCCTTGATAAAACACAGTGGACCAACACCAACAGCTGACATGGCCCCCCAGACCATCACTGACTGTGGGTACTTCACACTGGACTTCAGGCATTTTGGCATTTCCCTCTCCCCAGTCTTCCTCCAGACTCTGGCACCTTGATTTCCGAATGACATGCAAAATTTGCTTTCATCCGAAAAAAGTACTTTGGACCACTGAGCAACAGTCCAGTGCTGCTTCTCTGTAGCCCAGGTCAGGCGCTTCTGCCGCTGTTTCTGGTTCAAAAGTGGCTTGACCTGGGGAATGCGGCACCTGTAGCCCATTTCCTGCACACGCCTGTACACGGTGGCTCTGGATGTTTCTACTCCAGACTCAGTCCACTGCTTCCGCAGGTCCCCCAAGGTCTGGAATCGGTCCTTCTCCACAATCTTCCTCAGGGTCCGGTCACCTCTTCTCGTTGTGCAGCGTTTTCTGCCACACTTTTTCCTTCCCACAGACTTCCCACTGAGGTGCCTTGATACAGCACTCTGGGAACAGCCTATTCGTTCAGAAATTTCTTTCTGTGTCTTACCCTCTTGCTTGAGGGTGTCAATGATGGCCTTCTGGACAGCAGTCAGGTCGGCAGTCTTAGGCCCCTTTCACATGAGTGAGTTCTCCGTGCTGGTGCAATGCGTGACGTGAACGCATAGCACCCCCACTGAATCCTGACCCATTCATTTCAATGGGTTTGTGTACATGAGCTTTGTTTTTCACGCATCAGTTCTGCGTTGCGTGAGAATCGCAGCATGTTCTATATTCTGCGTTTTTCACGCTGCCCTGGCTCCATAGAAGTGAATGGGGCTGCGTGAAAAACGCATTGCATCCGCAAGCAAGGGCGGGTGCGATGCGTTTTCACTGATGGTTGCTAAGAGATGTTGTTTGTAAACCTTCAGTTTTTTATCACGCGTGTGAAAAACGCATCAAAACGCATTGCACCCGTGCAGAAAAAACTGAACAACTGAACGCAATCACAGACAAAACTGACTGAACTTGCTTGCAAAATGGTGCGAGTTTCACTGAACGCACCCTGAACGCATCCGGACCTAATCCGTCACGCTCGTGTGAAAGGGGCCTTACCCATGATTGCGGTTTTGAGTAATGAACCAGGCTGGGAGTTTTTAAAAGCCTCAGGAATCTTTTGCAGGTGTTTAGAGTTAATTAGTTGATTCAGATGATTAGGTTAATAGCTCGTTTAGAGAACCTTTTCATGATATGCTAATTTTTTTAGAAAAACATCAGTGAAATGATTTAGGCCTAAATCCGTTTCTGTTTATTTCTGTCTCTACACGTTTGCAGTCAAATTTTTTTTTTTTTTTTTGGGGGGGGGGGGGTTGTTGAAATTGTTACAACCTGCATATATGTGATTACTACACCAATATGCAGGGTGGCACACAAAATCATCTGTGAGTGATAACCAGTTTGGGCCTAAATCTGTTTTCATTTATTTCTTCACATGTTTCCAATCAAACTTATTTGGGGGAAGTTGTTGAAATTATTACAACCAGCATATATGTCATTACTACACCAATACACAGGGTAGTGCACAATATTATCAAACATATCTGTTTAAATTCTTTTTTTATTAAGTTTTGAAAGTTCAAAAGAAAAATAATTCTGTTTCACAATAGGGTGATAGTGAAAAACTATAACATAGATGTGGCTAAGATTGGATTACAAATCATTAAAAGTCATGACGTGTATTACAATGAAATAAAATATCATTCTAGTATTGACATTATAAAGAAAATATTCCTAGATGTTAAGAACTAAATTATTGAACTTATAGCAGTTGGTGCTAGGATGACATACAAACAAATAGCAAATTCGGACCGAAGTCTTTATTAACAGGATGATAATATGTATGCCATTTGTTTATTTGCCTATACCACGACAGAGTCCTTAATACTTGGAAATTGTGGAAACTGACAACTTCTAGATCGCTGTGCGTGGAAAACTATTCGAGTTATCCCAGCTAAGTCTAAACAGAAGAACAGTAACTTGGGGTGAGAAAAATAACACAAAAAGAACGGGAGAGGTATGGGGGGGGGGGGAAGGGAACCAGGCTTAATCTACCTTTATAAGTACAGGGTCAGAGTGATGAGACTGAATAGCTAAAGATATTCAGTTATGACGTCTTTTTCTAAGAGTTTTATCCAGGGGTCCCATGCTTTATGATACTTAGATATATTGTCGTCTCTAGTCAATCTAAGCTTCTCGTGGTTGTGTAGAGTATGCATCTCTTTTAGCCATTCTGAAATAGACGGGGAGTCTTTTTCCTTCCACAATTTAGGGATTAGTAGTTTGGCTACGTTTAACATATGAAGCGTTAAGGGATGTTTGATAGTGGATGTCTGTACATCGAAAATACTGAATAGTATCAAGTTTGGGGGTATTTTAGCTGTCGTATTAAAGGTTTTATTGACTATTGTGGCAATGGATCTCCAGAAGATCTCCAATTTTTTGCAGTGAACCCAAATATGGGATATAGTACCTTCTTCCGCTTCACATCTCCAACACAATGGGGATATGTCTGGGAACATGCGGTTGAGTATGATGGGGGTTCTGTACCAACGTGAGACTATCTTGTAGTGGGTTTCTTGTATCTTGGGGCTGATAGATTTAGACCTCACGTTTGCAATAATGTCTTTCATCTCAGAGCTATTGAACTCTCTTCCAAGCTCTATTATCCACTTTCCAAGGTACGAGGGAGGAGAGGTGGGGTTGTTGATTATGTTATAGATAGTGGAGATAGCTCTTTTAACCGGAACCTTTGTACTGATGCTTTTTTGTATGGATGTTAAGGGATTGACGCAGGAGTGATGAGTTTCGGACCTCATTATATGATCTTTGAGCTGTGAGTATTCCCTGAAGGAAAGGTCCAGTTCTGGAAAGTAACTATTAAGATCTGTATGAGAAATAAAGTCATTGTCATGTACTAAACTCCTTATTGGTGCGAGATATAATTCCTCCTCTTTCATTATTTTATTTTTTAAGTCTTTGAGGTGGGGAGGTATCACTACACCCACCGGGGTCACGGCGATGTTAGAGGTCAAGAATTGTGTTTTTTTATTAGTCTTATGCCAGATCTTTAGGGAGAAACTAGTCAGTGGGTCTCCTGTTATTTTAGTTTTATGAGGGTGAAGTTTCTCTACACTTTTCCACAGAAGTAAGCGGTGATCAGGGGGTAACGACTCTCCTTCTAGATCTATCCATCTCTTCCTGGAAGGTTTAATAAACCACTCCATTAATTTTGCTATGTGTATTGACTGGTGGTATTTCAGGAAATCAGGCACCCCCAGACCACCGCTCGCCTTAGGCATCGAGACAGTACTATATTGTATCCTATTACTGTTTGATCTCCATATAAATTTTAACATCGTCTTCTTCAGAGTGTTATAGAAATATTTAGGGATATCAATAGGTAAAGCTTGTAAAATGTATAGGACTTTTGGGAGTGTCATCATTTTAATGGCGTTTATGCGCCCGAACCAGGAAACGTACAGTGTCTCCCATTCTTTGAAGGCTGATTCCACGTTCTTCAATAGAGGAAGGAAGTTTAATGCAGAGATTGCGGCCTACAAATCCTCTGTGAGCGCCGGACTTTATTAAGGCGCCTACCGGGATTCAAGGACCGTTCCCCCCCTGCGGCCACCAGTGCCTTTATCGCCGAGACACCTGTGGAACATCAACGCTCCACCACATCTTATCACAGACGAAACTTTCTGCAAAATACTGGCAGCGCTATCACCGGAATACAAGTAAGTGAAGCCGGTGAAAGAAGATCCGGCCGGGAGCCTCGGCCGATTGCAGAGGAGTGTTGCCGCCGTTTTCACTCAGCCCTGCTTGTCTGTGCAGGGATCGCGGGTCACTGCGGTACAGCCATTACCCCAGACGGCTCCTCAGTTAAAGCGCTGGTTGGGACCAGTGATTGCCCCTTCAACTGCCAGAACCGAGGCCTCCCATGCCGGCCGCATAACCCAGCACTAAATCAAACCGCCAGCGCAGGGAGCTGCGCTTCCTCTGTTTGAAATTCACAGCGCTTACAGCAGCCAGGATTCGTATCCCCCTACCAGCAGGAGGAATCATATAGCGCTGATATATAGGCGCTTACTGACAGCTTGCCCTGCTGCAACTGAGAAGCCCTGCATGTAAACAGAAGTCCTGCATGTGAACAGTTGCTGCGATCTCAGCATCACCTGAAAGAAAGCAGGAACGACATCCAGCTTCAGATCTGAAAGGCAAGAAGCCAGACTCCCATCAACAGCTAATAAGACTTAGTGCCAGAGAAGAATCATTACCCAAATCCTGGGATCCACTGCAAGAGGCACCAGAATTGCTGGTAAGCTTATTTAAATCCGCACTGACCTCAGGGTCCAATTTGACATGTGAACAAGACTTTGTTTTGAGTATATAAATATATAATAGACTGTGCTGAAAGCTTTAGGTTACTGACTGCAGTCAGAAAAGCCTCCATCCACTGCTGTGAACCAGTCAGCGGAAACCTCATCACAGATACAGCTCAATATACCAGCCTTCTGCTTAATTTACTCAGCTTAAATGCACAAATTGCTTCAGAAACGTCTCTAAGTACTTAATGAGCATTGCAGTAAAATGATGTAATTTAGTAGGCGGACATGACGCGACTGCTCCCCAGTATTTAATCTACTACTATTCAAGCCCAAAGTGCACGCAGCACATTAACAGCTAATTCCATCCAGCACCTTCAAGACACCTGACAGACAAAATGAATAAAGGTCACCAGTCAGAGAAAGGGGCGAGAGCTCAAAAAACGCCAAAGAAACTCTCAAAATTACAAAAAAATGATTCAGAAAAAATTGCTAAACATAAAGACATCACTAAATACAGCTCTCAAGCTAACGAGTGGACAGAAAGTGAGGAGGAAGAAGACCAAGTCTCAGAATCCGAAAACTTACAGGCACTTATTAAATCATTGCCCACAGTATCCTGTATAAAAAATATGATTAGAGAATTCTCAGACTCTATCAAAGAAGACTTAAAGGAAATAAAAACGGACATTAGACAAGTCAACTCCAGAGTGACTCAGGTTGAGGAAGCTACCCTATCACTGTCTGCTCACGCTTCTCACTTATCAAAAAAACTAAAAGAACAGAAGAAAGAATCATACGCCCTCAAACTCCACCTAGATGATCTTGAAAACAGATCGCGGCGAAATAACCTGAGAATCAAAGGCCTCTCAGAAACAGTCACAGATGAAGAGATTACACCGGTCTTGACCAAAATTTTTTGCGAGCTCCTAGGTAAGGAAGAAACATATGACCTGGGGTTCCAAAGAGTACATAGGGTCTATAGACCCAAGAACGTTAACATGGACTCACCTAGGGACATACTATGCTGCCTTTTAGACTTTAGTGTTAAAGAAGAAATCTTTAAAAAAGCGAGATTTGCCAAAAAATTATCAAACATATCTGGCCTATGGAAGGGTTCCAAATGGAAGAACCAGAGCCAAAATGTGGGTAGTAGCAGCACCAGCTATCCAGCCAGAAGTAGCCGTAGTAGTAGGTGTCAGTTGTCCCTGATGGCTTCAGAAAGGCGCAACATTATCATTGAGAAGAAAGAGGATGATATTGCAGATTGGATGGCTCAGTCCTCCTCTAAGGAGCAGCAGGATGACTTTGAAGTGACTTCGGAGTCTGACACGGTGCTGTGGATCCAGAGATCACAGTGTTTCTCTAGCCACTGCTACCTGCAGTCCCAGAGAATGCTTTCAGTGGAGTTGTCTCAGTCTTTACTGCCCCTTCCTAGTTTGGCGCTTTCCTTTTTTCTAAGAAGAAAACACCAGTACTCCCTACAGCAGAAAGTCAAGAGAGTCTGCCTGTTGACGACTTGTGTGAGAGCAGTCAGCATTTGTACCGCCCTGAGAAGGAGGTCGATAAGGAGGCTGCAGACCCCAGGCAAAGCTGTGTTAGTGGTGGTATTAGTGGCAACACTGGCAGAGCAAATACAGAGAAGGGGAGGGGGGGTCAAAGAACCAACCGTAATATTCCACAGTCTGACAGAAGCGGAAGGAGGGTGAGGACTCTGATGCTGATGTGCTGAAAAACCTGGGAGCTGGATCGGAGTGCTGAGGAGGAGGCCACATCAGAAGAGGAGGGGTATGGTGGCATTATTAAAGAGCAAAGGCCATGTACCTCCCAGAGAACAGCCAGGGCCACGTTTTCTCTGGGATCTGGTGATGCCGCTGATGCTGTGGGTTAGGCCTATAATGTGAAGAAGCAAAGCCGAGTTCAGCTTCCACTAGCTCAGTGCGAGTATCTCCCGTCTGGCATTTTTTTCTCCACGCTGCCGGAAGACAAAAGCATTGCCTTGTGCAAGCTGTGCCAGGGCAAAATAAGATGTGGGCAAGCAAACACAAATGTAAGCACCACAGCTATTTTTAACCACATGAAGTGGCATCACCCCATCCCATTAGGCAAGCAAAGGTGGCAGCCAGCTACCACTACAGGAGTTCCTTCCCTCTCATGATCCCTAGGCAACATCTAAAGGCAGTATGGTGTCTTTCCCATCGTTATTATCCCTTTTTGCTTTTCCAATTCAGACACTTCCTCCTCCGCTCTATCATTAACCATCGATAAAGGAATTTTTGGCCAGGAAACAACTTTACATGCCCAGCAATCCAATGGTGCGCAAGCTTAATTCCCACCTGGCCAAGTTGCTAAGTGTGCATTTACTGCTGTTCTATTTAGTCTACTCTGCTGCCTTTAGAGAGCTAATGGTGTGTGCTCCACCTCACTGGAAAATACCTAGCCGGCATTATTTCTCCCAAAATGCCAACCCTGACTTGTACTCTGTTGTTGTGGTGACAACATGAGGTGCTCCCTGCTATTATTGCTGTGTGGCAGGGTTCAAGCCACACCTCGAGCAGCTGTTCTGGGCAGGGACAGTACATGTCTTCCATGGCCCACTGGATCAATGTTTTTTGCTGCAGTGGCAAGGCAGCACCCAAACAACGAGGCCAGGTCCTTTTGACTCCCCCCTATGATTGAGTCGGCCTGGCTTCCACACCAGGCACTTTTCCACCTCCTCCATCTCCTCCATGGGTGCTGTCCTTCCATTCAGTGCACAGCGGCCCAGGGAGCTCTACTGAACAGCGAGTAAACAACTACTAATCCCATCGGCCCACCAACACTCTGTCTGCGGCCTGGACATTGCAATTGCAGACCTGCAGAGAGGCTTAAACCTCACTGTGCAGGCACTGGCTGGGGTCAGTGAAATGAAGGTGGGTGAAGGAGAGCAAGATCAGGACTACGGGGTCAGTAGTTGGGTTAATGTTGGAAGAAGGGGTAAAGGGTATAAGTACCAGGGAGGCTAGTCCTGAGCTGGAATGCCCTAGTAAATATGCCTGTTTGGCTGATATAGGGATGACGCCAAAACCATGAATACCGAACAGTGTGTTGTCTTACGGGTGCTTTGGTTTGGCATATTGTGGATGGGATAGACAGATGGGTGGGGCTGTGGAAGACATAATGGTCATGGTACATATTAGCATCAATGATAAAGTCAGTGGGAGATGTAAGTTCCTTAAAATGATTTTAGGGAACTAGGAGATAAGCTCAAGTCCAGGACCTCCAAAGTAGTGTTTTCAGAAATATTACCAGTGCCACGAGCGTCACCAGAGAGACAACGGGAGTTTAGGGAGTTAAATAAATGGCTCAGAAGCTGGTGCAGGAAAGAAGGGATGGGGTTCATGGAGGGGTCCAGGAGAACTGGGCTGAATTATCTTTCAGCTATTTGGATATTTCACACTCTTTTGGAGTGTACCCTAATAAAATAAAAAAATAAAAAAAAAACAGTGTTGGCTACCTCGTTCCTCCCCAGCAGCTTCCACCCACACCGCTACGTCCACCGCCTCCTCAAACTCTACTCCATATGGACCTCCACCTCATAAATCAAGTTTATTTTATTTTTTTACATATTTTATTTATGGGAGAGGCTTAACTGTGATGAGTGGGTGAAGCGCTTCCCCTGACCTAGCTGGCTGTGTTGTGCCGGAAGCCAGGAGCGAGGGTAAGCCTAGTAGTGGGCAAAAATAAACGAGGAGAGCAGAGTAGTGACCAAAAGCCTTCAAAACCACCCAGAGAGCAAGATTACAAAATGCCTGGGAAATCTCAACATGCGGGTTCGGGATGTATCTCGTGAAGCAAGAAGAGCGCCACCTACCCAAGCATTTAACCCGTGCGCCGAGACCCCGTTTTCGATGCTGAGGGCGCAGCTCCAGTTCAGAGCGAGAGTCCCGTGGTGGCCAGCGGGTTACGACCGAGACCTGAGGCCAGCGTTATGATGTGGGCCACAAAACTGGATTGATGACAGGGGCCCCCAACGCCAAGGAAGCAGCGGGGCCTCTGGGGAGGCCATTGCAACGGGGCCAGCAATTGACGGGGGACCATGACTGGGCACCAATCGTTGGAGGTTTTAAAACCTGACCTCCGAGGATGGTCCATGCTGATTGGCCTTCGTGGAAGGGAGCCAGAGGCCACAAAGGTCATGGGCCCAGGACAACTGTCGCACCGGCAACCCCTAACGTTTAGGGGAGGTGCTGGTGAACTCACCTGGCCCGAGGAACCCGCAAAACCCGAGATACACGGCTGCCCTAACAATCAAACTAGGAGAGTGGCCAAAAAGGAAATCCATCCAGCGCGGACGAGAGTCTCCCAAACATCTCACCGGAGACAAGCTGCGCGCCACCTACCCGCATGGCGCAGTGCTGTCTCCCCGCTAGGTACAGCTTGATGGTGTTAAATGACAGCCTGAGATTTGCAGTGACAGTGGGCTATGAACGCCAGGGTGTAGGAGACATCGTTCAAGCCACCTGCGGGTGGGACCTTAAAAAAACTTTGGAAACCTTGACGCCGGCTTGGTAGTTTCCTGATGGTACGGGAAAACCTCTGAGCGTTTCAGGCAAATATATTGGATCCTGACCGATTCAGGCAAATGCGAACAACCTGTGGGAAATACGTGACCTGAGTGAATCAGGAAAATACATAGTAACATAATAACATAGTACATAAGGCCGAAAAAGACATTTGTCCATCCAGTTCGGCCTGACATCCTGCAAGTTGATCCAGAGGAAGGCAAAAAACCCCTGTGAGGTAGAAGCCAATTTTCCTCATTTCAGGGGAATAAAAAATTCCTTCCCGACTCCAATCAGGCAATCAGAATAACTCCCTGGATCAACGATCTCTCTAGTAGCTATAGCCTGTAAAATTAATACATACACCCTGGAAATACCGACAACCTGAAGAGACAGGAAAATACAAACCTGAGCGATTCAGGGAAATACATGACCTGAGTGATTTCAGGGAAAATACGTAAAACCTGAGCGATTCAGGGGAATACATAAAACCCAAGCGATTCAGGGAAATGAGACCTGGGGTGCGTCAGAAACCCCCTCCCCGGAAACCCCCCTAAAAATATATACATATTTCCCCCCTTTTTTTTATTTTTTATATATATATATTTTTTTAATGGAGGTGCGTAAAGCCGCCACCCGGCTCGACCTTACCTGAAACCTGGCACCGTGGAATAACCAGACACGGAGACGCCCTGTGACACAATTGAGGAAGGATCGAAATTCCGGTGGCCTGAGGCCCTGCTTACCTGAAATAAACTAGCGTTGGTACGAGACCCGGAGAGAGGTGTGATCTGGTGGCACTGGAATGAAGCGACGGAGAACCAGGATGCAGCCTGGGCATCATGGCCAACTGCTGGATGACCCTGAACTGCCAGAATCAGGGCCCGAAGTCGTGCTGCATGCAACAAGACCTGTGGGAAACAGAAATCCAGACGTGCCGGACACGAACCGGGTAACCAGGAACCAGCCGGACCCTGCTGAGAAACCCCCGAGCGTTCCAGGCAGCTGCATGGAACCTGAGCGATTCAGGCAAATACATTGAATCCTGAGCTTACCTACACCTTTCGGGGAGGATGACAGGCCTGGGTGAACCAGGAGGCAGAGGTAGGAATGAGCCTGGGCGAACCAGGAGACAGAAGAAGGTGCGTGCCTGGGCGATCCAGGAGGCAGAGGTAGGAATGAGCCTGGGCGAACCAGGAGACAGAAGAAGGTGCGTGCCTGGGCGATCCAGGAGGCAGAGGTAGGTATGAGCCTGGACGAACCAGGAGACAGAGGTAGGTATGAGCCTGGACGAACCAGGAGACAGAGGTAGGTATGAGCCTGGACGAACCAGGAGACAGAGGTAGGTATGAGCCTGGACGAACCAGGAGACAGAGGTAGGTATGAGCCTGGACGAACCAGGAGACAGAGGTAGGTATGAGCCTGGACGAACCAGGAGACAGAGGTAGGTATGAGCCTGGACGAACCAGGAGACAGAGGTAGGTATGAGCCTGGACGAACCAGGAGACAGAGGTAGGTATGAGCCTGGACGAACCAGGAGACAGAGGTAGGTATGAGCCTGGACGAACCAGGAGACAGAGGTAGGTATGAGCCTGGACGAACCAGGAGACAGAGGTAGGTATGAGCCTGGACGAACCAGGAGACAGAGGTAGGTATGAGCCTGGACGAACCAGGAGACAGAGGTAGGTATGGGCCTGGACGAACCAGGAGACAGAGGAAGGTAGGTGCGTGCCTGGGCGATCCAGGAGGCAGAGGTAGGTGCGTGCCTGGGCGATCCAGGAGGCAGAGGTAGGTGCGTGCCTGGGCGATCCAGGAGGCAGAGGTAGGTGCGTGCCTGGGCGATCCAGGAGGCAGAGGTAGGTGCGTGCCTGGGCGATCCAGGAGGCAGAGGTAGGTGCGTGCCTGGGCGATCCAGGAGGCAGAGGTAGGTATGAGCCTGGCGAGCCAGGAGACAGAAGTAGGTAGTAGATGAGACAGCAGTATATCACGTGAAGCATAGATATATAACATGTGGCATGTCGCCCATAGAGTAGAAGACTGCGGTGAGCGTATGGTGACCGCTAAATGGGTATGGCGAGGAATGATGGCCTGGACTACTTATGGTGAGACCCCCAATTATTTTTTTTTTTTTTTAATTTTTTTTTTTTTTTTTTTTTAACCCGTGCTAACCTGGACCCTTCCAGCCCAGCGGAATGAGGAACCAAGGATGACTGCCTCGCTCCCGCACGGCGGGAGTGCGTATGAAATGGCTGGAGATTGGAACCTACCGATTAACTTGTAGATCTATTTAAATTTCTTTATAAAATAAAATTAAATTTTATTGTATAATTTTTTTTTTTTTTTTTTTTTATATATTGTAAGAGAATGTCTGGAGTGGTAGTGGATGGAAGATACGTACCACTGGGGGTCGTGGCCCTGGTGGAGTAAGAGCAGGGTGGGTGTCTGTTCCCCACGGACCACCACGGGTGGACAGGTTTCAGTTGTTGGTGTCAGTCTACACTGATCCTGGCAGGTTGGTTATCTCTGGCCTTAGTTGGGTAGGGAAGGAGTTAATCCTTCACTATGCTTGCTGGGTGTGGTCTGCCTGCTACACCCAGGGCTGTGAATATAGGTTTGATGCTCACTGACTGTGGGGCTGCTGATGAAGTGTGGTCTCCTGTCTCACTGCAGGAGGCTGATCGCTCGGTCGGGCTGAGCGCTGTAGTCCGCTCGTCTACCAAGGACTGCCCAATTGCTGCAGGCTCAGCGAAGGACCAAAAGAAGGGGATCCTGTGGCCGGAGCCAATCCCTTGTCCAGGCCGACACGTGGCCTGTCTAACTTGCATGAACTTGGACAAACCCACCCCATGACAAGGTGTAGTACTGACCACGGATGTGAGAGACTGTGTGAACAGGCACCAAGACGCCTGCAGCGTTTGGGGATCCTTTGTGGGAGGTGGGGGTTTATGGACATTGCTGTTGTGTTGAATTGCACAGTTTAGATGTGATGCACTGGAGTGAATAAAAGAGCACGGTTTTTCCCTTAACAAAAGAGTCATGGTGCATAGTGATTTTAACTTTGACAGGGTTTCTGATGTACATTTATGGGCCCAGGCCTGACGGAAGCACTCCGGCGTGCGCTCCAAGCTGGAACGCACGCCGCACACGCGACCAGGCCCAGACCCGGCCGAGGGACTCCGGCGTGCGCTCCAAGCCGGAACGCACGCCGGCCACGTGACCCGGCCCATGCCTTGCGGCGGATTTCCGGCGTGCGCTCCACGCTGGAACGCACGCCGGCTTGCAGTGGGGCCTGAGGTGAGGACGGGGAGGCCGTGTGGAGAGGGGGATCTGCGGGCCAGACCCTGCCCCCCCTGCTATCTCGGGAGGAAGTTGGAGGGGAACACAGGGAGGGAACCAAGGAAGGAGACAAGAAGAAATTTGGTGCGGACATGAGAATTGGCACGCGTTCCACGCTGGAACGCATGCCAACTCGGGGAGCCGGGAGTATGTGACCGCGGCTGATGGAGCCCTTGTGGCGCATTGTTTGCGCAAAATTACCTCTCCTGAAGACGTGTATGAAAACGAAACCAAACGAACCGAACCGAACCAGATGAAAGCTACTCACAACATGCACAGATGCAGCACCAGAGCAGGCGACTCCCTATCCAGAATGTGAACAGAAGCGCCCTGAGGAGCTGGAGGCTGGGGCTTAAGAAGGTAATATGCCCCTCCCACAAATTCAGGCTGACTTTTCAGCCTTCCACTTAATGTAATTTCACTAATTTGTCTGTTACATTTTCAGGTGAAATTCACCCATTTTTTGGTGCAATTATACCACTGCTATACCTAGTGGACAGGTAAAAAATAAAATATTTAATTTGTCTGTTACATATTCGGGTGAAATTCACCAATTTTTGGGTGTGATATGCCACTGCTATACCTAGTAGTACATTCTTGGGTGACATTTGACCATTTTTGCCATGATTAAACCCCTGCTCTGCATAGGTCATAGGGACCTAAATTTCAAAAAATCGTCTGTTACAAGAAGACATTTTACCAATTTTGCCGTATACAAATCCCCTGCTCTGCATAGGTGACAGGGAATTAAATTTAAAAAATTCTTCTTTTATTGATGCGCACCCCCTCCTTTCATTCAATGATTAAACTTTAATAACTTGTCTCACATTTGCACTTTAATAATTTGTCTCACTTTTCCACTCGATCATATTTCATTAAAAAAAATTAACCTCCCTTGGATGTTGTCTCTCTTTCTCACGCTCTCTCTCCGACGTGGAACCCGTAGGCTCAGAAAAAAACATTGAAAGTTGATAGAGAAGATATCCAAATGGATGGTGGTCGTCACGGTGACGTGCGATCAGGAAGAGATTATCTAGAGTCAACAAGGCGGCAGCAGGGCCTCTCCTGTCTAACGTTTCCAAATCCTAAATACCCAAGTGACATTCCCTATAATTTTTTTTATTAATCATTCCAATAACAGGGCATCTTAAGAGTCCTGTATTGTTATTTATCATCACTACCTCCCCTAGTCGGGAGTGGGTAATTGTCGCACGCCCCCTCCTTTCCTTTGATTCCTCTGCTTTAATAACTTTTCCCATATTTCCGCTCAATCACAATTAAATTTCATCCATTGATCTTCCTTGGATGTGGTCTCTCTTTCTAACGCTCCCTCTCCGGCGTGGAACCCTGATTCACCAATAACCATGATCAACATGGTAGGCTCAGAAACGAACATCGAAAGTTGATAGAGAAGATATCCAAATGGATTGTGAATGTCACGGTGACATGCGACATGGTGGGGCAGCATGTGTGAACACGCCTACACGAACTGACTGATGGGTCTCCAAATTTGGCACATGGCCTGATCTTGCCCTTTACGCCTTGGAGGTGGAGGTGCCTTGCAGCTAGTGTATTGTCTAAACGTTTGTTTAGCATGACTGTTGGGGGTTATCATGGGTTATATTTCCCAATGTTTTGGGGTGTACCCTAATAATAAAATAATAATAATATTTAAAACCAAAAAGCAGTGTCGGCTACCTCCTTCTCCTCCACCGCCGCTTCCACCTACACCGCCACATCCACTGCCTCCTCAACCTCCTACTCCATATGGACCTCGTCCTCCTAGATCAAGATTAAATAACATAAAATATGCAAAAATAAAAAATAATAAAGTCTTTTCCCTATCCACATTTGTTTGCAGAGCACTTGCCATGCTCTTAACCACATTTTGATGCCATTTGCAGCCCTCTAGCCCTTTCCATGACATTTTTACAGCCATTTTTGTGCTCAAAAGTTCGGGTTCCCATTAACTTCAATGGGGTTCGGGGTAAAGTTTGGGTAATGTTTGTGTCCCGAACTCGAACTTTTTTGTCCGCTCAACGATAATTGCATTCAATTACATGCAGGTAAATTGCACTACTATGAATATGTGCACAGTGAACAACGTCCTCAATATGCACTCCACCATACAAATCAATTCGCAAGGCACCTCCATCAGCACTGATGCATGTGTAAAATTGCTATGGGCATCATTGTCCCACAGGTAATTCACATAACATATCAATGTTTAATATTGCCATGCAGGTTGGTTGCACTGCTGTGTGCATATACATAGCGAAAAACGTCCTCAATATGTAGTCCACAGTGCACCTCAAATCAACAAGGCAATACCCTTAATAGTATTAAATGATGATGATGATGTACATGCAGTCTTACCCTTCGGGCCTCGATGCGCTTAATAGCGGGACTCACCAACCCCAATGCACGCAGCTTCTTAATGGGGGTGTTGCATCTGATCAGGGAAAAAGTGCGTACGCAATTTCAGTCAGTTTGACTGAGATTGCATTGCGTTGCTCAGTTTTTTTCCGTGCAAGTGCAATGCGTTTTGCACGCGCGTGAGAAAAAACTGACTGTGGCACCCAGACCCAAACCCGGACTTCTTCACTGAAGTTCTGGTTTGGGTTAGGTGTTCTGTAGATTTCATTATTTTCCCTTATAACATTTAGTAAGCATTCTGTATTAAGAATGCTATTATTTTCCATTATAACTATGTTATGAAAATAATACAGTAAATTGACTTTAATGAGGTTGCTCATCCCTATTATCTCCTAGCAACCATGCGTGAAAATCGCACCGCATCCGCACTTGCTTGCAGATGCTTGCGATTTTCACGCATCCCCATTCATTTCTATGGGGCCTGCTCTGCGTGAAAAACGCAGAATATAGAACATGCTGCGATTTTCACGCAATGATGCGTGAAAATCAATGCTCATCTAAACAGCCCCATTGAAGTGAATGGGTCTGTATTCAGTGCGGGTGCAATGCGTTCACCTCATGCATTGCACCCGCACTGAATTATCGCCCGTGTGAAAGGGGCCTTATCTATGTAACAGGCTCGAGCATCTGTACAAGCAGCGGAAAGCCGTGAATGATTTTGTAATGCACCAGACAGCCTAAGCAGCAGGGAACATGTGTTGCTTTGAGGTCAGGCAGTGCAGCTCATCCAAGATGCCTGTCTGGTGCTGAAGCCCTTCGAAGGCGCCACAAAGTTTGTCAGCAGGGAAAATGCAGAATTAACAATGTCATTCCTCTTATATTTATCTTAGAACATCTTAGACACTGATGCTCATGGAGAGCGGGATGACGGTGGAAGAGGAACACATCTTGCTATCTGTCCTATAGCTGTTTGGGAAACACAAGGGGAATCTGCCATGTGGGAGGAGGAGCATGATGAGGAGCTTCCACTGCAAGAGGAGAGGGAGGAGTTGGAGGTGGAGGGCCAAGAGTATGATAATTATGATCGCACCAGCCAGGTGTCATGGTCATATTGTTGTTTGACCGTGACCCGGTTGCCGGTGGCAACGTCTTGTCGGTTTGCACGTGCATTTCCCCTTTAAGGTGTGTCTCCCTGTAGTTTGGTGAGCGAAGGGTTAATCCTCTAGCTAATGGGGATTTAGGTGTGGCCACTTGCTTGACTTTATCTGTGGCTTCCTGGCTGGGGGCAGTGGTTCTCCAGCCTTGTTTAGTGTGGGAGCTCTGCTCCATCCCTGTGTGTTGTGTTCTCCGGGAAGGGGTTGGTTTTCCGGAGGGGTGAACCACAAGGGAAAACATCTTACATACATGTAGGGACAAACACCAACAACAGCCCGTACATGTCACAATCAAGATGTACAACACACCCCGAACATATACCCTACCTCACTTGTTGTATGTTAGGTGTGGGTTTAAGGAACATACAAAAGGAAGACAATTTATGTCCAACAAGGTGGCCCTCAAGGACTGGGCAAAATCACCCAGGAAAGGAGCAGAGCTACAACACCAAACAAGGCTGGAGTACCACTGCCCCCAGCCAGGAAGCCTCAGATAAAGTCAAGCTAGTGGCCACACCCAGGACACACCTAAATCCCCACTAGCTAGAGGATTAATCCCTCTCTCACCAAACCGCAGGGAGACACACCTTAAAGGGGAAATGCACGTGCAAATCGACAACAACACGTTGCAACCCGCAACCAGTCTGCACGTCAACCGCGTCACGGTCAAATAACAATATGGTCATGACACCCAATCGTCTCAGTAAGAGGTGGCTTTGCCAGAAAGACCTCGCTTCTTGAGCATGCTGGCCAGAATGGTGACCTTTATGCCTGCTTTTATATGCAGTGACAGGTATATCGTGGACATCAAGCAGTCTGAAGATTACTGGATAGCAATGCTTTTAGACCCTTGCTATCATGGCAAAATGATGACTGCTACCAGCATGTTTGAAAGAGAGGCACCTCTCAAGAGTCATCTCCTCCTGCCGCCACGAGCAGCAGAAACCACAGCAGCAGTAGTCATTTCAGTTTTTCCATGTACTGCGCAAGGCTGAGGCCAGTCAGCAAGCCAAGTCAGCTGGCCCAGGGCCAGGCATACCTAAACTCTGGTGATTGTCTGGAGCATACCCTGTTCCCTGACCCCATGGATTTCTGGGCAGGCAAACTGGAACAGTGGCTCGAATTGGCACACCACGTTCTCTTTCTTGCCAAGCCTCCAGTGTGATCTCGGAAGGGATTTTCAACACGCAGGGGGCATGGTGACACCAATATGGACGAAGTTGTCCTCTGGTACACTACCCCAGCAGAGGCCAATGAATAGATCTGGCCTTACTACCATCATGCCACCCCCATCATGCCACTAATGAGACCTACCAATCATCATGTTCTGCATGGCTGCTGCTGCCTCCATCATGCCACCAACGCCATCATGCCACTGCTTTTACCTGCCAAAAATCATGTTCTGTATGGCTGTTGCGGCTGCCTAAATCATGCCATCATGTCACTGCTGCTACCTGACAACCATCATGTTCTGTACAGCTGCTGCTGCTGCTTTCTCCATTATGCCACCACTGCCATCATGCCACTGCTGTGACTTGCCAATGATCATACTTTCATCATATGGCTGCTGCTGCCACCATTATGCAAATTCAGCGACCTGCCAACCATCATGTTCTGTATGGCTGCTGCTGCCTCCATCATGCCACCGTCACCATCATGCCACTGCTATGACCTGCCAACCATCACATTTTGTATGGCTGCTGTTGCTTCCATCATGACACAGCTGCAGCTGCGGCCTGCCAACCATCATCTTCTGTAAGGCTGCTGATGCCTCCATCGTGATGCTGCCTGCTTGTCAACATGTACCATATGGCTGTTTCTCCTCGTTGCAAATTTACTACCGCCACCACTATTAACACAAAGCATCTGCCAATACTACCACTACCACCACTACTACTACTGCTATTACTACTACTACCCATAGACAGCTGTTCTATTGCCTTGTATGTTCCATGCTGCGCTGCTTCTGCTGCCGCTATTATTGCTCTCCAGCTGAGGCAGATGAATAGATCTGGCCTTTCTGGAGGTGCCCCATCTTGCCACTGTTTCTTCCTGTCTGTATGACTGCATCATACCACAATCATACCTCTGCTGCAGGCTGACAACCATCATGTTCTGTAAATACAGCTGCTGCTGCTGCTGCCACCTCCATCATGCCACCACCTCCATCATGCCACTTTTTCAACCCGCTAACTATCATGTTCTGTACAGCTGCTGCTACTTTCTCCATTATGCCACCACTGCTGCGACTTGCCAATCATCATGTTCTGTATGGCTGCTGCCGCCTCGATCATGCCACTACCACCATCATGTCGCTGATAGAGCCTGCCGACTATCATCTTCTGTAAGGCTGCTTCTGCCTCCATCATGATGCTGCCTGCTGGACAACATGTACCATATGGCTGCTGCTGCTTCCTCAGCAGCTGCTGCTCCTCGCTGCAAGTTTACTACTGCCACCATTAACACATAGCATCTGCCACTACTACCAAAACCTGCACTACTACTACTACTTGTCATGACAGCGGGTAGGGATAAGTGCAGCCCTAAACTCCACCCAACCTCCCCGTTAAACTACTACTATCACTATTACTACTACTACTACTACTATCAATAGACAGCTGTTATACTGCCTTATATGTTCCATGCTATGCTGCTTCTGCTGCTGCTGCTATTGCGGCCACATGCCACTACAGTATATCTGTACCTTTTCCACATCCACCCTGCAATGCTGCTGCTCCCAATTAGAATGGAGATTTATTTATTTTTAGCCCTGTTCGTATTGAGTCACTTTTTCTTCTGACAAGAAATACTAGTGTGTCATATGAGCATGCACTCTGAACCTGTCAAGGCATAATTTTTGGGCACTTGGTCCCCCAAGCTACTTTTTTATTTATTTATTTTTATCAGTGTGTGTTTAACCTCTTCAGGACCCTGCCATTTTCACCTTAAAGGGGTTCTGCACTTTCATTTAACTGATGATCTATCCTCTGGATAGATCATCAGCTTCTGATCGGCGGGAGTCCGACACCCAGGACCCCCGCCGATCAGCTGTTTGCGAAGGCAGCGGTGCTCCAGCAGCTCCGCGGCCTTCTCACTGTTTACCGCCGGGCCGCCAGCCCACTGACGTCACGACTAGTAGCAACTAGCGTGGGCGCGGCTAAGCTCCATTCAAGTGAACAGAGCTTAGCCCTGCCCACGCTAGTTGATACAAGTCGTGACGTCAGTGGGACGGCGGCCCGGCGGTAAACAGAGAACGGCGCGGCGCTGCTGGAGCACCGCTGCCTTCGCAAACAGCTGATCGGCGGGGGTCCTCGGTGTCGGACCCCCGCCAATCATAAGCAGATGATCTATCCAGAGGATAGATCATCAGTTAAATGAAAGTGCAGAACCCTTTTAAGGACCAGGCCATTTTTTGCAAATCTGACGTGTCACTTTATGTGGTGATAACTTTAAAACGCTTTTACTTATCCAAGCCATTCTGAGATTGTTTTCTTGTCACATATTGGACTTCATGACAGTGGTAAATTTGAGTCAAAATATAAATTTTTTATTTATAAACTAATACCAAATTTACCCAATTTTTTTTTATCTTTCCAAATTTCTATACTTTTAAAATAGATAGTAATACCTCCTAAAATAGTTATTACTTTACATTTCCCATATGTCTCCTTCATGTTTGGATCATTTTGTAAATTATATTTTCTTTTTTTGGAATGTTAGAAGGCTTATAACTATAGATATTAGATACCACCCAAAAATCACCCCATTTTAGAAACTACACCCCTCAAGCTATTCAAAACCTATTTTACAAACTTAGTTAACCGTTTAGGTGTCCCCAAAAAATGAAAGGAAAATGGGAATTACATTTTGAAATTTCACCTTTTTTTTTGCAGATTTTCCATTTTAATCTATTTTTCCTGCAACACATCAAGGGTTAACAGCCAAACAAAAGTCAAAATCTATTACCCTGATTCTGGAGTTTACAGAAACACCCCATATGTGCTCAAAATCTAATGTATGGGTGCAAAGTAGGCTTCAGAGTGGAAGGAGCACCATATGGCTTTTGGAGAGCAGATTTAGCTGGAATGGTAATTGGGAGCTATGTCGCATATGAAGACACCCTGAGGTGGCCCTACAGTGGAAACCCCCAAAAAGTGACCCTATTTTGGAGACTAAACCCCTCAAGGAATCTTTCAAGCTGTGTAGTGAGCACTTTAACTGCCTCCGGACCGCCTAACGCAGGATCGCGGTCCGGAGGCGGCAGTCCCAGGCAGAGTCACGCATATATGCGTCATCTCGCGAGACGCGAGATGACGCGCTTAGCCGGCCCGTGCATGCGCATCGCGGGCCGGCAAAAGTTAGAGGGGGGTCACGTCACCAGCCTGCCAGCCAATGATCGTTGCTGGCAGGCTGGCGATTTTTAAAATCTCAAATCAGAAGCCATCTAACACATTATATTTGCAAATATGATGTGTTAAATGACTTGCCTGCTCCTCTGCTGGTCCTTTTCGTCGGTTGGTCTCAGCAGAGGAGCAGGCATCACAGTGAGTAGCACCAAACACTTCAGTAAGCCCCAGATCACCCCCCAGCACCCCCAATTAACCCCTTGACCGCCCCTGTCAATCACCTAGTTAAAGAAAAAAAGTAATCAGTGTAAACTGTCACTTTTTTTTTTCACTGGTATTGACTGTTAGGTTTTAGGGATAGTTTAGGCCCCTTGGTTAGGTAGTTTAGCGATCGTTTAGCGCCCAGCCCACCGCACCGCAGTCACTTATTCGCTGATTAGCGTATCGCTAATCAGCATTTGTACTTTTATAGTATCTGGAAGTGATCAAAACTGATCACGGTCAGATCTATAATAGTATTAGTGTCACCTTAGTTCGCCCTCCCCCCAAAATGCTGTGTTTGCCCGATCAGGCCTGATCGGTCGCCCACACGTGCGTTCACCCATGCCCACCCCACTGCACAATCACTTTACAAGCGCTGCGGCGATAAAAAAATCAGTTTTGATATTTTTTATCAACCGCAGCGGCCTTCGGTACTTCACTAGCCTCCCATTTGTAAGACAGGCTTGCTTTTTTTCTTGGGTAGTCTCAGGGAATACCCCTAAATTTAGTAGCCCAAATGTCAAACAGGGGGTATTCTTCTGAAGAGGCCTACAGGCTTCTGACCCAGTCGGATGAGGAATGGGAACCCTCATCTGATGAATCTAGCGGGTCAGAATATGAACCTGTAGAAAGCAGTGGCAGTCTGACCCAAAGTTTGGACGAGGAGGTTGAGGTCCCTGATACCACCAGGCGTACCCGGCCACATGTCGCTAGACCACAGGTTGCGCAGGATCCGCTTCAAGGGCAGCAGAGTGGGGCTGCGCTGTCGGATTACGTGGTGAGGCATACACTGGCAGCGCAGCCCTCCCTGGACCTAGTACCAGCACTGCCGTACAACATGGTGAAGTGGCGAGCACCAGAAGGGCAGTTGAAGCTGGTACGGTGGCACGTGCAGTAGTTACCCCGTCGCAGCCACCGCACAGACAGGCCCTTAGACCCCCTAGAATCCGTGAGGTGCTGGCAAATCCTGATTGGCAGTCCCCAACTTCAGCCGCACCATTAGTTCCACCTTTCACCGCCCAGTCTGGAGTTCGGGTTGAGACAGCTCAGATCGGTTCGGCCCTGGGATTTTTTGAGCTGTTCTTGACTGCAGAGCTCTTGGACTTAGCTGTGGCAGAAACAAACCGGTATGCCACTCAATTTATATCCGCCAACCCGGGAAGCTTTTATGCCCAGCCTTTCCGGTGGAAACCAGTCCAAGTTTCCGAATTAATTTTTTTTCTGGGCCTTCTCCTCAACATGGGCCTAACCAAAAAGCATGAATTGCGGTCATATTGGTCTACGAACCCAATTCATCACATGCCCATGTTCTCTGCTGCTATGTCCAGGGCACGATTTGAGGCCATCCTGCGTTTCCTGCACTTTAGCGATAACACCACCTCCCGTCCCAGATGCCACCCAGCTTTTGACCGGCTCCACAAAATTCGGCCCCTCATAGACCACTTCAACCAGAAATTTGCATTTCAGATTTGTATACCCCTGAGCAAAACATCTGCGTAGACGAGTCCCTTATACATTTTACCAGGCGCCTTGGCTTCAAACAATACATCCCAAGCAAGCGCACCCGGTATGGGGTCAAATTGTATAAGCTCTGTGAAAGGGCCACAGGCTATACCCACAAATTTTGGATCTATGAGGGAAAAGATCAGACCCTGGAGCCGGTCGGATGCCCTGACTACCTGGGGAGCAGTGGGAAGACAGTCTGGTACTTGGTGTCACCCTTATTTGGCAAGGGGTACCATCTTTATGTGGACAATTTCTACACAAGTGTGGCCCTCTTCAGGCATTTGTTCCTAGAACAGATTGGCTGCTGTGGCACCGTGCGGGCTTCCCCCAACGGCTCGTTACCACCCGTCTTGCAAGGGGTGAGAGGGCTGCCTTGTGTAACGAAGAACTGCTCCCGGTAAAATGGAGAGACAAGAGTGACGTTTACATGCTCTCCTCCATTCACGCAGACACGGCAATCCAAATTGAGCGAGCAACCAGAGTAATTGAAAAGCCCCTCTGGGTCCACGACAATAATTTGTTATGGGAGGGGTGGACTTCAATGACCAGATGTTGTCTCCGTATTTAGTTTCCCGACGCACCAGACGCTGGTATAAGAAGGTGTCTGTATATTTAATTCAATTGGCTGCATATAATAGTTTTGTTCTCTACAGTAAGGCTGGGAGAACAGGATCCTTCCTCAAATTTCAGGAAGAGATCATCAAGAACCTCCTGTATCCAGGAGGTTCCGTGGCCCCATCCACCAGTGTAGTTAGTCGTTTACACGAGCGACATTTCCCCAGTGTCGTTGCCGGTACCTCAACCCAACCGTCACCCCGAAAAGGATGTCGTGTCTGTAACAGTTGTGGAATAAGGCGTGACACGCGCTATTTCTGTCCTGACTGCCCTGACCACCCTGCCCTATGCTTTGGAGAGCTTTTCCGGAAGTACCACACACAGGTACACTTAGCATAGGGATCACATCTCACAGGACAGGCACATAGGGCTATTAGGGCCCATTCAGACACAGCTGCTCCAAACCTCTGCTTTCACCTGGGACAAAGTGCATAACGCACTTCGCCACATCTTTGGGCGATTTGTGCTTTGCACATTGTCCCATGGGGAAGGAGAGGTTTGTCCTATAAAGGTAAAAAAAAAAAAAAAACACCAGTAAGCAAAAAAGTTTACGTTTAGTTTCAAAAGTTAAATAAAGTTTATATGTTCTGTTCTAAAGTTATTATAAAGTTAATAAAATTTATTGCGTTGCGGCCTGGTTTTTTCTTTTTTTTTACCTTCCAGGTGGACCAACCGATGTTCATATGCTTTGGCAAACACTTTGTATATATAAAAAAAATATATATATCCCGGCAATATATGTGGTATCGCTGTACTCAGGAGAAGTTGGGTAATGTGTTTTGGGGTGTCATTTTACATATACCCATGCTGGGTGAGATAAATATATTGGTCAAATGCCAACTTAGTATAAAAAATGGGAAAAGTTGTCTTTTGCCAAGATATTTCTCTCACCCAGCATGGGTATATGTAAAATGACACCCCAAAACACATTCCCCAACTTCTCCTGAGTACGGCGATACCACATGTGTGACACTTTTTTGCAGCCTAGGTGGGCAAAGGGGTCCACATTCCAAAGAGCACCTTTCGGATTTCACAGGCCATTTTTTACAGATTTTGATTTCAAACTACTTCTCACACATATGGGCCCCTAAAATGCCAGGGCAGTATAACTACCCCACAAGTGACCCCATTTTGGAAAGAAGACACCCCAAGGTATTCAGTGAGGGGCATGGCAATTTCCTAGAATTTTTTATTTTTTGTCACAAGTTAGCGGAAAATGTAGATTTTTTTTTTTCTTACAAAGTCTCATATTCCACTAACTTGTGACAAAAAATAAAAACTTCCATAAACTCACTATGCCCATCACGAAATACCTCGGGGTGTCTTCTTTCCAAAATTGGGTCACTTGTGGGGTAGTTATACTGCCCTGGCATTTTAGGGGCCCAAATGCATGCAAAGTAGTTTGAAATCAAAATCTGTAAAAAATGGCCTGTGAAATCAGAAAGGTGCTCTTTGGAATGTGGGCCCCTTTGCCCACCTAGTCTGTAAAAAAGTGTCACACATATGGTATCGCCGTACTCAGGAGAAGTTGGGGAATGTGTTTTGGGGTGTCATTTTACATATACCCATGCTGGGTGAGAGAAATATCTTGGCAAAAGACAACTTTTCCCATTTTTTATACTAAGTTGGCATTTGACCAATATATTTATCTCACCCAGCATGGGTATATGTAAAATGACACCCCAAAACACATTACCCAACTTCTCCTGAGTACAGCGATACCACATGTGTGACACTTTTTTGCAGCCTAGGTGGGCAAAGGGGCCCACATTCCAAAGAGCACCTTTTGGATTTCACAGGCCATTTTTTACACATTTTGATTTCAAACTACTTTGCACGCATTTGGGCCCCTAAAATGCCAGGGCAGTATAACTACCCCACAAGTGACCCCATTTTGGAAAGAAGACACCCCAATGTATTTCATGATGGGCATAGTGAGTTCATGGAAGTTTTTATTTTTTGTCACAAGTTAGTGGAATATGAGACTTTGTAAGGAAAAAAAATAAAGAAAAATCATCATTTTCCGCTAACTTGTGACAACAAATAAAAAGTTCTATGAACTTATTATGCCCATCAGTGAATACCTTAGGGTGTCTACTTTCCGAAATGGGGTCATTTGTGGGGTTTTTCTACTGTCTGGGCATTGTAGAACCTCAGGAATCATGACAGGTGCTCAGAAAGTCAGAGCTGCTTCAAAAAGCGGAAATTCACATTTTTGTACCATAGTTTGTAAGCGCTATAACTTTTACCCAAACCATTTTTTTTTTACCCAAACATTTTTTTTATAAAAGACATGTAGAACAATAAATTTAGCGAAAAATTTATATATGGATGTTGTTTTTTTGAAGAATTTTACAACTGAAAGTGAAAAATGTCATTTTTTTTCAAAAAAATCGTAAAATTTCGATTAATAAAAAAAAAAGTTAAAATGTCAGCAGCAATGAAATACCACCAAACGAAAGCTCTATTAGTGAGAAGAAAAGGAGGTAAAATTAATTTGGGTGGTAAGTTGCATGACGAGCAATAAACGGTGAAAGTAGTGTAGTGCAGAAGTGTAAAAAGTGGTCTGGTCATTAAGGGTGTTTCAGCTAGGGGGGCTGAGGTGGTTAACCTCAACGGTGTTTCCTAGAATTAGGAAACACTTGGCAGTGAAAATGAAAAATTGCATTTTTTTCAAGAAAAAGTTGCTTTACACCAGCATTTCTCACTTTCCCAAAGATTAACAGGACGAAATGCACCACACATTTTGTTCCCCATTTCCCCCCGAATATGGAAACACCCCATATGTGCTCAAAAACTGATGTATAGGCGCACAGTAGGGCTCTAGATGGAAACAGCAAAATATGGATTTTGCTGGCCTGAAATGGCAGACATGGATTTTAGGTGCCATGTCGCATTAAAAAAAATTCTAAGGTTGCCAGAAATTAAAACCCCCAAGAAGTGAACCCATTTTGGAAAGTGCACCACCGTACGAACATTTTAAGGGGTGGATAAGTTTTAAGCAAACAGGTGTCTCACAGCACACAAAAACACTTGTCAAAGGATTTAAATGCACACGTATGTGAAAATGAAAAATTACTAGCAGACCCCAATTTTTCACTTTCACAAGGGGTTAAAGGAGAAAATGCACTCCACATTTTGTTCCCCATTTTCTTCTTATTCAGGAAAAACACCCTATATGTGCTTGTAGCCTGCTGTATGGGCGCACAGCAGGAAAACAGCCTTGGCTGTATTGGCAGACATGGAATTTGTGTGCCATGTCACATTAAAAAAAATTCCTGAGGTCCCCAGAAATTAAAAACCCCAAGAAGTGACCCCATTTTGGAAATTGCACCCGAGTATGAACATTTTAAGGGGTGGAAAGGGCACTTTTGACATAACAGGTGTTTCACGGAAATGAATATGTAATGGTTGGTGAAAAGTGGATATTTAAGCTATTCGGACTAAATCAGAGATATACACTACGTGCAGAATTATTAGGCAAATGAGTATTTTGACCACATCATCCTCTTTATGCATGTTGTCTTACTCCAAGCTGTATAGGCTCGAAAGCCTACTACCAATTAAGCATATTAGGTGATGTGCATCTCTGTAATGAGAAGGGGTGTGGTCTAATGACATCAACACCCTATATCAGGTGTGCATAATTATTAGGCAACTTCCTTTCTTTTGGCAAAATGGGTCAAAAGAAGGACTTGACAGGCTCAGAAAAGTCAAAAATAGTGAGATATCTTGCAGAGGGATGCAGCACTCTTAAAATTGCAAAGCTTCTGAAGCGTGATCATCGAACAATCAAGCGTTTCATTCTAAATAGTCAACAGGGTCGCAAGAAGCGTGTGGAAAAACCAAGGCGCAAAATAACTGCCCATGAACTGAGAAAAGTCAAGCGTGCAGCTGCCAAGATGCCACTTGCCACCAGTTTGGCCATATTTCAGAGCTGCAACATCACTGGAGTGCCCAAAAGCACAAGGTGTGCAATACTCAGAGACATGGCCAAGGTAAGAAAGGCTGAAAGACGACCACCACTGAACAAGACACACAAGCTGAAACGTCAAGACTGGGCCAAGAAATATCTCAAGACTGATTTTTCTAAGGTTTTATGGACTGATGAAATGAGAGTGAGTCTTGATGGGCCAGATGGCTGGATTGGTAAAGGGCAGAGAGCTCCAGTCCGACTCAGACGCCAGCAAGGTGGAGGTGGAGTACTGGTTTGGGCTGGTATCATCAAAGATGAGCTTGTGGGGCCTTTTTGGGTTGAGGATGGAGTCAAGCTCAACTCCCAGTCCTACTGCCAGTTTCTGGAAGACACCTTCTTCAAGCAGTGGTACAGGAAGAAGTCTGCAAGGTAAGAAAAACATGATTTTCATGCAGGACAATGCTCCATCACACGCATCCAAGTACTCCACAACGTGGCTGGCAAGAAAGGGTATAAAAGAAGAAAATCTAATGACATGGCCTCCTTGTTCACCTGATCTGAACCCCATTGAGAACCTGTGGTCCATCATCAAATGTGAGATTTACAAGGAGGGAAAACAGTACATCTCTCTGAACAGTGTCTGGGAGGCTATGGTTGCTGCTGCACGCAATGTTGATGGTGAACAGATCAAAACACTGACAGAATCCATGGATGGCAGGCTTTTGAGTGTCCTTGCAAAGAAAGGTGGCTATATTGGTCACTGATTTGTTTTTGTTTTTGAATGTCAGAAATGTATATTTGTGAATGTTGAGATGTTATATTGGTTTCACTGGTAAAAATAAATAATTGAAATGGGTATATATTTGTTTTTTGTTAAGTTGCCTAATAATTATGTACAGTAATAGTCACCTGCACACACAGATATCCCCCTAAAATAGTTAAAACTAAAAACAAACTAAAAACTACTTCCAAAAATATTCAGCTTTGATAGTAATGAATTTTTTGGGTTCATTGAGAACATGGTTGTTGTTCAATAATAAAATTAATCCTCAAAAATACAACTTGCCTAATAATTCTGCACTCCCTGTAAGATGGGAAAACTACAGGGTACATAAAGGATGAAATTAAATTAATACTCCATGGATGTGTGGTAGATTTTAAAACAATACTGCATGCACAGGACAGATTTTTCAGGGCAAGTTTTGCAGTGGAAAATGTATTTTCTTATCCCCTTTTGGAACACACCCTGCATCTTTTTGGGGTCTTTCCCTTCCTTGCTGTCTGGGAGACTTGACCTGGAAAATGTTGCCCTGGTACAACACGGGCACCATGACTTCCTTAAGTACTGGTACCCTCCCCAGCCTGGCTTTGAAAAATTAGGGCCTTGATAACCACCTCTTGGAACTGAAGGAAAGTTCCTGTGTGGCCTGCAGATTGAAATAGCAAGTATGCATTGCATATTGCTGTCTGTACAATGTGTACGGACAGCTTTTTGTACCACACTTTTGTTTTTCGTGTGGCACTGTACGGCTTCTGAAGTTGATCTAAAAGATCAACCCCTCCCATGTGCCTGTTGTAATCAAGAATGCTAACTGGTTTCGGGACAGTGGTAGTGGTACTTCGTACAGCGGCAAGGAAGCTGGTTTTGCTGTGAATGGTGGTCAGTCAAAGGACATGCCTATGTTCCGATGCGGATCATGTATAGCTTGCCCATATATATACCAAACTAAAAACTTCACAAGCTACACTACTAACAAAACCTATAATATTCGGGATTTTGCAAATTGCAAAACAACTGGGGTAGTCTATCTCTGTATCTGTGTATGTAAACTTCAGTATGTCGGCAAGACAAAACGTGAACTCAGAAGACGAATTGGAGACCACCTTGGAGACATAAGGCACAAAAGGGACACTACCATCTCTAGACATGTGCATGATCTCCATGATGGAAATCCAAAATGTCTGAAGTTCTGCGTTGTTGAGGTCATTCGTCCATCCCCCAGAGGAGGTGACCTCGACAAGAGAATCCTACAAAAAGAGTCCGAATGGACTTACCGTTTAAAAACTATGAGCCCCTCCGGACTCAATGAAATTTTGTCATTTAGTTGCTTTATCTGAGTATGGCCTTGAATGGCGTTATTTTATAATATTTAGTCTTATATACCATCAATTCTACCGTGCTCTCATCATAAATCTTTTTGCGGTCATGGTCCAATTGATATAAAATATAGGACATTCATTTTGATAACTTGATACACCTCATTGCATTGATCAAAACTATTGTTTACCATTTTCGGACTATACAAATGAAGGTATCAGACCGCAATAGGTCTACTTTGTAATATCTGTATGTTAATGGAATCTCTATCAGTTGATAGGACTGTATTAGTCATAAGTATTGACAATACAATGTCCTTCCCTGTTTCCATTTAATCTCCCACACTATTAATCCAACCCTCTTTAAAATCAAGTTATATATGCTTCACTTGACAATCTTTTATCGAAAAACGTCCATTGACTATGTATCTTTAAACTTTAAATAGTATTTCTTTCTTTTTTATCTATTATTCCCTTCCATGTACGTTTATTCGCTGGTGACTCATCTTGGAGCGCATATATCATGCGCCTCAGCGCTCCGCACGTATCACTTCCGGTGTATGTGACATACTTCCGGTTTTCATGCGGTTCACCTACGGCCTGCGTTCCACCGCCGACCAATAGCAGCGGTTGGCGCACGCGACCTGACGTACTTCCGGTTTTGCCTGGCCGGCGGTGGAACGCACGCCGATGATCATACACACCATGAGGTAATTAATCCATTTAATGTTTGTCCAGTTTATCTTAGCATATATATAGAGGTGCAGTCACAGGGAGTTCTCTGGACTGCATCACCTAGTTGGATTTATCAACAGAAGAGCCATTGTTGCTGAGGGCTATTGTGCCACATCTATATAATATATTTACATCTTCTTTTTTCCCCTGATGAATCCGGTCACAATTGTATTGGAGGAAACGCGTTGGGAATTTCAAATCTCTTCAATTTTTGGCTGTACAGACACTGGGAGCAATTTTTTACAGGGATAGGATAATAGGGAAAGCCACCGATAAGTGGGGTCGCCTCCTCCGGAGGTGATTCTCCCGCATTTAGGCGGGAGATTTCTCCGCTTTTAGGCAGAATTATATAGTCTGATAGGGAATTTTTTTTTCTCCCCACTTTCTGCCTTTTTTCCATCCTGCAAATAGAAATACCGCTCTATTTTAAATTCTCTCAACAAAGATGCCTGTGGACCTTCCCACTACACCTGTTCTGCCGTGGCTCATTTCCATATAAGAAAATATCATCAAACCGTGAGTGGGACTCTGTTGGTCCAAATTTGAGCACATGAGACTATTTATGTATTTTGCCTCTGTGTCCTACTGTACCTAAGTCCATATTATTTCATTGTGCAGTTATCAAAACATACACATAGTATCTTGTGGGACTTATTTTTAAATAATAATTACTAAAAGTTATGTTTTAAGTAGGATAATTATTCAGTGACACGCAGTTTATATTCCTACATTGTATTTATATTTTCTACTGTGAATTCATGACATGCCTCTTGTCCTTGTACTTAACCGCCAGTATGTCCTCATGGAGGAGAGCCTTGCTTTCATCCATTCTCAGTGGTTGCCCTAACAGGGATCTAGGGAGGCCTCTCTTATTTTTGAGCACTGTGCTGAAAGCCACATTATCCCTGTGGCAATTAGGGACAGAATAGGGTTATGCTGGTATAATAGTTATCCACATAGAGGTGGTAACCCTTATCCAGCAGTGGGTGCAGTAAGTCCCACACTATCTTTCCACTAACTCCTAGGACGGGGGGCATTCTGGGGGTTCTATCAGGGAATCTTTTCCTTCTTAAATGTGGAACTTGTGGGTGTACCCGGAGCCACTCTCACAATGTTTGTAAATCTTAATGCCATACCTTGCCCGTTTGCTAGGCAGGTACTGGTGGAATTTAATCCTCCCTTTGAAAAGTAATAGGAACTCATCTACACAAACATTTTTATTAGGGGTATACGCCTCAGCAAATCTGGTGTTAAACTGGTCAAGGACAGACCTAACCTTGAACAGACGGTCAAATTGTCGTTGTAGTGTAGGACTTTCCGAATTGACTCAAATCGCTTCTAGGTCATGGTGTTAATTGGAGTCTGGTAGAAAATGTCCAAACTCCAATATTGTCTAATGTTTGGCTTCTTAACAACGCCCATATGCAGCACAAGTCCCCAAAACTTCATCATCTCTGCTGCATTTACTGGGGTCCAACCTAGGGGTCTAGCGTATGGCAATGTAGGGCTCTGAGCAATTATTTGGTAACCGGGCCCGTGGTAGCCGGGCCTCTGCTGTATCCGCCGGCATCGCTGTAAAAGCTGATGCCGGCGAATTAACCCCTTCTATGCCGCAGTCCGCGCTGACCGCGACATAGAAGAAGTTTGTGTCAGGTGAACGATCGCATTGAGTCCCCGCGCTGCTGTGGCGGGGACCCGATGCGACACAAGGCAGCCCAATGCCGTGCAGAGGCTGCCCAATGCCTTGCACGGCTTCAGGAACTGCTTTCTATGGGAGCCGAGAAGATCCAGCCTCAGGCTAGGTCTCCTAGGCGACCTGTTAGTGTATGACACTGAGTCATACACTAACAGGCAATGTATTACAATACAGATGTATTGTAATGCATTGCAGAGGGGATCAGACCCCCAAAAGTGAATGTCATAAATAAAGTAAAGTTAAAAAAAAAGTAAAAAAAAGTGCTTTTGATAAAATTAATAAAGTAATAAAATTAATTAAGTAAAAAAGAAAATAAAATATCAATAAAACTGTCACCTTATCCCGCAAAAAATGAGCCCCTATCTAAGACAATCGCCCAAAAAATAAAAAAAAATATAGCTCTCAGAACATGGAGACACTAAAACATAATTTTTTTGGTTCCAAAACTGCTATTATTGTGCTAAAGTGATATACATAAAAAAATATATACATATTAGGTGTCGCCACATCCGTAACAACCAGCTCTATAAAAATATTACATGACCTAACCACACAGATGAACACCGTAAAAAAATAAAATAAAAATCTGTGACAATTTTTGTCACATTACATCACAAAAATTGCAACAGCAAGTGATTAAAAAGGCATATGCTTCCCAAAATAGTACCAATGAGACCGTCACCTCATCCTGCAAAAAATGAGACCCAACCTAAGAGAATCGGTCAAAAAATAAAAAAGCTATGGCTCTCAGACTATGGAGACACTAAAATATGCTTATTTTTTGCTTCAAAACTGCTATTATTGTGCTAAAGTGAAAAAAATAAAAAAAAGTATATATATTAGGTATCGCCACATGTGTAACAAACAGCTCTTAAAAAATATCACATGACCTAACCACTCAGATGAACATCGTAAAAAATACATCACAAAAATTACAAAAGCAAGTGATCAAAAAGGTGTATGCCTCCCAAAATAGTACTAATCAGACTGTCACCTCATCCCTCAAAAAATGAGACCCTACCTGAGAGAATCGGTTAAAAAGTTTAAAAGCTATGGCTCTCAGACTATGAGACACTAACATATCATTATTTCAGTTTCAAAAATGCTATTATTGTGTAAAACTTAAATAAATAAGAAAAAGTTGACATACTAGGTATTACCACGTGCGTAACGATCTGCTCTATAAAAAAGTCACATGACCTCAGGTAAATGCTGTAAAAATTCAAAATAAAAACGGTGCTGTCACGGATGGTGTAACAGAAAACAAGAAGTTACAAATAAGGATCCGACTGGCTTGATCCAAAGATCTCAGTGATAGAAGGTTGCATGTCCACGTACCTAGACTGAATAACACCTGCAAACCCTATAATAGTGAGGGGACACAGCCACCAGCTCCCTGCACTTAATACGGAGGGAGTCAGGGTCACCTAGAACCAAGCCAACAGGAAAACAACAAATACAAAAATAGACTTATCTGAAAACCCAGCTGTAGCAACTTCTAGCAGAGAACACAATCTAGGATGTAATATAAACCGCAAGGTGAGGCAGTATGGGGAGGAGATATATAGGGAGGCAATCACTGCTAATAGATGACAGCTGGGAGACGGAGGAGAGATGTCAAAACGAAAGCAAAACAAAAGAAGATCATTCAGGAGGTACTGAAGAACGTCTATCAGAACTTCTCAAAGATGATGACAGGTGACAGGTGCCAAAACATCAATTTTTTTGTTACCTTGCCTCACAAAAAACATAATATAGAGCAATAAAAAATCATATGTACCTTAAAAAAGTACCAATAAACTGGCACCATATGCCATAGTTTCCAAAATGTGGTCACTTTTTTTTAGTTTCTACTGTAGGGGTGCATCAGGGGGGCTTCAAATGGGACATGGCATCTAAAAACCAGTTCAGCAAAATTTGCCTTCCAAAAACCATATGACATTCCTTTCCTTCTGCGCCCTGCCGTGTGCCCGTACAGTAGTTTACGATCACATGTGGGGTGTTTCTGTAGACCACAGAATCAGGGTAATAAATATTGAGTTTCATTTGGCTGTTAACCCTTGCTTTGCTACTGGAAAAAATGGATTCAAATGTAAAATCTGCCCAAAAAGTGAAATTCTGAAATTTCATCTCCATTTTCCATCAATTCTTGTAAAATCAGTTTTGTATACCTTGAGGGTGTAGTTTTTAAAATGGGGTCATTTTTGGGTGGTTTATATTATGTAAGCCTCACAAATTGATTCAGACCTGAACTGGTCCTTAAAAAGTGGGTTTTGGAAATTTTCCGAAAAATTTCAAGATTTGCTTCCATACTTCTAAGCCTTCTAACATCCCCCAAAAATAAAATGTCATTTTCAAAATGATCCAATCATGAAGTAGACATATGGGGAATGTAAAGTAATTACTATTTTTGAAGGTATTACTATCTATTATAAAAGTAGAGACATTGAAATTTGCTCATTTAAAAAAAAATTGTTACATTTAGTATTTTTGTATGAATAAAAATGTATTTTTTTAACTTATTTTTACCACTGTCATGAAGTACAATATGTGACAAGAAAACAATCTCAGAATGGCCCATAAAAGTGTTTTAAAGTTATCACCACGTAAAGTGACACATGTCAGATTTGCCAAAAATGGCCTGGGCAGGAAGGTGAAAACAGGCCCGGGGTTGAAGGGGTTAAATCCTGGTGTTCCATTCACACCTTGCTGCAGATACCGCATAAGAAGGTCAGGTCCTGGTGTTCACTTTACTCCATGCTGCGGGTACCGCATAAAGTCTCAGTCCTGGATGTTGTTCCCTTGTCCTCCCAGACAGATCGCAAGCATGCATCCAGCCACAAGGCTCATACACAGCCCCAGCTCTGAGCCCAGCTGCCTATTAAACAACCAGGCGCTGCCAAAACCAGGACCAACACTCCTGTAACCGGCCTGCTCTAAGTTCCACTGAAAACTTAAAGTTCTGTAAGTACAAGAACCATCTGGTGACCCGAGCATTCCTGTCTTTGGCCTGGCTCATCCACTTGAGAGGGGAGTAGTCGGTCAACAGACGGAACTTTCTTCCCAACAGATAATAGCGGAAAGACTCGAGTGCCCATTTGATGGCCAGGCTCTTTCTAAACTATACTATACCTGGTCTCAGCTGGGTTAAGCTTCCGGCTGAGAAAGACTACGGGATGCTCCTCCCAGTTGACCTCCTGAGACAGTACAGCACCCAGACTTACCTCGGAGGCATCGGTCTGCACTATAAACTCCCTTTTGAAGTCGGGCGTCACCAAAATCGGGGACCCACACTTGGCCGACACCAAAGCGGAGAAAGCCTTTTCCGCCTGCTCGTTCCAGTGGACCTTCAAAAGGCCTGTCAATGGTGCGGCCACCGCAAAGTGGGGGACAAATCTCATATAGTATCCCACCATTCCCAGGAACGACTTTAATTGCCGAGTAGTGACAAGTCGGGACCAATTCCGAATTGCCTAAATTTTGTTCACCTGAGGTTTTATAATTCCGTGCCCAATCACATACCCTAGATACTTGGTCTCTTTTAACCCTATCATACACTATTTTGGGTTAGCTGTTAAGAAAGCCCTCCTAAGGGAGTCCACTACAGCCTGCACTTTAGGTAGGTGACTTTCCCAGTCGGTGCTATGGATAACTATATCATCCAGGTACGCCGAAGCGTACCGATGATGTGGTCGGAGTACAATGTTCATTAGCCTTTGAAACTTGGCGGGAGCGCCATGTGGACCAAAGGGTAATACCTTGTTCTGATACAGCCCCTCTAGTGTAATGAAAGCATTTTTTTCCTTGGCAGCCTCCATCAAAGGTACCTGCCAGTACCCTTTGGTGTGGTCCAAAACAATACCGGGCTTGGCCTAACTTCTCAATAAGCTCATCCACTCGGGGAATGGTATATGCGACAAACTTGGAAACCTCATTAAGTTTGCGGAAGTTGTTACCCAATCGTAACGTCCTGTCCGGCTTGGGTATCAGGACTATCGGACTGGCCCATTCACTTTTTGACTTCTCGATGACACATAGCTGTAACATCAGCTGCACTTCTTCCGAGATGACTTGTCGCCGCGACCATACCAGGTATCTGGTATGGTTTAAACCGAATTCTGGCCTGAGGCTCGGTGACAATGTCTAGTCGGATGATAGAAGTGCATCCAGGGAGGTCCAAAAACACATCCGTGTTTCTGCTGACAAACTCCCTGGCCTCCTGAGTCTGTTTAGAGGAAAGGTTGTCAGCAATCTTTACTGTGGCAACTGCTTCCCTCATATCAGACTGTGGGACAGAAACTGCTTCCCCTAGAAAACCTGGCCACTGCCAGGTTATCTTCCACTTGCACCTGGCACAGGTGACTATTGTCTATTGTCTCGGGGGTACCGGTTGCACACAACCTCCTGGTATACATTGAGGAGCGATAGCCATAGTTAGTGTCCATGGGTTCCCCCGATGGGGACAGTCGGCCCTTATGTGACCAGGCTCTTGACACCGCCAACAGACCATCGGAGCTGGGTCTGTAGGAGTATATCCCAAGCGGGTTTTGCTGGCACTGGCCGCCTGGTCGAGGGTGTATATTTCCGGAGTTTAACTTACCCTCTCCCAAAAGAACCCCTCTGTAGATTTCTGGTGGCTTTATAGGTTTCAGGTAGACCATCTCTAGGGCATTATCAGGGTACACCTGGCCGATCCAGTGCTGGAGAGGGTACGGCAAAGCCCTCCAGAACACATCAGCTAACTGACAGTCCAGTATAGCAGTGGGACCAAGTACGTCAGGCTGCAGCCATTTTTGCAACCGGTGTAGCAGATCATAATACTGCGATCTGGCAGGTTCAGCCGGGTTAAATTCCCACTGATGTACCCGCTGGTCCTGGACCAATACAGGTCTCGACGTCGTCTAAGGGGGTCATCTTAGGGATCGCCGCGCGGACAGCTTTCCGCGCATTGTGGAGGTTCTGTGACAGTCCTGCCGCTTGAAACACCATCACATGCTGTAATAGCAGCTGGTTGGTTTCGAGCTGCTTCTTGTTAGCCTCATATTGTTGCAAGTTAGCCTCCACAAGGGTTTTCACAACCACCTCCATTTTGTCAGGGGACACAGGTCTTATTTGCCGGCTTGATATAAGACATACACCCGTGCCCGGAAAAACAAAAACTTTTCGGCCTTCAGGCCAGCCTCACTGCGTGTGCCTGCATCCTCCATCAATTGTGGGGATTCGCTCTGTAAGGCAGGTTAGCGGACGCAGTATAGAGGCAACAACATTTTATTGGGGTGTGACATGTGAAATGTGTAAACCTTTATTTATTGTGAGGGGTGTGTATGTTGTGTATTCACACGTGAAGGGGCTTGTAATACATTTGAAATACAGAGAAAAGGAGTGGCAAAAAAATACTAGTGATACATACTTATGCAAGTCAAATGTAAAACCCATATTTCTAGTGATTATACAGACAACCAGTGTTATACAATACAGGTAGTATTTTCTTATATAAATATCTATAGCCCTTAACTTCAAACAAAAGGGGCCAAGAATCTTATCTCATATGAATTATAAAAGTGCTCAGTGTGTAAGAGGTTAAAAACCTATTACGAAGGATACAGCTATATCCTATGACATTTAAAATAGTGTTGCATACCGCCAATGGATCTATCGTGGCCGTGAGTGCTGGCATCCCCATCTCTGCCATGCGCATGCGCCGGGCCAGAAGTACCTCACCCTCCTCCCGACTACCGCTACGCACCCATGCTCACACGCTCCCTGGAACGCAGCGTCATTCAGTGGAGCGCATCGTGCGCGCAGAAGCAAAGGAAGAAGAGTAAGGACATGTGACACGGCTCCAGTCACTCCGCGTCGAGGGGGCGTGCCAGTGGCCATGGCAACCTGGGATGTATACATCCCGGTGAGGACAACAGTGGGACAACAGGACCATCACATACATGCATACTTTCCACATAGGTAACTCATCAGCTATACATCAGTGGGTGAGGGGGCTGAGGGGTGAAAACGGATGGCACTAAGTTGTCAAAAGCAACATAGCCAATCTCAAATCGCCTGATCGTAAAGAGGTCAGAAAAAGACCTATAGTTGCACCCTCGGCCAACCCCCTCCCACTGGACTTGCTAGTGCTGCTCCAATGAAATACTGTAAACCCTTCCCATCAGCTTACATAAAACCGTGGTGAATACCATTCATACTGACTGGCAATATTGGTTTATGACCAGTATCTCGGCATTCCACCACCAACATGGTAACAATTAATTCTGTGAGTTACACCCAAATAAGTATCCTGCCTCATGTGATATGTCCATGGAGTCACCCACTGGGGTCCTGTCACGAGGGTGTCAAGAGCCAAGCCTGACTCCGTTGTACCCGGGGTCAGGAGGTCGCAGCGGTTGGCTGCACACTCTATGTAAGGTAGGGATGTTTCCTTATTGTAGCTTTCTGGGTTTGCTTTGCAAATCCTTTTGGCTCACTCAGGGATCCGTAGCTCCTTCTCTCAGCTGTTCCTTGTCCAGCACTCCCATCCTCTTTATATTCCCCTCTCACACTTCTCTGGTTGCCAGATATAGAGCTTCCTGCCTGGACATCTATTCTGACCCACTGGAGCTGTGTTGCTGCGTTCTGATTGTTGCTTTAGAACGCTACCCTCCGGATCCCTGTTGGACCTTTGTGGACAGTTGTTGTCGTCCACCTGGGTGTTTGTGTTTGTCTGTGTTTGTCTGTCCTCTCCCTGGTGTTTCCCTCTTAGTGCAGTGGTGAGGACTAGCGATCCCACTGGCCCGTTCATTATCTAGGGTTCATTTCAGGGAAAGCCAGGGTTTAGGCACGTGATCGCCGCACGGGTGAGGAACCCGTCTAGGGACGTCAGGGCAGTCAGGTGCCAGCCGCAAGGAGAGATAGGGGTCACCACCTTTCCCTCTCCCTTGGGCAGGGCTTTCCCTGTGTTCCTCCCTGTGTGTGACGCCGGTCATTACAGGTCCACCTGTTCTTTATACAAGGACCCAGCCACACTCGCGGTATCCACGGATCCATTAGCGGTATCGCTCACTACAGTAGACAAAGGACCATTAAGCTTATCCAGATTCTCTGAAAAATCAAAATGAGAGAATGGAGATACACATCAGTTGAATCAAAACTAGCACTGTTGTATATCCCCCACACCAGACAAGACAGAGTAGATCCCCCATGTCAGAAAAGCCACCCACACATCCTATCCACACAGATCCCATCTACATTCTGCATTAAGGCCACGAGGCTTCAATGTACGTAATCGATTAATCCACATTATCTCACGCTGCTTCAATATTCGCTCCCTATTACCTCCCCTTTTAAGGGGGGAATGTGATCAATCACCCTGAATTTCAGGTCCCTCTCCTTGTGCCCAGCTTCTACAAAGTGCTTGGGCACAGGGAGGTCCCTCCGTTTTTGACAGATAGAGTAACTGTGATAGTTCATCCTTGTCTTAACATCACAGATGGTCTCCCCCACATAGAAGAGGTTACAGGGGCAAGATAGAAGGTAAACGACAAATGAACTATTACATGTAAGAAAGTGTCATATGTCAAACTGGGTGTTCAATACCGGGTGCATGAATTTATCCCCTTTCAGCATATAGCTGCAATTCACGCAGCTAAGACACGGTTAGCATCCATATTTCTTGTGACCTATATACGTTTGATTGGATGTCCTATCTCCAGCTACCTCTGCCCTAACCAATTTGTCACGTAAACTGCTCGATCTCCTATATGACATTAGAGGGGGCACAGCAAATTCCTTAACACTACCAAAATTGTTGTTAAGTATGGACCAGTGTTTTTTAATAACCCCTGCTATCTGGTAGCTACCCTCGGTGTATGTAGAAATGAATGGCACCTTGCTTGAAACCTGCTTACTGATTGCCTTAGTGCCCTTGGGCTCCAAATTGTCCAAATGTCTCTGGACCAATTTTTTGGGATACCCTCTGTTGGTAAATTTGTCAGCCATTTCTGACAATCTCTTCTCGCATAGTTGAGGATCCTTCACAATACGCTGAACACGGAGGAACTGGCTCCGAGGTAGTGATTTCACCATGGACCGCGGATGGCAATTTTCAAATTTCAATAATTTGTTCCAGTCCGTCGGTTTGGTGAACAAATCAGTCACCAATCCGGTCCCTTGCTTATTAACCATAGTGTCCAAAATTGAACCTGCTCGGTGGAGTGCGTGAGAGTAAGCTGGATCTCAGGATCCATCTTATTCAGAAACTCATGAAACTCCGTCAATTCACTCTCAGTGCCGTCCCAGATGACAAACACGTAATCTATGTATCTCCACCACCCCAGCACGTGGCTGAAGTGGTGGGACACATAGATGTGCTCTGTCTCCAGGCCCGACATGAAAATATTGGCGTAAGTCGGTGCCATATTCGAACCCATTGTGGTTCCTTGCAATTGAAGGTAGTAGCCATCTTGGAACGCAAAATAGTTACATCTCAGCACCACACCGAGCAGTTCAATGATGAACTCCTTGCATTCATCAGTATAATGCGTGTTCACCAGACAACTTCTGACTGCCTCCACACCCCTATAATGATTGATAGAGGTGTAGAGGCTAACCACGTCAAAGGAGGCTAATATGGTACTCGAGGTCACTTCCACCTGTGCTATTTTATCCGAAAAGTCTCCTGTGTCACGTATGTACGATTTAGCAGTGACTGCAAATTGTCCGAGAATCTTATCTAGAAAGATGGCTAAGTTGGAAAACACCGACTCCCTCCCAGAGACGATGGGCCTCCCCGGGTTTTTTTTTAGACACTTATGGATTTTCGGTAACACATATATCAATGGTGTCTTGGGGTGTGTTACTAATAAAAAAAAGTGTACAGGGGTCCATCAATCAGACCACCCACCTTGGCTCTATCAAGTACCCTGGTGATGGTTTTAATCACATCAAATTTTGGGTCATGATTGAGACACCTGTACACTAAGGTGTCCCCTAGTTGTCTCTGTATCTCAGAAATATACCATTTGGTGTCCATTACAACAACGGCTCCCCCCTTATCAGCGGGTTTGACCGTGAGGGAGCCGTTGTTGCATAGCTCACCTAGAGCCTGTAACTTATCTGATGTCATGTTTGGATGTCTAAGACCGCTTTTTTGCATAAGACCATTTAAGCTTTCAATGTCAGCCCTCACTGCATTGATATATGTGTCAATAGCTGGACAATTCAATTGTGGAGTGAAGTCGCTCTTGGTGTGCAAACCAACACTGCGAAGAGAGAGTTCACAGCCATTATCACTACCACCATTGGTCACATGTTTATTTGCATCCGAAAACCACACTTTTAGTTTAATATTTAAAAAAAAAAACGCTGCAGGTCAACTTCAAGTTGAAACCAGTCTATACCCACTGAAGGACAATAAGATAGACCTTTAGATAAAAGTTCAGTCTGTGCAACTGTCAGTATATGGGAAGATATATTTACCACTACTGATTTCTTTTCCTCACAGGCCGGCTTCTATGCTGTCTTTGTCCACCACGTCTGGTCCTTTTGGGTCCAGGCCCGTGCCTAAAAAACAGTCCTCCTGCCGTTGTTCAACATGTGTGGATCCCAATTCTGCAGATGGTGCCATTTTGTTCCTGAAATTGCCGACGTTTTTCCTGGTACTGTTGTTGTTACCAAAATTGGGTTGACGTCTCTGGCGTCTCTGGGTTGACGCTACCTTGTCTGTAGTATTCCTCATCTCGTAGCCATTTGCGCCTTTTAATCACCTCCTGCTCCTTTCTGAACTTATCCAGATATGCAGAGCAGCTGATCAAATATGCATCATAGTCCTGCACAGGGAGAGCATCCTTCAGCTTGTTATCAGCCTTATGAAGCTGTTCACGTGTTACTCCCAATTCATATTGGAGGAACTCCAGGTTAAGCAATATAACATCCAGGGCGTATTTGTTAGAGATCTGCGTGAATTTATGCTCAAATTTAGTATCAGCTGGGAACAAGTTAGGCTTCAGTTGGGAGCGCATTCCCCTTGGGATTCTATGCGACTTATAGTATTCAACTAGAGTCGCTAAATGCAGCGCCATTGAGGCCAACCGTTTCCCATCAGCCTCATAAACTTTCTTTAGCTCTGTAACAGATGGAGTAGACAGAAATGTGCAGTCGCTCACCAAACCATGGAGTATCCTCTCTTCATCTTGTCTGGTATAGGAGAACACATCGGGGGGGTCTCTTTCAGGTGAATCAGGCATCTTCAATAAATTCAGTGCTAAGCTGCAAAGTCCTTAAATATAAAACAGCAAATACCGCAGCAGCACAGTCAGACCGTGTGCACTGGGTGCAATTCCTCACAGAGGTCGGCTTCTCCTCCAAGATATGTACTTTTCAAATAACGAGGCAGGACTTCCAGATTTCGGTGGCAGGGTGAAGACCCCAAAACTTTATTCCCAGCAACGTTTTGGCCTACTCAATGAGGCCTTTGTCAAGCTACACAACAGTGCAAAATACTGGGTATATATTCCCACAACTCAGTGCAAACACAGTGTAATTAGTGAACTCATGCATCGAGCTGCTGTGGCGGGGACTCGATGGTTGCCATGGCAGCCCCAAGCCATTCCAAAGCTCGGGGCCTGTCATGTACGGAAGCCTAAGAGGCCCAGCCCCCAGGCTGGGTCTCCTAGGCAACTGTTAGCGTCTTACAGTGCAAGACACTAACAGTTCAATACAGCACAATACAGATGTATTGTGCTGTATTGAAACAAGAATCAGTCAAACCCTGTCCCATAGTGGGACAAAAAATAAAGTGAAAAAAAAAAAGTTTTACAAAACAATTAAAAGCTTCAAGTAAAAAAAAAAAAAAAAAAAAAAGGCCTTTTCCAAAAATAAAGTAAAAGAAATTGTAAAAAAAATAGGGAAAAGACATAAAGACATATTCAGTATTGTCGCATCCATATCTACCAGCTCTATAAACATATCACATGACCTAACCCCTCAGATGAACACCATAAAAAATAAAAACTGTGCTAAAAAAAACATTTATTTGTCACCTTACATCACAAAAAGTACAACAGCAAGCGATCAAAAAGGCTTTACGCCCACCAAAATAGTACCAATCTAACCGTCACCTCATCCCGCAAAAAATGAGCCCCTACCTGAGAAAATCGCCCAAAAAATAAAAAAAACTATGGCTCAGAATATGGAGACACTAAAACATCATTTTTTTGTTTTAAAAAAGCTGTTATTGTGTAAAACTTAAATAAATAAAAAATAGTATACATATTAGGTATCGCTGCATCCGTATCGACCGGGTCTATAAAAATTATCACAAGACCTAACCCCTTAGGTCAGTGGTTCTCAACCTTTCTAAAGCCGTGACCCCTTAATACAGTTCCTCATGTTGTGGTGACCCCCAAACATTACATTTTGTTCCTTGCTACGTCATAACTAATTTTGCTACTGTTATGAATTGTAATGTAAATATCTGATATGCAGGATGTATTTTTATTGCTCTAAAGCAGAGTAATTAATCACAAAGACAAAATGTTGGGTACCCCTCAAATAAATAAATAAATAAATCAGTGGTGCTTCAAGTCCCCCTCAAATAAATAAATCAGAAGTGCTCAGGGTCCCCCAAATAAATAAATCAGCGGGGCTTCAGGTCTCCCTCAAATAAATAAATCAGCGGTGCTCAGAGTACCCCCAAATAAATAAATAAGTGGTGCATCAGGTTTCCCCCAAATAAATAAATCAATTGTGCTCAGGGTCTCCCAAATAAATAAATCAGAAGTGCTCAGGGTCCCCCAAATAAATAAATCAGCGGTGCTTCAGGTCCCCCCCCCCCAAATAAATTAATCAATGATGCTCAGGGTCCCCCAAATAAATAAATCAGAAGTGCTCAGGGTCCCCAAAATAAATAAATCAGCGGTGCTTCAGGTCCCCCCCCCCCCCCAGATAAATAAATCAATGGTGCTCAGGGTCCCCCAAAAAAATAAATCAGAAGTGCTCAGGGTCCCCCAAATAAATAAATCAGTGGTGCTTCAGGTCTGCTTAAATTTTAAGCAGACCTGAAGCACCGCTGATTTATTTATTTGGGGGACCCTGAGCACTTCTGATTTATTTATTTGGGGGGACATGAATTACTGCTAATTTATTTATTTGGGGGACCCTGAGCACTTCTGATTTATTTATTTAAGCCTTAAGTGCTCAAGGTCCCCCAAATAAATAAATCAGCTGTGCTTTATGTCCCCCCCAAAAAATTAAGCCTTGCTCAGCCAAATAATTAAAATAAAATTAACCAGGCTCAATTAAATCATTGGTGGCAGTGGTGCTCAAAAAAACTCGGACCTCAGCAGAAAGGCGACCCGACTTACCCGTCCAGACGTCAGGCTCCTTCAAGCACAGGCAGTGATAGGACATCACTTCCTGTGCGCGAGGATAAGGGGCCGCTGCCGTTGTGCGGGCAACCCACAATAGGAAGCCTCAGGCGACCCCCTGGAAAGGGCCGATCGACCCCCAAAGGGGTCGTGACCCCTAGGTTGAGAACCACTGCCTTAGGTGAACACCATAAAAAATAAAAACTGTACTAAATAAACCATTTTTTGTCCCCTTACATCACAAAAAGTGTAATAGCAAGCAATCAAAACGTCATATGCACCCCAAAATAGTGGCAATCAAACCGTCATCTCATCCCGCAAAAAATGAGACCCTACCTAAGATAATCACCCAAAAACTGAAACTATGGCTCTCAGACTATGGAGACACACAAACATGAAATTTTTTTTTGTTTTAAAAATGAAATCATTGTGTAAAACTTACATAAATAAAAAAATTGCATGCATATTAGGTATCGCCGCATCTGTGACAACCTGCTCTATAAAAATACCACATGATCTAACCTGTCAGATGAATGTTGTAAAAAAAATAAAAACGGTGCCAAAAAAGCTATTTCTTGTTACCTTGCCTCACAAAAAGTGTAATATAGAGCAACCAAAAATCATATGTACCCTAAACTAGTACCAACAAAACTTCCACCCTATCCCATAGTTTCTAAAATGGGGTCACTTTTTTGGAGTTTCTACTCTAGGAGTGCATCGGGGGGCTTCAAATGGGACATGGTGTAAAAAAAAAAACAGTCTAGCAAAATCTGCCTTCCAAAAACCCTATGGCATTTCTTTCCTTCTGCGCCCTGCCGTGTGCCCGTACAGCAGTTTACAACCAAATATGGGGTGTTTCTGTAAACTACAGAATCATGGCCATAAATATTGAGTTTTGTTTGGCTGTTAAGCCTTGCTTTGTAACTGGAACAAAAATATTAAAATGGAAAATCTGCCAAAAAGTGAAATTTTTAAATTGTATCTCTATTTTCTATTAATTCTTGTGGAACACCTAAAGGGTTAACAACGTTTGTAAAAATCAGTTTTAAATACCTTTAGGGTTGTAGTTTCCAGAATGGGGTCATTTTTGGATGGTTTCTATTATGTAAGCTTCACAAAGTGACTTCAGATCTGAACTGGTCCTTAAAAAGGTGGTTTTTGAAAGTTTCTGAGAAATTTCAAGACTTCTAAACTTCTAAGAATTGTAACGTCCCCCAAAAATAAAATGTCATTCCCAAAATGATCCTAACATGAAGTAGACATATGGTAAATGTAAAGTAATAACTATTTTTGTAGGTATTAATATGTATTATAGAAGTAGAGAAATTGAAACTTGGAAATTTGCTAATTTTGTATTTTTTTATAAATAAAAATGATTTTTTTTTTACTCCATTTTACCAGTGTCATGAAGTACAATATGTGATGAAAAAACAATCTCAGAATGGTCTGGATAAGTCAAAGCGTTTTAAAGTTATAGGAAAACTTAGTCCAGCTCACCTTCCTGGTTGGATATGTAATCCCGACTCCGGAGGCCCTAGGGGTGTGTCCCCGTAGCAGGCTGCAAGAAACTTTGGAAAGGAAGGTCTCGGAGGCAATGGAGATCCTCTAAAAGCTCTTATTTATTAATCATGGATAAATAGCGGACACAGCCACTTCGTACACAGCATAATTGTTGACGCGGGTTGGTACCCTTAGTCGTAACACTTTGCAGTGTGTGACCCCACTATTTAAAGGAGTTAGAGTGCTCCACCCTCCAACATTCAGGGGGGGGGGGAGGCTTCCAACATCATAGGCTTTCACACAGTGCATCACACCCTTCTTTTGGCACACTGATCACTTGTTTAATTAGTAACACACTGTGCTGCAGCTCTCTGGTCATATTAACCCTTGGAGTGCCATGGTCCCCTCTCACTGAGAAAAGCCGCACAGTGTGAACATTACAATACTTTCAACAGTTAAAAACATACAATTCAAAAACCAAAAATGACCTTGTACCCTACAATAAGCTAAGGATTAAACATGACATATGTAATTTTGTATTGGTTTGTTCCAATTTCAAAGTGGGGGCAAACAGTTATTATCTTTGTGACAGTTTATATAATTATCCACTTTTGCTGATATTATGTATCTAGATATGTGTAACATGGGACGGGAGCTTCCAGTTCACTTCTGATTCACGAGATCATATTATCCTGTATATAGACAGATATGGAAAAAGGAAGAATACCGTACCATGTGAACAACACACTCAACATAAGTGGCTAGAGACATACATGAAGCCCAGACTCATCTTAACATCCAATCAGCTACAGATATAAAGGATTCATAGACATGTATTTAACATTCATATTGTACCCAAATAGTAGCATTTATTTAAAACCATTTCACTATGTATTATAGTTACTGGTAAATATACATCAGTTCTTTTTTCAGGTTCAGACCAGCTGGAATTCTGGTGTTGAGTCTGAAAATCCAGTATGCCTCCCGGAGGAGGATTTTTTTGCGATGATCACCGCCCCTCCTGGGTGCAAGGACTCTCTCTATAGCATAGGCTTTAAAGAATGACACCTGGCGGGCATGCTTCTGTATAAAATGCCTCGCCACATTCGAAATATTCAGAGCATTCGGGTTGTTGATATAATTTAAGTGCTCTAAAAGTTGACTTTTAAATTTGCGGATGGTGCTGCCTATGTACATCAGATCACAACTCGTGCACCGGATGACATAGGTAACACCCTCTGTATTGCAATTGATGTAGCTACGGATGGGAAAGCTACAAGAATGGTCTGATTTATCAAATGACATTATGGGGGTCACATAATTACAAGTTTTACAAGGATTACCTCCACATCTTGTAAAACCCTTGTAATTAAGCCAACTTGGTTTAAAGTTAGTTCCCATTCTGCTGGAAGTGTAGAGAGACGGAGACAGTGAGCAGGACAATGTAGTAGCTCTTCTAGGAACAATTCTGCAGCCTGATTTTAAAGCGTTGTACAAAATCTCGTCATCAAATAAGATGGGTAAACATCGCCTTATTGTAGAGCTAATTATATTAAATTCTCTACTGTATGTTAGAGATAGGATAGGAGTATTGTCCTGGTCCCTGTCTCTGTGTACCCTCCCACTGCCAGCAGAGAATTTGGGCTGATTGCCACATCTCGTTTTAAAGTTATCACCACATAAAGTGACACTGGTCAGATTTGCAAAAAATGGCCTGGTCCTGAAGGTGAAAATGAGCCCAGTCCTTAAGGGGTTAATGTATTTTTTTTATGGTAGTATATGAAATACACTTTTTTATATTATACGAATAATACATGTTTGGAGCATGTCACCTATCACCGGACTATTTTTATATATTTTTTATGTTTTTTTATCTAGCTTATGGATGATTTATTGTATTAATTGTATGATTATGGGTGTAATTTAACACACCTCTTTATATATCACATTGTACACATGTTTGTATGGCTTGAGAAAGACTTCAACAAGCAGTTGAAACGTTGCTGGTCTCAGCCGGATTTGTACCCACTTGATACAGTGTGTTGTGCTCTTACTTTTTCCTTTTATACCAATATGCTGGGCAGCACTGCAGAAAATGAAGTGCCAGCAGCTACGGAAGCGATCCAACATCCAGATCAATATAAAAAAACAAAATTCCATTGCACTTCCAAAAATAGTGTGTTTATTACACCAGGTGCGACATTTCAGCCCTCTCTATGGAACATTGCTTGAAAAAGGTTCCATGGAGAGGACCGAAACTTTAAACATGGTGTAATAAACAAACTATTTATTTTTGAAAGTGCCGTAGAATTTCTTATATATAATATATATATTTTATATATATATATATATATATATGTATATATATATACTCACCTAAAGAATTATTAGGAACACCATACTAATACGGTGTTGGACCCCCTTTTGCCTTCAGAACTGCCTTAATTCTACGTGGCATTGATTCAACAAGGTGCTGATGGCATTCTTTAGAAATGTTGGCCCATATTGATAGGAAAGCATCTTGCAGTTGATGGAGATTTGAGGGATGCATATCCAGGGCACGAAGCTCCCGTTCCACCACATCCCACAGATGCTCTATTGGCTTGAGATCTGGTGACTGTGGGGGCCATTTTAGTACAGTGAACTCATTGTCATGTTCAAGAAACCAATTTGAAATGATTTGAGCTTTGTGACATGGTGCATTATCCTGCTGGAAGTAGCCATCAGAGGATGGGTACATGGTGGTCATGAAGGGATGGACATGGTCAGATACAATGCTCAGGTAGCCCGTGGCATTTAAACAATGGCCAATTGGCACTAAGGGGCCTAAAGTGTGCCCCGAAAACATCCCCCACACCATTACACCACCACCACCAGCCTGCACAGTGGTAACAAGGCATGATGGATACATGTTCTCATTCTGTTTACGCCACATTCGGACTTTACCATTTGAATGTCTCAACAGAAATCGAGACTCATCAGACCAGGCAACATTTTTCCAGTCTTCAACAGTCCAATTTTGGTGAGCTTGTGCAAACTGTAGCCTCTTTTTCCTATTTGTAGTGGAGATGAGTGGTACCCGGTGGGGTCTTCTGCTGTTGTAGCCCATCCGCCTCAAGGTTGTGCGTGTTGTGGCTTCACAAATGCTTTGCTGCATACCTCGGTTGTAACGAGTGGTTATTTCAGTGAACATTGCTCTTCTATCAGCTTGACTCAGTCGGCCCGTTCTCCTCTGACATCTAGCATCAACAGGGCACTTTTGCCCACAGGACTGCCGCATACTTGATGTTTTTCCCTTTTCACACCATTCTTTGTAAACCCTAGAAATGGTTGTGTGTGAAAATCCCAGTAACTGAGCAGATTGTGAAATACTCAGACTGGCCCGTCTGGCACCAACAACCATGCCACGCTCAAAATTGCTTAAATCACCTTTCTTTCCCATTCTGACATTCAGTTTGGAGTTCAGGAGATTGTCTTGACCAGGACCACAACCCTACATGCATTAAAGCAACTGCCATGTGATTGGTTGACTAGATAATCGCATTAATGAGACATAGAACAAGTGTTCCTAATAATTCTTTAGGTGAGTGTATATACAGTTGCAAGAAAAAGTATGTGAACCCTTTGGAATTATATGGATTTCTGCATAAATTGTTCATAAAATATGATCTGATCTTCATCTAAGTCAACCAGGTTTTAGCCATTTTTGCCCTATATCCCATTAGACTCTAGGGTAAAACAGGGTTTTATAGGCAAGGCATGAGGACAGGGAACCCCTACCATTGAGGGGTGTCCCTGGGCAGAGGTTTAGGGAGGGACATATAGGAAGAATATAGGTGACTATATCTTTTTCTCCTGGGCCCCTATATGCATCTTGGAAGAATAACCTACAGAGCCTTCCATCTCTATCCTGAAGCACCTGCCTATAGAGACCCTCTCTGCAAATTTCAAGCAACTATCATGCTGGGCTATATCAACAAACCGTGAGTAATCTCAGATAAACAAATGGGTATATGTTTCTGAAATAACTTATGTGCTATATGTATCTGTATATTTAACCCACGGGGTCTGAGCTTGATCTGAGCTTATTTTTAACCACTTCAGCCCCGCTAGGTGAAACCCCCTTCATGACCAGGCCACTTTTTACACTTCGGCACTACACTCCTTTCACCGTTTATCGCTCGGTCATGCAACTTACCACCCAAATGAATTTTACCTCCTTTTCTTCTCACTAATGGAGCTTTCATTTGGTGGTATTTTATTGCTGCTGACATTTTTACTTTTTTTGTTATTAATCAAAATGTAACTATTTTTTTGCAAAAAAATGACATTTTTCACTTTCAGCTGTGAAATTTTGCAAAAAAAACGACATCCATATATAAATTTTTTGCTAAATTTATAGTTCTACATGTCTTTGATAAAAAAAAATGTTTGGGCAAAAAATAAAATTGTTTGGGTAAAAGTTATAGCATTTACAAACTATGGTACAAAAATGTGAATTTCCGCTTTTTGAAACTGCTCTGATTTTCTGAGCACCTGTCATGTTTCCTGAGGTTCTACAATGCCCAAACAGTAGAAAACCCCCACAAATGACCCCATTTCGGAAAGTAGACACCCTAAGGTATTCGCTGATGGGCATAGTGAGTTCATAGAACTTTTTATTTTTTGTCACAAGTTAGCGGAAAATGATGATGATTTTATTTTTTTCTTACAAAGTCTCATATTGCACTAACTTGCGACAAAAAATAAAAAATTCTAGGAACTCGCCATGCCCCTCACGGAATACCTTGGGGTGTCTTCTTTCCAAAATGGGGTCACTTGTGGAGTAGTTATACTGCCCTGGCAATTTAGGGGCCCATATGTGTGAGAAGTACTTTGCAATCAAAATCTGTAAAAAATGACCGGTGAAATCCGAAAGGTGCACTTTGGAATATGCGCCCCTTTGCCCACCTTGGCATCAAAAAAGTGTCACACATCTGGTATCGCCGTACTCAGGAGAAGTTGGGGAATGTGTTTTGGGGTGTCATTTTACATATACCCATGCTGGGTGAGAGAAATATCTTGGCAAACGACAACTTTTCCCATTTTTTTATACAAAGTTGGCATTTGACCAAGATATTTTTCTCACCCAGCATGGGTATATGTAAAATGACACCCCAAAACACATTCCCCAACTTCTCCTGAGTACGGCGATACCAGATGTGTCACACTTTTTTGCTGCCAAGGTGGGCAAAGGGGCACATATTCCAAAGTGCACCTTTCGGATTTTGCAGGCCATTTTTTACACATTTTGATTGCAAAGTTCTTCTCACACATATGGGCCCCTAAATTGCCAGGGCAGTATAACTACGCCACAAGTGACCCCATTTTGGAAAGAAGACACCCTAAGGTATTCCGTGAAGGCCACTGCGAGTTCCTAGAATTTTTTTTTTTTTGTCACAAGTTAGCGGAAAATGATGATGTTTTTATTTATTTATTTTTTTTCTTACAAAGTCTCATATTCCACTAACTTGCGACAAAAAATAAAAAATTCTAGGAACTCACCATGCCCCTCACAGAATACCTTGGGGTGTCTTCTTTCCAAAATGGGGTCACTTGTGGGGTAGTTATACTGCCCTGGCAATTTAGGGGCCCATATGTGTGAGAAGTACTTTGCAATCAAAATGTGTAAAAAATGGCCTGCAAAATCCGAAAGGTGCACTTTGGAATATGTGCCCCTTTGCCCACCTTGGCATCAAAAAAGTGTCACACATCTGGTATCGCCGTACTCAGGAGAAGTTGGGGAATGTGTTTTGGGGTGCCATTTTACATATACCCATGCTGGGTGAGAGAAATATGTTGGCAAAAGACAACTTTTCCAATTTTTTTATACAAAGTTGGCATTTGACCAAGATATTTATCTCACCCAGCATGGGTATATGTAAAATGACACCCCAAAACACATTCCCCAACTTCTCGTGAGTACGGCGATACCAGATGTGTGACACTTTTTTGCAGCTTAGATGCGCAAAGGGGCCCAAATTCCTTTTAGGAGGGCATTTTTAGACATTTGGATCCCAGACTTCTTCTCACGCTTTAGGGCCCCTAAAAAGCCAGGGCAGTATAAATACCCCACATGTGACCCCACTTTGGAAAGAAGACACCCCAAGGTATCCAATGAGGGGCCTGGCAAGTTCATAGAATTTTTTTTTTTTCGCATAAGTTAGCGGAAATTGATTTTTTTTGGTTTTTTCTCACTTTCCGCTAACTTAGGACAAAAATTTAAATCTTTCATGGACTCAATATGCCCCTCAGCAAATACCTTGGGGTGTCTTCTTTCCAAAATGGGGTCAGTTGTGGGGTGTTTGTACTGCCCTGGCATTTGAGGGTCTCCGCAATCATTACATGTATGGCCAGCATTAGGAGTTTCTGCTATTCTCCTTATATTGAGCATACAGGTAATGAGATTTTTTTTTCCGTTCAGCCTCTGGGCTGAAAGAAAAAAATGAACGGCGCAGATTTCTTCATTCGCATTGATCAATGTGGATGAAAAAATCTCTGCCAAAAAAAAAAAAATGGAGGGGAAAGGCGTCTGCCAGGACATAGGAGCTCCGCCCTACATCCATACCCACTTAGCTCGTATGCCCTGGCAAACCAGATTTCTCCATTCGCATCAATCGATGTGGATGAATAAATCATTGCCGGGATTTTTTTTTTTTATATATATATATATACAAAGTGTTTGCCAAAGCATAGGAACGCCGCCTCCTCCTCAGCTCGTATGCCTCGGCAAACGTATCTGTCACTGCAGAGGAGAAAATCCCATCTTGCAGCGCCGCATACACCGACTTGCGTGTAATCTGACAGCAGCGCAATGCTTCTGTCAGAATGCACATCGGTGCTGCAGCTAGTCGATCGGTTGGTCCACCTGGAAGGTAAAAAAACAAAAAAAACAAAAAAAGAAAAAACCAGGCCACAACGCAATAATTTTATTAACTTTGGAACAGAACATGTAACTTTAACTTTTGGAACTAAACATTAACCTGTTTGCTTACCTGTTTTTTTTTTTGTTTTTTTACCTTTATAGAACAAACCTCTCCTTCCCCATGGGTCAATGTGCAAAGCGCAAATCGCCCAAAGATGTGGCGAAGTGCGTTATGCACTTTGTCCCATGTGAAAGGAGACGTTTGCAGCAGCAGTGAGTGAATGGGCCCTAATAGCCCTGTGTGCCTGTCCTGGTGAGATGATCCCTATGCTAATAGTGTACCTGTGAGTGGTACTTCCGGAAACACTCTCCAAAGCATAGGGCAGGGTGGTCCGGACAGTCAGGACAGAAATAGCGGGTGTCACGCCTTATTCCACTCCTGCTACAGACACGACATCTTTTTCGGGGTGACGGTTGGGTTGAGGTACCAGGAACGACATTGGGGAAATGTCGCTCGTGTAGACGGCTAACTACACTGGTGGTTGGGGCCACGGAACCTCCTGGATACAGGAGGTTCTCGATGATCTCTTCCTGAAATTTGAGGAAGGATCCAGTTCTCCCAGCCTTACTGTAGAGAACAAAACTATTGTACAGAGCCAATTGAATTAAATATACAGACACCTTCTTATACCAGCGTCTGGTGCGTCGGGAAACTAAATACGGAGACAACATCTGGTCATTGAAGTCGACCCCTCCCATGTGGAGGTTATAGTCGTGGACTGAGAGGGGCTTTTCAATGACACGGGTTGCTCGCTCAATTTGTATTGTCGTGTCTGCGTGAATGGAGGAGAGCATGTAAACGTCACGCTTGTCTCTCCATTTCACCGCGAGCAGTTCTTCGTTACACAGTGCGGCCCTCTGCCCCCTTGCAAGACGGGTGGTAACGAGCCGTTGGGGGAAGCCCGCGCGACTAGTTCGCGCGGTACCACAGGCGCCAATCCGTTCTAGAAACAAATGCCTAAAGAGGGCCACACTTGTGTAAAAATTGTCCACATAAAGATGGTACCCCTTGCCGAATAAGGGTGACACCAAGTCCCAAACTGTCTTCCCACTGCTCCCCAGGTAGTCAGGGCAACCGACCGGCTCCAGGGTCTGATCTTTTCCCTCATAGACCCGAAATTTGTGGGTATAGCCTGTGGCCCTTTCACAGAGCTTATACAATTTGACCCCATACCGGGCGCGCTTGCTTGGGATGTATTGTTTGAAGCCAAGGCGCCCGGTAAAATGTATCAGGGACTCGTCTATGCAGATGTTTTGCTCTGGGGTATAAATATCTGCAAATTTCTGGTTGAAATGGTCTATGAGGGGCCGAATTTTGTGGAGCCGGTCAAAAGCAGGGTGGCCCCTGGGACGGGAGGCGGTGTTGTCACTAAAGTGCAGGAACCGCAGGATGGCCTCAAAACGTACCCTGGACATGGCAGCAGAGAACATGGGCATGTGATGAATCGGGTTCGTGGACCAATATGACCGCAATTCATGCTTTTTTGTCAGGCCCATGTTGAGGAGGAGGCCCAGAAAAGTTTTAAGTTCGGAAACTTGGACTGGTTTCCACCGGAAAGGCTGGGCATAAAAGCTTCCCGGGTTAGCGGTGATAAATTGTGTGGCATACCTGTTTGTTTCGGCCACAACTATGTCTAAAAGCTCCGCAGTCAAGAACAGCTCAAAAAATCCCAGGGCCGAACCGATCTGAGCCGTCTCAACCCGAACTCCAGACTGGGCAGTGAAAGGGAAAACTACAGGTGCGGCTGAAGTTGGGGACTGCCAATCAGGGTTTGCCAGCACCTCTGGGATTCTAGGGGCTCTACGGGCACGTCTTTGCGGTGGCTGCGACGGGGTCACTACTGCACGTGCCACCGTACCAGCTTCAACTGCCCTTCTGGTGCTCGCTACTTCACCAGGTTGTACGGCAGTGCTGGTACTAGGTCCAGGGAGGGCTGGGCTGCTGGTGTATGCCTCACCACGTAATCCGACAGCACCAGCCCCACTCTGCTGCTCTTGAAGCGGATCCTGCGCAATCTGCGGTCTAGCGACACGGGGCCGGGTACGCCTGGTGGTATCAGGGACCTCAGCCTCCTCGTCCGAACTTTGGGTCAGAGAGCCACTGCTTTCTACAGGTTCGTATTCTGACCCGCTGGATTCATCAGATGAGGGTTCCCACTCCTCATCCGACTGGGTCAGAAGCCTGTAGGCCTCTTCAGAGGAATACCCCCTGTTTGACATGTGGGCAACTAAATTTAGGGGTATTCCCTGAGACTACCCAAGAAAAAAAAAGCAAGCCTGTCTTACAAAGGGGAGGCTAGCGAAGTACCGGAGGCCGCTGCGGTTGATAAAAAATGTCAAAACTGATTTTTTTATCGCCGCAGTGCGTGTAAAGTGAATGTGCAGTGATCAAAAAAAAATTTTTTTTTTTGTCACTGCGGTGGGGCGGGTGTGGGCGAACGCACGTGTGGGCGACCGATCAGGCCTGATCGGGCAAACACTGCGTTTTGGGTGGAGGGCGAACTAAAGTGACACTAGTACTATTATAGATCTGACCGTGATCAGTTTTGATCACTTCCAGATACTATAAAAGTACAAATGCTGATTAGCGATACGCTAATCAGCGAATAACGGACTGCGGTGCGGTGGGCTGGGCGCTAACTGATCGCTAACTACCTAACCAAGGGACCTAAACTATACCTAAAACCTAACGGTCAATAACAGTGAAAAAAAAAAGTGACAGTTTACACTGATCACTTTTTTCTTTTCACTTGTGATTGACAGGGGTGATCAAAGAGGTGATCAAAGGGTTAATTGGGGTTCAGGGGGGTGATCAGGGGCTATAGTGTAGTGTTTGGTGTACTCACTGTGAAGCCTGCTCCTCTGCTGGATCCAACCGACGAAAAGAACCAGCAGAGGAGCAGGCAGCCATATAACAGATCATATTTACAAATATGATCTGCTATCTGGCACTTTGATTGGATTTTTTAAAAATCAGCAACCTGCCAGCCACGATCATTGGCTGGCAGGTTGCTGACGAAATACTTCTCGAAGAAATGCCGGCGCGAACTGCGCACGCGCGGGCGCATACTCGCGTCATCTCGCGTCTCGCGAGATGACGCGTATATGCGTGACTGTGCGCCAGCCTGCCACCTCCGGAACGCACATGTGCGTTAGGCGGTCCGGAGGTGGTTAAAGAAAATGAATAAAAGTTATATTTTATATTAGTGGAAAGGTGTTTCAAGTTTGGTTCTAATATACACTCCCCCATATGTTTATACACCGCCGAGGCGGCTTGTTGTTGTTGAACATGATATAAACAATTAAAAATCACAAAACACATGGTACATTGGACGACAGGACCACCACGGCGTACACACTTGGCCAATGTACATGCGCGTGACTTTGAGCCAAACGCAATGCCGACATCTCGCGTGAGATGCGATCATGCACTGCACCGAACCCCCATGAGAAATGTGATTACGTGTTACAGCTACAAGACCATAACAAAGATGTATGCCATTCTCCAGCCTTCCTCACTGCGCATGATCCTGCCCATTTTATAAGCGCCACCCAGGGGCATCACATAATACAGAGACTCAAGTTTCAAGTCGAAAATCAAACAAATATTGCTAGGAACCTATCCTCAGCCTAGGATGTGTGTTACACCGGTATCAATGCGTCAGCAATGACACCACTGTGTCCGGTTCCTGAAATGGGGTCTTCACATTTACTGCAGTACACGACACCGTCATTACACATCACAACTATCATCGGCCAATTCAAGTTTTGATTAGTAATCCAGGGGATAAGGTGAAACATTAGGGGTCACCCCAATTATTAGCACCCTTCCGATCAGGACAGAGAACCACACATCACCAGTAAGTGACATATGGCCTCCATCCCAACACTGGACATAAATAATAATATAACTCAAGATCACACCATCTTAATACCAAATATAAAAATACCTTCGGCAGGGCAGTGTATCAAAGTGGTCCCAAAGGAGGACATGTCCGTAAAATAAAGACACATGGACCTCCAAAAGAGAACCCATATCACGTCAATTGGGGGGAAGAAATGGCACATAATGCTGTGGTGTCCATTATAGTTAATAGCACACTAACGTGATAAAAAATTCCAGGTGTGTCCGTATGGTCCTGCAGTCCAATAGCCATCAGCGAGAATGTTGAGTGATTTCAAAGCTTGAATACAAATCTAAAAACAAACAAACAATGTTACATTAGTACACATGTCCGTACCCAACACAAAAGAGAATTAGAGCAGCCTCTAATGTGTAGATCCAGAATAACTCCCTGTTTTTTTTTTTTAAACGTGACAACCTATGACCCCCTCTCCTACCTGCCTTCACCTGCTCTATAATCCTAAACCTCAGATCCCCCTCAGTATGTCAGACTCCTTGAAATGCTTGGAGACTGGAAGATCCAGTATTTCTTGTCTGATACTATATCTGTGTTGATTAAGATATGTTTTCACATCCCACATGGTTTCACCCACATACCACAAATTACACGGGCAGAAGATTTGTTAAATCACTTGGGTCGAATCACACATTAAAAACGCTCGTATTTGGATGTTTTTGTCTGTTATCGGGTTATAAAATGAATTACCTTGTATCATCAAAGGACAATTGACACAATTAAAGCATGGGTAGCAACCTGTGCGGGTAGAACCAACATATGCCCTCAAACTCACCTTGGAAGAACCAACGTCCGACCTGACAAGCCTGTCTCCCAGATTTTTGTTACTCCGATATGAGAGAAGTGGAGGAGCCTCCTCTATGTGGGAAAAATTATACATTAATACCCTCCAATGTTTCCATATTATGTTGGCAATCTGAGGGCTCTCCACTAGGGTTGAGCGAACCCGAACAGTAAAAGTTTGAGTTTGGTGTTCGGCGATTTAATGGCGCTTTTCGAAAGGCTGCAGAGCAGCCAATCAACAAGCGTTTTACTCTTGTGCCCTTAGAAGCCATCACAGCCATGCCTACTAATGGCATGGCTGTGATTGGTCAGTGCAGTATGTGAACCAGCCTCTATATAAGCTAGAGTCACGTAGCGCTGCACGTCACTCTGCTCTTATTAGTGTAGGGATAAGATGCTGCTGCTGTGAGGGAGAGAATAGGAAAGAATCTTTTATCAGAAGTGCTTTTTAACTCGGCGATCTACAGCAATTTTGTTTTGTGGGTGCAGCAGTGCCCACATTTTTTATCCTGCTCTAATCCCATTGACACAGAAAAATAACTTTTATTTGTCAGTTAGGTTGGCATCGGCGGCCATTTTATGCAAGTTCAGTGTACCAGCACAGCATATGTGCATTTGTGACAGTCAAATACAAGCTTGAAATACTGCAATAATATTTTGGGTTTAAAAAAACACCAACTTTTTCAAGACCCTACTTCTGGGGCCTTTGCTACATTTGTCACAGTTAAATACAAGCTTGAAATACTGCAATTATATTCTGGGTTTAGAAAAAACACCAATTTTTTGCAAGATCCTACATCTGACGCCTTTGCTGCATTTGCCATTTTTGGCAATACCCTACATCTGGGGCCTTTGCCGCATTTGTCACAGTGAAATACAAGCTTGAAATACTGCAATTATATTCTGGGTTAAAAAAACACCAATTTTATTCAAGACCCTCCATCTGGGGCCTTTGCTGTATTTTTTTCACAGAGAAATACAAGCTTGAAATAGTACAATTATATACTGGGTTTAAAAAAAAACACATTTTTGGCAAAACCCTACATCAAAAATAATATTGTGTAAAACTTACATTAAAAAAAGTATACATATTAGGTATCGCCGCGTCCATATCGACCAGCTCTATAATAATATCACATGACCTAACCCCTCAGATGAACACCGTAAAAATAAAAATAAAAATTGTGCTAAATAAACAATTTTTTTGTCACCTTACATCACAAAAAAAGTAATAGCAAGTGATCAAAAAGTCATATGCATCCCAAAATAGCACCAATCAAACTGTCATCTCATCCCGCTAAAATCATACCCTACCCAAGATAATCGCCCAAAAACTCTTAGACTCTTAGGCTCTTAGACTATGGAAAAATAAACATAAATAAAAAAAAAGTATACATATTAGGTATCGCCGCGTCCGTATCGACCGGCTCTATAAAAATATCACATGACCCGTAAAAAAAAAAAAAAATGGTGTAAAAAAGACATTTTTTTGTCATCTTAAGTCACAAAAAGTGTAATGGCAAGCGATCAAAAAGTCAAGTGCACCCTAAAATAATGCCAATAAAACCGTCATCTCATCCCACAAAATATGAGACCATACCTAAGATAATCGCCCAAAAACTGAAAAAACTATGGCTCTCAGTCTATGGAGACAGTAAAACATAATTTTTTTGTTTCAAAAATGAAATCATTGTGTGAAACTTACATAAATAAAATAATTGTATACATATTAGGTATCGCCGCATCCATGACAACATGCTCTATAAAAATACCACATGACCTAACCTGTCAGATGAATTTTGTAAATAACAAAAAAAAGGTGCCAAAAAGATATTTCTTGTTACCTTGCCTCACAAAAAGTGTAATATAGAGCAACCAAAAATCATATGTACCCTAAACTAGTACCAACAAAACTTCAACCCTATCCCGTAGTTTATAAAATGGGGTAACTTTTTTGGAGTTTCTACTCTAGGGGTGCATCAGGGGGGCTTCAAATGGGACATGGTGTCCAAAAAAACTGTCTAGCAAAATCTGCCTTCCAAAAACCATATGGCATTACTTTCCTTCTGCGCCCTGCCGTGTGCCCGTACAGCAGTTTGCGACCACATATGGGGTATTTCTGTAAACTAAAGAATCAGGGCCATAAATAATGAGTTTTGTTTGGCTGTTAACCCTTGCTTTGTAACTGGAAAAAAAAATAGTAAAATGGAAAATTTGCCCAAAAATTTAAATTCTGAAATTTCATCTCTATTTGCCAATAACTCTTGTGGAACACCTAAAGGGTTAACGATATTTGTAAAATCAGTTTTGAATACCTTGAGGGGTTTAGTTTCTTAGATGGGGTCACTTTTATGGAGTTTCTACTTTAGGGGTGCATCAGGGGGGCTTCAAATGGGACAATGGTGTCCAAAAAAAACAGCCAAGCAAAATCTGCCTTCCAAAAACCATATGGCATTCCTTTCCTTCTGCGCCATGCCATGTGCCCGTACAGCCGTTTTACGACCACATACGGGGGGTGTTTCTGTAAACTACAGAATCAGGGCCATAAATAATGAGTTTTGTTTGCCTGTTAACCATTGCTTTGTAACTGAAAAAAAATAGTAAAATGGAAAATTTGCCCAAAAATTGAAAATCTGAAATTTCATCTCTATTTGCCAATAACTCTTGTGGAACACCTAAAGGGTTAACAAAGTTTGTAAAATCAGTTTTGAATACCTTGAGGGGTGTAGTTTCTAGAATGGGTGGCCTCTGGTCTTTGAAAATTGGGTTTTTGAAAATTTCTTAATTTCTAGATTTGCTTCTAAAATTCTAAGCCTTGTCACATCCCCACAAAATAAAATGTAATTCCCAAAATGATTCAAACATGAAGTACACATATGTGGAATGTAAAGTAATAACTATTTTTGTAGGTATTACTATGTATTATAGAAGTAGAGAAATTGAAACTTGGAAATTTGCTATTTTTTACAAATTTTGGGTAAATTTGGTATTTTTTTATAAATAATTTTTTTTTTTACTTCATTTTACCAGTGTCAATAGTACAATATGTGCTGAAAAAACCATCTCAGAATGGCCTGGATAAGTCAAAGCGTTTTAAAATTATCACCACATAAAGTGACACTGGTCAGATTTGCAAAAAATGGACTGGTCCTTAAGGTGAAAATGAGCTCTGTCCTTAAGGTGTTAATTGATGAGCACCACCTCCTTTCATTCGATCCTTCCACTTTAACAACTTGTCCCACATTTCCGCTCGATCAAATTTCGTCCATTGATCTCCCTTGGATGTGGTATCCCTTTCTCACGCTCCCTGTCCGGCGTGGAACCCTGATTCGCTGCTAACCATGATCAACATGGTAGGCGCAGAAAAGAACATTGAAAGTTGATAGAGAAGATATCTGATTGGATCGTGGACATCCTGGGGACGTGCGACATGGTGGAGCCATATGTGTGCACATGCCTACACGTACTGATTGATGGGTCTGCTCCCTTCAACTTCTGGGTCTCCAAATTGGGCACATGGCCTAAGCTTGCCCTTAACGCCTTGGACGTGCTGGCCTGCCCTGAAGCCAGTGTATTGTTCAGCATGGCTGGAGGGGGGTGATCACAGGTTATATTTCCCAATGTTTTGGGGTCTACCCAAATTTAAAAATTAAATAAAAATTAAATAAATAAAAAATAAATCTAAAGGTGTCGGCCCTTTAAGAGGGTAATGAGGAGGGAGTCGCAGAGAGCGGCGAGGAGAAAGCAAAGCTGTTAAATATAATTTTCTCCAATGAAATGCTGAATGTATAAATAAATTCCCCATTACAAGTGTCCTGTCTGACCCAGGAAGAAGTACAACAGCGACTTAAAAAGATTAAAATAGACAAATCGCCAGGACCGGATGGTATACACCCCCGTATCCTAAGGGAATTAACCTGCTCCGGACCGCGCCGGTGCGTCCTCTCGCGAGATTTCGGGCAAAGCTGGCCCACGCATGCGCATCGCGGGCCGGCAAAATTTAAAAGACAAGTTCGTCATCAACCTGCCAGCCAATGATTGTGGCTGGCAGGTTGATGATTTGCAAAAAAACGAATCAGGAGCCAGCTAACACATCATATTTAGTAAATATGATGTGTTAAATGGCTGCTGTGCTCCTCTGCTCCTTCTTTTAGTCGGTTGGTTCCAGCAGAGGAGCACACATCACTGTGACTACCCACCAACACCACACTTAGCCCCCAGATCACCCTCCATCACCCCAATTAACCCCTTGATCACCCCTTCTTGCCTCTGTCAATCACTAGTGAAAAGGAAAAAAAGTGATCAGTGTAAACTGTCACTTTTTTTTTTTTTTCACTGGTATTGACTGTTAGGTTTTAGGATAGTTTAGGTCCCTTGGTTAGGTAGTTTAGCGATCGGTTAGCGCCCAGCCCACCGCACCGCAGTGACTTATTCGCTGATTAGCGTATCGCTAATCAGCATTTGTACTTTTATAGTATCTGTAAGTGATCAAAACTGATCACAGTCAGATCTATAATAGTATTAGTGTCACCTTAGCTCGCCCTCCACCCAAAACGCAGTGTTTGCCCGATCAGGCCTGATCGGTCGCCCACATGTGGGTTCGCCAATGCCCGCCCCGCCGCAGTGACAAAAATATATATATTTTTTTGATCACTGTACATTCACTTCACAAGCGCTGCGGCGATAAAAAAAAATCAGTTTTGATATTTTTTATCAACCGCAGCGGCCTCCGGTACTTCGCTAGCCTCCCATTTGTAAGACAGGCTTGCTTTTTTTTCTTGGGTAGTCTCAGGGAATACCCCTAAATTTAGTTGACAAATGTCAAACAGGGGGTATTCTTCTGAAGAGGCCTACAGGCTTCTGACCCAGTCGGATGAGGAATGGGAACTCTCATCTGATGAATCTAGCGGGTCAGAATATGAACCTGTAGAAAGCAGTGGCAGTCTGACCCAAAGTTCGGACGAGGAGGTTGAGGTCCCTGATAGCACCAGGCGTACCCGGCCCCGTGTCGCTAGACCACAGGTTGCGCAGGATCCGTTTCAAGGGCAGCAGAGTGGGGCTGGCGCTGTCGGATTACGTGGTGAGGCATACACCAGCAGCGAAGCCCATCCTGGACCTAGTACCAGCACTGCCGTACAACATGGTGAAGTGGCGAGCACCAGAAGGGCAGTTGAAGCTAGTACGGTGGCACGGGCAATAGTTACCCCGTCGCAACCACCGCAAAGATGGGCCCGTAGATCCCCCTAGAATCCCTGAGGTGCTGGCAAACCCTGATTGGCAGTCCCCAACTTCAGCCGCACCTGTAGTTCCCCCTTTCACCGCCCAGTCTGGAGTTCGGGTTGAGACAGCTCAGATCGGTTCGGACCTGGGATTTTTTGAGCTGTTCTTGACTGCGGAGCTCTTGGACTTAGTCGTGGCAGAAACAAATCGGTATGCCACACAATTTATATCCGCCAACCCGGGAAGCTCTTATGCCCAGTCTTTCCGGTGGAAATCAGTCCAAGTTTCCGAATTTAACATTTTTCTGGGCTTTCTCCTGAACATGGGTCTAACCAAAAAGCATGAATTGCGGTCATATTGGTCCACGAACCCAATTCATCACATGCCCATGTTCTCTGCTGCTATGTCCAGGACACGATTTGAGACCATCCTGCGTTTCCTGCACTTTAGTGATAACACCACCTCCCGTCCCAGAGGCCACCCAACTTTTGACCGGCTCCACAAAATTCGGCCCCTCATAGACCACTTCAACCAGAAATTTGCAGATTTGTATACCCCTGAGCAAAACATCTGCGTAGACGAGTCCCTTATACATTTTACCAGGCGCCTTGGCTTCAAACAATACATCTAGTCTAGTCGCGCGGGCTTCCCCCAACGGCTCGTTACCACCCGTCTTGCAAGGGGGGAGAGGGCTGCATTGTGTAACGAAGAACTGCTCGCGGTGAAATGGAGAGACAAGCGTGACGTTTACATGCTCTCCTCCATTCACGCAGACACGACAATCCAAATTGAACGGGCAACCCGTTTCATTGAAAAGCCCCTCTCAGTCCACGACTATAACCTTCACACGGGAGGGGTGGACTTCAATGACCAGATGTTGTCTCCGTATTTAATGTCCCGCCGCACCAGACGCTGGTATAAGAAGGTGTCTGTATATGTAATTCAATTGGCTCTGTATAATAGTTTTGTTCTCTACAGTAAGGCTGGGAGAACTGGATCCTTCCTCAAATTTCAGGAAGAGATCATCGCGAACCTCCTGTATCCAGGAGGCTCCGTGGCCCCATCCACCAGTGTAATTAGCCGTCTACACGAGCGACATTTCCCCAGTGTCGTTGCTTGTACCTCAAACAGACCACCACCCCGAAAAAAATGTCGTGTCTGTAGCAGGAGTGGAATAAGGTGTGACACCCACTATTTCTGTCCTGACCACCCTGCCCTATGCTTTGGAGAGTGTTTTTGGAAGTACCACACACAGGTACACTTAGCATAGGGATTGCATCTCACAGGACAGGCACACAGGGCTATTAGGGCCCTTTCACTCACAGCTGCTGCAAACCTCTCCTTTCACGTGGGATAAAGTGCATAATGTACTTCGCCACATCTTTGGGCGATTTGCGCTTTGCACATTGTCCCATGGGGAAGAAGAGGTTTGTCCTATAAAGGTAAAAAAAACACCAGTAAGCAAAAGTTCAGTTTCAAAAGTTAAATAAAGTTTATATGTTCTGTTCTAAAGTTATTATAAAGTTAATAAAATTTATTGCGTTGCGGCCTGGTTTTTTCTTTTTTTTTTTTACCTTCCAGGTGGACCAACTGATCGACTAGCTGCAGCACTGATGTGCATTCTGACAGAAGCATTGTGCTGCTGTCAGATTACACACAAGTCAGTGTATGCGGCGCTGCAAGACGAGATTTCTCCTCTGCAGTAAAAGATACATTTGCCAAGGCATATGAGCTGAGGAGGTGGCGGTGTTCATATGCTTTGGCAAACACTTTGTATATAAAAAAAATAATAATAATAATCCCGGCAATGATTTATTCATCCACATCGATTGATGTGAATGGAGAAATAGGGTTTGCCAGGGCATACGAGCTAAGTGGGTATAGATGTTGGGCGGAGCTCCTATGTCCTGGCAGACGCATTTCCCCTTTTTTTTTTGGCAGAGATTTTTTTCATCCACATTGATCGATGCGAATGAAGAAATCTGTGCCGTTCATTTTTTTTCTTTCAGCCCAGAGGCTGAACGGAAAAATAAAATCTCATTACCTGTATGCTCAATATAAGGAGAATAGCAGAAACTCCTAATGCTGGCCATACATGTAATGCTTGTGGAGACCCTCAAATGCCAGGGCAGTACAAACACCCCACAAATGACCCCATTTTGGAAAGAAGACACCCCAAGGTATTCGCTTAGGGGCATATTGAGTCCATGAAAGATTGAAATTTTTGTCCCAAGTTAGCGGAAATTGGGACTTTGAGAAAAAAAAAAATAATAATCAATTTCCGCTAACATATGCCAAAAAAATAAAATTCTATGAAGTGGCCTGGTCATTAAGGGGGTTTCAGCTAGGGGGGTTGAAGTGGTTAAGTAACGTCATAGCCAGACCCTTATTACTGATATTTGCAGACTCTATTCTGACAGGGAATGTCCCGCAGTATTGGCGCATAGCAAATGTGGTGCCAATATTCAAAAAGGGTCCAAAAACAGAGCCTGGAAACTATAGGCCGGTAAGTTTAAAATCTGTTGTGGGTAAACTATTTGAAGGTTTTCTAAGGGATGCTATCTTAGTGCATCTCAACGGAAATAAGAAAATAACGTCATATCAGTATGGCTTCATGAGGGATCGGTCTGTCACCGCCAGATCTCTGAGAAGCTCTGACAGATGTTCTTCAGTACCTCTTTGCTTGAGGTTCTTTTGTTTTGGTTTTGTTTTGTCATCTCGTTTCCCTCTTTTAGCTGTCATCTAGTTGCACTGATTACATCCCTTTATATCCCCTCCCATACTGCATCACTTTGCGGTTTATACAACTTCCTGGCTTGTGCTCACTGCTAGATGCTGCAACTGCTGGTTCCTCAGTTAGTCTTTTCCTTTATTTGTGTTTTCCTGTTGGCTTGAATCTAGGTGATCCTGACTCCCTCTGTATTAAGTGCAGGGAGCCGGTGGTCGTGTCCCCTCACTATTATAGGGTTTTCAGGTGTCACACAGTCTAGGTACGAGGGCATGCAATTATCTATCATGAAGATCTTTGCATGGACTGAGCAGTCAGGGAGAGCTCTAGGGCTTTTTTAGGGTTCACCCTTATGTTCCTTAGTTTGGGATTAAGTCAGTCAGATCTTTATTTGTATCTTCTAGTTTTCTGCAACACCATCCGTGACATGGTCATGCTAAACTAATTTAATCAGTTTCTATGAGGAGGTAAGTTCTAGACTTGACAGTGGCGAATCAATGGATATTGTATATTTGGACTTCTCCAAAGCATTTGACACTGTACCACATAAAAGGTTAATATATAAAATGAGAATGCTAGGACTGGGAGAAAATGTCTGTATGTGGGTAAATAACTGGCTGAGTGATAGAAAACAGAGTGTGGTTATTAACAGTACACACTCAGATTGGGTCACTGTCACTAGTGGGGTCCTCAGGGGTCAGTATTGGGCCCTATTCTCTTCAATATATTTATTAATGATCTTGTAGAAGGCTTGCATAGTAAAGTATCAATTTTCGCAGATGACACTAAACTGTGTAAAGTATATAACACTGAAGAAGACATTATACTACTACAGAGGGATCTGGATAGATTGGATGCCCGGGCAGATAAGTGGCAGATGAGGTTTAACACTGACAAATGTAAAGTTATGCACATGGAAAGGAATAATGCAAGTCACTCGTACATACTAAATGGTAAAACACTCGGTAACACTGACATGGAAAAAGATCTAGGAATTTTAATAAACAGCAAACGAAGCTGCAAAAATTAGTGTCAGGCAGCTGCTGCCAAGGCCAATAAGACAATGGGTTGCATCCTAAGGGGCATAGATGCCTGTGATAAAAACATAGTCCTACCACTTTACAAATCGCTAGTCAGACCACACATGGAGTACTGTGTACAATTCAGGGCTTCTGTGAACAAGGCAGACATAGCAGAGCTGGAGAGGGTCCAGAGGAGGGCAACTAAAGTAATAACTGGAATGAGGCAACTACAGTACCCTGAAAGATAATTAAAATTAGGGTTATTCACTTTAGAAAAAAGACGACTGAGGGGAGATCTAATTACTATGTATAAATATATCAGGGGTCAGTACTAAGATCTATCCCATCATCTATTTATCCCCAGGACTGTGACTGTGACGAGGGGACATCCTCTGCGTCTGGAGGAAAGAAGGTTTGTACACAGACATCAAAAAGAGGATTCTTTACGGTAAGAAATGGAACTCTCTGCCTGAGGAGGTGGTGATGGTGAGTACAATAAAGGAATTCAAGAGGGGCCTGAATGTATTTCTGGAGTATAATAATATTACAAGATATAGCTACTAGAGAGGGGTCGTTGGTCCAGAGAGTTATTCTGATTGCCTGATTGGAGTCGGAAAGGAATTTTTTATTCCCCTAAAGTGGGGAAAATTGGCTTCTACATCACAGGGGTTTTTTTTTTTTGGTTTTTTTTTTTGCCTTCCTCTGGATCAACTTGCAGGATGACAGGCTGAACTGGATGGACAAATGTCTTTTTTCAGCCTTATGTACTATGTTACTATGTAATTGAGCGCACCTCTTTGTACGGTGAGGAACAGAAGTATTTGAACACTGCGATTTTGCAAGTTCTCCCACTTAGAAATCATGGAGGGGTCTGAACGTTACATTGTAGCTGCATTCTCACTCTAAAACAGAATTTAAAAATAGAAATCGCATGGTATGATTTTTAAAGACTGTATGTATGGGTCTTACACTGCTGAAGATAAGTATTTGAACACCTAAGAATGCTTTAAAAAGGCCACCTCTACTCCAATCATTAATCTAACTTAGTTGCACCTGTCTGAGCTCTTTAAAGACCCCTGTCCACCCCACAGTCAGCCAGGCACCAACTACTACCATGGGCAAGACCAAAGAGATGCCAAAAGACATTAGGGACAAAACTGTGAACCTCCACAAGGCTGGAAAGGGCTACGGGGCAATTGCCAAGCAGCTTTGTGAAAATAGATCAACTGTTGGAGCAATTGTTAGAAAATGGAAGAGACTAAAGACTGTCAGTCTCCCTCGGACTGGGGCTTCATGCAAGATGTCACCTTGTGTGGTATCACTGATGATAAGAAAGGTGTGGAATCAGCCCAGAACTATAAGGGAGGAGCTGGTCAATGACATGAAGAGAGCTGGGACCACAGTTTCAAAGGTCACTGTCGGTAAAACACTACGCCGTCATGGTTTCAAATCATGCATTGCACGGAAGGTTCCCCTGCTCAAGTCATCACATGTCCAGGCCCGTCTGAAGTTTGCCAATAACCATCTGGATGATCCAGAGAAGGCATGGGAGAAAGTCATGTGGTCAGAGGAGACCAAAGTAGAACTTTTCAGTCTAAACTTCACTTGTCGTGTTTGGGGAAAAAAACGAGTTGCATCCCAAGAACACCATCCCTACTATGAAGCAAGGGGGTGGTAACATCATGCTTTGGGGGGCTTGTCTGCGAAGGGGACAGGGTGACTGCACTGTATTAAGGAGAGGATAATTGGGGCCATTTATTGTGAGATTTTGCACAACAACCTCCTTCCCTCAGTCAGAGCATTGAAGATGGATCGTGGCTGGGTCTTCCAACATGACAACGCCCCAAAGCACACAGCCAGGATAATCAAGGAGTGGCTCAGTAAGAAGCATATCAAGGAGTGGCCTAGTCAGTCTCCAGACCTAAATCCAATAGAACATCTTTGAAGGAAGCTGAAACTCTGTGTTGCTCAGCGACAGCCCCGAAACCTGACAGATCTAGAGGAGATCTAGAGCAAAATTCCTGTTGCAGTGTGTGCAAACCTGGTCAAGAACTACAGTAAAGGTTTGACCTCTGTAATTGCAAACAAAGGATTCTGGACCAAATATTAACACTGATCTTCTCAGGTGTTCAAATACTTATGTTCATCAGTGCAAACGTATGGTAAAGTCCTGGAAGGGGTGTATATCCCACCCAGCTTCCTCAACTGGGTGAGGTAAATAAAATCCAGGACAGGTTTTCCCCTAGCCTGAGGGATCCCAGCTGAAGCCAGCTGGGATCATCAAGGGGAAATAAGGCACAGTCCATGCTGTCAGTCTGGGGAGAGGAATGCCTGGAGAAAGTCTGGGACGCTGGCTGCCCTGCTGGCTAGAGAAGCCGAGTTCTCTGTGTGACCTGTGTTCAATAGGTGAGCTAGGATCTTCACTGTATTAGCCAGGGCCCAGACGGGCAGGTGATTATTTAAGTTTGATTTATGTTTTGTGGTGCTGGACCTTCACCTTACCCAGTGAATCATAACTGGGGTTGCCTGTATTGCCGGAGTGTGATAAATAAAGCAGCATTTGGACTTTAACCCTGTGGTCTGCAAGAGAATCTGTCATCGCCGCCCAGCCTGAGAGTGTAACCCCTTACAATTGGTGTCGGATGCGGGCAAGCGTCCCTGCTGAAAAAGGCAACAGTCGGTTGCTAAGGGCAACGGCGTGACAGTAAGTGATTTAATGTCCTGGGTGAAAGCTGCTGCAGCTTTGCAAAGTTCACCAAATACCATGGAAGAAATGATGAAGATGTTGTTACAGGCCAATCTGGAGGAAAGGAGAAGACATGCTGAAGATAAAGAGACACGAAGAAGCCATACGTGTCCAACAACAGGCCATGGCACAGCAGCAGGAAACTAATCATTTGTCGATGGAGCATATTGCTGCAATGAGAGAGACTGCTGTAACTCCATCCCCACAAGTGGAGGTAAGCCCCCCAGAGACTTTGAATGTGAGGAGGGTTGTGCAGCGGGCCTTGCAAAAACGGACACTTGGTGATAATATCGAGGCCTACCTGACCGTATTTGAGAGGGTGGCGGAAAGAGAGAGGCTGCCAATGGCAGAGTGGGCAGAGGTCCTTGCACCCTTTTTGTCCGGCGAACCACAAAAAGCTTACTATGACCTCAGGGAGCAGGATGTCCGGGACTATGTCAAATTGAAAATGGAGATCCTGGCTCGTTTGGTCGTTACACCAGCGGTTCGTGCCCGCAGGGTCCACACGTGGAGCTACACCATGGACAAGCCTGCCCGATCTCAGATGTTTGACCTCCTCCATCTTGTACGGAAGTGGCTGGAACCTGAGACTTCTACACCAGACCAGATTGTGGAGAAAGTAATGGTGGATTGCTACTTTAGAGCCCTCCCAGAGGAGCTGCAACGGTGGGTCGGACATGGAGACCCCAAAACTGCGGATCAGCTCGTAAACCTGGTGGAAAGGTTCCTGTTGACTGAGAACTACCTCCGTGACGTCCCTACCGCACCAACACTTCCCCGAAGTGCCCGATCCGTGTCATCTGTGGGTGAGAGAGTTCCGGCTGTTGGGGGTGTGTGGAAGGGTGCAAGAGGGAATAAGGTTCTAGAGGTTGGGCGTGGGCATAAGGCTGAGTCTCCCGGGCAGTCCGGACCCGGAGAGGTTTTCGCACCTAGAAGACCTGGGGGCCTATTGCCCTCTGACTTCAGAGCCGATGGAGTGTGCCGGGAGCCGGAGACAGTCGCTGTATGCGGTGCCAGTGTGTGTGCGGCCTCCCCAGGACTAGAGACTGAGCCGCAGATGTGTCACCTGGTGATAAATGACTGCTCTGTCAGGGCTCTGTTGGACTCCGGTAGTCTGGTCACCTTAGTTCATGACATCTTCGTGGCTGGTAATTATGTGCCGGACAAAAGAGTAAGTGTGCTGTGCATCTATGGGGATGCAAAATCATACCCGGTGGCTTGCGTTAAGCTGGAGACTCCGGCTGGGACTGTATCCTATGAAGTCGGGGTTGTAAAAAGACTTATGCATGATATGATATTGGGCCAGGACTTCCCCTTGTTTTGGAAGTTGTGGGAGAAGAGAAACATTCCTGCAGAATCTGTGCCGTCTCCTTTAAATAATCATTGCTATGAGGGGCCCATTGAATCGAATGGTTTAAAGGAAAAGACCATTGAAAACAATGGAGCCGATGAGGTGCAAAATGAAGATGTCATGGTAACTGAAATGTCTGATGAAAATGTGGGGTTGTGTGACGTACCTGATAATGACACTTTTCCATTGCAGGTGTTAGCTGGTGAAGATGAAGCTTCCCCAACTGGAGAAAATGTGGTGGACTTAGGGGTGTCTCGGGGTAACTTTGGTACAGAGCAGTTGAGAGACCCCACTCTCATGAGTGCTCACGAAAATGTTACCGTGATAGATGGTGTACCAGAAGCTGACCAAAAATTTCCGCATTTTTTGCCATGAATGGAAACCTGCTGCTTCGAGTTAATAAATGCAACAATGAAATTGTGGAGCAGCTTCTGTTGCCAAAACCTTATAGACGTATGGTACTAGATCTTGCACATAACCACATACTTGGGGGTCATTTGGGTGTTAGCAAAACACAGGAGAGGGTACTACAAAGATTTTTCTGGCCTGGAGTATACAAGGATGTGGAAATATACTGCGGGTCCTGCCCAACCTGCCAGATAAGTGCCCCGACCTCACATTTCCAGAGTCCCTTGGTGCCTCTTCCCATCATTTAGGTACCTTTTGAAAGAATTGGCATGGACTTGGTGGGTCCCATTGTTAAGTCAGCTAGGGGGCACCAGTATATCTTGGTTGTGTTGGACTATTCCACACAATACCCGGAAGCGGTACCCTTGCGAAACATGGCGTCCAAAAATATTGCCCGGGAATTATTTTTCATGTTCTCCCGCATGGGGATCCCTAAAGAAATTCTCACGGACCAGGGTACCCCCTTTATGTCGAAGGTCATGAAAGAGTTGTGCAAGTTGTTCAGAATCAGCCAGATACGTACCTCGGTGTACCACCCACAGACAGATGGGTTGGTCGAGAGGTTTAACAAGACGCTGAAACAGATGTTAAAAAAAGTAGTAGAAAAGGATGGTCGGGACTGGGACTGCCTCCTGCCATACCTTATGTTCTCTGTTAGGGAGGTGCTTCTACAGGGTTCTCACCATTTGAGTTGCTATATGGCCGTCACCGGAGGGGTTTACTCTATGTAGCTAAAGAAACCTGGGAGGCTGAGGCTACTCCCTATTGAACATGTGGCTGACATGCAAGACATGATAGGGACAGTAATGCTCATTGTTAAAGAACATCTGCAAAGAGCCCAGGAGGCTCAAAGCAGAATTTATAACAGGTCTGCCAAAGTAAGGGACTTTAATCCCTGGGACAAGGTCCTGATTTTAGTTCCCACTGTAGAAAGTAAGTTTCTGGAAAAGTGGCAGGGTCCCTAAGATGTTGTGGAAAAAGTGGGGGAGGTGAACTATAAGGTGCACCAACCAGGAAGGAGAAAACCCTACCAAGATTTACCACGTAAATCTGATTAAGCCATGGAAAGATCGGGAGTCATTGGTGGCCGCACAGACCATGAGTATGGAGGTGTCACCACCAATTCCTCCGGTAAAAATTAGTGAGGCATTGTCAGTAGAGATGTCCCGAACTATTCGCCGGCGAATATTTCCCGGCGAACATAGCTTGTTCGCAATCGCCGCTGTGGGCGAACATATGCGATGTTCGGTCCGCCTCCTATACGTCATCATTGAGCAAACTTTGACCCTGTACCTCACAGTCAGCAGACACATTCCAGCCAATCAGCATACCCTCCCTCCCAGACCCTCCCACCGCCTATCAAAAAGCAAGGACAGCATCCATCTAAGATTAATTCTGAAGCTGCAGTGTCACAAAGTTGTAATCGCAATGCGATTTAATACAGGTTATATTAATCGCATTGCGATTACAACTTAGAGCTGGGTTCCTAATGGTTATATTGATAGAATATAACGAAGATTGAGAATATAGTGCTATATTCGTTGTCAATTCTAGCAATACAACCATTATGAACTCAGATCTAAGTTGTAATCGCAATGCGAATAATGCAGGTTATATTAATCGCATTGCGAATTCAAGCTAAGTTCCTACTGGTTGTATTGCTAGAATTGACGAATATAATGAATATAGCACTATATTCTCAATCTTCGATATATTCTATCAATACAACCATTAGGAACCCAGCAGCTCTAAGTTGAATTCGCAATGCGATTAATATAACCTGCATTAATCGCATTGCGATTACAACTTTCTCAAATCCGACAGTACATTCTAGCAGGGAGCCGTTCCCATGGTGATGGGGACGCTCCATGAGCACGGAAGTCGGCAGAAGTGCAACACGCCAGACCTGCAGGGTATAGACGAAGTGAGGTCACGGTTATGGGCAATCGAGGGTACTCACTGTATAGGAGAACCCTGGGCAGGCGCGTGGCAGTGAAGGAGAGGTAGACACGGTTCCTCTGGGGCACACTCTGTATATAGGGACCAGGCCTGATGGTGGATGAGGTGCCCTGGATGTTACAGGTATTTTGAGTGCCTGGAGCAAGGTCCCTGTTGTATTCGTGACGCCAGTGCCTTTGGACGGTGGCACGCCGGTTGGTAGTTGGAATGAGGGAGGTACACAAGTAGAATAGTGAACCAAACGTAATTTTACTGAACAATCCAACTTTGTACAGCAGGTAGTAGTACAGTCTTTCAATCACAGTTCCACAAGTAGGCTTATTCACACAATGGCAGGTAATATTCATGCAAGATACGCAGAGGGTAACTTTACAAGCACTCAGCAGCAGGTTGTACCTTTCCCCAGAATCAATGTACACTGTCCTTTCTAGAACTCCTGCTCTGGCTTTATATCCCAAGGCCCGGATGCCTAAAGGGTGGCTTAAATCCTTGGTTACTTTCTTCCTCAGGTATTAGATTCTTGCTGCACTTTCTAGTTTCATCTGCCCATCAGGGTTACTTAGCTTACCCTGGATCGCCCTCTCTTGTAAAGTGGATAACTGTGGGTTTCTCCCAGGAGGTTGGATCCTGCGACTGGGGTGTCTCTACTGAGCTAATCCTAGCCTCAGGAGCTTCAGGTGGACAAAGTGACTCCTCTAGTCCCCTGGAATGAACTAACACTTCCCTGTCTGGGCCTTCCTATATATAACTAGGGCTCTCCAGCTCCCTCTAACGTCCGGGAGGCTAAACTACACCCTGACAGGCCTGACACCCAGATAATACAGGGAAAAACATGCACGTGACATTTAATGCAATGCAACACATTAACCTGTGCAGTGCCCACCTTTACCTAGTGGGACACTACAGAAGCTCTAAGTTGAAATCGCAATGCAATTAATTCAAGTTCTAAAAATCGCATTGTGATTTCAACAGAACTTTTGCTGACTTCCGTGCTCATGGAGCGTCCCCATCACCTTGGGAACGAATCCATGCTATAATGTACTGTTGAATTTGAGAAAGTTCTATAATTCGCATTTAATTCAAGTTCTATAAATCGCATTGCGATTTCAACTTGCCACACTCTGCGTCAACTACGTAATTTTCCATGGGAGTTTTGCCATGGATCTCCCTCCTGCATGCCACAGTCCAGGTGTTAGTCCCTTTGAAACAACTTTTCCATCACTATTGTGGCCACAAAGAGTCCCTGTGGGTTTTCAAATTCGCCTTCCTATCGATGTCTATTGCGGTTTGCCCGGTTCGCACGTTCGCGAACATTTGCAGAAATTCGCGTTCGCTGTTCGCGACATCACTATAGCCACACCGGCAAGCAGTTACAACTAACCTACATCAAGCAGCAAACACCCCTCTGGCTGTCATCCTGCCGACTCCAACTGGGCAAGATGGTCGGCGACAATTGGCGCAACATCCAGGCCACCTTGAACCTGGGGGAAATAACATATGCTCCCAGCATGGCCCTTTCAAAAATGACTTGTGCTGGTATGCAAGTGACTGTTTCTCTTTTTAGCCATTCTCATGTGGTGAGAAACGCTCTCTTGGATTTGCAGCGTCAGAAATGTCTAACACCACACTGTTTAATCTGCAATTATTGAGCATCTGTACAAGCAGCGGAAAGCCATGAACTATTTTGTCATGCTTGGGGCGGAAGTGGAAAAAGCTGCATCCCCGGGCACACTGCCAAGAATGGCGACCTGTAGACTCGCTGGCTTAATCAGTGATAGGTGGTTTGGTGACATGAAGCAATCTGATGATTATTGGATATCCATGCTTTTAGACCCTTGCTGTCAAGCAAAATTGGGGAATTTTTTTCCTCACACAGAAAGGCAGGGCAAATGATTTTATTAACAGGTAACACTGTGTACACAGCTTGCCACAGCTTATGGCGAAGAGACACCTGCCACCAGCAGTCACCCCCCCCCCCCTCCCACTGCCAGTAGCAGCAAAAGCCGCAGCAGCAGTATCAGCCATTTCAGTATCCTCAACCAGTGATGGTCAGATCGCAGTGTTCGCCAGCGAACACATGCGGGCTGCCATCTTTAGTAAGGTAGACTCACCCGTCCGGCAATGCACAGGTAAGCCCTTACCTGTGCCTGTGCCGGGAGCCGGTCTGAAATCATGCTGGGGGCCTGTGCCTGTGACGGGGGCAGGTCTGAAATCAAATGCAGTCACCGGGAGCAGGCAGTTCCGAGAACAGCTGCCGGGGGCCTTAATCGGGCTGTTCTCGGAACTGCCTGCTCCCGGTGACTGCATTTGATTTCAGACCTGCCCCCGGCACAGGCACAGGCCCCCAGCATGATTGCTGTCATGCTTCAGTGTGGGAGGGAAACACCACACCGAGCATAGGAGGGAAGGGGTAAACCGGGAATCAGGCCTGAGAACTAGCCAATATAAACGAATCAGACGAAACTGCACACAAAGGGAAGATTTTATCCTACAAGCTAAAATAATAGAAAAGAGATTCAAGGAAAAAGGGTACCCCAAGAAACTAATAAAGGACACATATGAAAAAAAACACACAAATATCACAAAAAACCTGTCTAGAGAAGGGGATCAAAAATGAACAAAAATCCGACATGCACCTAAGCCTAATCACCCAATATAACACATCTAACAAAATACTAGCCAAACACTGGCATATTTTACAACAAGATCCCTACCTCGACAAATACCTGCCATCACAACCAAGAATCATCTACAGAAGAGCCCCCACCATGAAAAACATGCTAGCCCCCAGCAAACCAAAACAACATGAGAAAACCTCAGAAAGGGATAGGCCAGACCAAAAAGGTAGCTTCAAATGTGGAACAAAAACCTGCCTATGCTGTAAGGCTATCACACACAACCGCACACATTTTTCATCAAACAAAAATGGGTCCACCTTCATGATAAAACACCATATGACATGCCAAACCTGCTATGTGGTATACCTCATTGAATGTAAATGTGGCCTCCAGTACGTAGGACGCACAACCCAGTCCCTACATAACCGTCTAAACCAACATAGATACAACATACGCAGGCAATACCTCAAACACAGCCTCTCCAGACACTGCGCATCAACAATGGCAAAAGAAAAACACCCTCTAACAATCACCCCAATTGAATTCATACCAGAAAATCCCTTTAACAGATTCAATACCTTACAAAAGAGAGAAGTATACTGGATATATCAGCTGGATACCCTTGCACCATAAGGACTGAATGAAATTTCAGAAACCATACTATAGACTAAAATATGGATTAACAGAAACCGTCCTCAAAAAGACTAAATAAAATATTTTTTAAAAATTATACATACATACCCATACCCCCAGTGGGCCCCCCCCACCCATCTTCTTTTACATATAGGTGCGTGTATATATACCTTTAACATTCCCATTGTCATCCATCCAAATATATATATATATATATATATATATATATATATATATATATATAGAAAAGAAAACAATGGCGGCACTGGAAAAAACACAAGGAGGGTGCTATGTCCAGGGATGTAGCAGCTTACCCCGTCAATAGAAGATGAAAAAGGACAGCACTCCCGGTAAAAGTTAGTGGTGTTTAATCACCCATGTGGATGGCAACGTTTCAGCTCATACAAGAGCCTTTCTCAAGCAATGAACACAATACAAAAAGGGGTATATATAGGCCAACCCCTATGACATCACAATGTAATCAATTAACAACAAAGTACAATAAAGTGCAAATAGTGCATCAGTAATACATAGAAGATACAAATAAAGCAGTGTAAAATACAATGACAAATCAATAATGTGTCAGATACATTATATTATAAATGCATAATCGCAATAAAGTGCATGAATATAAACTAATTAGTCAATACATATCAGGTGTATAAGGTGTAGAATGAGTGGGAAGGACAAGACGATGCTGCCAAAGGGAGGAGGAGCGATAACATACCCAGTGTCGCCATCCACGCCACACATGTCAAACACCGCCGTTCCGGCGTTCAGGTAGGTGCAGTGCGCAGGCGCCAAGTCGCGTGAGGAACAGGATGTAACTTCCTCAAATGACGTAGCCCGGGCATGCGCATAGATGTAAAGAGCTATGTCGGCCATCTTGGAAATGGTAAAAAACCTCACATGAAAAGAGCGCAAACAATAGACCGCATTATAAACGCGATATTGATATAATGACCTCACACATAGCGGTAAGAATATGCGCAAAAATAAAAATAAAGGGACACTTAAATCAAACAGGAAAAAGATATATAGTTAATAATCAATGTGTGTGCGCATAGCCTGTTACTGAACAGAGTAGCGCAAAACGGAAATAATGCCGTTTGCCTGATAGTGTGTCCATAGGGAACAAGAAAGAGAATGCATACAAAAGATGCAACTCATTACACTAAGGCACCATTTGAAGCGTGATGCCACGCAACAGAATGCTGCGGGCATGCCACAAAAAGGCCCATAGTTCCCAATGGACACACATTCAATAAAGGACACACAGTAAATAGCATAATGCATCAAATATGAAAAAAATGAAAAAAGTGTACCCAAAATAAAAAATATAAACACTGCATTGAAACATGTAGGCAATTGTGGAACACATCGGGTACGCTTCACTTCTCCAACCTGCAGCATCGTTCTTGTCTGTGAAAAAAAAAGAAAGAAAAAAAATAAGAAACTGGCTTAATAGTGTTCATAATACACTAAATACCCCCAAAAAAGTAGGCACATATCGCATATATGACAATTGTGGGGCAAACTGCTTTTCTAAATATATAACCCCGGATTGTAATCCGCATTGAGCCCGTTGGGTCTCAGGCTATTGAGGGTATAGATCCAGAAAAGCTGTTGATCCTTAGAAAAAGAGAGCTTTTCTGGATCTATACCCTCAATAGCCTGAGACCCAACGGGCTCAATGCGGATTACAATCCGGGGTTATATATTTAGAAAAGCAGTTTGCCCCACAATTGTCATATATGCGATATGTGCCTACTTTTTTGGGGGTATTTAGTGTATTATGAACACTATTAAGCCAGTTTCTTATCTTTCTTTTTTCTTCACAGACAAGAACGATGCTGCAGGTTGGAGAAGTGAAGCGTACCCGATGTGTTCCACAATTGCCTACATGTTTCAATGCAGTGTTTATATTTTTTATTTTGGGTACACTTTTTTCATTTTTTTCATATTTGATGCATTATGCTATTTACTGTGTGTCCTTTATTGAATGTGTGTCCATTGGGAACTATGGGCCTTTTTGTGGCATGCCCGCAGCATTCTGTTGCGTGGCATCACGCTTCAAATGGTGCCTTAGTGTAATGAGTTGCATCTTTTGTATGCATTCTCTTTCTTGTTCCCTATGGACACACTATCAGGCAAACGGCATTATTTCTGTTTTGCGCTACTCTGTTCAGTAACAGGCTATGCGCACACACATTGATTATTAACTATATATCTTTTTCCTGTTTGATTTAAGTGTCCCTTTATTTTAATTTTTGCGCATATTCTTACCGCTATGTGTGAGGTCATTATATCAATATCGCGTTTATAATGCGGCCTATTGTTTGCGCTCTTTTCATGTGAGTTTTTTTACCATTTCCAAGATGGCCGACATAGCTCTTTACATCTATGCTCATGCCCGGGCTACGTCATTTGAGGAAATTACATCCTGTTCCTCACGCGACTTGGCGCCTGCGCACTGCACCTACCTGAACGCCGGAACGGCGGTGTTTGACATGTGTGGCGTGGATGGCGACACTGGGTATGTTATCGCTCCTCCTCCCTTTGGCAGCATCGTCTTGTCCTTCCCACTCATTCTACACCTTATACACCTGATATGTATTGACTAATTAGTTTATATTCATGCACTTTATTGCGATTATGCATTTATAATATAATGTATCTGACACATTATTGATTTGTCATTGTATTTTACACTGCTTTATTTGTATCTTCTATGTATTACTGATGCACTATTTGCACTTTATTGTACTTTGTTGTTAATTGATTACATTATGATGTCATAGGGGTTGGCCTATATATACAGTCATGTGAAAAAATTAGGACACCCTTTGAAAGCATGTGGTTTTTTGTAACATTTTTAATAAAAGGTTATTTCATCTCCGTTTCAACAATACAGAGAGATTAAAGTAATCCGACTAAACAAAGAAAACTGAAGAAAAGTCTTTTCAAGATCTTCTGTAAATGTCATTCTACAAAAATGCCTATTCTAACTGAGGAAAAAGATAGGACACCCTTGCCCCTAATAGCGAGTGTTACCTCCTTTGGCTGAAATAACTGCAGTGAGACGGTTCTTGTAGCCATCTACCAGTCTTCGACATCAGTCTGAGGAAATTTTACCCCACTCCTCAATGCAGAACTTTTTCAGCTGTGAGATGTTTGAGGCGTTTCTTGCACGTACAGCCCTTTTCAAGTCACCCCACAGCATCTCAATGGAATTCAAATCTGGACTTTGACTTGGCCATTCCAGGACTCTCCATTTCTTCTTTTTCAGCCAATCTTTGGTTGATTTACTAGTATGTTTTGGGTCATTGTCATGTTGCATGGTGCAGTTCCGCTTCAGCTTTAATTTTCTAACTGATGGTCTCACATGTTCTTCAAGCACCTTCTGATACACAGTAGAATTCATCGTGGATTCTATGATGGTGAGCTGACCAGGTCCTGCTGCAGCAAAGCAGCCCCAAACCATGACACTTCCACCTCCATGCTTCACAGTTGGTATGAGGTTCTTTTCTTGGAATGCTGTGTTTGGTTTACGCCAAACATGTCCTCTGCTGTTGTGTCCAAATAATTCAATTTTGGACTCATCTGTCCAAAGAACATTATTCCAGAAGTCCTGGTCTTTGTCAACTTTATCTCTGGCAAATGTCAGTCTGGCCTCGATGTTTCTCTTGGAAAGCAAAGGTTTCCTCCTTGCACACCTCCCTCTTTCTGATTGTAGAGGCATGTACTTCTACATCAACAGTAGCCAGAGCCTGCTGTAGTTCTCGAGATGACACTTTAGGGTTTTTGGAGACCTCTTTTAGCATCTTGCGGTCTGCTCTTGGGGTGAACTTGCTGGGGCGACCAGTCCTGGGCATGTTGGCAGTTGTTTTGAAAGCCCTCCACTTGTAGACTATCTTCCGGACAGTGCAATGGCTGATTTCAAAATCTTTTGAGATCTTTTTAAATCCCTTCCCAGACTCATAGGCTGCTACAATCTTTTTTCTGAAGTCCTCTGACAGCTCTTTTGCTCTCACCATGGTGCTCACTCTCACTTCAACAGTCAGGAGCACACCAAACTAAATGTCTGAGGTTTAAATAGGGCAAGCCTCATTCAACATGCAGAGTAACGATCTACTAATTATGTGCACCTGGTGTGATATACCTGTGTGAGATCTGAGCCAATTTAAGAGGGAATACATGTGAGGGTGTCCTATCTTTTTCCTCAGTTAGAATAGGCATTTTTGTAGAATGACATTTACAGAAGATCTTGAAAAGACTTTTCTTCAGTTTTCTTTGTTTAGTCGGATTACTTTAATCTCTCTGTATTGTTGAAACGGAGATGAAATAACCTTTTATTAAAAATGTTACAAAAAACCACATGCTTTCAAAGGGTGTCCTAATTTTTTCACATGACTGTACCCCTTTTTGTATTGTGTTCATTGCTTGAGAAAGGCTCTTGTATGAGCTGAAACGTTGCCATCCACATGGGTGATTAAACACCACTAACTTTTACCGGGAGTGCTGTCCTTTTTCATCATATATATATATATATATATATATATATATATATACACATTTTTTTATTACTATTTTTATATCTACATATATATACTTCATATTTTTCAAAACATATCGAGAAAATATAACTTCCCTTTCTCTCTGCACCAATTGCTACATTAATAAACGCTAACCCAGCGACACCATCAGTCGACTATATGGCTATTGCCGGCCGCTTCCAGCCCGGAACGCTAGTAAAAATACAATTTATACATAAATAACAAGGGGGGAAAAAAGGAGAGAGGGGAAAACCATGAAAACTGACCCATAATGCGTCCCCCCGTCTCGGCACGTACCAGACCGGAGCATCGTGGCGAACATCACCTATCTCCAGACCTAACTACAGACCGCAACTTATGACCTGCATTTTAAAAATCCAATGCCGCAAACCCTAACCAGAAATAACCAGTAATCTTCAAAACAATCCCCGAAAAAACATACTTTCCATCCTCCCCCCAAGAAAAATACCGGGACTCTGCTGCATTCACAAAAATGCTGCGATGTATGACACGCCTTCCCCGCTGTCCTTCAGTGCTATATCCTCTCACCTGAAGAACTCCAATCCCCCTGGAACCTAGCGGCTAACCACAGTCCGATAGTTACAGTAAAACACAGTTCGCTGCCTGCAGCAATTTAGAGCGCAACCCAGGAGAAACCCCCCCCATCCTACCATGCCGTCGTTCGCAATAAATCATAGCGCCACCACACTCTGCCATCTACAGGTTCTCAGAGCGCTACCCAGAACTGACCCCCTTACTTAAAAGTGCTGTCAGCAGCTCAACATACAAACAGCATTGGATCGCTAAATCTAAAATGTCGCACATCACTCTAACATCAAAAGACGACCAGCTCATATAAACACCAATCTAAAGCCACATACACCATATAGATAACAATCGGCCATCATACAATAGGAATCACCAAATCCCCAGCAAACCACTGGCCTGCGCGCCAAAATACCTTTTAAAAGACGATGTTTTAATGTGACTTAACATATGTTTTTATTGTCCTGATGAAGAGGGCTGTGAGCCCTTGAAACGCGTTGACAAAAGAATAAAACAGCTACTTTCCTTTTTAAATAATACCACATGGTAATTTGGCTCCTGTTTTCAGCGCCGTAAGAAAAAGGTTCAAAAAAACGATTCCTTTTTACCACTGTTATAGTGAAGGGATGATCGGTACTGGGTAGCTTCTATAATGAAAGTCCATCAGGTGTGTGGTAGGGAGTATCTGAGGTGAGGGTTGGGTCAGGGAACATACTGTATGTAATAAAAGTGACCATAAGTACTTGGGGGGGGGGCTGCCATTATAGTTTCTCAGCTTTTCTAGACTGTTCTGCCTATGTATAATGCAGGAAACCTGGGTGACATTCGATTTGGGAACTATACCTAGTATCTAGAATGGGACTTTACCCCCTTTGAGCCCTAGAGATTTTTCCATTTTTTTCACTTCCTGTCCTTGACCATGTGATTAAAGGGGTTGTCCACCCCTTAGGGCATAAGTACCTTATCAACATAGGGCCCACTGCTATTAGGCAACCAAAATGGAGACCTAGGGGGTCATTTATTAATCTGAAATAAGCCTAAATTAGGCATATTTCAGGCACAGATGGTGGTGCAACACTTAGTTGCGCCTCTATCTGTGATTTTTCCCCTCTCAAGCCAAGTCTAAAATTGTGGGCGTGGCATGGGTTCATCTCATTTACCATTTTATACGGCTGTTTTAGGCATAGAAAATGGTCTAAATGTAAGACAGCTCGGACACTGTCTTACATTTAGAACCGGTGCTGGATGCGCCGAAGTTATGGAGAGGCCTGCGCCTCGTCATAACTTTGGTGGATCCACTGCCAGCTATGGCCGGTTTTAATAAATGTGCTGCTGCTCCATTCAACTCTGTGGGACTGCCAGATACATTTGATCGCTTGTACTGAGCTTTCTTTTGCAGTCCAATAGCATTAAAGGGAATGGGTCATTAGAAAATTACAGATTTTGTCAGAAACAATTTTTTCATCTACAAACCAGATTCCAAAAAAGTTGGGACACTATACAAATCGTAAATAAAAACTGAATGCAATGATGTGGAGGTGCCAACTTCTAATATTTTATTCAGAATAGAACATAAATCATGGAACAAAAGTTTAAACTGAGAAAATGTACAATTTTAAGGGGAAAATATGTTGAATCAGAATTTCATGGTGTCAACAAATCCCCAAAAAGTTGGGACAAGGCCATTTTCACCACTGTGTGGCATCACCCCTTCTTCTTACAACACTCAACAGACGTCTGGGGACCGAGGAGACCAGTTTCTCAAGTTTAGAAATAGGAATGCTCTCCCATTCTTGTCTAATACAGGCCTCTAACTGTTCGTCTTGGGCCTTCTTTGTTGCACCTTCCTCTTTATGATGCGCCAAATGTTCTCTATAGGTAAAAGATCTGGACTGCAGACTGGCCATTTCAGTACCCGGATCTTTCTCCTACGCAGCCATGATGTTGTGATTGATGCAGAATGTAGTCTGGCATTATCTTGTTGAAAAATGCAGGGTCTTCCCTGAAAAAGATGACCTCTGGATGGGAGCATATATTGTTCTAGAACCTGAATATATTTTTCTGCATTGATGGTGCCTTTCCAGACATGCAAGCTGCCCATGCCACACGCACTCATGCAACCCCATACCATCAGAGATCCAGGCTTCTGAACTGAGGGTTGATAACAACTTGGGTTGTCCTTGTCCTCTTTGGTCCGGATGACATGGCGTCCCAGATTTCCAAAAAGAACTTCGAATCGTGACTCGTCTGACCACAGAACAGTCTTCCATTTTGCCACACTCCATTTTAAATGATCCCTGGCCCAGTGAAAACGCCTGAGCTTGTGGATCTTGCTTAGAAATGGCTTCTTCTTTGCACTGTAGAGTTTCAGCTGGCAACGGCGGATGGCACGGTGGGTTGTGTTCACTGACAATGGTTTCTGGAAGTATTCCTGAGCCCATTCTGTGATTTCCTTTACAGTAGCATTCCTGTTTGTGGTGCAGTGTCGTTTAAGGGCCCGGAGATCACGGGCATCCAGTATGGTTTTACGGCCTTGACCCTTACGCACAGAGATTGTTCCAGATTCTCTGAATCTTCGGATGATGTTATGCACAGTTGATGATGATAGATGCAAAGTCTTTGCAATTTTTCGCTGGGTAACACCTTTCTGATATTGCTCCACTATCTTTCTGCGCAACATTGTGGGAATTGGTGATCCTCTACCCATCTTGGCTTCTGAGAGACACTGCCACTCTGAGAAGCTCTTTTTATACCCATTCATGTTGCCAATTGACCTAATTAGTGTTAATTGGTCTTCCAACTTTTTTGGAATCCGGTTTGTACTAATCAAGGGAGTGTAGTGGCCAAATTAACCAAAAAAAGTTAAAAAAAATTACTTTTTTCGCTATTTCTCTGCTTATAATAATAAAAAGTATTAAATCAGTCAATAAAATATTTACCCTATGTGTCTTGGAAAAAATTACTGTAAATTTTGACTTGGACACTGGGGCATCAATGACCCTTGGTCATGAAAGGGTTAACAAAAACGGAAAGAAAAGGGTTAAAAAAAAACTAGTACACTAACTGGACGGACACTAACTAACTGACAGACAAAACAGATAGACCTTACACTATACTATACTATATCACTAACTAACCTAATACTACACCATGCCCTGAAAAATCGAAACGTTACTATTCCCTAACTGGAGCCCTAATACCTAACCTAAACTATCAAGCACTATGTATCTATCTATATTATATATTTCAGCTACCTACCTAACTCGATGCCCTACACTAAACCCTGCACTGAACCCTATCTGCTACACTAAGCCCTAACACTAACTATATTTTTCAGCTAACTATACTAAACTATGTCAAATTATTTTGACCCTATCAGCTATAAAACTACACTATTCCCTAATCACTACCTGAAACTAACTAACTAGATTATTTTAAATTAAATTCAGATCTTATAAAACACACAGCAAAAAGAATAGCACAGCTCCAATCTCTAACAAATCCAACACCACAAAATGGCTGCTGGGTGATGTTGTCACTTATATAGTGAAGGGGTAGTCTAGTTTCCGATTGGTTGCTAGGGATGTTGCTAAGCTGTGACAAAGCCTTCTCATTGGCTATTCAAGCTAGTAGAAGGGAGGGAAAATGATAATGATGAGTCACCTCATGCACTGTAGAAAAAAAAAGTATGGATAATATATCACTATATTCTACATATTCGAAAATTCGACCAAGCAAAACCTATATGAAAATAGCTTGACGCCCCTACGCGATTACAATAATGTGAATATTGTATTCTAAATTATTCTAATTACTGATTTATAATTTTCCTCTGTATGTAAGATAGTTTATGTAATGCGATAAATCAGCAATTAAATATGCGATTGAATCGCGTCGCATAAGGGCTGCATGCTATTGGGTTGGCTTGGTCGAATAGACGAAGATAGAGAATATAGCGCTATATTTGCTATAACTGACATTCAGCAATTCTACCAAGCCAACCCAATAGCCTATAGCAGCTTAAAGCCCTTATGTGACGCGATTCACACGCATATGTAATTGCCGATTTATCGCATGACATAAACTATCTTACATAAAGAGGAAAATTATAAATCAGTAATTAGAATCGTTACTGATTTATAATTTTCCGCTTTATGTAGGATAGTTTGTTATGTGACAAATACGAAATTACATATGCGCGTGAATCGGGTTGCATAAGGGCTGTATGCTATTGGGTTGGTTTGGTCGAATAGACGAAGATAGAGAATATAGCGCTATATTCGACATTCAACAATTCTACCAAGCTAACAGTTATTTATGGTTGGCTTGGTAGAATTGTCGAATATAGCGCTATATTCTCTATCTTCGTCTATTCGACCAAGCCAACCCAATAGCATACAGCCCTTATGCAACTCAATTTACTTGCATATGTAATTGACATTTATCATGGAGATTCTCCGCATTATCCTGTCTTCTCTTGCATTTGTCTTTTGAGGGCGACCAGCCTTCTTGGGGGACTTGAATGAGTTTGGGATGTTGTAAAGATGCAATATTCTAGAAATCACAGACTTGGAACAACCAACTTCTCTTGCTATGGCTGATGGGGTCACCCCTTTGGCCTTCATCTGAACAAGCTGCTGCCGAAGGGTTTCAGTCACTTTGGAACGGCACACCATTTTGGCAAAGTCCGTTAAAACTGGAAAGTTAGGCTGCCAGTTAAATAGGGTTTGTCAGATCATTAAGGAAATTAGCACCAGTTGCCAGATTAACACAAATAACTTGCAGGTATCAGTACCTTTTTCAATTATCTCATTTACATTTTTATTCTGTGCTTTAGAATAAATACAATTTATAAAATAATCTTAAAATACTGCTATTTTACTCATGTTAGGATATATTCACATAGGACTACACTATGACATTGACATTTCGGAAATTGTGTGTTGTTCTCAAATTTTGATCGCTGCTGTATTTTTAAAGAATTCTTGATTATGCTATTTTTAATTGTCCATGTAATTATATCTATATTTAACTATCATAAAATCCTGCAGTTTTCGTACTGGCCATAGGAGTCACATCTTGGTCTGCACAGATCACTTTACTGCAGTTACCTGCTTATCTGTCATTCTAATCCTGCCTGAAATTATATTACCTCTGTGCATAGATAAGACAGGATCCACAATTCATAGGGAACTGTTAAAGCTTATCTATTCTTTCCTTGTACAATGGCCTTTGCACAGGTCACAGAGCATGCCTAGAAAACTCTCCCATGAAGAAAATCGGCTCCAGATCATTGTGTCAACGGCCCATGTGGCTGCCGTAAAGCAATTTTCTTAATGCTTTCTAAATTCTGATAAGAGCATCTCAGGAAAGATGGCGACCCCCCATAGTCCTGTTCAGGAAAGAAAAGACATCTGTAATAAGAAAATAAAAGCAGATTAGAAAAAAAGGCATATGTGTTACTATCTGGTTTTAACTGACACATTTCGTTTAAATGAAGCAGCGGCATGCATGTATGACTGCCGCTCCAGTCACCCAGGGAGCACTGAGTTCTCATGATTGGCAGGGGCCTCAGCAGTCAAATTTGCACTTATTCCCTATTCTGTAGATAGGGAATAAGTGTTTATAATGGGACAACCCCCTTTTAATATTTCTATGTTCTACTATTATTTTCAATCATGTTTAATTGTGTAGTTTACATATTTAAATGGGTTGTCTGGGTGACAAGTATGCAAGTATGATTCACTTAAGGTCTTTTCTACTCTTTAGATATTGACAACTTATCCTTTGGATAGGTCATCAGTATCAGATCAGTGTAGCATGTAGCTCAGGTTCCATTCACGTTAAAGTAACCTGACCTGGCCACTACACAATGGACAAAACCTTCTGCTACTGGCTCAGTCCAAGGTTTTGTTTCCGGCACCACCGGCTGCCATTTCCCAACTGCCCATTGAATACAAACGTCTGGACAGTGGGGCTCAATCGTGCAGCTGCAGCAGCAGCCGGGTTACCCTGAGAGAAGGCAGGGACCGTTCCTCTGTGTCCCTGCCTTCTAGATCACTGTATACACAGTGGTGAAGGAGTGCTGTGTATACAGCAAGGAAGCGCTATGCTGCCTCCTGCTCCGACCCAGGCGTTCATTGACCACCAGAGTCGGGAGACTGCAGGAGCTTACCAGTCTTCTATAGACCTCGATCAGCTCAGCATGAGGCTGTACAGCACTGTATAATTCTGTGCAGCCTCTCTGGGGAGTGTATGCCCCCTTTAACTGAGGATGCTATGTCAGCCACAGTTACTGAAAAAAAAAAAAGTAGTGTTAAATGTTCCCCAAAGGTCTTGTATGACAGATTTACAAAGTGTAAAATAAAAATTAAAAAGATAAAAAGTACAGTCTATCCTACAAAAGACAAGCCCTCAGACATCTATGTTGGCAGAAACATAAAAATGCTATGGATGTTAGTATATGGCAATTCAATATATAGCAGATATAAATAGTAGTATATAAATAAATGTATTACCATAACCATATCAATCTGAAAAATTAAGTTATATCATATACCACATGGTGAACCTCAAAATAAAAAAATACTGAAAGAATTTCAGTTTTTGACCACCTCACTTCCCAAAAAATGAGATAAATGGCGACGAGAAAGCCAAATATAACCCAAAATGGTGCCAATAAAAACTACAGACAAAAATAAGCCCTAACAGTTAACAAAAAATAAAAAAGTTATGGCTCTTAAAAACCATTTCAGCAAATCCCATGTTAGAAAATCCAGATGCGGCTCTTTCCCTTATGAGCCCTGGTGTATCCCCAAACAGCACGACCACAAATTAGGTGTTACTGTATTCAAGCAGAAAATGGGTAGCAAATTGTATGGTGATAGTGTCCTGTTATCCCTTGTGAAAAAAAAGTCTGGGCCTAAAGAACATTTTTCTTGTAAAATAAAATGTAATTTTGAATTTTTACAGCCAAGTGTTATGAATACTATGAAACGCCTGTAGGGTAAAAGTGGTCACTAAACCCCTTAAAAATTCTTCAGGTGGTGTAGTTTCCAAAATGTAGTCACTTTTTGTGAGGTTTTAGTGTAGGTGTTTCTCAGGGTCTCTTCAAATGCATCATGGTACCCAAAAAACATTCCAGCAATATCTGCCCTTCAAACCATATGGCACTCCTTGGCTTGTGATCCCTTCCACGTACCCATACAGCAGTTTACGACTATATGTGGAGCATTTATGTAAACTTCAGAATCAGGGAAATAAATATTGAGGGTTAGTAGTTTCTATTATGTTAGATTTTGGAAATTTGTCTTGAAAATTTTAAAAATTGCTTCTAAAATTCTGAACCTTCTAACATCCTAAAAATGTTTTATAACATTACTAAAATGATGCCCACATAAAGTAGACATATAGGGAATGTTAATTAATAGGTACTTCATGAGGTATCACTGTCTTATAAGCAAAGACATTTTCTAATTTAGAAAATAGTAAATTTGGGATTTTTTTATAAATAAATGTAAAACATATTGACTCAAATTTACCATTAACATAATGTACAATGTGTCACAAAAAACAACCTCTGAATGGCTTGGATAAGTAAAAACATTCCAAAGTTATTACAACATACAGTGACACATGTCAGATTTTCAAAATAAGGCTTGGTCAGGAAGGGGGTAAATGACCTGGTCTGGAAGTGGTTAATGACCTGTCTGGGAGATAGGTCATAAACATCTAAGCGTTTTAGTTTTCCTGTATGGAGATCCGTCATAGGGGCTCAATACTGGAAAAAAACGCTTCCGTTTTAACCCCATTCATTGTCAATGGGGACAAAACTGAACAGAACGGAATGCTCCAAAATGCATTCCATTCCGTTTAGTTGCGTTCCCATACTAGAGAGCAAACTGCAACATGTTGTAGTGTCAGAATATTTATACTGCTCTGATAAACAGTTTAATTTATTTATGGAAAAACAAGCTAGAATCTTATGTGTTTTGGGGTGTCTTTTTACATACATGCTGGGTGTCAAATGACAACTTTGTATAAAAAAAATGGGAAAAGTTGACTTTTAGAGAGACATTTCTCTCACCCAGCATGGGTATATGTAAAAAGACACCCCAAAACACATTTGAATTTCAAACTACTTCTCACGCATTAGGGCCCCTAAAATGCCAGGGCAGTACAACTACCCCACAAGTGACCCCATTTTGGAAAGAAGACACCCCAAGGTATTTCGTGATGGCATAGTGAGTTCATGGAAGTTTTAATTTTGTGTCACAAGTTAGTGGAATATGAGACTTTGTAAGAAAAAAAATCATCATTTTCCACTAACTTGTGACAAAAAAATAAAAAGTTCTATGAACTCACTATGCCCATCAGTGAATACCTTAGGGTGTCTACTTTCCGAAAAGGGGTCATTTGTGGGTTTTTTCTACTGTCCTGGCATTGTAGAACCTCAGGAAACATGACAGGTGCTCAGAAAGTCAGAGCTGCTTCAAAATGCGGAAATTCACATTTTTGTACGATAGTTTGTAAACGCTATAACTTTTACCCAAACCAATAAATATACACTTATTGCATTTTTTTTAATCAAAGACATGTAGAACAATAAATTTAGAGAAAAATTTATCTATAAATGTATTTTTTTTTTAAAAATTTACAACTGAAAGTGAAACATTTTTTGCAAAAATTCCGGTAAATTTCGATCAATAACAAAAAAAGTAAAAATGTCAGCAGCAATGAAATACAACCAAATGAAAGCTCTATTAGTGAGAAGAAAAGGCGGTAAAATTCATTTGGGTGGTAAGTTGTATGACCGCGCAATAAACAGTGAAAGTAGTGTAGTGCAGAATTGTAAAAAGTGGTCTGGTCATTAAGGGTGTTTAAGCTAGGGGAGCTGAGGTGGTTAAAGGGAACCTGTCATGTGGATATTTGATTATAATCTAACTAATTATATAGAATCATTAACTACTAAAAAGTGCCTTAGATGTATTCAATTACTGGTGTGACAGATTGTTACCTCATAATATACACACAAAGATGCCGCATGCCGTATGCTAATGAGCTGATTGGAGTCCAGCGTGATGTTATTGAGTCCGGCGTATATTTAATTCAGAGCTATAGCCACTCCCCTGCCCACCTGCTGCTAATTCATATGGAAAATAACTGTCATTCAGCAGCAGGTGGGCGGGGAGAGTCAGGAGCTCATGAACATTCAGGACTCATCATTATCAGCTGGAGCTTTTCAATACAAGATGTTGGCAGATTGACTGGGTCAATTAAAGAAAGTGACCCAGTATTTTGCTAAGAGAATCAGTCACTTATTTATGTTGCCCTTAGTTAGGACACCATAAAACTGGTGACAGGTTCCCTTTAACACATTGAGGGTTAACAGCCAAATAAAACTCCATATTTATTACCCTGATTCTGAGGTTTACAGAAACACCCCATATTTGGTCATAAACCAATGTAAGGGCACATGGCAGGGCTCAGAAGGAAAGGACTGCCGCATGGTTTTTGGAAGGCAGATTTTGCTGCACTGTGTTTTAGAGACCATGTCCCATTTGAAGCCCCCCTGATACACCCCTACAGTAGAAACTCCCAAAAGTGACCGCATTTTGGAAACTAGGGGATAAGGTGACAGTTTTATTGGTACTATTTTGGGGTACATATGATTTTTAATCGCTCTATATTATGTTTTTTGTGAGGCAAGGTAAATAAATAGCTGTTTTGGTACTGTTTTTATTTTTTATAATGTTCATCTGACAGGTTAGATCATGCACTATTGTTAAGGATGCAGTGATATCAAATATGTCTACTTTCTTTGTTTGTTTGTTTCAGTCTTCCATAATAAAGCATTTTTGAAAAAAATAAATGTATGTCTCCATTTTCTGAATGCCATATTTTTAAATTTTTCTGCCAATCTTGTGAAGGGACTAATTTTTTGCAGGAAGAGTTGACGTTTTTATTGGTAACATTTTTGGGTACATATGATTTTTTTGATCATTCATTATTACACTTTGAGGCAAGGTGACCCAAAAAATTGGTCGTTTTGGCAAAGTTTTTATTTATTTATTTTTACAGCGTTCACCTGTGTGTTCACCTATCCCCTACGGTGTTTACCTGAGGATTTAGGTCATGTGATATTTTTATAGAGCAGGTTGTTCCGGACATGGCAATACCTAATATGTATACTTTTTCTTATTTATTTAAGCTTTATACAATAGCATCTTTGAAACAAAAAAATTATGTTTTAATGTCTCCATAGTCTGAGAGCTATAGCTTTTTTATTTTTTGACCTATAGTCTTAGGTAGGGGCTCATTTTTTGCAGGATGAGGTGTCGGTTTGATTGGTATTTTGGGGGGCATACACCTTTTTGATCGCTTGGTGTTGCAATTTTTGTGATGTAAGGTGACAAAAAATTGCTTTTTTAGAATAGTTTTTTTTTTTTTTTTTTTCTGTGTTCACCTGAGGGGTTAATTCATGTGATATTTTTATAGAGCTGGTTGTTACGGATGCGACGATACCTAATATGTATACTTTTATTTATTTATTTCACTTTAACACAATAATTGAATTTTTGAAACCCCAAATATTTTTCAGTGGCTCCGTGTTCTGCGAGCTATAGTTTTTTAAAATTTTTGGGTTGTTTGTCTTAGGTAGGTGCTTTTTTTTTGTGGGATGAGGTGACGGTTTGATTGGTACCATTTTGGGGGGCATACGCCTAAGGCTGGAGCTCCTGGGCACCCGTAGAAGGTAGGTCACAATGCCATGCAGGGCATTGGGCAGCCTCTGCACGGCATCGGGCTTCCTTCTCACCCATTGGGTCCCCACAACAGCAGCGCAGGGACTCCCTCACCCGCCTCAAATCCCTTCTATGTCGCGGTCAACGCTGATCGCGGCATAGAAGGGGTTAATCCACCGGCATCAGCGATGCCAATGGATACAGAAGGGGCCCGGCTATCAGGGACTGCCAGACCCCTGCAGCGATCGGCACGCACTGCTCCGGTGCCCGCCTGATCAACATGACGTAATTGTACGTACAAATGCGGCAAAGCACCTGCCGCCATGACGTACTATTACATCATATGTCGGGAATGGGTTAAAGTTTACACTTGATTTCTCCCAGCAAACAGATTTTCTCAATAAATAAAAATGTATAGGTGCATGATGACTTCATTTCATCATGCATGAGTTTTATTATAACTCTAGATTACAATCCAAATAAAATTAAGCTTCCACCATGGTATGTAATATATATCAATTAGACAATCCGGCTAGAACTACAATCAGTTCTCTGGAGATGATACAATTGTAAATACATAAATTGTATAGATTTATCTCTCTAGATTGAAAAGGCACAATTGATGCTGCAGGTACACTTATCTCAAATCAATCTAAATCCTACAAAGAACAATATGGTCTATTTAAATATATATATATATATATATATATATATATATATATATATATATATATATACAGTGGAGGAAATAAATATTTGACCCCTCACTGATTTTGTAAGTTTGTCCAATGACAAAGAAATGAAAAGTCTCAGAACAGTATCATTTCAATGGTAGGTTTATTGTAACAGTGGCAGATAGCACATCAAAAGGAAAATCGAAAAAATAACTTTAAATAAAAGATAGCAACTGATTTGCATTTCATTGAGTGAAATAAGTATTTGAACCCTCTAACAAAAAAAGACTTAATACTTGGTGGAAAAACCCTTGTTTGCAAGCACAGAGGTCAAACGTTTCTTGTAATTGATGACCAAGTTTGCGCACATTTTAGGAGGAATGTTGGTCCACTCCTCTTTGCAGATCATCTCTAAATCCCTAAGGTTTCGAGGCTGTCTCTGTGCAACTCTGAGCTTGAGCTCCCTCCATAGGTTTTCGATTGGATTAAGGTCCGGAGACTGACTAGGCCACTCCATGACCTTAATGTGCTTCTTCTTGAGCCACTCCTTTGTTGCCTTTGCTGTATGTTTTGGGTCATTGTCGTGCTGGAACACCCATCCACGACCCATTTTCAGTTTCCTGGCAGAGGGAAGGAGGTTGTCGCTCAGGATTTCACGATACATGGCTCCGTCCATTTTCCCGTTTATGCGAATAAGTTGTCCTGTGCCCTTAGCAGAAAAACACCCCCAAAGCAAAATGTTTCCACCCCCATGCTTGACGGTGGGGACGGTGTTTTGGGGGTCATAGCCAGCATTTTTCTTCCTCCAAACACAGCGAGTTGAGTTAATGCCAAAGAGCTCTATTTTGGTCTCAGCAGACCACAGCACCTTCTCCCAGTCACTCTCTGAATCATTCAGGTGTTCATTGGCAAACTTCAGACGGGCCTGCACATGTGCCTTCCTGAGCAGGGGGACCTTGCGAGCCCTGCAGGATTTTAATCCATTGCGGTGTAATGTGTTTCCAATGGTTTTCTTGGTGACTGTGGTCCCTGCTAATTTGAGGTCATTAACTAACTCCTCCCGTGTAGTTCTAGGATGCTTTTTCACCTTTCTCAGAACCATTGACACCCCACGAGGTGAGATCTTGCGTGGAGCCCCAGAGCGAGGTCGATTGATGGTCATTTTGTGCTCCTTCCATTTTCGAACAATCGCACCAACAGTTGTCACCTTCTCTCCCAGCTTCTTGCTAATGGTTTTGTAGCCCATTCCAGCCTTGTGCAGGTCTACAATTTTGTCTCTGACATCCTTGGACAGCTCTTTGGTCTTTCCCATGTTGGAGAGTTTGGAGTCTGCTTGATTGATTGATTCTGTGGACAGGTGTCTTTTATACAGGTGACTAGTTAAGACAGGTGTCCTTAATGAGGGTGACTAATTGAGTATAAGTGTCTAACCACTCTGTGGGAGCCAGAACTCTTAATGGTTGGTAGGGGTTCAAATACTTATTTCACTCAATGAAATGCAAATCAGTTGCTATCTTTTATTTAAAGTTATTTTTTCGATTTTCCTTTTGATGTGCTATCTGCCACTGTTACAATAAACCTACCATTGAAATGATACTGTTCTGAGACTTTTCATTTCTTTGTCATTGGACAAACTTACAAAATCAGTGAGGGGTCAAATAATTATTTCCGCCACTGTATATATATATATATTTGTGTATATGGCAATCAGTTGCCTAATATACAGATAAAATGTATACTATAACAGAGAGTCTGTCTGGAAGAAATCAGCGTCAAGGTTCAAATATGAAGCAAGATTAGATCCTATTTTCCTTCTGATGTTTCCTTTCTCTTGGGTGTCTTTGTGGCTTTCCTGGATTGATTTGATGGATTGATCAGATGTTCCCACTTGCTGGCTCCTGCTAACTTTTATCCCCCTCCTGGAAGGTGGGCTTGGTTTGGCATTACACATGACTAATGAGATCATAGTGCATCAACTTGCCACTCATCTCTTACTCACCACCACCACAAGGGGACACTAGTGTTCTATGTAACATTTTGTGTAACTATAATCAAATCTATTTTCTTTTAATCTGAAAAAAAGATGACCTTTGACCTAATTCTAGGACCAAGTTATAAATATAGATTAGAACGACATTTAAGGCAATGAACTGTCAGACATTCAGTCTACTTTATAAATATATGATGAAATCACCAATGGTCTCTAACTCAGGCGGTACACTCCTTCAACATATGAAATTACACAAAAAATGGAGTGCAACCACAACGATATTCAAAGGTAAAAATTCAATTTATTCATATCTCAATAAAACGACATACATTATAATACATAAATATAGATAAGCAGGGACAAGTCACAGTCGTACATCACCCTGCCAACAGATCCATAACAATAATGTTGCTAAGATATACCCCCTTACTCCGTACCACATGGAAAAAATCCTAGCAAATGAAATCAAAATTGAAGGGTATACACTGCAACAACCAAGTCAAATACACGTATGCCTCCTATATGAATATAGGCCACACTATTACAGCTCAAACCGCACGGATCAATGGAGCCGAAAGATGCACAACATAAAAATGAGACATACCGAAAATGCAGGGGCTGCGGGCAGGGTGAAGACACTCCTCAACGCGCGTTTCGCGTATGGTTTGCTCCTGAGGTATCATCAATAAATACAAGAGAACCAGTTCCATTGGCAGCCATACATGCCCACGCCATGACACTACCACCACCATACTTCACTGATGAGGTGGTATGCTTAGGATCATGAGCAGTTCCTTTCCTTCTCCATACACTTCTCTTCCCATCACTCTGGTTCAAGTTGATCTTGATCTCATCTGTCCATAGGATATTGTTCCAGAACTGTGAAGGCTTTTTTAGATGTTGTTTGACAAACTCTAATCTGGCCTTCCTGCTTTTGAGGCTCACCAATGGTTTACATCTTGTGGTGAACCCTCTGTATTCACTCTGGTGAAGTCTTCACTTGATTGTGACTTTGACACACATACACCTACCTCCTGGAGAGTGTTCTTAATCTGGCCAACTGTTGTGAAGGGTGTTTTCTTCACCAGAGAAAGAATTCTTTGGTCATCCACCACAGTTGTTTTCCAGGTCTTTTGGTGTTGCTGAGCTCACCGGTGTGTTCCTTCTTTTTAAGAATGTTCCAAACAGTTGTTTTGCTAATGTTTTTGCTATCTCTCTGATGGGTTTGTTGTGTTTTTTCAGCCTAATGATGACTTGCTTCACTGATAGTGACAGCTCTTTGGATATCATCTTGGGAGTTGACAGCAACAGATTCCAAATGCAAATAGCACACTTGAAATGAACTCTAGACCTTTTATATGCTCATTGTATTTGGGATAATGAGGGAATAACACACACTTGGCCAACAGCTGAGAAGCCAATTGTCCCATTACTTTTGGTTCCTTAACAAGTGGGAGGCACACATATGCAAACTGTTGTAATTCCTACACCATTCACCTGATTTGGATATAAATACCCTCAAATTAAAGCTGACAGTCTTCAGTTAAAGCACATCTTGGTGTATAGAGCCAAAAATGTTAAAATTGTGTCGATGTTCCAATATTTATGGACTTGACTGTATATACACTCACACCTGTTCTATGTCTCATTAATGCGATTATCTAGTCAACCAATCACATGGCAGTTGCTTCAATGCATGTAGGGCTGTGGTCCTGGTCAAGACAATCTCCTGAACTCCAAACTCAAGGTGAATATAAGCAATTTTGAGAGTGGCATGGTTGTTGGTGCCAGACGGGCCGGTCTGAGTATTTCACAATCTGCTCAGTTACTGGGATTTTCACGCACAACCATTTCTAGGGTTTACAAAGAATGGTGTGAAAAGGGAAAAACATCCAGTATGCGGCAGTCCTGTGGGCGAAAATGCCTTGTTGATGCTAGAGGTCAGAGGAGAATGGGCTGACTGATTCAAGCTGATAGAAGAGCAACATTGACTGAAATAACCACTCGTTACTACCGAGGTATGCAGCAAAGCATTTGTGAAGCCACAACACGTACAACCTTGAGGCGGATGGGCTACAACAGCAGAAGACCCCACCGGGTACCACTCATCTCCACTACAAATAGAAAAAAGAGGCTACAATTTGCACGAGCTCACCAAAATTGGACTGTTGAAGACTGGAAAAATGTTGCCTGGTCTGATGAGTCTCGATTGTTTATAAAAGATTATAGTAGATTATAGTATTAAGTATAGGATCTTCCTTTTGGCTATTAATTAGTACCTCACTTGTAGACTCTTGACTCCAATGAGCCAAACGATTCGCAGTCTGTGCCCTAGCTTGGCATCTAGTGACAGCTTCAATGGGCATCATCTCTAGTAAATGATCTATGTTTACATGATCACCATTTTTTGGCACCTTGTTATCAGCTAGATCATTACCTTCCTTGTCCATGTTTCACAGGTTTGTTATTAGATCACAACATATTATTTTGTTTCCAAGTGGGCATATACTCGACAAAACTGTTCCATACATAATTGGAATCTGTGACTATGACAAATTTTTTAATATTGTTCTCTAGAGCAATTTGAACTGTTTTGTATACAGGAGCTAATTCTGCCACTTGGCTACTTTTAGCACCAATACTGTAACCTACTGAGACATTTGGGAATTCACCCATCTAAGTAAATACAATGCCCGCCACCAGTTTTCCTTCATCCCCTATGGTGGTGTGATAAGCACATATAAAATTTTACCTCTACAGGTGACAGGGACTTACTTGCATAAGCAATGACTTTGTTCAATTTGTCTTGTTTTTGGCACAGTACAGCACTGATACTGAGGTTCGTAAAACCAGTTTCCAGATAAAAGGGTTTGCCCCCTCTGGATATGCGAGACATGGGGCTTGAGTAAGTTTTCTTTTAAGCTCAATCATGGATTGTTCCTAATCTTCCCCCCCACGTCCATGGTACACCTTTCTTTAATAATATCAACAATGGTTTACTGATTTCTGCATAATTATCAATAAACTTACGTGAATAATTAATCATACCCCAAAATAACCTCAGTTCACTGACATTGATAGGCATTTTGAACTTCATCACAGCCTCCCGCTTCTTCTTTTCGGGATTTAGGCCTTTGGAAGTAACCTCATGTCCCAGAAAGTTGACCTTGGTTCGACACCATTGGGCTTTCTGTAATGAGATTTTAACACCTGCCTCTCTCAACTGATTAAGCACATGCCCAATCTATTGGACATGCTTCTCAAATGAAGTATTTTTCAACAAAATATCATCCACTTATGTTAAATTTCCTCTTTCATTGGCATCAGGCATAGCTGTATATAAAAACACAGCGAATTCATGACCTGAGTTTATATAACCAAAAGGTAGTCTATTCCATGCGAACTGCTCCTTACCAGAGGTAAATGCTAATTTATATTGGTCTTCAGGACTTGCCTTGATGGTTCAATAAGCCTGAGCACAATCCAGTGTGGTAAAGATTTTGGCTCCTTGCATTTGTACCAAGCATTGGTCGATATATGGCACAGGCCAGCCGGATATGTATACTCGTTTATTGAGCTGCCTGAGATCAGCACATAAATGCCGTTGACCATTCGGTTTAAGGATACCAAGAATAGGATTATTATAAGAACTGTGCACCGATCTTATACCTCTTTTCTCGAGATTCCTTATTATTTTTGCTTGCGAATCATAACATGCTAGTGAAAGACAATATTGCTTGATATAAACAGGAGGTGCCATTGGATCAGTCTGAATTCTGGCAATGTGTATATCTGTTAAACCACAATCATAGGAATCTTTAGCAAAGATATCCTTGAACTCCAAGAGAAATGATTTTAATTGTTGGCGCTCTAGGTCATTAAAACATCCATCAGCTAATGATATTTGCTGCTGTACCATCTCCAGGAATCGTGGAAAACTTCATGTTGACCTATTTCATAGGCTTCTTCAAGCCTGTCAGTGAGGTTATGACTTGATTTACCAGCCTTATCGGCAAACTCACAATATTCCTCGGCTTCCTGCTCATTAAGTGTATGATCAAAGGTAAGACAGAATTCCTCCACCTTGCAGGTACCTTTTTCAGGATAAAAAGGATAAATTTAACTGATGGTGAACAATCCTTCAGGAGAAGAAAAGAATGTTTGTTGAACCAATTGCTCCTCGGTGAGATATGATTCAGGTATTAGGCCAATAATTACATTTTGAAACCCAAAGGTATAATAATCTGAATCTAAAGCCAAACCAATTATGGTGTCTTTAGTCAAATGGACCTTATTTGGCATACCATTATTAACAATGATTTGGGTTTTGAAGGGTTGTACATTCACCAGGGGTGTAGGATTTACTGAAATTCCTAATTTTAGAACAGACACGGAGGCTTCGTATTGCTTTTCTCTTTCTTTACTAAAATTATAGCAGCAAAACACAGGAAGAGAAAAAAGTGCCCCTGTAACCTAGGCAACCAGCCACTCCCCCGGACTAGCTGGTATAAGAGTCAGCTCCAACCCACAGTCCTCCTCTTTCTTGCTGCTCACAGGAAGATGAGTATCTGCTATATGTGTGTTGTGTTGGATTGTTATATGTATATGTTTTTCACAGGTATTGCGTTTTAAACCTTGCCTTTTTTCTAGGTCTCGTCCCCCTGTGCGTTGTTTCGCCAGGGGGGATCTTTTCTTTCATTACCTGTGGCCCCTGTCTTTATCGGTTCCCTCTGCGGCCGTCTCCCTGTCCCATCTTGGTCTCGCCGATGCTCCGGCGCTTGCGCCGGAACTATCGCGAGAATTCGCGCGCGCGCGCGCGAATCTTTGCCCCGTCCTCTCGCGTGACTTCGGCGGCCATTTTAGCTAGTCGCCTGCGACCTGCGGTACCCTGGGAGCCTCGGATCCGGCTGGTTAAGGTTTTTTCTCAGCGACCATATTAGAACCTTTTTCATTATGTTCTGCCCAGCGATTACCCCCCCCCCTCTCCTGGGGACTCTGCCCCTCCACCGGCTCCGATCATGCCCCCTCCTGTGCCTGCCGCATCTCCCCATCATGTGGATCCGGCCCCTGATGCCGCATCCTTACTCCAAAAGGCAGTGGCAGAGGCCATTGCCTCTGCTATGGACTCCATGTCGGCCGCCATTTCGCACACCTTGTCACAGGCGCTCCGGAATCAATCCGGTGACGCGCCAGTCGCACAGCATGTGACAAACCCTGATCCCTCCCCATCCACCTCCATGGGCGAAGCCCATCTAGATACTCAGGCCTCCAGAACCCCTTTGACTGGTGACTCTGTTCACCCACAGGATAGCGTGCCATTGACACGCAAAAGAGCCTTACCACGCCAGGCGGAACGGGCGCGGCAGTGGAAATGCGCCAGAGCGCAATTTGAGAGCGACTCCGACTCGAAAATCGGGTCTAGAGGGGAGGCTGAGGATGAGTACGTGTTTGACTCTGGGGACGCTACAGACACGGAGGGCCCGGGTCCGTCGGATCCCTCGCCCCTGGCCGCACGACCTTCTGGCGCATCATGCACCCTTCCGGTTGCTCAGGATGGTGCGCTTCTAGACCCTTATGGGGACCCACTTTTTGATCCTGACGCATTACACCATCCCAGGTTGGTGGAATGGCTCCCCGCTGAGCATGTTTCCAGTTACCTTGAAAATTGGGTCCGTCGCCCGCTTAGCAAAGCGGCGCGGAATAAACTTAAGGCTGAGTGTCCCAGGCCTATCATCCCTAATAAGGTGTGTGACACCCCCACAGTTGACCCCAAGATGACGCAATTTCTTGCGAAACTTGGTTGGAATCCGCGAAAAGGTCTGGAGTCGGCATTGAAAGCTGCCAAGACAAGCTACTTGATGTCTTTGGGCCCCTGGCTAAGTTGTTCGACTTGGCGGAGTCCGCTCGGGCCGAGAATAGGCAGGTGGACCCGGAAGATCTCCGAGGTTGGGTGCAGTGGGCGATATGTATTGCGGGTAGCGTCAATACCTCGCTCTCCATAGAAAGGCGCAAGGCCATACTCTTTAAAATTGAGCCTAAATTGGCGAACCTCGCCCTTACTGAACCAGGCAAAGACACCCAGGGCCTCTTGTTCGGGGACTCTTTTATAAAGGACCTGGGGCGTTACGTAGGTGCCTTCACGGCCTTGGACAAGGCGCAGTCCTCTATGAGGAAGGTGTTTCAGGGACGGGTCTCTTCCAGGGCCGGCAGGGGGCCGAGGCTCCTTCTCCCAACCAACGGGTTACCAGGGTACCTCCTACCAGGATTCGCGCCAGCCAACCCCGTTCTTCCCTTCCCGTGGAAGACCTTGGCGCTCCAGAAGCTTCCGAGGCACTCCCGGATCAAGACGGCCGTATGGTAAGTTTGCCACTTCCTCGTGTTTTATTTCAACCCACCTGTAGGGGGCAGACTCCATCATTTTTTTCCCTGCTTGGCAGGCCATTACATCGGACAGCTGGGTCCTGTCAACGGTTCTGGGCTTCCAGATAGAATTGGTCTCCTCACCGGACCGCATCCCGCGCCCCCACCCGCTAAGTCTTGACGCGACGGACCGCGCCTTGGTCCAGGAGGAGCTCTCTACCCTTTACAGGAAAGGAGCCGTGGAACCTGCACTCGCCTCCTCCCCGGGAGTGATAAGCAATATTTTTCTAGTTGAGAAAAAGGGAGGTCAGATGCGTCCGGTTATCAACCTCCGAGCCCTGAACACCCTGGTGCGCTACAGACATTTCAAAATGGATGGTATCCACCTCCTGAGGGATCTTCTTCTGCTGGGGGATTGGATGGTCAAACTGGACCTCCAGGATGCGTACCTGACGGTCCCAGTCGCGCCTCTCTCCCGGGACCTGCTCAGGTTTCTCTGGAACGGGGAGACCTGACGCTTTACTTGTCTGCCCTTTGGTCTCTCCTCCGCCCCTTGGGGTTTTACCAAACTCCTGTGGCCGGTTGTGGCCTGGCTTCGGGCCAGGGGTGTCTGTCTCATTGTCTATTTGGACGACATCCTGCTAATGGCCCGGAGCAGGGACCTGCTCCTGTCCCACCTTCGTTTGGCGACAGATCTCCTGTCGCGGTTGGGTTTCCTGATCAATTGGGAGAAGTCTTGCCTGTTACCATCCAGACGCATGGAGTTCCTGGGTTTCCTGGTAGATTCGGAGGCCGAATCTCTCAGCCTCCCTTTGCAGAAGGTGCGCGCCATTCGCAAGGAGTTGCAACGAACTCTGCGGCGCCCCCAGGTTTCCCTGTGACAGTTGGCCCGCATAATTGGTCTCCTTGCGGCATCCATACAGGCGGTTTTTCCCGCACCCCTTCACTATCGGGCTCTTCAGCGCTTGAAAATCGCCCATCTTCGGGGGGTGCCTCTTATGCGGATGTCATCTCGTTGGATGCCGAGACTCGGGACGAGCTCTCCTGGTGGATCCACAACCTGTCGGCCTGGAACGGCAGGGCCATTTTCGGTTCTCGTCCGGAGTTCACGGTGGATTCCGATGCCAGCCTTCTCGGTTGGGGCGCCCACTGCGAGGGGGTGTCCACGGGGGGTCTTTGGTCCCTGGAGGAATCCAGCCTCCATATCAATGCCCTGGAGTTGCTGGCAGGGTCCATTGCGATCCGGAGTTTCACGTGCGACAAGGTGAATGTTTGCATTCGCCTCCGTATGGACAACGTGTCCGCCGTGCGGTACGTCAATCATCTGGGCGGCACTCGTTCCGCTCTGCTGGCGCGATTGGCGAAAGATTTTTGGAACTATTGTTTCTCCAAGAATCTGGTGGTTCAGGCAGACTACCTTCCGGGCCTCCACAACACCGAGGCAGATTGGAGCTCGCGTCATTGGGCGGACTCCAGCGATTGGAAGCTCAACGTGGAGGTCTTCTGCGGTATCTGTTCTCTCTAGGGTTCCCCGTCAGTCGACCTTTTTGCGTCTCGGCTCAATGCCCAGCTCCCGCGTTTCTTCAGCTGGAGACCGGATCCCGCGGCGGAGGCCGTGGATGCGTTTCTCCAGGACTGGTCCAGCGAGTTCCTATACGCTTTTCCCCCCCTTCGCTCTCATTCCCAGGGTGCTCCTTCAGGTCAGGCATCAGTCGGCCGAACTGGTGTTGGTGACCCCGCTGTGGAGATCTCAGGCGTGGTTCCCTCAGCTCCTCGAGCTGGCGGTGGATGTCCCCAGGTTGTTGCCAGCCCTTCCGGACCTGGTACTGGGGCCCCTCGATCAGCTTCACCCACTTCTGACGGAGGGCTCTCTGTCTCTAATAGCCTGGAGGATCTCGGGATCTCCGGGGAACTCCAGGGTCTTCCGGGCTCGACTAGACGCCTACTGGCCAACGCTTGGGCCCCTGGTACTAGACGGGCATACCGTTCCGCCTGGAAGTCCTGGGCTGGTTGGTGCGTGGGAAGGGACTTGGATCCCGTATCAGCACCTGTTTCAGCCGTCCTGAATTTCCGGCTTACCGGACCATCAATGTGTATCGGTCTGCCATTTCTTCATCCCACCAGGGAGTTGGGGGTCGCCCGGTCGGGCAGCATCCTCTTGTGTGCCGCCTGTTGAAGGGTGCGCGCCTGTCCCGTCCCCCTAAGCCGAGGTATTCTTCTACCTGGGACGTGTCGTTAGTTCTGTCACTTTTCTCGTCCTGGCCTTCGAATTGGGAATTGTCCTTGCGCCACCTTTCGGCCAAGCTGGTCTCCCTGCTGTGTTTAGTATCGTACAGGCGGGTTTCCGACGTCCAGGCCCTGGACATTTCGGCTCGGTCGTTTACGCCCGAGGGGGTGTCCTTTTCGATTTCCAGGCGCACCAAATCCTCTTCTCACTCTATCTCTTACCCGGCGTTTGCGGCCCGACCGGATTTGTGTCCGGTCGCTTGCCTTCGCGAATATGAGGTCAGAACTAGGGCTCACCGCTCTCCTGCCTGTCCGAATCTTTTTCTAGCCTGTCGCGCTCCCTTTGCCCCGGTTTCTTCCACCACGTTGGCTCGTTGGGTCAAATGGGTGCTTTCGCTTGCGGGGGTGGACACCTCCACTTTCTCGGCTCATTCCACGCGCAGCGCTTCGGCCACCGCTATGTTGACCTCTGGGGCTAGGTTGCAAGATATCCTTAGGGCGGCTGATTGGTCGCGGGAATCTACGTTCCGGGATTTATATTTCCGCCCGTCTCCTCATGCGTTTTCTGCGGTAGTCATGCAGCTTTGAACTTGCAATACGAAGCCTCCGTGTCTGTTCTAAAATTGTGGGATTTTACTAGTCATACGACGTAAAGTCATGATTTTAGTAAGACACGGAGGCGAGTATTGCCCTCCCTATATGTTCTGTTCCCGCCCTTGTTGGGTCTTGGGTATGGTAAGTACTTCTCTGCATGAGATATATGATTGTTGATGTCATTGTCTGTATACCAATTGCATGCGTGATGTTTTTTCCTTCCATAGTAGGACGTTGAGGTTGTTCTTTGTTTACCGGTTGCATCCCTCAGACATTCCTATCTGGTGGGATAGTGTCGAGTCACCGTGTTTCATGTCTTTTGCCTTAGGTTGATTCACCAGGACTTTGCAGTTCCAGAGGTACCTCCAGGATTCGCAGCTCCAGTTGTTCCGTTTGGTTTCGCTGTCTGGCAGTCGGTTTTTCTTCATTGACATGAGGTTCCAGGACTGTTCGTGTTCCGGTTGATGCGGTTCCGTGACTGGCACGATGAGTGGCATTCCGAGGTTCCAGTTCGTTTGGTTCTTCCTGTTCGCTATGAGGAGTTACAAGAAAGAGGAGGACTGTGGGTTGGAGCTGACTCTTATACCGGCTAGTCCGGGGGAGTGGCTGGTTGCCTAGGTTACAGGGGCACTTTTTTCTCTTCCTGTGTTTTGCTGCTATAATTTTAGTAAAGAAAGAGAAAAGCAATACTCGCCTCTGTGTCTTACTAAAATCATGACTTTACGTCGTATGACTAGTAAAATCCCACAATTGAAACCAAATCGAAAAATCTGTGGATCACTACAGCTGATTTGTGGATTTAAGGTGCTCTTGGTTTAAGTGACCCACCCAGTCACTAAAAATTGTATAAAATGTATAAGGATTAAACCAGGCACTCAAATATGGATTATAGGTCAATATTTTAATCAAATATAATAAAATATATCGATATACTCATAAAATGCAATATAAAATACAATATAAAATGCAATAAAATGACATAGAAAATCACATAAGGATAACCATAAATTACTAGCAGCAATGTGGCCAATAGTTATAGCAGCTAAAGTTGAAAAGACCACAATCCGGACAAAGGTCTATATAAAATTCCAGGCGGTTTTGAGTTAAAGGACCGCACCCTTGATTGTAGCCAGAACCAGCCTGGATGGTTGAAGTTCAGACAGCCGCAATTGTTATGTCAGTCTTTAAAGAAAACCGCAATCCCAAGTGTTTTAAAACGGGTCTTGTGAAACATTCACCGATCCTACTCGGTTTAAGGTAAAGGTGACTGTGCACTAAGGTGGCGTCCCACCTATACAAGCAACTTTACAGCTTTACCTTGGTCGATGTTGCTTTGTCCTATGTCCGGACCCAAAGGAGATATGCTGTGGATGCCGAGTCAACCTTGTGTCTGCTCACAGAACTATGTTTGTGGCTCTTTCTTCCGGTACTCGTTCCTTTTAATCACAGCTCTTTAAACTTGAAGTCCAGGGGAGCTACTGTCCCAGCATGCCGGTATGAGGTGTCGGACCATACGCGTTTCGGGGTTCTCTGAATAGCCCCTTCCTCAGTGGTAACCTCAAAGTGCTTCCCCACATCCTTTTATCTGGAGTCATGGAAGGAGACAAAGTCCGGACAAGGAACTGGTCGCACAGAAAACCTGGAAACTTCAGGTGATCCAGTATAGTCTTTGTATGCGACTTTTCACAGACCATTCTTACAATGCGGTTTTTTAAAAGATGCGGTTTTTTCCAAAAAATTGCGTTTTATGGTGCATTGCTGCTTAAATATAAATTAAAACATATCTCATGTTATTTTTATTATGATATAATTAAAAAACTGATAATATTTATAAAAATAAAAATAATATCAACATTTAAGGTGCGAAAAATATATGAAAAATGTATACAACATTACTATGTCTTTCTGTTCCCACTTCGACAATAATATTCTGCCCAAAATAACTCATAACGTTCACATCAGGATGGGGGGGGGGGGGGGGGAGGAAGGTCATAGGGTTACAGGAAGCCAAACAGTTCCCAATCAGCATTTAGTCCATTCGGGACTAGGGAACCAAAATCAAATATAAATTTGGATTCCACCCTTGACATCTTCCTTATCAAATCTCCCCCCCTCCATTCCGGTGTCACTGTTGTTAAGGCTGTGTACGTAAGGCCTGTTGGGTCCTTATTGTGACACAGACTAAAATGCCTAGAAACAGTATGATTTTCGTATCCTTTGCGAATATTCGCTATATGTTCCGAGATTCTTGTTTTGAGGCATCTCTTGGTACGACCAACATACTGCTTTCTACAGGGACAAGTCAGCAAGTAAATTACATTCTTTGTGTTGCAGGTCAGGAACATTTTAATCTCATATGAATATTTATTGCTAGTCGAGGATACCTTCATTGTTTTCCTCGGAAAATTAGTTATTTTGCAATTTGAACATGTTCTGCACCTAAAAAAAACCCTCAAAGCACAACCATTGATTATTCTTTTTTGAATTAACCCTAGATGTTTTTATTGTGGGTGCTACTTTTAAACCTAGATTATGAGCACGGGTATAAATTATCTTCGGTTTTGCCGGTATCAGTGGTCCTATAATTTTGTCTTTCTGCAAAAAAGTGCTTGGCAATGATAGTTTCAATCTTCTTATATTCGGTGTTAAAGGGCAAAATCATCTGCAGTTCCCCATTTGTCATAGTATCACTGCCAGATGCAACTGGTTTCTCTGCAAAAAAGTCCTGCCGGTCTAGATTCCTCACTTTATTCAATGCTGTTTCAATACATTCATTGGGATAATTCTTCTCAACGAATTGCTGCCTCAAATTCTCTGCCTCATTTTCAAATGTTTCGTTTGTTGTGCAATTCCTTTTGAGACGTCTGAATTGGCTTTTTGGTACATTCAATAGCCACCTTGGGAGGTGGCAACTTGAATGTAAAATAAAATTATTTCTTGCTGTGGGTTTATAATACGTACTACAATTGACCTTATCCCTCTCAATATTGATTTTCAGATCCAAAAATTCTATCTCTGTTTTGCTTATATTCGCTGTGAACTGGAGGTTCTGGTCATTTAGATTAATATTAGATAAAAAAGAACTCAATGTCGAATCTGCACCCCTCCAGATAAAAATCACGTCATCTATGTAACGCTTCCAGAGCACCAGATCCGCACCCAGCACTGGAAGAATATATTCATCCTCCCAGTTTGCCATAAATAAATTTGCGTAGCTGGGTGCGAACCTGGTGCCCATCGCGGTACCAGATTTCTGTAAATAAAAATCTGTATTAAGAGAAAAATAATTGTGCTTTAATATAAAATTTACAGCTTCTAAAACATATTCAATTTGTGCCGATTTAAAAAGGCCACTCTTATTTAATTGGGATCTCAAAGCCTCAAGTCCCTGATCGTGCCTAATAGATGTATAAAGGGACCGGACATCAAGAGTTCCTAATGTCCACTCTTCCTCCACTGTCAGTTCCTCCAGTATTTTTACTATCTGTGTAGTATCTTTCAGATAGAATTTTGTATTTTTCACTACCGGTTGGAGCTGATAGTCGACATATTGAGAGAGGTTGGCCGTAAGGGAATCAATCCCCGAAATTATAGGACGGCCTGGGGGGTTTGTGAGGCATTTGTGTATCTTCGGCAGATAATAAAATACCGGGAGTCTACACTGTGTACTTAGTATAAAATTTGCCTCACTCTCCAATAAAATATTGGCCTTTACACCCTTCTCACATAATTGTGTCAGCTGTGGATAAAAGTCATTAATCGGATCCGACTTCAGTTTGATATATACATCTGTATCCGACAATTGTCTCTGACATTCTTTGTTATAGTCGTCGGTACTTAGAATTACTATCGCTCCGCCCTTGTCGGCGGGGCGTATAGTAATCCCGTCATCTTTCTGCAGTTGTTTGATTGCTGCAATCTCCTGATTTGAGAGGTTTGATTTTTTCTTATTTCCACCACCTAGGGTTCTAATGTCTTTTTCTATATTTTTCCAAAATGTTTCTATCTCTGGGCTAATTTCATTCCTAGGGTACTTAGTCGACCTAGGCTTTAATTCTGTGTGGATAAAGCCAGATGCTTCTTGAGGTTTTGGTACAATGGGGTTCTTCATAAAATACTTCTTGAGACAGAGTTTTCTCACAAATTTTTCTCACAAATTTTTCTATGACACTTATGTGGGCATAGAAAAATTTGTGAGAAAACTCTGTCTCAAGAAGTATTTTATGAAGAACCCCATTGTACCAAAACCTCAAGAAGCATCTGGCTTTATCCACACAGAATTAAAGCCTAGGTCGACTAAGTACCCTAGGAATGAAATTAGCCCAGAGATAGAAACATTTCGGAAAAATATAGAAAAAGACATTAGAACCCTAGGTGGTGGAAATAAGAAAAAATCAAACCTCTCAAATCAGGAGATTGCAGCAATCAAACAACTGCAGAAAGATGACGGGATTACTATACGCCCCGCCGACAAGGGCGGAGCGATAGTAATTCTAAGTACCGACGACTATAACAAAGAATGTCAGAGACAATTGTCGGATACAGATGTATATATCAAACTGAAGTCGGATCCGATTAATGACTTTTATCCACAGCTGACACAATTATGTGAGAAGGGTGTAAAGGCCAATATTTTATTGGAGAGTGAGGCAAATTTTATACTAAGTACACAGTGTAGACTCCCGGTATTTTATTATCTGCCGAAGATACACAAATGCCTCACAAACCCCCCAGGCCGTCCTATAATTTCGGGGATTGATTCCCTTACGGCCAACCTCTCTCAATATGTCGACTATCAGCTCCAACCGGTAGTGAAAAATACAAAATTCTATCTGAAAGATACTACACAGATAGTAAAAATACTGGAGGAACTGACAGTGGAGGAAGAGTGGACATTAGGAACTCTTGATGTCCGGTCCCTTTATACATCTATTAGGCACGATCAGGGACTTGAGGCTTTGAGATCCCAATTAAATAAGAGTGGCCTTTTTAAATCGGCACAAATTGAATATGTTTTAGAAGCTGTAAATTTTATATTAAAGCACAATTATTTTTCTCTTAATACAGATTTTTATTTACAGAAATCTGGTACCGCGATGGGCACCAGGTTCGCACCCAGCTACGCAAATTTATTTATGGCAAACTGGGAGGATGAATATATTCTTCCAGTGCTGGGTGCGGATCTGGTGCTCTGGAAGCGTTACATAGATGACGTGATTTTTATCTGGAGGGGTGCAGATTCGACATTGAGTTCTTTTTTATCTAATATTAATCTAAATGACCAGAACCTCCAGTTCACAGCGAATATAAGCAAAACAGAGATAGAATTTTTGGATCTGAAAATCAATATTGAGAGGGATAAGGTCAATTGTAGTACGTATTATAAACCCACAGCAAGAAATAATTTTATTTTACATTCAAGTTGCCACCTCCCAAGGTGGCTATTGAATGTACCAAAAAGCCAATTCAGACGTCTCAAAAGGAATTGCACAACAAACGAAACATTTGAAAATGAGGCAGAGAATTTGAGGCAGCAATTCGTTGAGAAGAATTATCCCAATGAATGTATTGAAACAGCATTGAATAAAGTGAGGAATCTAGACCGGCAGGACTTTTTTGCAGAGAAACCAGTTGCATCTGGCAGTGATACTATGACAAATGGGGAACTGCAGATGATTTTGCCCTTTAACACCGAATATAAGAAGATTGAAACTATCATTGCCAAGCACTGGTCTTTTTTGCAGAAAGACAAAATTATAGGACCACTGATACCGGCAAAACCGAAGATAATTTATACCCGTGCTCATAATCTAGGTTTAAAAGTAGCACCCACAATAAAAACATCTAGGGTTAATTCAAAAAAGAATAATCAATGGTTGTGCTTTGAGGGTTTTTTCAGGTGCAGAACATGTTCAAATTGCAAAATAACTAATTTTCCGAGGAAAACAATGAAGGTATCCTCGACTAGCAATAAATATTCATATGAGATTAAAATGTTCCTGACCTGCAACACAAAGAATGTAATTTACTTGCTGACTTGTCCCTGTAGAAAGCAGTATGTTGGTCGTACCAAGAGATGCCTCAAAACAAGAATCTCGGAACATATAGCGAATATTCGCAAAGGATACGAAAATCATACTGTTTCTAGGCATTTTAGTCTGTGTCACAATAAGGACCCAACAGGCCTTACGTACACAGCCTTAACAACAGTGACACCGGAATGGAGGGGGGGAGATTTGATAAGGAAGATGTCAAGGGTGGAATCCAAATTTATATTTGATTTTGGTTCCCTAGTCCCGAATGGACTAAATGCTGATTGGGAACTGTTTGGCTTCCTGTAACCCTATGACCTTCCTCCCCCCCCCCCCCCCCCCATCCTGATGTGAACGTTATGAGTTATTTTGGGCAGAATATTATTGTCGAAGTGGGAACAGAAAGACATAGTAATGTTGTATACATTTTTCATATATTTTTCGCACCTTAAATGTTGATATTATTTTTATTTTTATAAATATTATCAGTTTTTTAATTATATCATAATAAAAATAACATGAGATATGTTTTAATTTATATTTAAGCAGCAATGCACCATAAAACGCAATTTTTTGGAAAAAACCGCATCTTTTAAAAAACCGCATTGTAAGAATGGTCTGTGAAAAGTCGCATACAAAGACTATACTGGATCACCTGAAGTTTCCAGGTTTTCTGTGCGACCAGTTCCTTGTCCGGACTTTGTCTCCTTCCATGACTCCAGATAAAAGGATGTGGGGAAGCACTTTGAGGTTACCACTGAGGAAGGGGCTATTCAGAGAACCCCGAAACGCGTATGGTCCGACACCTCATACCGGCATGCTGGGACAGTAGCTCCCCTGGACTTCAAGTTTAAAGAGCTGTGATTAAAAGGAACGAGTACCGGAAGAAAGAGCCACAAACATAGTTCTGTGAGCAGACACAAGGTTGACTCGGCATCCACAGCATATCTCCTTTGGGTCCGGACATAGGACAAAGCAACATCGACCAAGGTAAAGCTGTAAAGTTGCTTGTATAGGTGGGACGCCACCTTAGTGCACAGTCACCTTTACCTTAAACCGAGTAGGATCGGTGAATGTTTCACAAGACCCGTTTTAAAACACTTGGGATTGCGGTTTTCTTTAAAGACTGACATAACAATTGCGGCTGTCTGAACTTCAACCATCCAGGCTGGTTCTGGCTACAATCAAGGGTGCGGTCCTTTAACTCAAAACCGCCTGGAATTTTATATAGACCTTTGTCCGGATTGTGGTCTTTTCAACTTTAGCTGCTATAACTATTGGCCACATTGCTGCTAGTAATTTATGGTTATCCTTATGTGATTTTCTATGTCATTTTATTGCATTTTATATTGTATTTTATATTGCATTTTATGAGTATATCGATATATTTTATTATATTTGATTAAAATATTGACCTATAATCCATATTTGAGTGCCTGGTTTAATCCTTATACAAAATCCCACAATTGTTGTATTCTGTTTGATAGGCATATTAATGCATCAGAATTCTTTAACTTCTGGCCTTTTGATACCTAAATAGGTAACAGGAAATTATTAGTACCTCGACGGATAATAACATCTTGTGGTACTAATACACTTACTGCATATGGCAGTAACTGGGATGATTTGAGGGCTTCATATTCATTCATAAAATCATCTAGATTTCCTTTTAATCTAGTCCACAATGTGGAATTCACCATATCCATGTTTATAGCAAAACAATGTAATATATAGTTGCCAATTTAAATGGGATAGCATGGCTCATTGAGTACCAGGAATAAATGAGTAGCTTATTTCCCCTTAATAGAAATGGATAACATGCATTTCGTAATTACATTATGCACATCTAGTATGATGTATGCAGTCCTGGAACAGCCGTTCGAGGGTGTATATCTTTGTTCAAGATATGAGCAAATTACCCGTTTGGAATCGCAAATTTAGTCTCTAAACAGGCAAATTGCAACACTGAGAGGAATTGACAATTTGAAAAAGAGTTTGCTTCTCACCGAGCAAGCACTCCTTGGGGTAGATGAGGGGGAGGGTGACAGAGAGGAGGCTGAGGAAAGTGAGGTAGCTAGCTGGGTAACACTTAGAAAGCGGGGTAAAGGGAAGAGTGCCAGGGAGGCTAGCCTGATCTGACACACCCCAACAAGTTTGCACGTTTGGCAGATGAGGGGGATGTCAGTCCAGGGATGGCACTGCTGCAGCCGGACACTTCCTCTGCCAGTCAGGGGAATGTCAGCTCCAGTAAGCAGGGAACCAGGAGAGCAGGGCAGGCCAGACAAGTGCTGGTAGTGGGAGACTCCATTATTAGGGGAACAGATAGGGAAATCTGTCACAAAGACCGTGATCGCCGAACAGTGTGCTGTCTTCTTGGCACTAGAGTTTGACACATCGCGGATCTGGTTGACAGATTACTGGGAGGGGCTGGAGAAGATCCAGCGGTTATGGTCCATATCGGAACCAATGACAAAGTTAGAGGTAGGTGGAGAGTCCTTAAAAATGATTTCAGAGATTTAGGTCAAAAGCTTAGGGCAAGGACCTCAAAGGTAGTATTTTCTGAAATACTGCCTGTACCACGAACCACACAAAAAAGGCAGCGGGAGATTAACAAGTGGCTCAAGAACTGGTGTAGGAAGGAGGGGTTTGGGTTCCTGGAGAACCGGGCCGACTTTTCTATCGGCTACAGGCTCTATCGTAGGGACGGGCAGCACCTCAATGGGAAAGGGGCAGCTGTGCTGGGGAGAAAGATGGCTAGAAGGTTGGAGGAGTGTTTAAACTAGGGAATGGGGAGGGAAATTACTTTATAGGAGAGGAGAAGATAGGGCATATAGAGACCGGGGCAAGGTAGTGGGACTGGGGGAGGAATGGAAGGAGGGACTAGAACAGTTCAGAAGGAAAGGTATAGGGTAAAAAATATACATAAACCTCTCAAATGTATGTATACTAATGCCAAAAGCCTGACTAATAAAACTGGGGAGCTGGAATTAGTAATGTGTGAGGAGAACTATGACATAGTGGGAATAACTGAGACATGGCTGGATGATAGCTATGACTGGCCAGTTAATGTACAAGGTTACAGTCTGTTTAGAAAGGATTGTCAAAACCGGAGAGGGGGAGGGGTCTGCCTTTATGTAAAATCCTGTCTAAAGCCCACACTCCGTGAAGATATTAGTGAGGGACATGAACATGTGGAGTCACTGTGGGTAGAGATCGATGGAGCTAAAAACAACAATAAATTACTAATAGGAGTTTACTATAAACCACCTAATATACCAGAGTCCACAGAAAATCTACTACTAAACGAGATAGACGAGGCGGCAAATCATAATGAGGTGGTTATTATGGGGGACTTAAACTACCCAGATATAGACTGGGAAACTGAAACTTGTATATCTCATAAGGGAAACAGGTTCTTGGCAATAACCAAAGACAAGTACTTCTCCCAACTTGTTCAGGACCCGACTAGAGGGACGGCCATACTGGACTTAGTATTAACCAATAGGCCTGACAGAAAAACAGACGTGCAGGTTGGGGGACACCTGGGAAATGGTGACCATAAAGTAATAACCTTCCAATTATCATTCAAAAGAGCGTTTCTACAGGGAGGAACAAAAATACCAAACTTCAAAAAAGCGAGGCCATAGGCCTAACTAACTTGGACAAACTTCTCAAAAATAAAAATACAGCCACAAAATGGGATATCTTTAAAAACATCCTAAAATATCATTGTGAGAGGTGCATACCGTATGGGAATAAAAGGTTAAGGAACAAAAAGAAACCAATGTGGATAAATAGAACTGTAAAGAAAGCAATAAATGACAAAAACAAAGCATATAAATCTCTAAAACAGGAGTGTAGCATGGAAGCACTGAAAAACTATAAGTAAAAAAATAGAACATGTAAAAAACAACCAAAAGCTGCCAAACTAGAGACCGAGAGATTAATTGCCAAAGAGAGTAAAACTAACCCTAAAATGTTCTTCAATTATATAAATGTTAAAAAGTATAAATCTGAAGGTGTCGGCCCTTTAAAGAGTACTGAGGGGGAAGTCACAGAGAGCGACTAGGAGAAAGCAAAGCTGTTAAATATGTTTTTCTCCAATGTATTCACTGAGGAAAATAAACTGTCAGATGACATGCAGAATGTAAAAATAAATTCCCCATTAAAAGTGTCCTGTCTGACCCAGGAAGAAGTACATCAGCGACTTAAAGATATTAAAATAGACAAATTGCCAGGACCGGATGGCAAAAACCCCCGTATCCTAAGGGAATTAAGTAATGTCATAGCCAGACCCTAATTTCTGATATTTGCGGACTCTATAGTGACAGGGAATGTCCCACAGTAATGGCGCATGGCAAATGTGGTGCCAATATTCAAAAAGGAATTTGTATAAACAGGGTAGAAATGGTGATTTTTAGTTAAAACGTAACTTTTAATTATTAAGGTAGAATAAGTCCGTAAGTGCAATGATTAGATACAAGGAAAAGTGCAAAATGACACAAGGGATACAAAAATGCTTGGTGCACGGCGGCACCTTTAGATTCAAAATAAATTAGTGCACGGCGGCACCTTAAGTAACCAGTGGTCCTACCATTTCAGCCACGGTCCTCTGGTCTTTAAAGATGTCCAGCGCAGAAAGGTTTGCTGTGGAAAAGAGCAAATGGGGCCCAGCGGGGATGTTAGTGGGTTAAGGGTACCTAGACAGCCCTAATATATGGGTGCTATCTCGGCCCTAGTGTCCTATTTACGGAGCACCCGTTCTAATAAGAACGACCCCGTCCGGAACCTTGCCCTTTCGCTACTTGGCCCTATTGTGCCCTAGTGTAGCTAGTCCCTACACGCATGTTTCGTTTTTAGAACTCATCAGGGGAATTTAGGCACACACAGAGGGGCAATGTGGTATAGTAACATATAGTGTTGATATCTTTAGTTGGTAATCAACACATACATCATATGCAGTTATGAAAAGGCAAAATATGACACAATTGATACTTTAAGGTGGTGGCCTTTAGTCAGGGCTCCACTCGTGTATCAGGGCTGGGTACTTGCCTAATGATGTGAAGACAAGGTAGAGGGGGTAGCCTGGTGATGGTCCGATCCCTCTTGTGGAGCGCAGCGGCGTGTCCAGAGGCCATGATGAAGCCTACTAACAGGCGATCGCCCGATCCTATTTGAACATCATTTGGCCTCAGAACGAGGCTTGAAGCGCAGCATGATGACGTCAGCGGGGCCGTCGACGCGCTCACGCATGCGCTGTCAGTGCTATGGGTAACCACTATTCCGCCTCAGAAGGAGGCGCGGTGACGTCAGCGGGGCAGCCGACGCAGCCGCGCATGCGCTGTTCATACAGAAGGTAACCAGCATGGTAGTAGGTATACTGACGTGATCAGATGGAGATACGTCATTACAATTGGCTGGGGATTATGTCATCAGCCCGGGACACGTGTTATCCAACAGCCAGTGTTTAGTTGGTTGCCTAGTAACCGGGACTCTGTGTGGCAACCATAATTGTAACACCGTCTATAGCAAATGTGGTGTATATTAACGTGGCATTTCTTGCAGTGCGATTAAAATGAGAGTATTCTGGTCGGTTATGTGTGGGCACGGATGCATAGAGAGTAACGCATATCAACTGGCATCAACATCATCACGAACCGAATTACTGGTACCCAGAAACAAATCCCCAGATACCATACAAAAAATTTGGGTAATCGGTACCTTTGATGAGGCCGCCAGTGATGTAAGAAATATTCTACAAAAGCACTGGCCCATACTAATGATGGATCCAGACATCAAAGAGAGGATTTTCGACTACCCTCAGATCACTTTCAGGAGGGGAAACAGTCTCAGGGATATGCTGGTGCACAGCCACCATAAACCAACTGTAAAAGGAACCTGGCTAGATAGGAAACCACTAGGGTGCTTCAGGTGCAGTGGATGCATTGCATGCAGTACAATACAAACAGGCAAAGAATTTGTCAGCATCAATCTCCCAAAATCCTTCAAAATCAAGGACTTTGTAAACTGCCGTACGAGGGGTGTCATTTATAGAATCACCTGTGAATGCTCCCTAGAATACATAGGCAAAACGAAGCGAGAACTGCACAGACGGATTGGCGAACACCTGGGGGACATCACCAATAAAAAAGATATGGCCGTATCACGCCATATACACGAATATCACCATGGTGACCCACGGAGTATTAAAGCTATGGGCATCGAGGTAGTCACCCCCTTCCTTGCGAGGAGGTGACTGGGATCGCATGCTTTTACAACATGAAGCACGCTGGATCCATACGCTGTGTACGACAGCCCCCCTAGGCCTAAACAAGCAACTTTGCTTCGGTTGCTTTATTTGACGACCATTAGACGAGCCAATGAATCCATAGTGTTACGTATTCCTATATGATCCGGACGGGCTGGCTGAATCAGACATGAGAAGAACACACGCCATGAAAACAGCATTTGTCAACGGGTAGACGTAACACAATAACACCCCCTTGCAGGCATCCTCCTAACTAGAGTGTACCGACTCTGTGTCATCAAAGAAAAACAGCATACCAAGATCTATGCTATACACATCTGGAGGGCACAAGAACTGTACCCCCCACATGGCACCCCTTATGCCTTTCATAACAAGAACCGCATGTAGGGTGCGCTCCTGTTACGATAATTGTACCGATTACACTTGATGTATACCATACAAAATAACTTGCTTTGAGGCACTTCTAGTAAAATTCATTACTGGATGCTAACTCCTGACGGGTGCATCCCCACAGACACGAGTACCCATTCATCATGCGTTACTCTATGCATCCGTGCCTACACATAACCGACCAGAATATTCTCATTTTAATCGCACTGCAAGAAATGCCACGTTAATATACACCACATTTGCTATAGACGGTGTTACAATTATGGTTGCCACACAGAGTCCCGGTTACTAGGCAACCAACTAAACACTGGCTGTTGGATAACACGTGTCCCGGGCTGATGACATAATTCCCAGCCACTTGTAATGACGTATCTCCATCTGATCACGTCAGTATACCTACTACCATGCTGGTTACCTTCTGTATGAACAGCGCATGCGCGGCTGCGTCGGCTGCCCCACTGACGTCACCGCGCTGCGCTCCAAGCCTCCTTCTGAGGCAGAATAGTGGTTACCCATAGCACTGACAGCGCATGCGTGAGCGCGTCGACGGCCCCGCTGACGTCATCACGCTGCGCTTCAAGCCTCGTTCTGAGGCCAAATGATGTTCAAATAGGAGCGGGCAATCGCCTGTAAGTAGGCTTCATCACGGCCTCTGGACACGCCGCTGCGCTCCACAAGAGGGATCGGACCATCACCAGGCTACCCCCTCTACCTTGTCTTCACATCATTAGGCAAGTACCCAGCCCTGATACACGAGTGGAGCCCTGACTAAAGGCCACCACCTTAAAGTATCAATTGTGTCATATTTTGCCTTTTCATAACTGCATATGATGTATGTGTTGATTACCAACTAAAGATATCAACACTATATGTTACTATACCACATTGCCCCTCTGTGCGTGCCTAAAATCCCCTGATGAGTTCTAAAAACGAAACATGCGTGTAGGGACTAGCTACACTAGGGCACAATAGGGCCAAGTAGCGAAAGGGCAAGGTACCGGACGGGGTCGTTCTTATTAGAACGGGTGCTCCGTAAATAGGTACCCATATATTAGGGCTGTCTAGGTACCCTTAACCCACTAACATCCCCGCTGGGCCCCATTCGCTCTTTTCCACAGCAAACCTTTCTGCGCTGGACATCTTTAAAGACCAGAGGACCGTGGCTGAAACAGTAGAACCACTGGTTACTTAAGGTGCTGCCGTGCACTAATTTATTTTGAATCTAAAGGTGCCGCCGTGCACCAAGCATTTTTGTATCCCTTGTGTCATTTTCCTTGTATGTAATCATTGCACTTAGGGACTTATTCTACCTTAATAATTAAAAGTTATGTTTTAACTAAAAATCACCATTTCTACCCTGTTTATACAAATTCCTAAATACTGGTGATAAAGTCATCAACCAAGCATATAGCTCCTCCTAGCTATACAATATTCAAAAAGGGTCTAAAAACAGAGCCTGGAAACTATAGGCCGGTAAGTTTAACATCTGTTGTGGGTAAACAGTTTGAAGGTTTTCTGAGAGATGCTATCTTAGAGCATCTCAACGTAAATAAGCAAATAACGCCATATCAGCATGGCTTCGTGAGGTATCGGTCATGCCAAACTCATTTAATCAGTTTCTATGAGGAGGTAAGTTCTAGACTTGACAGCGGCGAGTCAATGGATGTCGTATATCTGGACTTCTTAGAAGCATTTGACACTGTACCACATAAAAGGTTAGCATATAAAATGAGAATGCTCGGACTGGGAAAAGATGGCTGTATGTGGGTAAGTAACTGGCTCAATGATAGAAAATAGAGGGGGTTATTAATGGTACACACTCAGATTGAGTCACTGTCACTAGTGGTGTACCACAGGGGTCAGTGTTGGGCCTTATTCTCTTTAATATATTTATTAATGATCTTGGAGAAGGCTTGCACAGTAAATTATCAATTTTTGCAGATGACACTAAACTGTGTAAAGTAATTAGCAATGAAGAGGACAATATGCCCTAGCGATAGAACCCCTGGCAGCGTTGATCCGCAGGTCACAGCAAATCAAGGGATTCCAATATGGCTCTATACAAAATAAAGTCGCTCTATATGCGGATGACACCCTGTTATTTTTTAGGGATACTAATTCCTCTTTGAACGCTGTTATGTCCCTTATTGATAAGTTTGGGGGTTTTCTGGTCTTACCATTAATTGACAGAAGTCAGTGCTGATGCCTATAGATGGTCAGGACTTATCGAGCATGCCGAGTACTGGTGTGGTACCATGGGTGACAAAAATTAAATATCTGGGAATATATGTTACCCCTAGAATTTGGGATTTTGAGGAGCTTAACCGGAATCCGCTTTTGGCTAGGTTTAGGCTCAAGGTCAGGACATGGTGCCAATTATTTCTTTCTGTAGTGGGTAGAGTAAATCTACTGAAAATGGTGTTGATGCCACAATTACTGTATATATTAAATAATGCTCCGATCTGGATACCTTTGGACAGGTTCCGGAGGATCAACACAATTTTTAGGGAACTGATATAGAAGGGCGGTAAGGCGCGGATTAAGCTGGAAACGCTGCAATAGCCTAAGACTGAGGGGGGACTGGCGGTGCCCAACTCATGGCTTTATTATCTTGCTGCACAGAGCCAACATTATCAGGGATGGATGGAGGGCAACCTTCAGGAGACTACGTGCCAAATATTACAACAATGGCTAAGTAAAAGAGACCTTATGTGTATCCTGGAAGGAGCTGGGGTTACTTTAAGGACAGAGAAATTGCCATTGATAGATCTCATTAAGAAAACGTCGGCCAAAATTAAAAAACTGAGAGGAATAGGAGGTGTAAGTAAACTCTCGCCAATTTGGAATAACAATATATTGCCAGAGTTCTTACACTTTTCTAATTTTAAGAACTGGGAGTCCAGAGGGGTGTGTAGAATAGGGAACCTACTTAAGGGAAATGTCTTTAAGTCATTCCAGGATATGCAGGAAGAATTTAATATCCCACGTAATTGTTTTTATCAGTACCTCCAACTTAGGCACGTGTATGAGACCACTATAAGGACTGGCTGCTTAGTAGCTAAAGTGGAAGCAGTTCAAAAGATGATTTTGATGGGAAGTAACAGGAGAGGTTTGATATCCTAAGTATATGCTCTGTTGTTGGAGAAATTCCTCGATGCTCATCCATTGTCGAGGATGAGTAAATGGGAAAGGGATGTAGGAGAGATTCCAGGGGGTCAATGGGCTGATATACTGGAAGCAGTGCCAAAGGTGTCCCTGAGTGAGCAGGGAAAGCTGTCACAACTCTTTATCCTACACAGAGTGTATAAAACACCAGTGTTTTTGCATAAGGTTGGATGTAGGGCTGATGCAAGGTGTCCTAGATGTTCGGAAGAGCCTGCGGACTTATTGCATATGCTTTGGACTTGCCCAGTTATTGCACGCTACTAGGAAGAGATATTAGACTTGATACACCAACATATGAAGTTAAGGGTACAAAGTGACCTGAAAATATGTATATTGGGATATGTCTCGGAGCTCGCAACTACTAAATCTGCTAATTGCTATAGGTAGACTGTTGTATGTTGCCTGGAAATTAGTGGTGCTACATTGGATTCAGAGTAACCCACCGGCACTCGGTGAGTTTGTAAGGAAGGTTCATGATATGTTGATGGCAGAGAAAGTTTTCACTAAGAGAGGATGCCCTCAAAAGTTCGATAAAATTTGGGGCGATTGGCTGGCACATAGCATGGCAATAGTTATGTGATTTTTTAAGAAACTTGAATAAGAGATAACCAGGCATTCCAGTTAACTATATGTTTGGGTGGGGTGGGGGGGTGGGGGGTTACGGGAGTCTTCTTACTTGCCTTTCTATACTCTATGAAAATAATATATATACATGTAATAGAGAAATTTCTATGTCTTTATGTTACCATGTAATTCTACACTGTAGTGTAATTGTAAGATCTGAAAAAGACAATGACAAGTGAATATTGTTTCAAAACTTTACTTTATTTGTAACAATAAAAAAAGATTTGATTAAAAAAGAAGATGACAATATACTGCTACAGATGGATCTGGATAAATTAGAGGCTTGGGCAGAGAAGTGGCAGATGAGGTTTAACACTGACAAATGTAAGGTTATGCTCATGGGAAGGAATAATGCAAATCACCCATACATACTATATGGTAAAACACTCATTCGGTAACACTGACATAGAAAAGGACCTAGGAATTTTAATTAACAGCAAACTAAGCAGTAAAAAACAGTGTCAGGCAGCTGCTGCCAAGGCCAATAAGATAATGGGTTGCATCAAAAGGGGCAGTGATGCCTATGATGAGAACATAGTCCTAACACTTTACAAATCACTAGTCAGACCACACATCGAGTACTGTGTACAATTCTGGGCTCCTGTGAACAAGGCAGACATAGCAGAGCTGGAGAGGGTTCAGAGGAGGGCAACTAAAGTAATAACTGGAATGGGGCAACTACAGTACCCTGAAAGATTATCAACATTAGGGTTATTCACTTTAGAAAAAAGACGACTGAGAGGAGATCTAATTACTATTAATAAATATATCAGAGGACAGTACAGAAATCTCTCCCATCATCTATTTATCCCCAGGACTGTGACGAAGGGACACCCTCTGCGTCTGGAGGAAAGAAGGTTTGTACACAAACATAGAAAAGGATTCTTTACGGTAAGAGCAGTGAGACTATGGAACTCTCTGACTGAGGAGGTGGTGATGGTGAGTACAATAAAAGAATTCAAGAGGGGCCTGGATGTATGTATTTCTGGAGTGTAATAATATTACAGGCTATAGCTACTAGAGAGGGGTCGTTGATCCAGGGAGTTATTCTGATTGCCTGATTGGAGTCGGGAAGGAATTACTTCCCCCTTAAGTGGGGAAAATTGGCTACTACCTCACAGGGGTTTGTTGCCTTCCTCTGGATCAACTTGCAGGATAGCAGGCCTTATATAATATGTTAGTATGTATGTTACCTGCGCTAAATAGATCAGTATCAGGGACATCCGTGCTGAGGAAGGGAAAAAATTGCTGTTTTTACTACTAAAAGCTTTTCAAAGACCCCAAAGTCCTTTTAAGGACTACCGTGTGTGTGTTTGACAGCAGCAAGATATTTTTCTGTAATACTTATTAGTGACATATACTGTACATCATTCGCAGACTGTGTCTTTTTGCGTAAATTCTAATAATCAGCGCCACATTTATTTTATAGAGTGTGCGTTTAATACACATCCGTGACATATACAGTACTCCATCCGAAAACAGTTTCTTTAGCGTAAATGTAAATAATCTGGGCCTAATCTAGTGTCCATAGTGTGTTGTTTTCTGTGACATATACAGTACGCCATCCGAAAACAGTTTCTTTAGGGCAAATTTTACTAATCTGGGCCTAATCTAGTGTCCATAGTGTGTGGCGTTCTGTGACATATACAGTACGCCATCCGAAAGCTGTTTCTTTAGGGCAAATTTTACTAATCTGGGCCTAAAATAGTGTCCATATTCTGTGGGTTTCTGTGACATATACTGCCCTGCATCCGAAAACTGTGTCTGTATTGCAAATCCAATAATCTGAGCCTAATATAGTGTCCATAATCTGTGGTGTTCTGTAACCAATACTGTACTATATCAGAAAACAGTGTCTGTATTGCAAATTCCAATAATCTGGGCCTAATAGTGTCCATAATCTGTGGTGTTCTGTAACCAATACTGTACTACATCAGAAAACAGTGTATTGCAAATTCCAATAATCTGGGCCTAATATAGTGTCCATAATCTGTAGTGTTCTGTAACCAATACTGTACTACATCAGAAAACAGTGTATTGCAGATTCCAATAATCTGGGCCTAATATAGTGTCCATAATCTGTGGTGTTCTGTAAACAATACTGTACTACATCAGAAAACAGTGTCTGTATTGCAGATTCCAATAATCTGGGCCTAATATAGTGTCCATATTCTGTGGTGTTCTGTAACCAATACTGTACTACATCAAAAACCAGTATCTGTATTGCAGATTCCAATAATCTGGGCCTAATATAGTGTCCATATTCTGTGGTGTTCTGGAACCAATACTGTACTACATCAGAAAACAGTGTCTGTATTGCAGATTCCAATAATCTGGGCCTAATATAGTGTCCATAATCTGTGGTGTTCTGTAACCAATACTGTATTACATCAGAAAACAGTGTCTATATTGCAAAATCCAATAATCTGGGCCTAATATAGTGAATATAGTGTCCATATTCTGTAGGTTTCTGTGACATATACTGTCCTGCATCCGAAAACTGTGTCTGTATTGCAAATTCCAATAATCTGGGCCTAATATAGTGTCCATAATCTGGGGTGTTCTGTAACCAATACTGTACTACATCAAAAAACAGTGTCTGCATTGCAGATTCCAATAATCTCGCCTGATATAGTTTCCATAATCTGTGGTGTTCTGCAACCAATACTGTACTACATCAAAAAACAGTGTCTGTATTGCAGATTCCAATAATCTGGGCCTAATCTAGTGTTCATATTCTGTGTGTTTCTATGACATATACTGTCCTGCATCAGAAAACGGTGTCTTTAGCGGACTGTAAAACAATCTGCGCCAAATCTAGTGACAAAACAATTAATATGAAGAAGGCGAGCACTAAGGGACAAGGAAGTGGGCGTGATGCCGATGGTGCATGCAGAGGCCGTGGCCCTGGGCGCAATGAAACTGTGCCTGCTGCCAGTGCACCATAAAAAAAACGAAAAAAACATCCACCGTACCCAGCTTCATGTCCAACTTAGATGGGCGGCGCGGGACAACACTGTTCAAGTCGGACCAGTGCAAGAGTCTGGTCAACCAAATCCTCACTCTGATCATCCTTCCTCCCACCATGGAGAGGCTTGCCAAACGAGTGATCCCACACTCGGATATTCCGAGGAGCTCTTTCCAGCGCCACTATTACATTTGGCCCTCGCGCCCAGCACACTTGAAGAGGGACCTGAGATATTGTGCCGATTCCCAACCTCTTAAGCCTTCACAGTTTCAAGAAGATGACGGTGGTGAATGGCAATCATTCGTTCACGAGGTGGATGATGATGAGACACAGTTGTAAATCACTGAAGTTGTGGTTAGGTCAAGTCAGGAAGATGAGCAGAGTGAGGAAGTGTAAGAGGAGGTGGTGGACGATGAGGTCACTGACCCAACATGGAAAGGTGAAAAAAAAAACGAGCGAGGATAGCAGTAGAGAGTAGGAGGGATCCGCAGCACCGCAACAGGCTAGAAGAGGCAGTGGGGTTAAAAAAGGGAGAAGTCGGCCCACACCAAACAGGCCCGCAACCATTACAACGAGCACCCCATGCGTAAATCTACCTTGCCAAGGTCTTTTTTGAGGACAGTGCAGATGACAAGAGTGGTAGTTGCAACCTGTGCTGTACCAAAATGAGCCAGGGCGTGAACACTAGCAACCTCACCACCACCAGCATGATCCGCCACATGGCATCCAAGCACCCTAATAAGTGGGCCGAACGCCTGGGTCCACAATCTGGGTCTGCGGGTCACACCACTGCATCCTCTTCCCCTGTGTTACGCACTGCTGGCCAATCCCCTGTCGAAGGTGCAGGCCCGGATGCCCCTCGCCCTGCACCTGGACCTTTGCATGAACCATTAGTAATAACATCCACTTCCCTGTCCCAGTGCAGCGTCCAAATGTCCATAACAGTCATTTGAACACAAGCGCAAATTCCCACCCACAGGCCATAGCACTAAATGCGTAACTTTCGAAATTACTGGCCCTTGAAATGTTGCTATTTAGTATTGTGGACACTGAGGCCTTCCGTAGCCTGTTGTCAGCGGCCGTTCCTCGGTACGCAGTCCGCAGCCGCCACTATTTTTCACAGTGTGCCGTGCCTGCCTTACATCAGCATGTGTCCCAGAACATCACCGTGCCCTAACGCACTTTCTGGGAAGATTCACTTAACCACGGACATATGGAAAAGTGATGGTGGCCAGGGACGCTACATCTCCCTGACCGCACACTGGTTGAATGTTGTCGTACCCTGTGATGGCACAGGTGCTACCCACGCCCAGCATTGCGGGCCCTACGACCATCAGGGTCTCCGCCAGCAGCTAGGTTACTGGCTCCAACCCCCACTTCTCCTCCTCCGCCTCCTCCTTCACTTCCACCTCCAGCAGCAGTCAGCCATCAGTCGCTAGCTAGAAGCAGTGTAGCACTGCTGTGGGTAAGCGTCAACAGGCCGTGCTGGAGATGATCTGCTTAGAGGACAAACAGCACACCACCGCAGAGCTGTGGCAGGGTATAAGGGAGCAGACAGAGCTGTGGCTTTCGCCACTCAACCAACAACCAGGCATGGTAGTGTCTGTCAATGGCCGTAACTTGGTGGCGGCTTTGGAGCTCGGCAACCTGACACACATCCCATGCCTAGCCCACATCTTTAACTTAGTGGTTCAGCGGTTTATCAAAACCTACTCCAATTTGCCAGAGCTACTAGTGAAGGCACGACGCGTGTGCCCATTTCCGCAAGTCGTCCACAGCTTCAGCCAGTCTGTCAAGGCTGCAGGAGCGCTTGCGGCTTCCAGCTCCCCGACTGTTGTGCGACGTGAGCACACGCTGGAACTCTACGTTCCACATGTTGGCCAGGCTTTGTGAGCAGCAGAGGGCAGTTGTGGAATACCAGCGGCAACATGGTCGTCGCCTTTCGTTTCAACTGCGACTATTCATAAGCGAGGAGTGGGCAATGATGTCAGACCTCTGTGAGGTTTTAAAAAACTTTGATGAATCCACACCCATGGTTAGTGGCGATAAAGCTATTATCAGCGTAACCATCCCACTGCTGTGTCTACTCAAACGATCGCTGCTCACAATTAAGGACTCTCTGAATGTGTCAGACGAGGAAATGGGGGAGGACATTACACAGGGTGATAGCCAGACCACCCACAGTTCGTCTTCTCAGTGCGAATTGGACCATGAAGAGGAGGAGGAGCTGGAGACAGTTGCCTCCGCTACAGAGGGTAGTACCCATGGAACTTTAATTCCATCTGTTCAGCGTGGATGGACAGAAGAGGAGGATGAGGAGATGGAGAGTCATCCTGATGTCGACATCTTGCCTGTTGGTACTCTGGCACACATGGCTGACTTCATGTTAGGCTGCCTTTCCCGCGACCCTCACGTTATACGCATTTTAGATAACACAGATTACTGTTCACCCTTCTCGACCCCCGCTACAAAGATAACTTCTCATCTCTCATTCCTGTGGTGAAGAGGACGAGTAAAATGGTGCAGTACCAGAAGGTGCTTGTTGAGAGATTGTGTCAAAATTTTCCATCTGACAACGCGGCTGGCAGAGTCCGTACTTCCTTAGGCAACAGAGGAAGGGAGACAAGAGGAACACACAGCAGTTCCAACAAAGGCAGGGCAACACTCTCCAAGGCATGGGACACTTTCATGACACCCCGCCAGCAACCTCACCCTGAAGCGCGGCCTAGTGGTACAAGGAGGAGTGAAAAGTTTTGGAAGATGGTGAAGGAATACATAGCAATGTATTATAAAAAATGAGGCTGCTGGGGGCATAATGGGGCTAATGAGGCATATGGGGGCTAATGAGGCATAATGTGGGCTAATGAGAGGCATAATGGAGGCTAATGAGAGGCATAATGGGGGCTAATGAGAGGCATAATGGGGATTAATGAGGCATAAGGGCTGATAATGGGGGCTAATGGCATAAAGGCTATATACAGTCAGGTCCATAAATATTGGGACATCGACACAATTCTAACATTTTTGGCTCTATACACCACCACAATGGATTTGAAATGAAATAAACAAGATGTGCTTTAACTGCAGACTGTAAGCTTTAATTTGAGGGTATTTACATCCAAATCAGGTGAATGGTGTAGGAATTACAACACTTTGCAATTCAGACCTGCGGTTTTCTGCATTTCCTGGTTATTTGGGTCTCTGGTGACCCGATAATCCGGAACAGGATGGTGATCGGTGGTGTGATTTTACCCCACCAATCACCATCCTGTGATCCTGAGTGGTGATGGTGACATCACCTCTCAGGACCCGATCTGTGCCCCAGCACCCCCATCTTTATCAGCAGGTAATTAGGGAAAGTATAGGGAAAGGTTGGGCTAGGCAGGGAAAATAAAGGTTATTGGTGAAAAATAAAGTTAGTGGTGAAAAAAAAGTTTTCTTGCATCACCCTAATTAGGGTGTGTGGGGTCCACAGCACAGTGTGTGACCCTAGACCCCCCAGGGGTGCTGCTGCTTGCTCCCCTGCCCCCCCCCCCCCAACTTTTTTTCACATTTTTTTTAGTCTTTTTTTTTTGTTTTGTTGTCTGTTAGGCTTAGGGTGAGTACGTGAACACCCGTGCCCCGCACACCAAATAAAGATTTACACGCACGCACATACACACGCAGACACACAATCCACTATGGCCCGCCGGACGTTCTACGGCCGAGGAGGCATACGCCCAGCTTGCCTCCGACTTCGAGAGTCCCAGTGAGGACGAGGATGACCCCACTTTCCTGTTGTCATCTGCATCCTCCTCATCATCTAGCGATAATGTGAGCCCCCAAGGCGGCGGAGCAAGGGGACCGCCATGTTAGGGACCCTGTGGCCCACCCTAGTACAAGCAGCTCTGGGGCTCGTACTAGTTACCGGACCACCATTTAAATCCACCGGAGCCCCCTGCCAGTGAACTTGTCTGGTGTACCCCAGAGCGATTTGAGCCCATGATTCCTGATTTTGTTGGCCAACCAGGAATCCAGATTTCCCCAGTGCATCGCACTTGTTAAGGAACCAAAAGTAATGGGACAGAATAATCATAAATCAAACTTTCACTTTTTAATACTTGGTTGCAAATCCTTTGCGATCAATTACAGCCTGAAGTCTGGAACGCATAGACATCACCAGACGCTGGGTTTCATCCCTGGTGATGCTTTGCCAGGCCTCTGCTGCAACTCTCTTCAGTTCCTGCTTGTTCTTGGGGCATTTTCACTTCAGTTTTGTCTTCAGCAAGTGAAATGCATGCTCAATCCGATTCAGGTCAGGTGATTGACTTGGCCATTGCATAACATTCCACTTCTTTCACTTAAAAAAAGTCTTTGGTTGATTTGGCAATATGCTTTGGGTCATTGTCCATCTGCACTGTGAAGTGCCGTCCAATGAGTTCTGAAGCATTTGGAATATGAGCAGATAATATTGCCTAAAAAACTTCAGCACTCATCCTGCTGCTTTTGCCAGCAGTCACATTATCAAGAGAACCAGTTCCATTGGCAGCCATACGTGCCCACGCCATGACACTACCACCACCATGCTTCACTGATGAGGTGGTATGCTTAGGATCATGATCAGTTCCTTTCCTTCTCCATACTCTTCTCTTCCCATCACTCTGGTACAAATTAATCTTGGTCTTGTTCCTGGACTGTGAAGGCTTTTTCAGATGTCTTTTGGAAAACTCTAATCTGGCCTTCCTGTTTTTGATTATCACCATTGGTTTACATCTTGTGGTGAACCCTCTGTATTCACTCTGGTGAAGTCTTCTCTTGATTGTTGACTTTGTCACACATACATCTACCTCCTGGAGAGTGTTCTTGATCTGGCCAACTGTTGCAAAGAATGTTTTCTTCACCAGAGAACGAATCCTTCGGTCATCCACCACAGTTGTTTTCTGTGGTCTTCCAGGTCTTTAGGTGTTGCTGGGCTCACCGGTGTGTTCCTTCTTTTTAAGAATGTTCCAAACACTTGTTTTGGCCACGCCTAATGTTTTTGCTATCTCTCTGATGGGTTTGTTTTGTTTGTTTTTTCAGCCTAATGATGGCTTGCTTCACTGATAGTGACAGCTCTTTGGATCTCATCTTGCGAGTTGACAGCAACAGATTCCAAATGCAAATAGCACACTTGAAATGAACTCTGGACCTTTTATTCGCTCATTGTAATTGGGATAATGAGGGAATAACACACACCTGGCCATGGAACAGCTAAGAAGCCAATTGTCCCATTACTTTTGGTTCCTTAACAAGTGGGAGGCACATATGCAAACTGTTGTAATTCCTACATGTTCACCTGATTTGGATGTAAATACCCTCAAATTAAAGCTGAGAGTCTGCAGGTAAAGCACAATTTGTTATTATATTGTAAATCCATTGTGGTGGTGCATAAAGCCAAAAATGTTACAATTGTGTCGATGTCCCAATATTTATGGACCTGACTGTATGTATATTGTATATGTATATACAATCCATACACACAGGCGTGCAGTGTTTGTGTTTTAGGGTGTACACCCTAATGCAATAGGCTGTGCATGCCTATGACAGCATGCACTCGCATATAATATTTTAGAGCGTCAATTGAACAGCATGCACTCACATATGTTTTAGAGCGTCCGCTCACCTGAAGGCACTTGCAAATAATGTTTTAGAGCATCAGCTGAACAACATGCACTTGAAAATAATGTTTTAGAAAGCCAGCTGTACAGCATGCACTCGCATATAATGTTTTAGAGCGTCATTTGAACAGAATGCACTCGCATGTAATGTTTTAGAGCGTCAGTTCACCTCCAGGCACTCACATATAATGTTTCAGAGCATCAGCTAAACAGCATGCACTCGCATGTTTTACAGCGTCAGCTCACCTGCAGGCACTAGCATATCATGTTTTAGAGAGTCAGCTCACCAGCAGGCACTCACGCCTAATGTTTTAGACGGTCAGCTCAGCAGCAGGCCCTCGCCCCTCATGTTTTGGATGGTCAGATCAGGAAGCCCTTGCTCAAAATGTTTTTGAGGGTCACTGTCACGGCCTATGGTTTGCGCTGTGACACTGTTGCTACACTTGCGGTTGCCAGCGGCAATGTGTTGCTGTGTGAGCATGCGGTGGCAGTGTCTCGTGAGCATGCGATGACCCTTGTGGTCATCCCGGTGTCTCCTTCCCTTCCTGTCCTTATTTGTATGGAGTGGATTATGTGGAGGGTGTTTGAATGTCTAGTTTGGTGTTACATGTTTGGTTGTGTTTAGTGTCATGTTTACTAGACATTCCCCTGTCTCAAGTTATTGCAGCTATGGTGTCCTGGGTTCCTGTGTGGTTTGTGGTGTGTGCTGTGTCCTTTAATGTTGGTGTGGACACTATCACTTGTGCACAGGTTCCAGTCAGTGTGTCTGTAGCAGGTAAGTGTGTTACTGGCTTCACTTACCTTCCATCTCCTTTAGCTGTATGTGTTTCCTCCTCCTTGCAGCCTGGCCTTAGTTAGAGACTCCTGTTCCTCCGTGTTGTGGATGAACAAGTAGTCTCTCCCGGTACGGCATGTTGTCCTGGTACTTAAGGACACATGAAGTACCGGTACGTCATGTATAGCTCCGATCGTAACCCGATGCCTGCTCAAATCATTGAGCAGGCACCTTGGCTAGATGCGCTGGGGGGTCCTGTGACCCCTCCCATGTCGGTGATCGCATAAAACCGCAGGTCAATTCAGACCTGCAGTTTTCTGCATTTCCTGGTTATTTGGGTCTCTGGTGACCCGATAATCCGGAACAGGATGGTGATCGGTGGTGTGATTTTACCCCACCAATCACCATCCTGTGATCCTGAGTGGTGATGGTGACATCACCTCTCAGGATCGCCTCTGATTGGTAGGAGGGCGGGCTGGCGGGAGATTCAAATGATAGCAGCTCCTCTCCTCCTCCTTTTGTGTCTGGAGCCCGAGGAGAGAGGAGCGCTGCCTGCACGTGTGGATCGCAACCGCATCTGTGCCTCAGCACCCATCCTTGCCCCCAGGACCCGATCTGTGCCCCAGCACCCCCATCTTTATCAGCAGGTAATTAGGGAAAGTATAGGGAAAGGTTGGGCTAGGCAGGGAAAATAAAGGTTATTGGTGAAAAATAAAGTTAGTGGTGAAAAAAAAGTTTTCTTGCATCACCCTAATTAGGGTGTCTGGGGTCCACAGCACAGTGTGTGACCCTAGACCCCCCAGGGGTGCTGCTGCTTGCTCCCCTGCCCCCCCCCCCCCAACTTTTTTTGGGCACAGGCATTTATTTTATTTTTTTGTGCGTACGCTGACTGTGGCCGGCACTCTTAGTGTCCGGCCACTGTTAGCGCATCACACACCCCACTGCTGATCAATGGTTGATCAGCGGTTTAGATTTTTTTTTTAACTTTTTTTCACATTTTTTTTAGTCTTTTTTTTTGTTTTGTTGTCTGTTAGGCTTAGGGTGAGTACGTGAACACCCGTGCCCCGCACACCAAATAAAGATTTACACGCACGCACATACACACAATCCACTATGGCCCGCCGGACGTTCTACGGCCGAGGAGGCATACGCCCAGCTTGCCTCCGACTTCGAGAGTCCCAGTGAGGACGAGGATGACCCCACTTTCCTGTTGTCACCCGCATCCTCCTCATCATCTAGCGATGATGTGAGCCCCCAAGGCGGCGGAGCAAGGGGACCGCCATGTTAGGGACCCTGTGGCCCACCCTAGTACAAGCAGCTCTGGGGCTCGTACTAGTTACCGGACCACCATTTAAATCCACCGGAGCCCCCTGCCAGTGAACTTGTCTGGTGTACCCCAGAGCGATTTGAGCCCATGATTCCTGATTTTGTTGGCCAACCAGGAATCCAGATTTCCCCAGTCGGCTTCACTGAATATGACTTTTTTAGTAATTTGTACAGTGACCAACTGGTAAATTTAATGGTGGAGCAGACGAACCTGTTCACCCAACAGTTCGTTGCTCAACACCTGGGCTCCTTTTTGGCTAGGCCCAGTGGCTGGACGCCGGTCAGTGCAGCCGAGATAAGGACATTTTGGGACGTTGTGCTGCATATGGGCCTAGTCAAGAAACCTAGTGTCAGGCATTACTTGAATGGTGACGTCCTCTATCAGACCCCACTTTACAGTACGGCCATGACAAGCTCCCGGTTTGAGGCCACCCGGAAATGCCTGCATTATTCAGAGAATGCAGAATGTCCTCCCCAAGGTGATCCTGCCTATGACCGTCTGTATAAGATACGGCCGGTCATCGATCACTTTGGGGCCAAATTTGAACAGGCCTATGTACCTGGAAGGGAGGTTGCGGTTGATGAGTCTCTCATTGCGTTCAAGGGGAGACTCATTGTCCACCAGTATGTTCCCTCAAAGCGGGCGAGGTATGGCGTGAAGCTGTACAAACTTTGTGAGAGTACCTCAGGGTACACTTACAAGTTTCGTGTGTATGAAGGGCGAGATTCCCGTATTCAACCCCCAGAATGTCCCTCGACTCTGGGTGTTAGCGGGAAACTTGTGTGGGACCTGTTGCACAAACGTCTAGATAAGGGTTACCACCTTTTATGTGGATAACTTTTATACTAGTATCCCCTTGGTCCAGTCCCTCGCCGCCAGATCCATTTCCGCTTGTGTGACCGTGCGAAAAAATCAACGCGGCCTCCCTGCCCACCCCCTCCAGGTACCTATCCCCAGGGGTGAGACCCGTGCCATTACCACTGGAAACCTGTTGCTGGTCAGATATAAGGACAAGAGGGATGTTCTTGTACTGTCCACAATTCAAGGTAATGGCATCACCCCTGTCCCTGTGCAAGGTACCGTGGCAACGGTCCTCAAGCCCGATTGTATCGTCGACTACAATCGGTATATGGGAGGAGTTGATCTCTCTGATCAAGTCCTCAAGCCATATAATGCCATGGCAAAACCCGGGCATGGTACAAAAAAGTTGCGGTCTACTTAGTGCAGGTTGCCATGTACAACTCTTTTGTGCTGTCACTGAGCGCTGGCAACACAGGGACATTCGTTAAGTTCTATGAGGCAGTCCTCAAGGCCCTGATCTTTTCAGACCGGGAAAGAGCAGGCCTGAGTACCTTGGGAACTGGAGGCGCCCGGATCGTCCCTGGCCAAACTTTCCAGGTGTGGTCCCCCATACTGGAAGGAAGGGACAAACCCAATAAAGGTGCAGAGTGTGTCACAGGAGGGGGATACGGAAGGACACCACTACTCAATGTGACACTTGCCCAGATCATCCGGGCCTTACATTATCGGTTGCTTCAGGGAGTACCACACTTCCATAGAGAACAAAATTTATATCCCAGTTTAGCCATTGACATCGGATAAAAAAACTGGTTCTCAGACTTGAGACACCCCAAAAAAAATTAAAAACTAAAATAATTTAATAAAAGTATACAAATTAGGTATCGCCGCATCAGTTATAATCTCCTCTATAAAAATACCCCATGACCTAACCCCCCAGATTAAAACGTTCCCCACCCAAAAAAAACGGTGCAAAAAAAGATTTTTTTGGTCACCTTACATAACAAAAAGTTTAATAGCAAGCGATCAAAAAGTCATATAGCCCCCAAAATAGTGCCAATAATACCGTCTGCAAAAAATCTGCCCCCACATAAGATAATCGGCTAAAAAACAAAAAAAAGACTCTTAGACTTTAGGGATACAAAAAATATTTTTGTATCAAAAAGGATAATATGGGCTAAAACCTAAATAATTGTAAAAAAAAGTTGACTTATTAGGTATCGCCGCGTCCGTAAGAATCTCCTCTATAAAAATACCCCATGAACCAACCCCCAAGATTAACACGGTCCAATAAAAAAAATAAACGGTGCAAAAAAAATCTTTTTTTGTCACATTACATAACAAAAAGTTTAATAGCAAGCAATCAAAAAGTCATATAGCCCCCAAAATAGTGCCAATAAAACCGTCCTCTCATCCCGCAAAAAATGTAGCCCCCACATGAGATAATCGGCTAAAAAACACAAATAAATGACTCAGACTTTAGAGATACAAAAAAAAAATGTTTAGATTTATTAGGTATCGCCGCATCTGTAAGAATCTCCTCTATAAAAATACCCCATGACCTAACCCCCCAGATTAACATGATAAAAAAAAAAGGTTAATTTTGGGCACTTTTCCATTTCAATCCGTTTTTTCTGGTAACAAAGCAAGGGTTAACAACCAAACAAAACTTAATATTTATTACCCTGATACTGCAGTTTACAGAAACACCACATTTGTGGTCGTAAACTGCTGTATCACTAAAAGGTAGGGCGCAAAAGGAAAGGACCGACATGGTTTCTGGAAGGCCGATTTTGATGGCTTTTTTTTATTGACACCATGTCCCTTCTGAAGCCCCCCTGATGCCCCCTAGAGTAAAAACTCCCTAAAAGTGACCCCATCTAAGAAATTACACCCCTCAAGGTATTCAAAGCAATTTTTTCTAACTTTATTAACCCTTTAGGTGTTCCTCAACAGTTAATGGCAAATGGAGATGAAATTTCAGAATTTAAATTTTTGGTAACCTTGCCTCACAAAAATGTAATATAGAGCAACCAAAAATCATATGTACCCTAAAAATAATCCGAACAAAACCGCCACCTTATCCCGTAGTTTCCAAAATGGGGTCACTTTTAGGGAGTTTCTACTCTAGGGGTGCATCAGGGGGGCTTCAAATGGGACATGGTGTAAATAAACCAGTCCAGCAAAATCTGCCTTCCAAAAACTACATGGCGCTCCTTTTCTTCTACGCCCTGCCGTGTTCCCGTACAGTAGTTTACGACCACATAAGGGGTGTTTCTATAAACTACAGAATCAGGGCAATAAATATTGAGTTTTGTTTGGCTGTTAAACCTTGCTTTGTTACTTTAAAATAATGGATTCAAATGGAAAATTTGCCAAAAAATCTAAATTCTGAAAGTTCATCTCCATTTGCCAATAACTCTTGTGGAACACCTAAAGGGTTAACAAAGTTTGTAAAATCCGTTTTGAATACCTTAAGGGGTGTAGTTTAGATGGGGTCACTTTTATGGAGTTTATACTATAGGGGTGCATCGGGGGGGCTTCAAATAGGACATGGTGTAAATAAACCAGATGGAGGAACACTCTAAATTTGGCCACACATGAGTTAGGATAATTCAATTGATTTATTGTCACATATAAAATCAGCAAAAACAATAATAAACAGTATAAAACAATATAAACAACAATAAAAATACAAAAATTGGATATAAAAGTGACAAATATCTATCTAATGGTTGATAGCATAATTGTCACAAATATCGAAAAATCGCCTTGGAAAATGAGGTATTACTATGTATTATAGAAATAGAGAAATTGAAACTTGGAAATTTGCAAATGTTTCCAAATTTTGGGTAAATTGGTATTTTTTTATAAATAAAAATGATTTTTTTTACTTCATTTTACCAGTGTCATGAAGCGTTTTAAAGTTATTCACACATAAAGTGACACTGGTCATCCCATCTTAAAGGGGTTATCCCATCTTAGACAATGGGGTCATATCGCTAGGATATGCCCCCATTGTCTGATAGGTGCGGGTCCCACCTCTGGGACCCGCACCTACAATGAGAACGGAGCCAGGGAGCCAGTTGTGGCTGGAGGACCCCGGGTTTCCCAGGGTCTGTCCACCACCAGGCGCAGCTCCCCGCCTCCCTCATTGAAGTGAATGGGAGCGCACCGCGCAGCGCTCGGCTATTTTCGACGGCTCCATAGAAATGAATGGAGGGCGGCTGCGTATGCGCAGTGCGCCCTCCTCCACTTTCTCCGCTCTGTTCTCCTTGTAGGTGCGGGTCCCAGCGGTGGGACCCGCACCTATCAGACTATGGGGGCATATGCTAGCGATATGCCCCCATTGTTTATGATGGGATAACCCCTTTAAGGTGAAAATGAGCCCGGTCCTCAAGGGGTTAATCAGAAAGTTATGTGTATCCCAAAATGGCGCCATTAAAACTACAACTTGACCCGCAAAAAACAAGCCGTCATACATAGACAGAAAAATAAAAAAGTTATAGCTTAAGGAAGACTACTTTGAAAAAAACAAACAAAAAAAAAACGCTTGGTCATTAAGGCTCCAGGCTATTTTTTTCACAAAAGTATAAGGCTGCATTCACATGACCGTGGCGCCGTCATGCCCGTGTTGCGGACAACAAACCATGGATCCACAAAACGGGGCACCGGCCGCGTGAATTCTGCATCATGGTGAGGACCCATCGACTTTCATGGGTCCGCGACCGGCAAGATGCAGTTAAACAAGGTCTATCTTTTGTGGCATGGACGGACGGTTTGCGGTCTGCAACATAAGTACGCTGGCACCACAGTGGTGTGAGCACAGCCTAAAGGCATGATCACATCTGCATTGGAGACTCTTCTCTATGAGCAATGTGCTAAAGCTGGCACTTCCATTACTTTAGTTCTTCTGCTCCTCTAACCCTTCTAAGGTGACCTAAGTGGCCTGGGGTTAGCGTGTCAGGACCGGTTCTGTTATGGTCCCTCGTCCCAACATACAGTCACCTGGAGAAGCCGCAGTCGGGACTAACGTTCTCTCATCTACTACAAATATGGAAATGACTGCACAACCCCCTTGAAGTAGCCAAGAAGTACTGCAGACAGGGACACAGACCGGCGGCGGCAGACACACTGGAGAACTGCGCCGACAATTCCCCGCCTCTACCCCCTGAACTCTCGCGCAGGCGTGCTATGTTTTCCCAGACTCTGCCATCCTTTCCTGTTCGCCTTGGTGGCCACCTTTCCTGGCACCTGGCCTGCTTACTAAGGCGCCAGGCTGATGTGTGCGCTGAGTGCCGCCCCGGCTCTGTGCGCTGGAGAGACTGTACTAGTAGAGCGCTGAGGACGTCGGCAGCGAGGGAGCGAAGAGCAGCAGCGGCGGTCACTGGAGGAGCAGTGGCCGGCAGAGGCACGGGTAATGGAGGGCGGCTTCACTGTGTCCCGGGTAGGGTCAAGGACGAACTGCTCCTGCGGCTGACTCATTCTTCCTACAAAACATGGGAAGAGGGGACAGGTCTTCACGACGAGTTCCATAACTGCTGCAAGCTGGCAGGTGACCTCACACCATGCCATGATTTCACCCTGCTACCCCTTCCATTGGGCTGAGCTTGCAGAGAGAGTAGTGTGCCTGACTGCCCATTAGTGTTCTCCCCAAGACTTGGTGTCAGATAAGGTATGTTCTTTTACATAGGCTTTGTGTGTGTGTGTGTGTGTGTGTGTGTGTGTATGTATGTATGTATGTGTATATATATATATATATATATATATATATATATATATATATATATATAAAATAATATTTTATTTTTACAATATTTGCGCTTCTTGTTTGTATCCCAAAAGGTCTTTAATATATTTCCCCCCTCTTTTATATAGTTTGCGTTACCTATTTGTAAAGAGCGCCATCACAGACTGCTCCTGACTGGACAGTACATAGCAATCTAGTCAGTTTGAACAGGAATATAATCTTCTCAAAAAAAAAAAAAAAATGGTAGCTTCGTTTTTTTATGCATCATTTCTGTGTTTAGGAAAAATCGCAGCACGTTGTTTATTGTGCATTTTTCACTCCTCTCTGGCTCCATTAATGTGAATGGGGTTTGTGTGAAAAACAGAAGGCATCTAGATACAATACATTTTTCACTGGTGGTGGCCAGTAGATATAGTGTTCTTCAGTTTTTCTTCACACGCGTTCAAAACGCAACAAAACTGCATCTGTGTGGAAAAAAAAACGGAATCGCTGAACACCGTCACAAATAAAACCAACTAAACTTGTCTGCAAAACCATCAGTTTTTTTTTCCTGAACAGATCCTGATACAATCAATGTGTTTCATGTAAAAGAGGCTTTAAAGGGAACCTGTCATCTACTTTATGCTGACCTCACTGAGGGCAGCATAAATTAGTGACAGAAATGCTGATTTCAGCGGTGTGTCACTAATGAGCTACAAGTAAATGGTTGCTGAGAACCAGCATCATAATCACTGCAGCCCAGGCTTTGAAGAGTCACATCTACTTGAGAAGAGTCCTGGTTATTATAATCTCCTGCTCTCCTCGTCTATCTGCTGATGATTGGCAGTTCTCTCCTATGGAGAAAACTAGGTTGACAGTCTTCTGTCATCAGCAGGAGAGCAGGATTTGTGAATAACCAGGACTAGTGATGAGCGAACTTCTGGTTTAAGTTCGGCGTCTAAAGTTCGGCTTCCGGTTAGCGGAGAATCCTGATATGGATTCCGAATACCGTTGTGGTCCGTGGTAGCGGAATCAATAATGGCCGAATATTGTTTCCGCTACCACGGACCACAACGGAATTCGGAATCCATATCGGCATTCTCCGCTAACCGGAAGCCGAACTTTAGACGCCGAACTTAAAACAGAAGTTCGCTCATCACTAACCAGGACTCTTCTCAGGTGGCCGGGACTCTTTTCCAGGACCAGTCTGCAATGATTGTGAGGTTGGTTCTCGGCAACCACTTACTTTCAACTTATAAATGACAGACCACTGAAATCAACTCGCCTGTCTCTACTTTATGCTGCTGTTAGTATGGGCAGCATAAAGGTGATGACAGGTACCCTTTAATATATAGCAAATATATATATATTATTCCTTGTAGATCCTTTCATGCACATAATCTTTGAGCCCTGAACTGGACAGTTGCGTTAACTCCTTCCTGACCACTGCCGTACATGTATAAGTCCCAAAATACCTGAACTATTTAAATAAAATAAAAATATTTATGCCATACGGATAACGCCATAATGGAAAAAAAACATTGAATAATAACCTACCAAAATGTCATGCACACTTCCACTTGGTATCAATAATAACTACAGATCATCCCACAAAAAAGAACCCTCACACAGCTCCGTAGACTTGAAAATAAAAAAAAGTTATGGTGGTCAGATTATGGCAAAGAAAAAAACAAAACAAAAACCTTTTACAGTATTAAGTATTAAAACTAAAAAACATATAAATGTGAAATCGTTGTAATTGTACTGAGCCGGACAATGACGGTAACAGGTCAGTTTTACTGCATAGGAAATACCGTAAAAACAAAACCCATAAAACTATGGCGGAATTGCAGGTTTTTTCTTTTTTCCCAATTCCACACCATTTGGAATTTTGTCCCAGATTCCCACCAAATTGTAAGCATTAAATGGTTTAACATATAGATTGTTGTTAGGGTATCAGCAGTGTTTTACCTGTGTCTATACAGTAGGCCTACACCAGCATTGATTGATTAAATTGGTCTGAGTTGACCATTCAGACATATTTTAAGATGCTGTTTCCATGCTACAATTACTGAGGTTGACAGATTTTTTTATTTTTTATACATCAGATCAGTTTTTGGCAAATAAGACAGATTTGAGATTTGTCTAATTTATATTTTTACAGTTTATAATTTATGGTCAGGTAAGAAAGAGATTATCTGCGGCAATCACCACTCTGTGCTTATTCTATTTATTGAACTTCATGTGTAGTAAGGGTACTTTCACACTAGTGGTTTTCTTTTCCGGCGCTGAGTTCCGTCACAGGGGCTCTATACCGGAAAAGAACTGATCAGGCATATCCCCATGCATTCTGAATGGAGAGTAATCCGTTCAGGAGGCATCAGGATGTCTTCAGTCCAGTCGTTTTGACTGATCAGGCAAAAGAGAAAACCGCAGCATGCTACGGTTTTCTCTCCGGCGAAAAAAACCTGAAGACATGCCTGAACGCCGGATCCGGCATTCAGAATACCGGATCTGTCGTTCCGGCATGCGCAGATCGGTTAAAATGTGAAAAAATGTACAAGACGGATCCGTCGGTCCGCATGACAAGCGGAGAGACGGATCCGTCCTTGCAATGCATTTGTGAGACGGATCCGGATCCGTCTCACAAATGCTTTCAGTCAGCGGCGGATCCAGCGGCCAGTTCCGACGATGGAACTGCCCGCCGGATCATACTGCCGCAAGTGTGAAAGTAGCCTAAGTTGTATAACAATTCTACAAGCTGAACATGGGGAGTAGGGATGAGCAAAATGACTCTCGGATCCAAGATCTGAAGTCCAAACTTCATTTTAATGCTGTACAGAGATTTGTCTCCATACAGCGTTAAAATGTAGGGGCTCCGGCGAGTTGAAATTATGGAGTCCATCCATTTGAATGCTGTACGGAGACAAATCTCTGTCCAGCATTCAAACAAAGTTTTGAGAAAATGTACTTTGGATCTGAAGGTTGATTCGCTCAACACTAATGGGGATGATAAAGTGATGGCCATTTCACTTTTATCCATGCTTGTTCCTGGCCTCTCTTATTATTTATGGTGGTACTTTTGTGGCTATGCTGATCTGAAATTTCTCTGACTGTCCCATTCATAGGTATGCGCAGAAATCTGCAGCACTCTTCCATTTGTGCAAAAATATAAATTGTTTATTTCAAATCAGCAGCATGACAGCTGCGGATTTCTGCG